>NW_026851449.1:0-696006 GCF_030913505.1 Colletotrichum phormii
GGCCATCACGACATCGAGTGCCTGGCAAAGAGGCCTGGTTACCTCTATACTTACGCTCGATATAAAAAGGGGCTTTCGACGCCGTGCTCCCAGGACGACTAGTCCGGCGCCTCTACGAACAAGGATGGCCGGAGAACCTCGTACGCTGGGTCTCAAGTTTTGTTACCGGAAGGAGAGCAAGAATAAGGCTTGATGGGGAGGTAGGAGACGTCTTCGGTCTCGAATGCGGACTACCACAAGGCTCACCCGTGTCTCCCATTCTATTCATGCTCTATATTAAACCTCTTTTTAAGCTAGGCATAGCTCGCCTAGGAAGGAAGCGATCTCGTTTCGGCTACGCCGATGACGTCGCTATCTTGCAAGCTTAACATCACTAGAGAATAACTGTGACATCCTAACCAAGGAATGGAAAAAACCTTAGGATGGGCGCGACGGAAGGAATCACTTTTGACCTCGATAAGTCCGAACTGATCCACTTCACTAAGAGACAAAAAGACAGAAACCCATTAATTACAGTAGGTTTGCCGGATGGGAGGTATTATACAGTTCAGGCTATTAAAGAAGGCTCTTCTCTACGCTAGCTCGGCGTTTACTTCGACCGTAAACTTACATTCAAGAGTTACGTAAGAAACCTCTCTGCAAAAGCATACCAAGTAGTCAATGGACTACGGGGACTAGGGAACACTGTCTGGGGCGCGCCTGCGTACTTACTTCGTCGAGCGATCACCTCTTATATATTACCACTCATACTATGCATCTGAATCATGGTGGCCCGGCAAGAGCCGGATAAAGAATGGACGTACTATCTCAAACGGGGTTAGTAGTCTGCTACACCAACTGGACGCGACGCAAACCAAAGCCATCAGAGCGATGGTCCCCGTATACAGAACGACGCCTGTACCGATCCTACAGCGCGAGGCGGCTCTACCCCCAGCAGAGGTGATACTGGACGCGAAGCTCCACACAGCGTCCACCAGAATCCATCGTCTGGACGAGCGACACCCTCTCCGAACGAGACTCAGGGACAAATCAGGACCAGACTCACGGCTACGACGAATGGCAAGCCTCGTAAGCAAAATACCGAATACATCGATCCGTTAGAACTCCCCCCTTGGGAGCAACTAGCGGACTGGCAGACAGCCCTCGCCAGGGTCGGCTACGAACCTAATAAGACCAAAGAAGAACAGGCCCTCTCCTTTGCAGGCAGGATGGCAACTTTCTCCAAGCGGGACATTGTTGTCTACACTGACGGGTCCCAGATGTCGGACGGCAGCAGCACCTCCGCCGGAGCAGGCTGGGTAGGGTACCAAGCTACACGGCAGATCTTCCGCGGATCCGAACCACTCGGCTCCCAAACTGAGGTGTATGACGCGGAGGCACATGCTGCGTATCACGGCCTGATGGAAGCCACCCGGGCTCCTACGGCTCGTATGGCAGATAACGTCCACATCTGCCTCGACAACCTCGCAGTCGCGGCTAGACTATACTCCCAGAGCACAGGAAGCAGCCAGGCTAGATTTAGGGCCTTCAATAGGCTCTCTTCCTCCTGGACTCGGAGACAAAGAGAGAGCTGGACAACCCCCGGCAGGTTTATGTTTGGTGGTGCCCTGGGCACACGGGAGTACCAGGAAATAAAGAAGCGGATGCTCTAGCCAAGGAAGCCTGCAAACTAATCCCAAAATCACAACCACAGCCCTCATTAGCGCACCTAGAAAGACAAGCTAAAGCAGCTGCCTTCCAAGCCTTTGCCAGAAAATGGCTGTCCCAATGCCCTCGGCAATATGCCGACCTCGAGATAATTCTTCACCCCAAGCCGCCCGAACTCCGCCTCCCTCGGCACTTACTAGGAAGGCTATACGCAGCAAGATCCCATCATGGAGACTTTGCAGCATACCACGAGAGATTCGCTCATCAAGATGCGTTGCTCAACTGCAGCTGTGGGAAACCCAAGACACCAGTCCATTTCTACTTCTGCAAGCGTGGACGCAAGGCTACACCGCGCTACCTCCGCCAACATATAGCTAAAGTAAGCATTGATTTCTTATTAGGTTCTACTAAGGGAGCCTCTCTTCTATGCGAATGGATAGAGGAGACTAATTTCTTTTCCGAAATTTGCCCGAGTCATTGAACAGGAACGTTAGGTGAAGACGGTAGCCTGTAATATAGTTTAGATTAGTATAGACCATGTCGGCATTACGCCCGGCACGTCCTTTTGTTACCAGACGTTAAATACATCATCATCATCATCATCACTTATCTCCTGCATATGTGGTGTATTATAACCGTTGCGAGCCTGCGGGGCAGGCCCTGTTCTTGGTCATGCATGTTGGGTCGTAACACCTAAGTCATATTCGATCATATCGATCCTAATTGATCGTTATCTTATCATCACGTGACTTATACCATAGTTCTTCTGTTTCCGAGGGAGTCCCCTGTTATTCCCATGATCTCACAGTACAAATGTCCTGTCTTAGCCGCCCGATGCCCAAGTGGGTCGGTTAGTTGTTACTCCTGCATAACGGGTCGTGACACCTTTATAATAGCGTAAAGAGCTTAAATAATATAATCTTCTATATATTAATCTATTTGCTAATAAATAAGCTTCATATAAAGTTTGATAATAATTAAGTGAAAACAGGTTAAGAATAGTAGAGTGGAAGAAGAGGCCTAGTTATAGCGGTGTGGGGTTTTCAGGGTGATGGTTGCAGGGTGACGGACTTTACATCCATCCTCTACTAAAGAGATAATGCCATTCATAATTCTACAAGCACAGTCGGACACGCGTGGCTGTCAACTTGCTCTCGGCCGCTGCGAGGCGTCTTTGCAGCGACTCGCTGTTCGCTATTGTGGGCAAGTTGCCCATGCTCTCTATCAGCAAACCCAGCCGTTGGAGGTGTAACAACGCCAGGCTGCCCATAATGCTTTCCCACTCCGTGTCCGAGTCGACCTCGTACTCTCCTACTACGACATTGCCGAGCCAGCCCCTCGCTTCGCCTGTCCTAGCACTTCGGCTACAGACGTCCAATGAGGCGGACGTGGTGTTCAATAAGTCAGCTAGTCGCGAGATCAGAAACGTGAGCAGGGTCATGTTCTCCTGCTTGCAGTTGCAGGCACTACACCCCCGCATCGCTCGCGCGTGGCTCAGGGGCTCTTTGAGGGTCGCGAGCGTCGATTCCAGCGCATGTTGCCGTTGTTGGTGTTGGTGTTGGTGCTTGTTTTGAGTTTGATAACTCGTCTCCGAGCTGCTTCCGGGCATGTCTGGGCCATCGCTTCCATTGAGCGACGTCTCGAATTCGTCTAGCAGGAGAACGACGCGAGGGAGGCACTGGCACCCGTTCGCCGGCGACCTAGTTCCCCTTTTGGGGGTTCTCATTCCAGTCTCCTGTTCTGGCGGCAATGCTGCTTTGCACGGGCTGTCCTCACGAATCGTCTCCGCTGACAGCGTGGGTAATAAACGTCCGGTAGGAGTAGTAGCAGAAGGCACCTTTGCCTGTCCTGTCTCCTGTCCCGGCCATGCCGTGTGATGTGAGGGTCCGGCTTCATTCTCCTGCGTTACTGAGTCTCGCCAGCCGTCCATCCACGCAAGGTCGATGGAGCCCATCTTGCTAGACACTTTGCGCGGAGAGAATTGCGGCCGATGACCGTCTTCGGAGAAACACTGTAAGAGCAGGTCGTCAGCCGTCTCGTCCGCGGGTCCCGCCGTCGCCGAGTCCGTCAACATCGGCCAGTCCATCGCCGCCGGCCCCGTGGGGTAGCAGGCGGAGGCACTCCACCCAACTGCATCTTGTCTCTCAGCAGCATCGTCCGGTATGTGTGTGGTGGTCGCACGTTCGCCAATGTCAACGGGGGACGGCGGCTTGAGCAGTTCGGCCTCGGCAGCCTTTTCCACATCATCTTTAGGGCCAGTAGACGCCGGCCGCTTCTTGGCGGATGTGCGGTCTTTGCGGGACGCCCTGACTCTCTCGCTGGGCTTGGTGTACTGGCATGGCGAGTCGAGAGCCTTGCACCGGCTGCACCCCGTCTTCTCGCCGGTGCACTTCATCTAAACAACGCAAGCAGGTCAGCACAAGCGGGTTGAAAATCCCGTAGGTTATGGAAGGAAATACATACTTTTTTTGCCCGACAGGTATTGCAGGCTTGCTGGGGAGTTGGTCGAAGGTTGGCCCGTTCGAAGGTCTGGCGGATCGTGCCCCCACGATTCTGCCGGTCATATTTCCACGTGCCAAACATACTATGGTGTTATGGGTAAGTATTACCCCAAGCCACGTATCGTGGGGACTGGCGGTCCCAGAGGAAGCTCTGGAATAAAAGCTGAATGGCCAGTCTTTCGCCTGCGATCGATGTACCGCACCTGGTCTGATTGAGCCACAGAATGATCTGTAGTCGTGAAATTCCATCAGAGAAGTCCAGAGAAACTGACACGAGTTCAGAAAAGGGGATAGAATATTGCAGATTCTCCCCGTGCTTTGTTATATTCATCTCTCCGGATTCGCCCTCATTCACCGAAGGCTATACAACGATAAGGCTGCAGGATCTAGGCGCAGTAGCTGACAGGGTGGAGCGTAAGACCTGGGTTACAGTGCAGGATGTAGTACATAAGACCTGGGTTCGTGTGGGTATTGTTTTACGCCCGGACTGGCCTGTGCTGGCCCTCCCGTAACAATGAAGCACGTCGGTTACAAAATTCGACTTACACGCAGGGATCCCTGTCGAGGACTTCGTTGTCACACGGACGTCCCTAATAGAGGAATACGTACTGGAAGCCAATCAGAGGTATCCCATTGACTGCTGCAAGACACCAAAAAAACGGGTGATCCACAAAAGCGCCCATTTTTACCCCGCACTTCAATCGGTACAAAACGAAACATCATTTACCCCTAGTTATGTTTTTTTACCTACTATCACTACCAAAACCATCATTTCAACCAATATTACGATATCTTCTAGTAATTCTGATGCTTCCGATGCCTCCGTAGCTACCGATACCTCCGTACGGAGCTATATATTCGTTGAGCTCCTTCCCGAAGACCTTAAAGTCGGCTGTACTACCGACTATACGCCGGAGAAGTACGATAATAGCACAGTCCGGCCCCATAAGCCTCCGGCTAAGCCTGGCTTGCCCGGCTTTTTTATACCCTTTGATATACCGGCCCGGGACCGGCAAATACGGGACTTACCGAAAACGCCGATTAACCTTTTCCTCCAATACGTTCCCCGGAGCCTTGTTAAGCAGTGGGTCCGGTGGACAAATGCAGCGCCGATATCTAAGGAGGGCCCTCAGCCTAGACACTCAAGAGTATATAAGTAGAAAAAGACCTCCATAGAAGAGGTATACCTCTTCTTAGGAATCCGTATTTATATGGGGATCCATAAGGAGTATGAACTATCAAAATACTGGGCAACTCAGCAAGAGAAAGAAGACCCTATTCATCCATTTACCCGGTTTATATCCCGGGACCGTTACCAAATACTACCCCGGCAGCTCCGGATATTCGATACCTCTAATTTCCCTAGTCAGTCTAGCCATGGCCAATACCGGCACCGGCCCCGAGATAATCCAATGCCGGATACGTGCCGGAAGGTTAACGGGTAGTCGGCCCATATTCAGGATACCGGGGACTCCTTCTATACGGCCGGCTCTGACCTTACCGTTAACGAGGCTATGGTCCGATTCACAGGCCGGTCCCTTGAGACAACAACAATCCCGACTAAGCCGATCCCGACTGGCTTTAAGATATGGATTCTTGCCCAATCAAGCTACTGTCTCCGGTGGCTCTGGCATATCCACGGAAAGGGCCCGTACGGGCTAGTCCCACAGGCCCGGCCAGCGCCGGATAACGAGGTGGCAAAGCAGGCCCTTTTAACGCCGACGCAACGGGTTGTAACGACCCTAGTTGCCCTACTTCCTGCTGCAATCTACCACGTCTTTTTAGATAACCTCTTTTCTTCTGTCCGGCTCTTTAGGGCTCTCCGGAAGCAGCAAGTCGGAGCTTCTGGCACCTGCCGGAAAGATAGCGGCATAGATAAGATCCTTATTACCGAGAAAGCAACTGAAGGACAAGATATCCCTTGGGGCAAGATACATTATATCCCTACTTTAGATGGGGAGGTATAGTGTTATAGACTACCTTCTAAGGATATCTTTATACTAATCAGTTCTTCTAGGTTAACCAGTTCACCTGGAAAGACAATGCTATTATACTCTTCTTAACAACAGTCTTCCGGGAAGGCCAGGATATTATTCGGAGCCGGCGCCGGCCAATCGGAGATACTGCTGCAAAGCGGGCTACCCGGAAAGTCTTCGGCGCCGACGTCCAGAAGAACCTACCAATACAGGCACCAATAAACGAATATAACCATAAGATGAACGGCGTTAATATTAGTGACCAGATGAGATCCTATTATCAATGGGGCCACCCTATCCGGCGAGGGAGCTGGCAGGCAATTACTTGGGACTTCCTGCTAGAAGTGATAGTTGTGAACAGCTATCTGCTGCAGCTCTGGGGCAAGCCTAGTTGGCGATCTATTAAAAAGCAGTATCAATGGCGGCAACTGCTTGCAGCCCAGCTTATCCAGCAGTTTGGACCATTAGCAGGAGGTCGGCAGAGATCTCGGCCTGGGCAAGCTAAAGATAAAAGGAATACCTCTATTCCTTGGCAACACCATACAAAGGGATCGAGAAAGGTTAATTCGCGGTGCTCTTATTGCAGCAGTAAAGGCGCATTATCTCGCCGAACTGCCTTATCCGAGGTATCTAGAAATAGCCTTGCGCAGCCACGGCCTAGATACACAAGAAAGGGCTGCTTAGACTGCAATGTACCGCTTTGTATCAACAGAGATTGCTGGTACCTCTGGCATAACCAAGATAACTAGAGAACAGAAATACCGGAAATCCTAGCTTATCATTGGATAGAGTATATGAAACCACAAGCCCTTATTGGCCGTACCCCGCATGGCGTCTTGCAGCAGTCAATGGGATACAGTATGCCTTCTACCTCCTGCAGGCTCCTGGTGATTTTGGAGAAAGTTGGGTAGTTATATGGGACTTTTGTACTCCATGTTGTAACCCACCTTTGGCCGTACCCCGCTCCCCCCGCCCCGCGACATCTATAGAGGCCTTGCCAACTTCGCCATGTGGGCAGTAAGACCTAGGTTACAGTGCAGGATGAAGCCTCAATCTGGGCTCCTGATTTATAAGGTGTGACCTCCGGCCTTCTCGGCACAGGACAAAAGGACAAAAGGACAAATGGACAAAAGGACCTAACAAAAGAGCCGATTCCTCCAATAGCCGCAGAGGACGGACACCAGGCAGCAGTTTCGGTACTTCCCTAGTAGGAAGTCCCCTACAAGGTCCCGAGGTCGCGTATCCAGTATGAATTAATACGTGGGCAGAGTCGGCAGGAAACAGCGCCCTCAAGAAATCTTTTTTTTTTTTCAATCCAAACGATTTCCTTCACCCGTCTTTCCAATGCAAGCCAGCAGTCCTTTTAACCCCACCAGTCTTGGCGGCAGCCTTGTCCAGAAAGTCGCGGTCGTTCTGCGAGACGCGACGCTCCCCACATTGACATGCTATGCGGTGCTAGCAATTGTTCTTGGTGTGAGTTCATCGGCGGTCTCACATACTGACGTGGGATCGCTGCCTTGCCTTTCCAGCTCTGTCTCCTTGTCTGACCAGTAGGCTCCGATGCTTAGATCATCGTCGCTTCCCTCTTCTCGGCTGTCCACAACATATACTTCCACCCCCTTGCGTCGGTCCCAGGACCCCTGCTAGCCAGGGCGTGGCTAGTAAGGAAATACCCAGACCCGACTGTGCAAATTCAGGCCTGATCATGTGCGGAACAGCTATGGCGCGTGTACCATTCTTTGGGCGGACGCTTCCATCGCGTCATTGAGCGGAACCACGCTCGATACGGTCCCGTGTTTCGCGTCTCCCCGAACGAGTTGTCCTTCTCGTCCGTAACCTCGTGGAAGGCAATCTACGGCTACAAGCCGGCCAAGCAGGCCTCGTTCAACAAGAGCAAGTTCTACGACATCTATGGCGCCGGCTTTGGATCCAAGTGTATCGGCAGCGAGCGCAATCCTGCGAAGCACGACCAGATGAAGAAGAGCTTGTCTGCAGCGTTTTCTACGAAGGCCTTGCTCGAGCAGGAAGCCATTGTATCCGAGGCCATCAATCTTTTCGTCGATCGTGTTGGACAGGAAGGGGGGCCCGGATCCGGCGGCTTGAACATGACCAAATGGTATGAGATGATAGCGTTTGATATCCTCGGCGAACTAGGTACATTTTCTCTCTATACAACATTCCACCAGGTCGATATCCATACTGACACCTTGGAGCATTCGGCGAGTCATTCCGATCTATCGAGAACGGTTAGTCCTTCCGCACACTCACTATGTATATCAGGTGTTAATGGTCTTGAAATGGCCTAGGTAGGCCACATTTCTGGTCGGAAATGGTGGAAAACCATCTCTACTTCATCACCGTCGCTGATAACATGCGTCATTACCCCCTCTTGGTTCTCCTTTCAAGCCTCTTCGCTCCTTTCATCAAGTCTATCAGCAAGAAGCATACGCAGCTCACGCGAGACAAGGTCAATAAGTAAGACGAAGTAAAATTGATCGACTACTATTTAACCAGCTAACAAACCGAAGGCGATTAGCCAGTACCTCGGAAAAGAAAGACATTTTTACAAACCTCATTTCCATGGTGCAAGATGGCACCCTGCCGTTAGAGGAAATAACGGCACACGCCTCCACCCTCGTGTAAAGACATAATAACATACCCATTGCAGAACGGGCCCTCATACTGATTTGTCGCCAGTGTTGCCGGGGGCGAGACTGTTGCGACGTGCCTCGCCGCTACCACATATGAGCTCCTCCGAAACCCAACTGTGTACGAAAAGCTGGCCGAGGAAATCAGAAGCTTTTTCTCCAGCTACGAGGAGATCGACGCCACATCTGTGCAGCGACTCTCTTACCTTCAGGCAACCATTAACGAAGGCCTTCGCATCTACCCTCCGGGATCTCAAGGGTTTCCAAGAGATTGCCCTGGTGCCTACATCGACGGCGTCTGGGTGCCCCAAGGAGTACGTAAATCCTAGCCCCCAACCAAACCAAACACAATACCTGCTGCTTGATTCACGTAGCTGATGCTCTCCAGACCGAGGTCTATACCAGCGCTTGGACCGTGACGCACGATGAGCAGAACTTCCACGAACCCTACCATTTCAAACCAGAGCGTTGGCTCAACAGCATGTGCCCGGATCTGAAAGAGGCTAGTCAGCCCTTTTCCTTGGGAACGAGAGCCTGTCTTGGCCGCAAGTAAGCCGTTCCGTGATAAGTGAAGCACGAGCGCGGACATTGAAGCTGATGATGGCCCTCACACAGCGTTGCTTACATGGAACTACGTCTTATTCTGGCTCGGCTACTATACAAGTACGACTTGAAGCTGTTGGACAAGGACCTGGATTGGGAGGGCAAGAGCCAGATGCATGTCATGTGGTCCAAACCGGAGCTAAGGGTTGAGTTCGCCCCCCGTTGCAGTTCTTCTTAAAGCCAAGATTCAAGAATTGCCCATATTATTCTGGTCGAGCTTTGCTTCAATAAACGGGCCAGCGTACGACTTTGAGTCCTTTGTCTTGGTGGATGGTAGATAAGGGTACATAATGCAAAGTGTCCAGTCTTGGGGCATGTCATATGCTAACAAACCTATTCTCCCTATAGCTCTGATGCGGTGAAAAGTGAGTGCTTTTTATCCGTCCTTTGACGTGCATCAGTCGCGGCTGTCTTTCACTTGTCTCGTAGATAGATTCTAGGGATCATTCAATTTCCCGCCTCATTTCACATGCTCCTTAATACACTCTTAGGCGGATCGTATTTGATTTGATTTCACCGCATTGTTTCCAAAGTTCAGAAGCATTAGAGATGTCAATACCGTAGAGACTATCCGTTTGTAACCCTCTTTCTCCTTGAGTTGTTAAATCTATTAAGATGGTATTCTAATACCTTCACTCGGACCCGGTTAGTTTGCGGGAAATCTACTCTGTAGCTTTCAAGTTTCAGGGTGCACTGATATTTGGAAATGCAGTCAGCAAATGTCAACTATTTACATATTTCATTCCGATACGAAAGTGCTGTGAAGCTGGAAGAGGCGATCACTCTCAAGCCTGGCCATCTCATTGGGCTTCATTGACACGACAAACTCCACAGATCCGTCCGGCAGCCGAGGCTGCATGCAGCAAATACCGGCAAAATGCCCTGCCGGCATCCTGAAGGCCTCCGCACTACCAACCCCGTCCGCTGCGCCCCCAGAAAAGGCCGAGCCGAAATCCAGCTCGTGAAATGGGAGATCCACTAGCGAAGTCGTCACCAGGTCCTCGTCGAGCCAGCTGCGAAACGCGTTTCCAAGCTGTCGCACGTCCGGTATGCACGCCGCCAGCGCGACGGCATCTCTCAGCAGGCCAGGTTCCCGGTCTTCCGCCACGCGCCGCCGGATGCTCTGCGCGACGAGCGGCAAGTTGTTGGCGCCATCATCATCGACGGGGGCCGTCAGGACGTCCAGAGGAAGCTCCGTCATGCAGCAGAAGACGACGTTACCGGGCCACTCCGCCGGGACCTCGAGGCCCTTGCGCCCGTTTATCGCGACGGATACGTACGACGACGTCTTGCGCCCGTGGATCGCACCCTCCGGGAAACGCGCACGCATCACGGCCGTCCACAGAAAGGCGACGAGGGCGTCGTTGGTCGAAACCCACCCGGCTCCGGCATCGACGGACGTGGCGAGGCGCTTCACACTTGCGAGGGCGGATGCGGACATTTTGAACATCTTGATGGAGGTTTCGGACGCCAAGATGAAGGGCGGTTCGGCCGGCGCCTCCTCTTTGGGACGCCAGTCAAGGCCTAGGACGCGCCAGAGCTCCGGTCGAGGTTTGCGGTCAGCGTACTCGGACGCGGGGACGAGCGGGCGTAGTGATGCCGGTATATCATCGGCCAAGATTCTGCTGGGGAGATGTTCACTGGCTTTCTTAGGGACGCCGGGCGTCGTGGGGGGAGAGCCGGCGCCGGTGGCCTGAGACCGGCGGCGGCAGTGTCTCGCCAAAGCGGCCACGATGAGGTAGGTTCCGTACGCGTCCGAGAAGCTGTGTGGCACGCAGATTGTGAGGAGGCATCCTCCGGTGATGAAGTTGGCCCGGAAGTCCACGACGTTGGCGGTTGTGGCGACGCCTATCTGGGGGGCAAAGATCTTGCTGTCGAGCTTGCTCATGGGCACACCTGCGTCGATGAGCTCGCGGTAGTTGTATTCATGCGACTCGGTCAAATCGTTGACTATGACCTTGGGAGCATGGAGAGGTTCTGGGATCTGGAGCAGTAGCTGGCCTGGGCGGAGGCCGTCTGCGGATTGGTTCTCGGATTCGTTGCGAGTCACCCTGCCCGCGAGGGACGGCGACTCGCGAACGAGATCTTCCACTGCCTTGTTGAGAACCTCTAGGAGCCGTGTGCGGTTGGCGGCATCGCAGGGGAAGCAGAGGATCAAGCCAGTGACCAAGGGAGGCATGATGTCGTCCAGTGGACTTCGCCGACTACCCCACAGGTGGGAAGTAGCCGGATCCATCACCAATTGTTGCTGACAGGAGTTCAATGTTGCTTCTGAATACTCTGGTTTCCGGGTCGATCGACGATGTAAGATCACGATTGTAAATATAAACGCACAATGAATTAGGGACTTGTGTTTGTGTCTGAACTTGGGAAGTCTTTTTTTCCGCTGCGGACTGCTTACGTTCCCCAACCGGTAAACACCGGTGGGAGTATTACCAACAACGGGTTTAGCGCTCGGGTTGCCCTACTTAGGTAATCCTCCGCATCACTTCTGCCCAGAGAAAAAAACCGGATCACGGCTGTGCCGCAATAAGGGAGTTGGTGTAAATATATGCCTAAAAGAATCGATGTCCTTCAGAGAGGAAGATCCTGGGTTTTGCAGACAGACCAATTGACAACACTTTTGAACAACGTCAATATCAGCAAAGACCCCAAAGCCGCCGCAATGACGATCAACAGCGAAGAAGTCAGAGAGACGACCCACGTCCCTGTCTCTGCTCTAACTGAACCGTCCTACGGAATTCAAAACGGCGTCAGTGAGCCCGTGTTGAAGACTCAGGTACCGAAGTGGAGGGTGCCGCCGTCGGGATGGCGCGCACTGATTCACCCCCTTGCCGACGAGGTGGCGCGTGAGGTCGACGGCTACTTTCTCGAGCACTGGCCCTTCCCCAACGAAAAGTCGAGGAAGACATTCCTCAATGCCGGGTTCTCGCGTGTTACCTCGTTGTACTTCCCCCTGTCCAAGGACGACCGCCTTCACTTTGCGTGCCGCCTTTTGACGGTTCTGTTCCTCATTGACGGTGGGTTCCTTCTTGGCCGCGTGAAGCCTCAGGTTCACGGCATGTACTGGCATCTGACATGGGATAGATTTGCTGGAGCACATGTCGTTTGCGGATGGAGAAGCCTACAACGAGAGACTAATCCCCATTGCCCGGGGAGACGCCCTGCCCGACAGTCAGTAGCCACCTATCCCATGGACTCAGGCAGAAGGCCAAAACTCCGTTCTGCTCCTACTGACTGCTGCAAAGGGTCGATTCCTGTCGAGTACATCTTCTATGATCTGTGGGAAAGCATGCGCGCCTGTGACAGAAAGCTTGCCGATGAGGTTTTGGAGTCCACATTCACCTTCATGAGGTCCCAGACCGATCGAGTTCGCACCTCGATCAAGAGTCTTGGGGAATATCTCGAGTACCGTGAGCGCGACGTCGGCAAAGCGTGAGTCTTTTCTCCACAAACTGAATGAAACCTACCCGTCGCTTCAGAAAGGCTAACCAGCGATAGCCTCCTTTCGGCCCTGATGCGCTTCACCTTGGGCCTCCAGTTGTCCAAGGAGGAGCTCTCCAGCATGCGCCTGTTGGAACAGAACTGCTCCAAGCAGATCTCCGTTGTTAACGATATCTACAGCTGGGAGAAGGAGCTCCAGGCGTCCAAGGTGCTGCATGAGGAGGGTGCCGTCATTTGCTCAGCTGTCAAGGTCGTGGCCGACGAGACAAACCTGAGCTTTCATGCCACCAAGCGTGTACTGTGGTCCATGATCCGCGAGTGGGAGAAGGTGCATGACGCCATGCGCGACAAGCTCGTGGCAACTTCTTCCCCGGCTGTATCGCAAGACATGCGCAGGTACGTGAAGGGACTGGAGCACCAAATGAGCGGAAATGAGCACTGGAGCCGGACGACGAAGAGATACACGGAGCCGAACTAAAATGCAGATGAACCGTGCATTGCGGCAGGGCATGGCTCAAGATTCCGGAGACTTTTTTGTCGGTGTTTATGTATCGGGAAGCGTCAGGTGGCTTAACATGGTTCGTCGGAAATCTGCGTCGGCAAACAATCAATAGTCAATCGTAAGGTATCAAATGATTGATTTTCACTATGCATTCTTGACGAGCTGTCTGCTCGTGGGCCCATATGAGTTGAAACCTGCAACGCATCCATTGTTTTCAACTGACAACGGTTGATTCAGGGGTTTCCTCTGGTCAAAGTAACGTACCAACTTCAGGTTCTCTCACAGCACAGACAGCAGAGGGGAAGGCAACACGGTAGTAAATCATCGCTAAGGGACATGTAATTCTGATGGCGGGGGAATCTGAGCAGCTCGCTGCACCCGACAGCCTGCAGTCAGTGTTATTTATTGTAGGGAATTGATATACCGGCGTCGCAAATTGATACACCGGCGTCGACCTTACACCGGCGTCGCTGTTCGACCTTTTGATTGGCTCAAAAAAATATTGTTAGTGCAATCAAATTCTGCCAGATACCCACAAAGTATCTTAACCGTTTTTGTTCCTTTGCTCCCTTTCCTCTAAGGTTACATCATCAAGCCTCTAAGTCTGACTTATGCTATTTGCTTACAATGGCTTCTCTAACTGGAGTTAGAGATGTTCCACAAGGCCAATCTCAAAGCAATCCCCCTACTAATAAACCTCCCCCTATACGAGAGCGACCATTGTTTGAGTACGGCCTCCCACCATCATCTCCCTCTTCAGAAAGCAGCGGCCCTAGCGTTAGCCAATTCTATGGAGTTGGTGATCCTTAAGGGCAGCGCGACCTTATTACCGAGCTCCTAGCCGACATACTACAAGACACGCGACCTCTTGTATACGATTACCCTAGTATGGAGCCTACGCTATATCTTACTCGTCATTTCCCTAAAGGAACAATAAAAACCCAGCGGATTACTCTCCCACGACTTTCTCCAGAGCATAGCCCCTCTCCTCCCAACGAACAGTCCCAGCAACCTTCCTATCCTACAACAGAGTAGTTCAATAGTGCTCTTCAGCTTGTTCTACAGGTTGTTGGGACTAATCAACAGCTAACAACGGCACTCCTCCGACAACAAGAGTATGTCCGTCAATGGCAAGAAACATGGGGTCCCCAAGTCAACCCACCACCCTATTCACCCCCACGGCAATCCTCCCCTCAAAGCGAAGCGTCTTTCCGAACTGCAGCCTCCTACCACACTCTAAGCAACCGATCCTCCTCTCCTCCTATAACCGAAATCCCAAACCCACCGATTCCTGGCGATCCAGAGCAAACCTATGATGCCCTCTTCGACCGAGTTAATACCTTTGCAAGAGCTAATGGATTTGGCATTATAAAGCGGAATAGGCATAAAGCTCGAGGCCGAATCATTCGATACACCTTCCAGTGTGATCGGTTTGGCGAGCCTGGGCCTACACAAGGTGCTGGTATTCGACAGCGCAAGTCTCGTAAATGCGGTTGTAAATGGTAAGTTATTGCCGAGGCTTAAGAGGAGGGTAAGTGGCTTTTACGTTATCACCTAGACCCCTAGTATAGTTAGTATAATCATGGCCCTAGCCTTGAAGCTACTGCACACCCTTCACATCGCAGGCTTACCCATCCACTTCAGGATGCCATTGAAACTACAAGCCGACGATTTGGGATTCGGGCTCGCGATGTGCGTGCTGTTGTCCAGGAGCAGTTCCCAGAGTCCTTATTTACCCAGCGAGATATCTATAACGCTAGGGCTCGTATAAACCGAGAGAAACTAGCGGGATATTCGCTAACTGCAGTATTAATCAAGCTGTTTGATGAGCGAGATATCCTATACGTGGTGAAATGGGCAGACGCCGAGCCAAACCGCCTTATTGGCCTTGTCTGGACCTTTCCCCACTGTCTCCAAATGTGGAAGTGATTCCCTGTGATTAGCTTTGACAACACCTACAATACCAATCGCTTTAAGCTCCCTCTCTTCCAAGCTACTGGGCAAACCTGCCTTGGATCTGTTTACAACGCTGCGTTTGGCCTTATCGACAACGAGAGACTAGAGGGTTTCCAGTTTCTCTCAGCAGGGATCCGCCAACTCATGGACCAACACTCAGTCCGTTACCCCACTATTATTACAGACTACGACAAGCAGATGAAGGCTGCACTGAATGAGCAGTTCCCAGACGTTCAGCAACAACTCTGCATCCACCACATCAATTCTAACGTTATGCTCAGGGCTAAGCAGAAGTGGGTTAAGGACCGCAGCTGTAGCAGTAACAGCAGTGGGTCTAATGACGAGGGATATCAGCTACCAATACAAGCAATGGCCACGCTAAGTGATGAGGATGAGGCCTATATCAACACATCTATTGATAAGCCCCCCCCTCATACGTATCGTGGGGTCCTTATGATGTGGAAGCTTGTTGTTTTTGCTGAGACTGAGCACGCTTTTGAGAAAGCCTGGACCAAGCTCTGTAAAGAGTTTAACGACCAACGCCCAATCCTCCAGTACCTCCACATAACATACCTACCTTTAAGAGCACAGTGGGCCCGCTGCTCTATCCGAAAATATTAGAACTTTGGTGTTCGCGTCACCTCTGGCACTGAGTCAAGTAATAACAACATTAAGAGTTATCTCTTAAATGATCTTAGTCACCTATATCGACTTGTTGATGTTATGTAGGACATGATTGGTGACCAGGAGATACGCTTCAGGCAAGCTTGTGCTGAGGATGAAGTGCTTACAGGCCGGGAGTATATAGGTACTCGCTTTGAGTACCTAGGCGAACTTCGAACGATGCTTTCCTCGAAGTGTCTTGCATTGATTGGGAAGCAATACCGGCTGGTAAAGAAGGCAATGCCGTCTGGCACGAGGCCATTCCTAGCCCCCCTTGGAGACTGTGGTCTAGACTGCACTGTTTTAATTGAGCTGGGTATCCCATGCTGCCATAAGATCTACTCCTAAAAGTTAGATTTAGCTACTTTCAGTAAATGGGAGGTATACCCTCGGTGGCGTCTTCGAGAGACGTCTTCCTCAGATCCATACCGCCGGATCCTTGACCCTAAGATTGCTGCATCCCTCCGCGGTAGGCTAAAGAACATAGTGCAGCCTGTCCTATCATAACTAGCCTTACCTGCAGAGGGCCAGTCAGCCAGACAAGCCCGCACTACCTATAGCAGCCAAGGCGTAAGTAGTAAGAAGCGAGGCCGCCCACCTGGGAGCAAGAATAAGTCGACGCTAGCTGGGCTTACACAAGAGACAAGTTAGCCAAGTCAAAGCCAGATATCAAGCTCATCCTAGCGACAAACAAGGAGCCAGTCTAGTGTTCTTGGAAGGGGAGGACAACAGGGAATTATGCAAGTGGACGGCCGATGTAGCCTAGTGTTCGGAGGAAACGGAGTTAGTGGGAAATGGTCTGTAGTGACGATGAATCTTTGCAACCACGTCGTAAAAGGTAGTTACGTAATAGGCCTTTTGAGGGGTTATATAGTCCCTATTTGAGATTTACAAACCTAGGGTATAAGTAGGCTGTAATACGTACTTTTAGAAATCTCAAATTAGAGCTTAGGTTAGAGAAGAGGGCAGGAATAGCCATGTTAGTGCAGTCACCCTCACCGCCTTTATGGGGAGGTATTGTTTTTTTGAGCCAATCAAAAGGTCGAACAGCGACGCCGGTGTAAGGTCGACGCCGGTGTATCAATTTGCGACGCCGGTATATCAATTCCCTTATTGTATGACCCCTGCGGGAGGATCGGACATGACTGTTTTATTTTTGCTACTTAGTTCAAAAAGCCTCACTGCGGGGTTTGTCAATTGTACTAGTTAGTTGCTCAGAGTTGGTATGGAACCCGTCATCACCAACGTAATCAGTTGGTGCCTGTGCCTGATCTAGGGTAGGTAATATTGGATCATGCATCTACTAC
Organism: Colletotrichum phormii; assembly: GCF_030913505.1. Classification (NCBI taxonomy): domain Eukaryota; kingdom Fungi; phylum Ascomycota; class Sordariomycetes; order Glomerellales; family Glomerellaceae; genus Colletotrichum; species Colletotrichum phormii. The sequence goes on from NW_026851449.1 coordinate 17,248, forward strand.
CCGCTCCGGCCCTGCCTGATTGGGAGGCGGCCCGTGAGCGCTAAGGCGTGTGGGGCTCGGGAAGACTAACGACCCGAAAGGAGAGGAGCAAAGCCGAGAGGCCCCGGGGCCTGAGGCTGGGTGCCGCATGCATGCATTGGCTGCTGCTTGGGCGAGGCACAGCACGGAGTAACTGCCTACACCAGCTGCCCTGATGTATCATGGGTCTTGTCGGAATGGAGCGACTGATGTGGCCGACTACCTAGACTTGCTGCTGCAATTTCCCTTTAAGAATAAATCTAGGTAGGTAGCTAAAGTCCCTTGAACTCACTACCTGCCAACAAATGCACCACCAACTCTGCCTACCTAGTGCCAACCGTATCTAAGAAGACGACACAACATGGCCCCCGTCCCCATCCAGTCCGTGCTCATCACCGGGTGCAGTGCCGGCGGCATCGGCTCCGAGCTGGCCCTCGAGTTCCAGCGCCGCGGCCTACGCGTTTTCGCAACGGCTCGTACGCCCTCCAAGATGGACCACCTCGCCAGCCTCCCCAACGTGACTCTCCTCCAAATTGATGTCACCGACCAGTCGACCATTGACGCCGCCGCCGCAAAGGTCCGCTCCCTCACCGGCGGCAAGCTCAACTACCTCATCAACAACTCGGGCGCGCAGCACGTCGCCCCTGTCCTCGAGACTGGCCTCGCCGAGGCCCAGGCCCTCTTTGACGTCAATTTCTTCGGCGTTCTGCGCGTGACGCAGGCCTTTGCGCCCCTGCTCATCGCCGCCACCGGCTGCGTCGTCAACCTATGCTCCATCTCTGGCCACCTACACACGCCGTGGATGGGCGTTTACCAAGCCAGCAAGGCGGCCGCCGAGATGCTGAGCGAGACTATGAGACTTGAGCTGCGCCCGCTGGGCGTGCGCGTCATCTCGCTCGTCACAGGCGCCGTCGACACCAACATCATGACGGCCGCCTCCAAAGTTGAGTTGTCGAAAGCCTCACCGTACAAGGTGAAGGCCGTAGAGGAGGCCATGGCGAAACTGACGAGTGGCAATGACGGCATTAAGCGCACCCCCGCGGATGAGTTTGCCAAGAAGGTTGTCGACGATGTACTTGACGGCGCGAGCGGGAGGCTCTGGAGAGGGCAGATGGCGGGTATGATCAGCGTTATGACCAAGGTGATGCCGTCCAGCATGTTGGTAAGAAGTCCTCCTTTCTTTCATGTGAATAGGGCTTGGGTCTTGCTAACGATACTTGGAAGGATAATACACTTATAGGAAACTCGGGCTTGCAAGCTTTGCCGAAGAAGGTTTAAGGAATGACATAATATTTCTTTCATCTCAAAAACACACCACATGTATTCACGTCGTTAAGAACTACCTAGATTGAATGAATCCCACTTCACTGTTGGATCGATAAATACATGAGCAAGCATTGAATCCCTCCCTTACCAAATCCGGTTGTCAATCAATCCCAGCCAGCCAAATCCTACGGCGCCCATCCGCTCAACCCGACTCGTTGGCGGTCGCTCCTTTCCCATTCTCCATCTTGTCAGGCATACTCTGGGAATCAGGTCGCATGTCCGTCAACACCTGCTGGAACGCCGTGAGCCGCGTGTTCTCTTCGCCAAACCATGCCCAGCGCAGACGCGCCATCGGCTCCTCAATCTCAGTCCACGCGTCGCCGAGGGTGATGATGACACGCCCGTTCCAACGGCCCGGGCTCTGGATCTGCGCAGGGCTGTCGCGGCCGTAGCCTTCGACCTGGCGAGCCTGGGACGCCGTGGCCGAGTACGCAACGGCGAGACCAACGTGGCGCGCGGTGCTGACGGGGGCACCAGCGGCCATGATTGGCGCTGCAAGGTTCCCGGGCAAGAGGCGGGTGATGGTCGCCGCCGGGGCGACACCGTTGATGGTCGCGCCGTAGAGATGGATTGAAGGCCGAAGGGCGCGGATGAGGCCGACCAGCTGTAGAGCGGGTTAACAAAAGGGGCGTACAAGTGAGATGGGTAAACACTAGAAAAACATGGGGAAATCCGAAAAATGAGGGTGGGCTTACTGCGAGCTTCGTACTGCTGTAAACGGGCAGGCTCTGCTCGGGCGAGTACGCCGTCGCGCTCGTGGTGATAACTAGGCTTCCACCGGGTCCCTGAGCTTTGAAAGCTCGGAGCGCGAGCTTGGTGAAATTGAGCACGGCGCGGAGGTTGACATCGAGCACGCCGTACCGAGGCTCGGTAAGCTCGCCGTCGGCGTTAAGGACGTCCTGGAAGTAATCACATTCCTCTGAGACGCCGGCATTGGCAACGGCGATATCGACGCGGCTGATAGAGTCAAACGCGGCGCGCAGGTCGATCCAAGAGGTTACATCGCAGTGAACGTAACGGATAGTTCCCGACGCGATGAGATCGACCAGGGAGGGCTCTGCGTCCAAGTCCGATTGGTGGATGGGGTTGAGGTCGAGAACGTGGACGGAACAGCCCTTTCGAGCGAGGATATGGGCCGCCGCGAGGCCGATGCCGGAAGCGCCCCCGGTGATGACTGCGGTTTTGCCGTGGAGGGAGGGGAGGGAGTCCTCAGAAAGGTGAAGGCTCGTCATGGTGGGCTGCCGCTGCTAGGGGAATGGTCAAGTGTAAGTATGCTGTAGGGTATCAGGAGGAGAGACAATACAACATGAGAGGTGCAAAGACTTTGCATTTCACTTGACGATGTGGAATTTGACCGAAACATGTAATCGTGGCTGATGCTATCTACATCGCCAGTTCATGCCGGGGAGACCGACCCTCGGCATTTCCTAATGTGGAATATCCCAGGCATTGCGCAGGAGCTTTGCAGCACTCGGCGAGACATGAATCATCAACCAGAGGTCGCGGGACGTAGTTCACGAACCATGAATATTAGGTCAGCAGGCTGAAAACTGAAGGAACTGATAGATGGTCACGGAGTTGACAGTTCAAGGGTGATGCTTTCTCAAAGAAGGAAGAGGACGAGAGGGCGGGTGGAGACCGTGTTGCCATGCAGTCCGACCAACTTGTTCACAATCATTCGTGAACGTCATCAATGATTAATCAAATGGTCCAGGTTTTTGATGCTTGACTTCCCCTCGAATATCTAGTCTAACAATACAGTACAATGCTGTGGGTCTGGCTTCAACAAGCCTAAGTCCAATCTGTTGACTGCAGGACGGACCTGACGGACCTTTCCTCATCAAACAGCGGCAAACTGCACCATCAACCGGGGTTTGTTCCACAGCAACTGCATCTGCATATCGCGGTGCCAGTCCACATCGTTGTTTACGAGTCTCAAATCGTATTTGAACAGCATCTTGGAGAGTGTCAGGCGCATCTCCAGCCAGGCGAGTCTGTGTATTGCAAATAATCAGCTGGCGTGCATATAAAGAACAGCGAGGGCCTCATCTCACCCTTTCCCAAGGCACGATCTCGTTCCAAGAGAAAAAGGCTGGGTAGCCTCCAGCTGGTCGGCCGGTGACATCGCGAGCCACCGTTCGGGGTCGAACTTCCATGGGTCGTTGAAGCTCTTGGGGTTCATGCTAGCAGCCAACGGGGCGGTCGCGACGATTGTCTACGGGATACATCAGCAAATCCTTCACTATTGCCTCGATCAGCGGGACATCCAATGCCGCTACTCACACTAGCCGGGATGAAGTGCCCGTCTACTAGATCTCCGCCCGGAGGAACCACACGGGGCAAGGCCAGCGAAAGCGGTGGCAGAATTCGCAGCGCCTCAAGGCATACTGCCGTCAAGTATTTCAGTCCCGAGGTAGACCGTCCGTCTATTTTCGAGTAGTCGTTGAACGCTCCGCGGATCTCGAGCTGCAGGCGCTGGAGTATCTCTGGATGACGGCATAGGTAATAGATTGCGGTCGCTAGCGTCGTGGCGGTCGTCTCGCTACCCGCGATGCTATTTTCCAAACCTTTCAGCATAAACGGCCTTGCAGAATACTACATGTCTCGCCGAGGTAGCGCGAAGAAGCATTCCTGCGAGCTGTGGGACTTACACAAAGTCTGACGCGTGGGCAGACAGCTGAATGTCCGAGATGCCCGCAGCCTCCCTTTGACCCAGGAGGTGGCTCATGAAGTCCTTTCTGTCGGTCACGGCCGCCATTCTCCTTCACAATTGGTTGTGGAATTAGCCATGAAAAAAACAAAAAGGGAGGGGGGTGTCCTGTGGGCGCACTTTTTGACCAGACTGATGACGAACTCCTGATGCTTCTCAGCACCCACCAGAAGCTTCTTAAGCCAGTTCGGATACATTGCCAGGTACACGCGGCCCAAGATTGGGAAGCGTTGCAAGGTGTCTGACAGGCTCGCCTGGGCCATGCTCTCGACCACGGCCACGACCCAAGCATGCTGCTCGCCGGACTCGACGCCGCCGAAAGTTTGACCGAAAGCTGTCGAGAAGTAGACGCGTCAGTGTGTTGCCACTGGGATGTCTTGGTAGAAGGTCATCACCTAGCTCGCCGATGATGTCAAAAGTCAGAAGATGCGTCCAAAGCGACATGTCCACGCTGTGGGGCACCACGCCGAGTCTGCCGATCTGGTCGATAAATTGGTCGACGACACCTGTTACCAAACCTTCCTGCTCCCTTAGGGATCTGTCAGAGAAGGCGTTTGAGATGAACTTGCGCATCTCGCCATGCTTTTCAGGGTTCCTCTCGCTGACGATGGAGTGAGCCTGGTCGGCGAAGTTGCCTCCGTCGTAGAAGGCGCTCTTGATGAAGGTTCCATGGCCCTTGCGCTGCGCATAGATATCTTTCCACGACTGTGAAGTATCAAACGACAGCTCGTTCGGCGCAACTCTAACCACCGGCCCTATCATGTGGTGTCAGAGAAACTGGAACCGGTACCTGTTGCTGGGAAAACAATGCGTTCCTTACCGTACTTCTCGTGGAGCTTGAGCACGTCGTAAGGCTGGCGACCGCCCAGGTAACTCTTGGAATAGTTGAACTTTGTTTGGGTCAGTCCAAACAGGCCGAGGAGGATGGCTGATTGGTAGGGTTAACTCACATTGCTGAAGCGGGCGCTCAGTGGACCGGGGAAATGGGCTAAGGGGTCAAGGCAGAGGCGTCTCCAAATCACGAGGGCTCCCAGAAATGCACACTATCAGGAAATGGCAATAATCAGCAAGGTGCTCTGATAAAAGGGAACGAATGGATAGCCGAGGCTAACAGTGAGCCATAGAAATTAAGTGACTTACACCCAAGCTGAGGCTGGTAAGGGTCTCAACCCAGCCAAATGATGGCCAGAAGGCGGGCAAGTGCACAGAAACCGTCATTGCGAAGATTGAAGTTTACGTAGAAGGTGTCTTTGGTCTACTTCGTTCCATGGAGACGCATCAGAGAAAGACTACTTTCCTTCTTATGCTGACTATCGGGATGCTGAGATGCTCTCCAATCCCGGGGCTGAATTATGCTTGCAATGCACTCTATGCCGGGGCCCAAGCAGCCGTGAGCTCTGGGGCTTTTAAGAAACTAATCGGGCAAGCACCGAAATGATACCCGCGAGATATTGGGCTGGCCTCTGGCTTACGGCAGGCATTCTCACACGATTGTTTCTCGGCCCCAACCGTTCCCATCTTAGTACGAACATGGCTGGCTGCTACCTTGAGATCATTGGATGCTCCACAACCCAGGGCTGACTCCTTCGGGGCGCAGCATTGTGATCTCGGCTCCCGCCTCATTCGAACATTCTCCACAAGAGGTTTTCAAGGCGAGCCTTGTCTCTTAGACTTACTGTCACCAGATTCTTAAAGGCAGGTCGAGACGTCAGACGATGTAGAGGAGGCTGCCAGAACAAGCTTGCTTTCGCCTACCTGTCCAAGCACATCCTCAGTGTTCTTCGCGATTTGGATACCAACATGAAGCATCTATCAATTGTTCTGTTCCTCTTGGCATCTTTGCCCCGGGGTCTCACCTTACCACAAGGTCGGGACGCGGTCCTGGATGCATGCGCGCAGCTTGCGGAGACCTTCCCCAAGCTCACCTTCCAAGACTCGCCAGAGTATTCAAACAAGTCCATTTGTAAGTGCACACGACGCACCCCCAAACGGCACACGTCAAGTATGAGTGGCTGACACGGATGCGACAGTGAACTGGTCTCAGACGTGCGTCTTGAAGCCCAACTGCGTCTTTGAACCAGAGAGCGCCGAGGACGTCGCGCGCGCGGTCAAGGTGCTGCGAACTACAAAGACTCAGTTCGCCGTTCGCAGCGGCGGGCACATGCCCGTCCCCGGAGCCAACAACATCGACAACCCAGGAGTCCTCATCTCTACTGAGCGTCTGAATGCCAAGTCACTGTCCGAGGACGGATCCGTAGCCTCCATTGGGCCGGGCCTGCGCTGGCAGGAAGTCTACGGGTGGAGCTCTGCGCAAGGCTTCGCCGTCCCCGGCGGCCGTTTCGGCCCCGTCGGCGTCGGTGGTCTGCTGACTGGTGGTGGCATCAGCTACTTCGGCTCGCGTACCGGCTGGTCTGTCAACAGCGTCGTGGCATTCCAGGTCGTCCTCGCAGACGGCTCCATCGTCGAGGCCAGCGCGCAGAAGAACTCCGACCTGTGGTGGGCCCTCAAGGGCGGCCAGAGCAACTTCGGCATCGTCACCCGCTTCGATATGAAGACCTTCCCCGTCGGCGCCGTCTGGGGCGGCACCATCCAGGCGCCCCAAGCCGTCATCGACCAATACATCAACGCCGTCGCGTCCTTTGCCGCGCCCGAGGGCGGTTCTGCCGACCCGTTGGTGCACGCAAACCCCCTGATGCTCTTCCTCCCAAACGCCAGCGCAATGGTTCTCGGCGCGAATCTCTTCTACCAAGGGGCCGACGAGCCGGCAAGCTTGGCCAACTTCACCGCACTACCCACCATGTCTACTACGACTCGCTCGTGGCTAAGCCTCGGGGATTATCTGGCCGACGTTAGCGGCCCCGATTACGCGGACCGCGGCTCCCGTCGCCTGTTCTGGAGCCTGGCCGTAAAGGCAGTTCCCGAGGCGGTTTTCCTGGTCAATTCGACATTCATCGAGCGCGCTACGGCCGACTTGTCGCACCTCCCGAACGTGCTCACCAGCGTAACCTACCAGACCATCAGCAAAGCGTGGCTGGAGGCGGCGCAGGAGGCGGGCGGTGACGCCATCGACCTGGACCCGACGCAGGGTGGCATCATTAACGTGCTTATATCGACCACATGGACAGACCCGGCTATGGACGAGACGCACAAGGAGTTCTCGGACTCCGTCACGAAGGAGATCCTGGCCAAGGCCGCGGCCAAAGGCCTCGATCATCCCTTCATCTACATCAACGACGCAGGCCCAGGCCAACCGGTGTTCCAGTCCCTGGGTGGCGGCAAGTCGCTGGGAAAGCTTCGTGAGGTTGCCCAGAAGTACGGTATGTGTCGTTCCCCTTTTTTTCTTCTTCTTTATTCTTTCGCACTCGTCTCGTAACATGCAGTGTTGGCTGACATTCTCGGTGTAGATCCATGTGGCTTCTTCCAGACGTACCAGCCTGGTGGCTTCAAGCTGGGAGACATGAAATACGAGCAGACTTGTTAAAGATGAGCGGAGTAACAATGGAAGGTGCATGGTTAAACGTTTGCAGAGAACCGCATGTTGTTTCTTTAATCGAATGAGCAGAGGATCGGGGTGCGTCCTCCATGCACCGACCAATTACGGTCTCTTCTTATTGCCATCGTGTGTGCCATGTTGGTTGGGATTTTTCTATAAGTTTACTTAGATCGAGACTAATTTACATTCCACTTTACAGTATCAACTGATCACAGAAGGCAAAGAGAAATCGAAGCCAGCATGCATGGCGACGTAGTCGCCAAAAATGAATTGATTCTCTTGATCTTAACAAATTAAGTTTAATGGTGTGATTACGAACGCTAGCCCAAAAAAGAATCAGAATGGCCGCTTTCCGTCATTTGTATGGGTTTCTAACCCAATCCGCGGGCCTTGGCAATGTTCCTTTCTGAGACAGTAGCGGAAACGGGCCAGAAGGGGAATAACGTTGGTTATAAGCTGGTTTTCTACTGTCTTTTCTGACACTGGCGAAAGGGTGGTCTAAGGACTAGATTAAGATGTTAAGAGAGACGAAGGGGAACAACCGTTAAATCAATAGATCAAAAGCGGCGGTATGACGAAGGCTTTTTAGCAGCCAAGACGTAGGTTATGAAGTGGCTGAAGTTCTCTAATCTGGTCTTGAGACCATGACACCGACAAGATCAGGCCCTTGATGTTACGGCCAGCTAGTCGTAGGGGTAGTTTGCAGAAGTTGAGGCTGCGGAACTGGTAACAGTAATCGTAGTCGGGGATAGCTTCAGGGAAGCTATGTCTGTCAATCGTAAGGGTAGGTAAGGCTTCGGTGATCAATCGTAGTCTTGTCAAGGTAGTAGCTGAAAGCGGATGTTAATCCTGATACGAAGTTAATTGCTGAAGAGCTATGGAAGTCTGTCCTAGAGTCCAGCTCAAGTCCATCCTTATATACAAGTCCTGATCCTGAACATGTCCCTTGTCCCTTGGGTCGTCTTGGGTCATTCTGATCCAGAATGATCGTTTAGCCCCCAAGTCGTGTTGGATCATATTGATCCCAAATGATCCTTATCTTATCATCGTGACTTGTACCATAGTTCTTCCGTTCCGTGAGAGGGTGCCTTGTGTCCCCTTGTCCTGTGCATGTATGGCGTATCGTAACCGTCGTAAGCCTGCGGGGCAGGCCCTGTTCTTGGTCGTGCATGTTGGGTCGTAACACTAGTTATCTTACTTATTACTTATTTAGGACCTTCAAAGTCATAAAGTGTGAGAGGTTGTCACGGTAGCAGGCAGTCAGGAGGTGGACGCTGTGCAGGCAGTCGTATATTCAGGTTCTAAGCTACAGTTCAGGCTCTATCCATAGTAGGCACAGGCTCTGTTGACAAGACGTAGCTCGAAGAGCTACAATTTAGAAATCCGAACAGGAAGCAAGGTTTTCATAGCCAGCGGCTTATGTAATCCAGGTCTAGCCTCTCTTGGCTAGACCCTGCGGAGCGGAACAGGGTATGCCCACGCAGGGCCGTGACAGAGGTTCTTATAATCTATATACACCTTAATAGTGTGTTTTATTCCTAATAGCTAGGGTCTCTATTTTCTAAAAGCTTTAATAATTACTATAAGTTCCTTATTATAGATCTAGTAGTTAAACTTTAGTCTACTAAACTTTTTTAATATAAAGGTAACTAGTTAACTATAGTTTCCTATTATTATCTTGTTGTCTAAGCTGAGTGCCTATAGTAAAGTCTAAGGCGTTAGCCTCAAGCTTAAAAGGCTTATCTAGGTCAGGAATATATAGGACGATATCTTCTTCTATGTATTATTTAATTCTCTTAAAGTCTTTCTAGTATTTGTTTGTCTATTTAAATAGTTAATCTTTTCTTATAAGGTCCTAAAGTTTGCAGCCAGATCATATAAAGTTCTTAATAAATTGCTAGTAACGTGGTTGATAAGCGAGTGGATCAGACAAGCGAGTGGATCAGCCGACCGCGACCACAGCACATTTGCGACCGATACGCAGCACTAAGAAAAGTAATTCAATTAAAACTATTTAAGATCCTCTTCTTCAGACATTTCTTCAGCAAATTGACATGTTCGTGCATTATGACCAGTGTTCCCACAGACGCCACATCGCCGTTGGCCCGTCTCGGTCCTCGGTCGGCGACCACTACTCCGGCGTGTTTCCTCCTCGATCTGAGCTGTTGCTTCTCTCTGCGACTGAAGGTCCTCAGCCTCAGCTATAGTAAGACTTCCTCCTTGTCTGAGACGTGTTTTCTTAGCCCTCCGGCGCCGGCTTAGTAGGTTGTTTTCCTCACGAAGGATTTTGTTCTCAGACCTTAATAACGCAATCTGGTGCATAAATCCACGCGCCCCCTTTGATAGATGCTCAACAGCTTCAATAATTGAAGTTGGTGAGCTATTCTGATGGCGGGAGATCCTCCTTTTGATGAGTTCAGACTGAGAAGATGCTTCTGTTGGGTTGTTTGGCGTCTGAGAAGTCCACGCAGGGGGTGTTGTTGGGAGGGATCCTGGAGGTGTTGGAGTGTGTAACCTGATATCAAGCTTTGAAAGCACACTTTCGGCACTCAAAGGGACAAGCCCAGCCCCTCTGAAACCTCCCTGAATGTTCTTTTCCGTAATAGCTTGGGCAAAAGCCTCGCGAAACGCAGGGAAGAAGTCTTCCTTTGTAATATGCGTATTACCCCGGCGCATCTTATCCTCAATTTGTCGACCATAAGCCGTCTTTAGTGGCCCAAAGCACCCAACGTCTAAGGGCTGAAGCAGATGAGACGAATGGGCCGGCATACAGAGTGTGACGATATTGTTTTCCTTGCAATATATCTCGAAGTCGGCAGCGTGGTGACTTTCATGCCCATCGACGACGAGGAGGCGATAACTGCCAGTTGCACGCAGTTTTGTATGCCGATCAAAGTGCTGGAGCCAATCTAGGCCTCTTTCGTTTGTTGTCCATCCGTTGTCAGACGTTGCAATGACCCAGTCGCGTGAGAGATTGGTTTCCGTGTACCAGGTGGAGAGGTGATATTGGCCTGCAACGATGATATACGGCGGGACGCTGTAGCCCGACGAACTAATGGCCTGAATGACTGTAACCTATTCACGGTCACCAGGCTGCATCATTTTCGTGTTTGAACGCCTTTCGGCGCTCGTGACGACCATCCCAGATGCAATCTGGCCCATCATAAACCCAGTCTCATCAAAGTTATAGATATCAGAGTCTACAATACCATATTTCGCGATTGTGTTCGCCATAAGGCGAAACTATGCGTTTATGGCGTTTGGATCTTCGCATTGGGCCCTCTTGTAGTCGTACTTGCGAAAAAAGCGCGTCTGGAGCTGTGGTTGTCGCTTGACGAAGTTCGAAGCCTAGCGCTTCCTAACTGGGGGCGCGTTGCGGTCGGCGAGCAGTCGATTAGCTATTTCTTCCACACCTCTAATGCGGGGAGGGAATGATCGGGAATCTAGGTCGAGAATATACTTAATTAGCTTCTCTTCTTTAAGCGTAGTCAAATTCCGCGATCTAGGTATAGTGTCGCGTCGTGATAACTTTCCCCTTAGACGATGGCGTAAGGTTGAGAAGGGTACTGAGTAGATCCGGGATGCCGCTCGGATACTAAGATTTGGTGTCGTTTTGATAGCCTGAACCGCTAAGGTTAGCTGGCCTTCATTACTTTGTGATGACATGCTTGGTTGTGGCGTAACGCCTATGAAGGGTGGAAGATATGTTGGTCGCGGTCGGCTGATCCACTCGCTTGTCTGATCCACTCGCTTATCAACCACGTTAACGTTATAGTGAGTGGAAGACCCTTTATACTGGCATATCCTTGGCAAACTTAGTCATGCTTGTGTAAGACCATATTGTTTCATAGGCATAGTGTGACAATCGTTGTAACGAGTGTACTGGGATGGGCCTGACAGTAAGCTAATTCGATAATGAACAAAATCGACCTGATTGGCATTATGATGCAAATTGGAAAAGATACAGAGGGAGGCAAAAGGAACGCGAATGAAACTTATATTTCCGTTTCCTTTGGGGTCATTGTAGCTAAGGTAAGGTCGCAGTTGCTGCAGCTTGCTGGCGGGATATGACGTCTCCTTCCACGCCTTTTGTCGGTAGCACAGCCCCTTGTGCAGTCGAATATTAGCCTCCAGGGTTCTGAAAAGCTTCGGTCTAGGAGTCCACAGACTTCAACGGAGAAATGACCTCGATATGGACGGAAATTCGCAGCTAGACCCTTGTTGATGATGATGATGATGATGTATTTAACGTCTGGTAACAAAAGGACGTGCCGGGCGCTATGCCGACATGGTCTATGCTAATCTAAACTATGTTACAGGCTACCGTCTTTACCTAACGTTCTTATTTAATAACTCGGGCAAATTTCGGAAAAGAAATTGGTCTCCTCTATCTATTCGTATAGAAGAGAGGCTCCCTTAGCAGAACCTAATAAGAAATCAATACTTGCTTTGGCCATACGTTAGTAGAGGTAGTGCGGTATAGCCTTGCGTCTACGCTTATAGAAGTAGAAATAGACTAGTGTCTTAGGTTTCCCATAGCTGCAGTTAAGTAACGCATCTTAATAAGCGAATCTCTCGTAGTATACTACAAAGTCTCTATGATAGGATCTTACTACGTATAGCCTTCGTAGTAAGTGCCGAGGGAGGCGGAGTTCGGGCGGCTTGGGATGAAGAATTATCTCGAGGTCGGCATATTACCAAGGGCATTAGGACAGCTATTTTCTAGCAAAGGCTTAGAAGGTAGCTACTTTAGCTTACCTTTCTAGGTGCGCTAATGAGGGCTATAGTCATGATTTTAGGATTAGTTTATAGGCTTCCTTAGCTAGAACATCCGCTTTTTTATTTCCTAGTACTCCCGTATACCCAGGGCACTACCAAACATAAACCCTACCGGGGGTTGTCTAGCTCTCTCTTTATCTCCGAGTCTAGGAGGAAGAGAGCCTATTGAAGGCCCTAAGTCTAGCCTGGCTGCTTCCTGTGCTCTGGGAGTATAGTCTAGCCGCGATTGCGAGGTTATCGAGGTAGATATGGACGTTATCTACCATACAAGCCGTAGGAGCCCGGGTGGCTTCCATCAGGCCATAATACGCAACATATACCTCCGCGTTATACACCTCAGTTTAGGAGCTAAGTAGTTCGGATCCGTAGAAGATCTACCGTATAGCTTGGTACCCTACCCAGCCTGCTCCGGCGGAGGTGCTGCTGCCGTCCGATATCTAGGACCCGTCAGTATAAACAATAATGTCCCGCTTAGAGAAAGTTACCATCCTGCCTGCAAAGGAGAGGGCCTGTTCTTCTTTGGTCTTGTTAGGTTCGTAGCCGACCCTGGCGAGGGCTGTCTGCTAGTCCGCTAGTTGTTCCCAAGGGGGAGTTCTAACGGATCGATGTATTCGGTATTTTTGCTTACGGATATGGACGTTATCTGCCATACGAGCCGTAGGAGCCCGGGTGGCTTCCATCAGGCCGTGATACGCAGCATATGCCTCCGCGTCATACACCTTAGTTTGGGAGCCGAGTGGTTCGGATCCGCGGAAGATCTGCCGTGTAGCTAGACACTTCGACAAATGTCGTGATGGCTTCAACCATCTGTGGCCTCACTACCCGTCACGTGACCTTGGTTACATAATCACCGAGGCTCACACTCGCTCGCATTACCTATTCTCTATTTAAACGCTGGACAACCCCCGGCAGGGTTTATGTTTGGTGGTGCCCTGGGCACACGGGAGTACCAGGAAATGAAGAAGCGGATGCTCTAGCCAAGGAAGCCTGCAAACTAATCCCAAAATCACAACCACAGCCCTCATTAGCGCACCTAGAAAGGCAAGCTAAAGCAGCTGCCTTCCAAGCCTTTGCCAAAAAATGGCTGTCCCAATGCCCTCGGCAATATGCCGACCTCGAGATAATTCTTCATCCCAAGCCGCCCGAACTCCGCCTCCCTCGGCACTTACTACGAAGGCTATACGCAGCAAGATCCCATCATGGAGACTTTACAGCATACCACGAGAGATTCGCTCATCAAGATGCGTTGCTCAACTGCAGCTGTAGGAAACCCAAGACACCAGTCCATTTCTACTTCTGCAAGCGTGGACGCAAGGCTACACCGCGCTACCTCCGCCAACGTATAGCTAAAGCAAGTATTGATTTCTTATTAGGTTCTGCTAAGGGAGCCTCTCTTCTATACGAATAGATAGAGGAGACCAATTTCTTTTCCGAAATTTGCCCGAGTCATTAAACAGGAACGTTAGGTAAAGACGGTAGCCTATAATATAGTTTGGATTAGTATAGACCATGTCGGCATTGCGCCCGGCACGTCCTTTTGTTACCAGACGTTAAATACATCATCATCATCATCATCACCATAGTTCGTGCACTTATGGTGTGCCCTAGTCGCCGTGGTCCTGCGGGGCAGGCCCTGGACTTGGTCGTGCATGTCGGGTCGTAACACACCTCTCTACCTGGTACATAGAAACAGGTCTCCCACGCGACTGGGTCATTGTAACGTTTGGAAACGGATGGATAATAAATGAAAGAGGCCTAGACTGGCTCCAGTACTTTGATCGGTATATAAAACCGCGTATAATTAGTAGATATTGCCTATTTATTGTTAATGGGTATAAAAGTCACTACTCTGCGGACTTTAAGATATATTGTAAGGAAAACAATATTATTATACTCTATATGCCGGCCTATTTGTCTCATCTACTTTAGCCCTTAGACGTTGGGTGTTTTAGGCTACTAAAGACGGCTTATGGTCGATAAATTAAGGATAAGATGCGCCGGGGTAATATATTGTTACGGCCAGCTAGTCGTAGGGGTAGTTTGCAGAAGTTGAGGCTGCGGAACTGGTAACAGTAATCGTAGTCGGGGATAGCTTCAGGGAAGCTATGTCTGTCAATCGTAAGGGTAGGTAAGGCTTCGGTGACCAATCGTAGTCTTGTCAAGGTAGTAGCTGAAAGCGGATGTTAATCCTGATACGAAGTTAATTGCTGAAGAAGCTATGGAAAGTCTGTCCTAGAGCCCAGCTCGAGTCCATCCTTATATACAAGTCCGATCCTAACTGAACAGTGCTGAACAGTCCACTTTGTCTGGATATGTTGGATATGCCGAATATCCAACATATCCTTGACTCGGTTGGATATGTCGAATATCCAACATATCCTTGACTCGGTTGGATATGTCGCATATCCAACATATCCTTATCCCTTATCATATCTCTTATCATCACGTGACTTGTACCATAGTTCTTCCGTTCCTGGGGTTTCCCCAATGTTCCGTCCCGTCCTGCATATATGATGCGCCGTAGCCGCTAGGCGTCAGCGGGGCACGCCCTGGTCTTCATGTTGGGTCGTAACATATATATATTACGAAGGAGGACTTCTTCCCTATATTTTGCAACGCTTTTACGTAAGCCCTAACGGTAAAAAACATCTAGGGAGGTTTTAGAGGGGCTGGGCTTGTTCTGTTAAGTGCTAAAAGTGTGCTTTCGAAGCTAGATGTGAAGTTATATACTCTAACGCCCCCAGGGTCTCTCCTAGTAACACCCCTAGCGTGGACTTCTTAGATACTAAATAACCTAATAGAGGCAAATATTTAGTTAACTTTGATTAAAGATCCAATCTTAAATTATCCAAATAACTAGCTCGCTAATATTAGCCAGTAACGTAGTTGACTATATCCTTAAAGGGACACTAGCTATGATGTATCGTAATGCTCTTCTAGAGGCTGAGAACGAGGCCGTTTGATCCCCTGCCTTCTAGAATACCAGTTTCATCTGTATTATATCGATTAGAGGCCTTGATGGCCATGAGTTCAGGTATTGCGAGGTGCTTGAACTATTGCCTGATGATATTAGTTGAGGCTCTATTCATACGCTGGGAATCGATTGCTCTGCTTCTTTAGACCCTTACAGATGGGTTTCTCTTGATAAAAAACTGCACCCAGTTCTTTCCAAGAGGCTGGGAGTCTCCATGGACCTGTAGGATGCGTTCAGCAAAATCCTTCAGTTATTGATGCGTTGGAGGCAGGCCTAGGGCAGCCTGGATTCGAACCCATTCAGCTAGATGACTTTCCTGGGCCGGAGAGAGTCTCTGCTGATCAGACAAGGCAATATCCCTTGATTGGGCACCTTGGATGCGGCGGCGAAGTGTCGTCCTTGGGATACCCCATGCAGAGGCAGCTTTATGGATGCTTAGTCCATTCGTAATAGCCTCAAATGCTTGGTGGATGTCATCTTCACAGTATTGACCCATTGAGGGTCAAATAGTATTGTAGCGAAGTTTCAGAGCAATTGAAGCTAATATACAGTAAAGAGGGTCAGCCAGGCATCTTGTCAGGCGACAGCTTGGCAGCCAGCAATAATCATATTGGTCTATTTCTACTAAGCGAGTGAGGTGTTGTTGTTGTTGTTGTTGTTGTTGTTGTTGTTGTTGTTATTGACACATGTCTAACTTAAAACAAGAAACAGAACAAGATTTCAAGGCCATAATGCCTATATCCCTTATTGCAATAGGGAATCGAGCATGGGTTGAATGCATGACTCGGATATGCAATGTCCAGGTCTGACACATCTTTGCAGAAAACCGGGTTGCGGAACAAGGGCACTGTTTTCGATACTTACACGGCTGTAACAAGCGTGAGTGGAAGGAAGTATATTAGGGAGTTTAGCACTGTATTGCTCTAGCGAATAAGAGAGGAGACATAGAAGCGTGCGAGCGTTCGTTTATAATCATTCTTCCCACTTTAGACGCACTCAGATGCCGACAAAAAAACCCGTCTCAGGAAATGCACTTTTTTTCTTTTTCGTCTTTTCCTCTTGTCGTTTCCTGTTCTCCACCGTTCCATTATGAACCTTGTCAGTCCGTTCACCCTTGTTAGTCAAGCATGCAGGGGGTGCTTGAACTAGTAGCGGCCACCCTGAGTGCCTGCATAAACCCCGCTTCCTTCTTGCCCCCTAGGAGTAAGCGTATCTTAAGAACTGCCTCCCCCCCTTTCAAGACTTCAAGAACAGCAAATTTGTCAATTCGTCCTCATTTCAATCTCCGCGACAATGTTTCGTCTCAAGAAGACGCCTGCCAGAGAGCCTCGCCAAGCTTTTGGCTACGACCGTGATGCCGTCGTCTCACTCGTGAAGGGCCACTACCGCCTGCTCGTGGACATGGGCCATCTGCACCCGGAAGCTCTTCAGGCGCCACCCGAGACGGGATGGACCGATGAGGAGCTTAACGTCGACGCGCTGCGGACCCTGGGACGCTCCGACAAGGTCATTGACCTTTTACGACATCTTCCGTATCCGAGAGCGGGACCTTCCGGTAGTGACGAAGCGGGCGACGACGCGGTGGTCTACTATGAGACGAAGGTTCTGTCCTACCTCAGGAACAAGTGGCAGCCCGAAAAGGACCCAGACCCAAATTGGCATAAACGGCCGTTTGCCATGCTTGGGTTAGCGCCTTTTGACAAGCCCTTGCCGCCGCATATGGTATCCTTGACATATGACGAAGCAGCCATCGGAGTGATTTGGCTCATCGATACAGAAAAAGGTTTGGTTTTTGAATATTTGGATCTTTATTTCCATATCTTGTTTCTGCTGTATAGTATGCTAACAGAAGCGCAGGATGTGTGTATCCTCAGGGCGACGATTACTACCGTTATGATGATGATGAGGCCGAAGAAGACGCGCCATGGCTCGCCGCAAAGGCGGTTTCATTTAAGACCTTCTTCGACAAGATGAACAAGGACATCTCAAATCTGAAGCTGGTCCCAGCACCTGCGGCGGGAAACTTTGGGTCTGCTATTCGAAAAGTGAATGACCCGGATGCCAAGGTGAGCCCCGATCGCGAATACACAGCTCTACCCTGCTGCGTATGACATCCAAAGTCATCGGGTACTGATATTCTGCAGGCAATGAAGAAGTTGTACCATGAGTACGGTTGGCCAGACGCCTTCAGGAAAGATGAGTTTCTCAGGGCTGCCGTGCCTGCTCGCGCGGCCATCTTGGACGACGAGTACGACTGGTCAGACGCGTAAACGAGGTTCTCTGCTCAAACAGAAAGAGCACCAGTGTAGTTTCTCTACGATGGAGGTAACGGCATGGTAGAATTCAAATTACAAAGAAGCGAATAGATATTCATCTTCCGGCGAATCCTCGCACTTTAATCCGTGCAGTGTGCACTTATCAACTGACTGCAATACAATAGTAATACGTCGGCCAGATCTGCGTACTGCAGTTCTCCCCGGCCGGCCCAAGGACAGGGTTCAGCGCAAATAGAACCGACATCTCGATGATATTATCCGTCGCTAGCTGCCAGCAAGACGCACCGTCCCCAGCCTGGGCGAATTTGCTGCAATTGTCGGGAATGCCAGCCTGCGTATTCGTAGGCTTGGCCGGAGCCGTGGTGGTCGCCGGTGGCGCCACCGTCGTCGTCGGCGTCGTTCCCGAGCCGGTAGACACGCCGACGCAGTAGTAGTACGTCGGCCAGATCATGGTACCGCAATTCTCGCCCGCAGCGCCCAGCACGGGGTTCCAGCTGTAGAACAGCGCGAGGTCGATGCCCGCGTCGGTGGCGAGCTGCCAGCACCCAGCGCCGTCGCCGGCCTGCGTCCACTTCTTGCAGTTGGGGTCTGTCCCCTCGTGCTGCGGCGTCGGCTTCGGGACGGACGAGGTTGTCGCGGACGCGGTCGTCGCCGGGAGACTTTGCGTGGTGGTTGGGCCGGTGGTGCCGTCGCCGGGGACGCCGACGCAGTAGTAATACCCGAGCCAAATTTGGGTTCCGCAGTGCTCGCCGTCGGCGCCCAAGGCCGGGTTGAGTTCCCATAATCTGGTCTGCGTGATCTGGGCGTCGTTGGCGATCTTCCAACATGAAGCGGCGGTGTTCTCCGCCTTGACGAAGCGGTTGCAGTTCTCCGGGATGCCCTCTTGTTTGCGATCGGCCGGGACGGTGGAGGGGTCTGTGATGATGGGGAGAAGCTCGGTGCTCTCCGGACCGCCGCGGACAGGCCCGTTGGAGTCTTCGGGGATCTGGTCATCGGGCGGCTTCACCCAAGTGCCGCCAGGTCGTCTGGAAGGTCAAGAGTTTCAGCGGCCGAGCCTAAGGGGTTGCAAGCTAATGGGTTCAAGAACGACGGGATACTCACGAGATGCACAGGTACTGGCTTTCAGTCAGATGATCACAAGCACCCATCAGGTTAGGATTCCAGGTCATAAGCTGTGCAACGCTGGTCGGCTCCGTGTCATTCGATATGGCCTTCGAGATGGTGTCGCTGTTGTAGCGATGGAGACGTTAACACTTCGTGAGACGGAGATGGTGTTACGATGCAAGATGGGCGGTACTGACCAAGTATCTCCGGCGTTGACGCGGAGTAGATCGCAGGCTTCCGGCACGCAGACGAAGTCATACGAGTAACAATCTTCCGTACTAGTTGCGTACATGAGCTGGCCCGTTGCGACGCCATACTCCTCAGCGAGCTCATTGCAGGCCTCGATACCGTCCAGGCTGGCATACCGAGCATCGACGGCACGTGCAGTACAGTTTGTCGGCACCACCGGCTCAGCTAGCTCCGGCTCCGGTTCGGCTTCGTCGGGATCCTCTTCTCCGTCGGGGATCTCTTCATCAATGCCGGGGTCCGAGGTGTCTTCCTCAGGGTCCCACGGGGACCCTTCATCGCCAAGGATGGGAGCGCCCGTGGACGGAATATCCGTGGGCTCCGGGGCCGTCTCGTTGAGCTCCGTGGCGTAGGGGTACAACGGGACAGCGCGCGTGGCCAAGGGGCCGATGCTCGTCTGGCAAACCGACTGGATGTCTTGGAACTCGCCAACGAGATAGTCAGAATGGTCGGTGTCTGGGAGGAACTCTGACGTCACGCGGCGATAGAGCATATTAAGGAAACACTCAGAACAGAGCAAATCATCATCGTATAATGTCGAGATGCGGCTGTTCTCAGCGGACACATTGGCCGGGTTGATGCACCACGGGTCCGCGGGATTTGCTGCGCAGTCGACTTGGACGACGTCCGAGCCGGTCCAGTTGTAGGACGCGGGCAGGCACCATTTGCTGCTCGTGTCTCGCAGGCAGGCCATCTCCAGGCCCTCTGCGAAGCGGAGACTGAGCGTCTCAGCCGGCACGGCACGGTCGCCGACAACGAGCCAATCTTCATTGCAAGCGGAGGCCACGGTCTCTGTCCATGTTCGGACGTTGGTCTCGCAGCCTGAGACGCACAGGGTACTAACATCCTGTTCAGTCCAGTAGACATCGTCGACTTTGACAGTCCATCCGAACAGGTCTTTGTCGCATGGCAAGGTGGTATTGCTGGCGGTATTAGTGTCGTCTAGATCGACGTAGGCATATTCATGGGCGGAGGACTCACAGGGCCTTGACGCAGTTTTCGCTGATACCGAGCATCTCAGCCATCGGCTGGGTAGGAACGAGCGGATATAGTTGGAAACCCAGCTCGCCAAAGGCGAATGGCAAAAGTGCCAGCCCAGCAAGGCCTTGCTGAATTGATAACATCGTCACAGATAAAAGAGTGGAAGCTTGTGACAGATGAAAGGTGGGCAGGGCGGCGACTGCTGGGTTGGAGTATATAGACTGTCCAAGTTTTAATAGGACTCGTCTAGTCGGAATTCCCAATAGTTTTGATATTCCCGCACGCGGTGGAAACGCAGAAATGCTTCGGGTATGTCCCCGGGTCTCCGTTAACCCTTGCCTCGGCTGAGCAGATTAAGACATTTCTCGTCGAGAGCCTAGATCTTGCTCAAAATAGGCACCGATATCATCCAATACCGCATGTGACTTATGCATATATCTTTAGACGGACGCAATGGTAAGGGGTTTCTGTCCGGGACTTGTTTTCTCGATGATTGCGATGCTGTATGTTGGTCATGAACCACGAACTCGCATATCAAGCTCATTGCCAAGGACATCTGGGCCGACCAAAACCTATACCAAGCCCATGGATTCGAATCTTGCTCGCACCCTGCATTTAGAAGCATGTACAACTCGCCAGTAAGGAAGCGAGCAGGAAGCGAGCGCAAAGCGGGACGGGGTTGTATTAAGCTGATTCGACAATTTAAACAATAAGCACTAGGCGCTGCAGATCAGATTTGACTCGTCTGAAGCCTCTGCAAGGGTGGTAAGACATCCTCTTCCGCAAGGGCATTCCCGCCTCTAGCGCTGCGGGAACTGATTCACCTGCCCATTAAGGCGCATGAACCCCTGCATTCGGGCGCCGCCGGCAGACGACGATTTGAGTAATCGTGACCGACCGAGGGAGATATGCTCTTTATCTCCAAAAAAAACGATAAAGAATGGAAGAAAAAGAATGAAAAGCTCTTAAATGACCATAGGCATCCGCACGAGCGACGAAACTCTTGATGCCTATCCACAGAGTCTTTGCTGAGTTTCATTCATTTCCCACTTTCTCTGCAACCTCTTCTGCTGGTTGATCTCCACAGCCATGCGGTTTCTCCAGGTTTCATGGACCGCTTCGGTCCTGTCCACTCTTTTACATCATGTCGTCGCAGAGTCTTATTTCGCCCTCAACTCAGCTTACGGTCTTTTGCGGAACACTGTTGCTGCTGAGGACCTAGAGCTTCCCGTGGGAACCTGCAACGCTAACACGCCATGTGTGAACGGTGCCTGCTGTAGTGGTGTAAGTTATCGGTCTTATTACTTCTTTATTTTATGCCTAACGTGGTTGATAAGCGAGTGGATCAGACAAGCGAGTGGATCAGCCGACCGCGACCAACATATCTTCCACCCTTCATAGGCGTTACGCCACAACCAAGCATGTCATCACAAAGTAATGAAGGCCAGCTAACCTTAGCGGTTCAGGCTATCAAAACGACACCAAATCTTAGTATCCGAGCGGCATCCCGGATCTACTCAGTACCCTTCTCAACCTTACGCCATCGTCTAAGGGGAAAGTTATCACGACGCGACACTATACCTAGATCGCGGAATTTGACTACGCTTAAAGAAGAGAAGCTAATTAAGTATATTCTCGACCTAGATTCCCGATCATTCCCTCCCCGCATTAGAGGTGTGGAAGAAATAGCTAATCGACTGCTCGCCGACCGCAACGCGCCCCCAGTTAGGAAGCGCTAGGCTTCGAACTTCGTCAAGCGACAACCACAGCTCCAGACGCGCTTTTTTCGCAAGTACGACTACAAGAGGGCCCAATGCGAAGATCCAAACGCCATAAACGCATAGTTTCGCCTTATGGCGAACACAATCGCGAAATATGGTATTGTAGACTCTGATATCTATAACTTTGATGAGACTGGGTTTATGATGGGCCAGATTGCATCTGGGATGGTCGTCACGAGCGCCGAAAGGCGTTCAAACACGAAAATGATGCAGCCTGGTGACCGTGAATAGGTTACAGTCATTCAGGCCATTAGTTCGTCGGGCTACAGCGTCCCGCCGTATATCATCGTTGCAGGCCAATATCACCTCTCCACCTGGTACACGGAAACCAATCTCTCACGCGACTGGGTCATTGCAACGTCTGACAACGGATGGACAACAAACGAAAGAGGCCTAGATTGGCTCCAGCACTTTGATCGGCATACAAAACTGCGTGCAACTGGCAGTTATCGCCTCCTCGTCGTCGATGGGCATGAAAGTCACCACGCTGCCGACTTCGAGATATATTGCAAGGAAAACAATATCGTCACACTCTGTATGCCGGCCCATTCGTCTCATCTGCTTCAGCCCTTAGACGTTGGGTGCTTTGGGCCACTAAAGACGGCTTATGGTCGACAAATTGAGGATAAGATGCGCCGGGGTAATACGCATATTACAAAGGAAGACTTCTTCCCTGCGTTTCGCGAGGCTTTTGCCCAAGCTATTACGGAAAAGAACATTCAGGGAGGTTTCAGAGGGGCTGGGCTTGTCCCTTTGAGTGCCGAAAGTGTGCTTTCAAAGCTTGATATCAGGTTACACACTCCAACACCTCCAGGATCCCTCCCAACAACACCCCCTGCGTGGACTTCTCAGACGCCAAACAACCCAACAGAAGCATCTTCTCAGTCTGAACTCATCAAAAGGAGGATCTCCCGCCATCAGAATAGCTCACCAACTTCAATTATTGAAGCTGTTGAGCATCTATCAAAGGGGGCGCGTGGATTTATGCACCAGATTGCGTTATTAAGGTCTGAGAACAAAATCCTTCGTGAGGAAAACAACCTACTAAGCCGGCGCCGGAGGGCTAAGAAAACACGTCTCAGACAAGGAGGAAGTCTTACTATAGCTGAGGCTGAGGACCTTCAGTCGCAGAGAGAAGCAACAGCTCAGATCGAGGAGGAAACACGCCGGAGTAGTGGTCGCCGACCGAGGACCGAGACGGGCCAACGGCGATGTGGCGTCTGTGGGAACACTGGTCATAATGCACGAACATGTCAATTTGCTGAAGAAATGTCTGAAGAAGAGGATCTTAAATAGTTTTAATTGAATTACTTTTCTTAGTGCTGCGTATCGGTCGCAAATGTGCTGTGGTCGCGGTCGGCTGATCCACTCGCTTGTCTGATCCACTCGCTTATCAACCACGTTATAGATAGTCGGGATATTCCCATAGCCACTCGTTCTTCATACTCATCAATACATCCCATTGACCCCCTACCTGATAATCGCTGCCCAACACTTACTAATGGTACCGGATCTGTTCCCTCAACTACACTACGCGGCGGTTGCTTGTCAAGTGGCTAAGGATACAAAAGCAACTTATATGTTGCCAGCCTAATCTCTTCTGGTGAGAAGTTCTTGTAAGTCTCCGAAGAACAAATATGGCCAACCTTTACCAACCCGGTAGGTTTCCCGCCAGGTCTTTCATAGCCACTCCATGGAGCAAGGGGAGCAAGGAGCATTTCCGGGCTCTTGTTGACTATGACGGCTGCTCCTGTGGCCATTGCACGGTCTTTCCGGAAGTGAGCCGGAGAAGAAACCTCTTTACTGCCTTGATGCAATCAAAAAGCTGGTCTTCTCACCCTGAACTTTTGCTTCGCTGGATCCGAACGGCGAAGTGGCCGCAGCGGTGCTTTGCGACTCAAAAGTAAAGGAGCCACTTGGGCTACCCCCGAACCCACCGAAACGGGGTTTGGATTCTGTGACTCCCAGCCCTCCAAACCCCTTCGCAAAGCCGAACGTTCCTGGCTGTTCTGGAGACCGTCCTGATGTTCCGTTCGTACTCACAGGACGAGTTGGGATTGAAGCAAACAGGTTGCCGGACTTGTCGCCAAATGCTGCGGGTTTTCTGTACGTGTTGCCCCAGAGTCCGCTGTTCTTAGTTGGAGAGCTATTCTCAGGCTTCACAGTAGTTGGAGCATAGCTTTCGGAGGGAGGTAATTTGACCACCGGGCTCTTCGTCTTCTTAGGTGGGGGTGTCCTGGCCGATTGCTCGGTTTCTGTGGGGGTTCTGACGATGGGCACTGCCTTTGGTATGGATCCTTGGCTCGATTGTTGGCCGTGAGGTTTAGCTGCCATCGGAAGTCAGCACGAAGGTTCTTATCTTGAAGTGATCGAACTTTTTTTACCGTTTGTGGACAATCTTCCAGCAATCTCTTGCTGAGCGCTCTTGGTGGGAGTGGTGGGTTGATCTGAGGAAATGATCAGTCGGCCATCTTCTTTTGGTCGACAAGGCATAGAACTGTACTTACTCATCACGCCTCTGGGCCTGTATCGGCGGCATTGACCCAGGCCCTGTTTGAGCAGCTTAATGTCGCTCTGTAGTTGTGTACGCCGCGCCCGGATCTCCTCCGACTCGGCCGCGAGCTCCTCCAGCCTTGTGTCATCCATTTCGTTAACATCCTTCGGTGTTAGGATTCCTGGGAGCTCTTGTATGAGACAGCTCTCCAACGCCAGGTTGATCAGGTTGTCAGTGAATGTGCGCAACGCCATCTGCGTCAAGTCAGTATGTTTACGACTGATTGTTTGAATTAAACATCAAAACTTACGTCGTAGAATGTCTGCATTGTTTCTATGGCCCATTGGGTCCCGAACTCATTGCATCTGTGTGAAATTCCGGTTCCCGTATGTTGCGAGCCTTCTGAGCTTCCGTCGTTTGAGTTTTCATTGTCGAAGTCCCCTGAGGCATTCTCCACACCAAGATCAGAAGTTCTGCGGTCCATAGCTTCCTGGAAGTCGGCATCAAGAGGTAGCGCGTATCCTTGCTGGACAGGTCGAAGAAGCTCCCGCAGCTTATTCTCGAGAATCTCCTCCTTTGCATCAAAGAAAGGATCGACGCAAGTCGACAGAATGCTGGAAGTGGTACTACAGGTGCCTAAGGGTCCAGCGATGTGCTCAAATGCCTGATCTACGAAGCCCTTTACAACAACGATAACCTTTTTCAAATGTAGCCTGGCGACAGCCTCCCAGGGCCTCGATTGTCTCCGAAAAAGCTGCACAATCAAGTCCGTATTGGCATATCCGGGAAACTCGGTCCCTTGGTTTGCAGCCGCTTGCCGCTCCAGTTGAGTGGCCATCTCCGACCAGGTAATTGGTTCGGGTATCTGAAGGTCGTATGGATGTTTTTCGAGGAACTCTTCAAGATGCGGAGGCATGAACTTCCGTCTCTTAGGACTAGGAACGGCAGAGGAAATTTTCTGTGATGACCCTTTCACAATGAGGATATGACGAATGGCTCGATTGAAATTTCGTAGGTGAGACCGTAACTTCCGATCAGTGCCATCAAAGCCGCCGAAGAACGGATCATTGTAATGGCCCTGAATGCCGTCGCGAACAAGTCTCTCGAAGCCTCCTGCAATGTCCACAAGATATGCTCTCATGCTGGCATGACTGGATCTGGCCTGCCCTAAGCGTGTGATCTCGGCCTCATTTTCAGCGAGCTTCTCCTGAATTTCTCCAAGAACACCTGGTAGGCTTTTCTTGATGTGATCATGGAGAATGTGGCTGAGACGTTTTCGTAGAGCAGAGATGCCCCGATGGATTACCGGTATGGAAGCCCAGGACCCGGATTCGAAGAAGTTTCTTTCGACTACGTCCCGAGAGTCAGGATCTGCCTCGGATTTGCCGTAGTCTGGAAGGTTCCGTAACACATGCCATCCCAGCTGCAAGTTGTGCACCACCTCGCGGCCTCTGATCACTTGAAGATACTCGAGCTCGTCAGGAGATCCTGGATGGAGAAGATCTGGCTTTGTAATGACCCCAAGTGTACGCTCCCTTGTGGGGTCGTGTTTCGCCGCCTCTTCTAGGACTCTCTGGTTGGCGAGCTGATTACTGGCTGATATGACGGCGAGGATGATGCTGTTTTTCTTTTCCATGTAACTTTCTACCAGTTCCATGACAGTTGTTCTGCCCTCCGCCGACTGTTTTGCCGTCGCGGTGTGGAAGATTCCGGGTAGATCGACCAGGGTGAGAGGGTACAGATTTGGGCCTTCGACCTCCAGACGTAGAACGTCCTTGGAAAATCCCCTGTTGGAATCGGTGAGGCCCATGTGCTCTTTGGCGGCGGTAACGACTTTGCCAATGTCTTCTCCCTCAGAAAAGTCGACCCGAATTTCCTGTGCAGGTCTAACATCGTTATGGAACCGAATGGTGGCCTTGACGCGTCTTTGTGTGCCATTTCGGAGAACCAGCTCTGTGGCAAAACGTGTGCACAAGCCGGAGCTAACGGGAAACTTGACATGAGAAATCGCTTCAAGCACAGATGACTTTCCGGATGACTGGTCCCCCACGACAATGATTTGGGGGAGGTTCACGATTTTGCCAATGCCAAGTGAGGAAAGCTTGTCGGTGGTGTCGAATAAGATGCGAGTCTCGACGGAGTTCAACTCATCGAGAGCTCCAGAATCAAGGGTGGCTTGAGACATATTTGCCATAGTCTACGCAAGTTGCAGAGAGCTGAGAGCTACGGATAACTTCGTCAATCAAGACAAATTTCCGTGGCGAGCAAGGAAATTATAAGAGTCCTCAATAGTCACCCCCACGGTCTCGTCGTTGGGCTTGTTGGTTCGTTCTGTTAGTTCATTTTCGGAGGGAGCGGCGCAGCCCATGCATACCACCCAACCGCACGCAACCTGACACAGCTGAAATGCAGGAGACTCGGCTCAATCCTTGGCCAACAAGATACAAAATGAGTCTAAACTTGAATGGCCTTCTATTTACGGCACACAAATCCAACTGGGCAGGGTTCCGCACTCATCCCGGATCAGTCCTAGATAAGCCATTCCTGATCCATGTGTTTCAATTCCGTGTGGCCTCCAACCCTAGCGTCCCTTGTAGGCGCGCGCCAACAATTCGAATTGGCGAGGTACGTTCAAGTTTGCTGTTTGAAATGAAAACAGTTTACTAGATAAAGATTTCTGCAATTTGGAGTGCTAACTACATGTACACAATACTGCTCGAGCATCATAAGATGGATGAGAACGCCTTGGTGTGATCCGGTTATGTAATCCTTCATCTATTTTGAGAGCGGCTTCGAGGTAGCAGGCGTTGACACTAAATTCAGTCTGGTCTCCCACATCCTCAGACTACCCATTTATCTTCTGTCATATTCCGAGACACTGCTCACCACACAACTCTGGCAATCGGACCTTGCGGAAACAGCCTCATAAGTAGCTTTCGAATCTCATCTGTGAACATGATACCCAACGTCAAAGGTATGGGAATGAGCCAGAACTCAATTGGAACAGAAGCTGTGCCAAAGGTTTCTGAATCCCAGGAACTTCGGTGACCAAGATTGCAATAGCGGGACTGATGATGGCGCTCGCAATAAGCTATGGATTCCGTCTCTTCTTAGTGATTGGATCTGCCTGGACAGTACTGAGTCTCCGGTTCCATATCCGAACCGCGAGGATATTGCTCCACTGCAGGAACACCAACGTGACGAAGTAGACGCGTTGGCCGGTTGCATTGAAGTTGGCGAGCTCATCGAGCGTGTATCCATGGTAACCCTCAGCATAGCCCTCAAACAAGAAGAAAAGCTCATGGATCGAGACAGCGCTGCATACCAATCAATCAAGCCAAGCTTGGGTGACGGGCTTGTCTGATTGACTGATTTTTCACAAGAAGCTTGCTTGATTTGACTGGCTTGGATTGAATTGATTAATATTACCTATTTAGGAAGTCAGTGAAGCTCTCACAATGTCTCTATGTGTCAGAAACTTACATTATCTAATGTTCTGATGTTATCCTGCCCTCCGTTAACCCTTCCGCTTGAAGTAATGCCTACCAATAGCAACGCTGCCCCCTCGAACCCAGTTCTGGAGGTATTGTGTTTCCTCAAGTAGTGATGGTTTCATAGATAGCCTCTGTGACGTCAGCGTAAGTTTAGTAAGGCTGAATGCCCTCTCGCAGTCGGTCGCCATCGCTGGGATAGCAAAGAGTCGAGGGCAAGTTTACTGAGCGTTGGGAAGGTCTGTTGATGTGAAATCCACCACTGAATAGGATCGTCGACGGGCTGGGCAACTGAGAGGGTGAAGTATCGATCCAGCTCGTCAACCTTGTCGATAGTAGCGTCATGGAGGCTGCTGTTTAACCATTGACGATAGTCAGAGTCTTCAACCCTCGGAGGAACTGCGATCGATACAAAAGACCCTCGCGGAGGCTCTGGAGGAGGCTCTAGATAGGTTGATTCTTTAGGACGGGTAGTCATCTCGGCATACCATTGCTCCCAATAGTCTCGAAGTCCTTCCTGGGCGTTATAAAGCCATCCTCGCGTCTCTGGGGTGTTCTAACGCTTCTTAAGCCATCGTAGGCCCCGGCCAGGGTATAAGATCACTACTGTGGCGTAGAGAGGAGACTCTCCAAGCTTAAGGTAATATTTGTTAAATACTTGCCAACCATTAATAATCGATAGGCGTAAGTATCCGTGAGAGTCGAAGTTAATATCCTAGGGGCGGCGCGGTTAACTCTGCTACGAAGTAGCAATATAGTTAGACTAGGTATAAGTTAGGATACTATTAATTGATAGGGTCTGCGAGACTGGCGTTCTGGCAGATCGATACGATGCCCTTACTAGTCGAGATAGCTATGATAAAAGACTTTAGGATACTTAGGTAGCCGTAAGATTAATCTCTTCGGTAGTAGGGGTATCGTAAAGCTTGCGCCAGTCCTCGAGTCGATCCAAGAGATACTCGATGCATGCCAGAACCTCCCAGAGTCGACCATGCCCGTCACCCTTGCCCCAGCCCTCACATCTCTTGGTCTGCTTATAGAGGGGCTCGAGAACCTTATTTAACTCGACGAGGACTTACCAATCCTTATTAGTAAGGATATCCTCACTTGGGACATGATCTTCGTCATTTCCGAGGCCCAGAGTGTGGCGTACGTAACCGTTGATCTAGGTGCGTTTGAGTAGGGCCTGGTTAATCATGTTATATATCGAGTTCCATCGAGTAGTGTTACTCAACATCAGATTCAGCTCTTATGACGATTCCTCCCACAGAGTAAAGGCATCATCATCATCAATAGCCTCGTTAATAATAACTAAGAAGCTCTCAGAACGTTATGGCGATAATCTGATATACTTGACGATGTTCCGGAGCTTGCCGACTGGACCCCTAGTCCTCCAGTAGGCTAGGTCCTCTTCCACTCTTCCAGCGTTAATAAGACGGTCAGACTCTTCCTCAAATGCCTCCTCATCAACGCCATGAATGATGGCACGGCCAACGAGGTTAAGGATATGGCCATAGCATCGAATTCGACGTTGTTAAGCGTCAGTTTCTATATCTAAATGTAATAGAGATGGGTAGAGAGCCTTGATACAAGTGTCGTTAGCACTAGCGTTGTCAGAGACTGACACACCAATCCTGTTGAGTAGGTCCCAGTCCTTCATAACAGTGTGTATCGTGGTAGCAACATTCTCACCAGAGTGAGCACCAGGTTGGCGGCGGAGACCTAAGAGGTAATACGTCTGTTTACCCAACTAGTTGATGAAGTGGCTATAGATGGCGACGATAGCGTATTGATTAGGTAAGGTCCACAAGTTAAACGATATGTAGATCTTCGAGATTGCCCTCTATATCTCGGTCTCGATCTGTTCCTTCTTGGATATATAGAGTTATCAAAGTTGTTCCCTCTAGCTAGATCTCGACCACAGGATCTGGGCGTTAACGTTGTGATTAAGTAGGCTGAGCATATACTGCAAGTACTGGTTACTGAACGTTGTGAGAGGGTTGCTAGTATCAACGAGGAATCCCTTAGCTAGCTCTTCGATCTAGGTAGTTGTCCGCTTAGGTATGGCGATAGGAAGAGATTGGTGGCGCTTAGATGGAGGCCCAGGGTCGTCAGCCTCATCAGAAGACATATAGCCAGCCTTCTTGCCACCTCGGAAGATGGAGTGCTCGTTCTCGAGATGCCTGGCAGCAGTAGATATGGCGTTAGTATTGAAGGGCTGGTCTAGAAACCCTGCCTCGTCGTAGCGTTGGCAAACCCGGTAGGTATTACCCTTTACGCCGTTGGTAAGGATCTCGTAGACGAAGATGCCCTCGTTTGTGATCTAAGAGGTACGGCCTTGGTTACCCTTCCTCAAGATAGCGTTAACGTTGACGAACCGCCGGCCTTTTTATATGGCGTAAGGTAAGGCGTTAAGAGTATTGCGCGTGGCTAGGTCGGCTGTCGATGCGTTGCTGGTAGTAGTAGATGATATGCGAATCTGAGCGGCGATCCCGCGAGGAGTCGAGGCCTCGCGGCCGACGAAGTGATCAATACATAGATTGCGGGCCGGTAGAGGCATTAGGGTAAGGCTTGAGGGATTAAAAAAGGCGTTAATGATGGCGTATAGGTAGGATTTTGAGGGATTAACGGCGTCGTTAACGAGGGCAGTAGTAACTTCGAAAAAACGCCGTTTTTCAAGGGCTGGTAGAAGGGGTCGAAAACCCCCGTTTTTCAACCCCTTACAAGGGGCCCAAAAACGCGTTAATTAAGCCTTACAGCAAAAAGCGCGTTTTACTAGCACTTCCTGGCAGGACCTAGCAGTCAGGTTAGTACTACTAGAAAGTACCGGCCCCAATTAGCCACCTATTAACGTAAGGGCATCACCAACTTGACGTCCATAACATACGCAGATGGACTTTTTTTTATTTTTTGAAAGTTATTTCAAAAACTATGATTAGTCTGGGGGCCCGGATTTTCCTTTTTCCGGGCAACGTTAGCTTGATCAAGTCAGCTAAGCTTTCGGCGCTATAGGCTTATCTAATTAAATGGGGAAATAGCCTTGGATTAATTGGTTGATTAATTGGTTGATTGATTCGGCTTGGATGGGATGCTGCGCTGGATCGAGAAGCCGAATACTCTCTATCATTCCCTCAAAGTCTTCTATATCAAAGGTAAACGGAATATAAACGAAACGTAAAATAACAAAGAGAAGAAGAAATTCTTAGAAGTCCGGTGTTACGCCCGCCGCAACTTGTCACTGTGGGCGCGTAGCTATATATGCAGAACAAGGGACAATGATGACCGGAGTCATCATTATCGAAGCTTTTGCTTTGTGCCACAGTTGGTTGCCTTGTCCAGCTCGTAACATCCGGGTGGTTTACTCCAAGTATCCCATCGAGTGCCACTTGACGCCATTTTCGCCAAGGGCGGGGTAGAGCCAATAAGAAGCTGTCAATCTATTAAGTTAACCAATAAGGTTAACGTACATGATAAGCGAGTGGGCCAGACAAGCGAGTGGGCCACCCAACCACGACCACATGACATGAAGGAGCAAATATCAACACCCACCTCATGGATTCAATCTAAACTATTCAGAGTCCTCTTCCTCAGACATTTCCTCATTAAATCGACATATTCGCGCATTATAATTAGTATTCCCGTAGACGCTATATCGTCGTTAGCCCGTCTTAGTCCTCGGTCTGCGACCACTACTCCGGCGTATTTCCTCCTCTACCTAGGCTATAGCCTCTCTTTATGATTAAAGGTCCTCTCCCTTAGCTATAGTGAGGCTTCCTCCTTATCGGAGACGGTTTTTCTTAGCTCTCCAGCGTCGACTAAGTAGGTTGTTCTCCTCTCGAAGGATCTAGTTCTCGGATCTTAATAAGGCGATCTGGTGTATAAATCTACGAGCCCCCTTAGATAGATACTCTATAGCTTTGATAATTAAAGTTAGTAAGCTGTTTTGATGACGGGAGATTCGATTCTTAATAAGTTCTGATTAAGAAGATGCTTCCGTTAGGTTGTTTAGTGTCTAAGAAGTCTATACCGGTGGTGTTATCGGGAGGGATCCTGGAGGCATCGGAGTACGTAACTTCATATCAAGCTTTGAGAGCACACTCTCTGCACTCAAAGGCATAATTCCTGCCCCTCTGAATCCTCCCTGGATGTTTTTCTCCGTAATCGTTTGCGTGAAAGCCCTATGAAACGCCGGGAAGAAGTCCTCCTTGGTAATATACGTATTACCCCGACGCATCTTGTCCTCGATTTCTCAACCGTACGCCGTTTTTAGAGGCCTAAAACATCCAATCTCCAAGGGCTGGAGTAGATGAGACGAATGAGCCGGCATATATAGGGTGACGATGTTGTTCTTCTTACAAAACATCTCGAAATCCGCGGAGTGGTGACTTTCGTGTCCGTCGACGACGAGGAGGCGGTATTAACCCTTTATACGCGGTCTTATATGCCGTTCGAAGTACCGAGCCCAGTCTAGACCTCTTTCATTTATTGTCCATCCATTTTCAGACGTTACGATGACCCAGTCGTATAGGAGACCGGATTCCGTATACCAGGTGGAGAGGTGATATTAGCCCGCAACGATGATATACGGCGGAACGCTATAGCCCGACGGGCTGATGGCCTGAATGACCGTAACCCATTCACGATTGCCAGGCTGCATCATTTTCGTGTTTGAACGCCTTTCGGCACTGGTCACGACCATGCCGGTTGAGATCTGGCCCATCATAAAGTCAGTCTCGTCAAAGTTGTAGATGTCTGAGTCTACGATGCCGTACTTCGCGATTGTGTTCGCCACAAGCAAGAACCACGCGTTAATCGTGCCCGGATCTTCGCATTAGGCCCTCTTGTAGTCGTACTTGCGAAAACGACGCGTTCGTAACTCTGGTTATCGCTTTACGAAGTTCGAAGCCCATCGCTTCCCAACAAGGGGCGCGTCACGATCAGCGAGCAATCGATTCGCCATTTCTTCAACACCGCGAAGACGGGGAGGAAAACATCTGGCGTCCAGGTCGATGATGTACTCAATCAGCTTCTTCTCTTCTAGTAGCGTCAAATTCCGTGAGTTAGGTGTGCTATCACGTCGTAATAACGTTCCCTCTAATCTGCGGCCTAAGGTAACGCGACTGATGTTATAGATCTTTGCCGCGGCCCGAATACTGAGATTTCGGTCTTTCTGGGTAGCCTGAACCGCTAAGTTTAATTGGGTATCTTTGTTATGCACTGTCATTGTTTTCGATGGAGAAATGCGTGTTGTGATGATGTAGGTGGCACGATGGCGGTTGGGTGGCCCACTCGCTTGTCTGGCCCACTCGCTTGTCTGGCCCACTCGCTTATCATGTACGTTATAGTACCTCTATTGCCTATATATTCTGGGTATGCCAGAGGTACCAGCAATTCCCTTGGTTATATAAGAGTACGTTATAGTCTAAGCAGCCCTTACTCGTGTACTTACGCTGCGTGAAGCTATTCCCAGATATCTCGCCTAGTGCCTTGCGGGCCTTTAATGCCCTTGTGTTATTATAATAAGAATAAGGGGAATTAACCTTCCGTGACCCCTTTGTATAGTGTTCCTATGGGATAGAGGTATTCCTTTTATCTATAGCCCGTCTAGGCCGTGACCTCTGCCGCCCTTGTGCTAATGGTCTAAACTGCTAGATAAGCTGGGCTGTAAGTAGCTGACGCCAGCGGTATGTTACGGCCAGCTAGTCGTAGTGAGGTATGTTTGCAGAAGTTGAGGCTGCGGAACTGGTAACAGTAATCGTAGTCGGGGATAGCTTCAGGGAAGCTATGTCTGTAAGTCGTAAGGTAAGGGAAGGCTGCGGTGATCAATCGTAGTCTTATCAAAGAGGTTCTCAGGGAAGATAGCTGAAAGCGATCATAAGATCTGATACGAAGTTAATTGCTGAAGAGCTATGGAAAGTCTGTCCTAGAGTCCGGCTCGAGTCCATCCTATATACAAGTCCTGGTCCTGAACATATCCCTTGTCAATGATCAGTTCCTCTGATCGGGTGAGCGCTCATTGTTTGGCATGAGCGCTCATGGCCCCACCATGGTCGCTCATGTCTTATCTTATCATCACGTGACCTGTACCATAGTTCTTCCGTTCCGTGAGAGGGTGCCTAGTGTCCCTTATCTCCTGCAAGCCTTTGCCAGAAAATGGCTGTCCCAATGCCCTCGGCAATATGCCGACCTCGAGATAATTCTTCACCCCAAGCCGCCCGAACTCCGCCTCCCTCGGCACTTACTAGGAAGGCTATACGCAGCAAGATCCCATCATGGAGACTTTGCAGCATACCACGAGAGATTCGCTCATCAAGATGCGTTGCTCAACTGCAGCTGTGGGAAACCCAAGACACCAGTCCATTTCTACTTCTGCAAGCGTGGACGCAAGGCTACACCGCGCTACCTCCGCCAACGTATGGCTAAAGCAAGTATTGATTTCTTGTTAGGTTCTGCTAAGGGAGCCTCTCTTCTATGCGAATGGATAGAGGAGACCAATTTCTTTTCCGAAATTTGCCCGAGTCATTGAACAGGAACGTTAGGTGAAGACGGTAGCCTGTAATATAGTTTAGATTAGTATAGACCATGTCGGCATTGCGCCCGGCACGTCCTTTTGTTACCAGACGTTAAATACATCATCATCATCATCATCATCTTATCTCCTGCATATGTGGTGTGTTGTAACCGCCGCGAGCCTGCGGGGCAGGCCCTGTTCTTGGTCATGCATGTTGGGTCGTAACAATACCCCTCTATTAGGAAGCTATCCGATCGCGACTTATAATAACCAATTATTATATTAGATTATTATATCTAGTTATACTATAGGCCGGAGCCGGTCGAGATGTGTGGGCAGTACACACTGCACATCTGGACCAACGAGGCAAGCAATGAGGCAATACGACTGGTATTGACGGTTGGTTGGTGATGTTGTGGTGAAGGTGGCTGCGGTGGGCTGGATCAACCAGGAGGTGGATCAGGCAGCTGGTGCCTGGGGCACCAGCCACTGCCTCAGGTATCCACAGTCCCACAAGATGTCCGGTTTTACCAGAGCTACTATTCTACCATAATATACCGCCGAGCCTAGGCACATTATATTATAGCTATATGCGAACCCCTATAATTCCTTCTTTTTCTCCTTAACTTAGAATAGTTAATCGACGGCACCTCTACGTTAAACAAGCCTAGGGGCCAGCCCTTTATAATAGCTACCTGTTACGGCCAGCTAGTTGTTACGGCCAGCTAGTCGTAGTGAGGTATGTTTGCAGAAGTTGAGGCTGCGGAACTGGTAACAGTAATCGTAGTCGTGGATAGCTTCAGGGAAGCTATGTCTGTAAGTCGTAAGGGTAGGTAAGGCTTCGGTGATCAATCGTAGTCTTGTCAAGGTAGTAGCTGAAAGCGGATGTTAATCCTGATACGAAGTTAATTGCTGAAGAGCTATGGAAAGTCTGTCCTAGAGTCCGGCTCGAGTCCATCCTATATACTAGTCCTGGTCCTGAACATATCCCTTGTCAATGATCAGTTCCTCTGATCGGGTGAGCGCTCATCGTTCGGCATGAGCGCTCATTGTTCGGCATGAGCGCTCATTACTTGGCATGAGCGCTCATGGCCCCACCATGGTCGCTCATGGCCCCACCATGGCCGCTCATGTCTTGTCTTATCATCACGTGACTTGTACCATAGTTCTTCCGTTCCGTGAGAGGGTGCCTAGTGTCCCTTATCTCCTGCATATGTGGTGTATTATAACCGCCGCGAGCCTGCGGGGCAGGCCCTGTTCTTGGTCATGCATGTTGGGTCGTAACACTAGTCGTAGGGGTAGTTTGCAGAAGTTGAGGCTGCGGAACTGGTAACAGTAATCGTAGTCGTGGAATAGTTTCAAGGAAGCTATGTCTGTCAATCGTAAGATAAGGTAAGGCTTCGGTGATCAATCGTAGTCTTGTCAAGGTAGTAGCTGAAAGCGGATGTTAATCCTGATACGAAGTTAATTGCTGAAGAGCTATGGAAGTCTGTCCTAGAGTCCAGCTCAAGTCCATCCTTATATACAAGTCCTGATCCTGAACATGTCCCTTGTCCCTTGGGTCGTCTTGGGTCATTCTGATCCAGAATGATCGTTTAGCCCCCAAGTCGTGTTGGATCATATTGATCCCAAATGATCCTTATCTTATCATCACGTGACTTGTACCATAGTTCTTCCGTTCCGTGAGAGGGTGCCTTGTGTCCCCTTGTCCTGTGCATGTATGGCGTATCGTAACCGTCGTAAGCCTGCGGGGCAGGCCCTGTTCTTGGTCGTGCATGTTGGGTCGTAACATACACAGGTATGCGGCGCGCGGCCATGTATCTGCCTAACATACTGGCAGCAATGGATTGTAGTAGAATCCGATAAGGTTTTTTTTGAAATAAAATGAACGTTATAGATATATATCGAAAGCTAGTAGTTAGACGAGCTAAGATATTATTTTATTATAAACCTAGCATTTATCTTTATATTTATAAATTTATTGACACAGTCTCTTTGGCAGAGCCGTCTCTGTCAGAGGGGGTAAGACTGTGGCCTGACCGTGTAGGTACGGGCAGGAGAGTGCGAAATGAGCAAAGCGAAAGAGCAAAGCGAAAGAGCAAGTGAACGTCAATGGTAGGTCATGGGTGATGTGTATCTTCAAGGTTGACCCCCTTATGTGGAGGGTCACGGTCAGACCGTCTTAAGTACAGAGGCCACGCTTATCACGTGACCGTAGCACCAAGTGTGCTGATAGGAAATGTCACATTTATAATTAACGATTTAATAGGGTAAAGATGGCTTATATATAGCTATATTAATGATCGGTAGGGTAGTGTTACGACCCAACATGCACGACCAAGAACAGGGCCTGCCCCGCAGGCTTACGACGGTTACGATACGCCATACATGCACAGGACAAGGGGACACAAGGCACCCTCTCACGGAACGGAAGAACTATGGTACAAGTCACGTGATGATAAGATAAGGATCATTTGGGATCAATATGATCCAACACGACTTGGGGGCTAAACGATCATTCTGGATCAGAATGACCCAAGACGACCCAAGGGACAAGGGACATGTTCAGGATCAGGACTTGTATATAAGGATGGACTTGAGCTGGACTCTAGGACAGACTTCCATAGCTCTTCAGCAATTAACTTCGTATCAGGATTAACATCCGCTTTCAGCTACTACCTTGACAAGACTACGATTGATCACCGAAGCCTTACTGTTGGATTCACAGGTGGAAAAGGAAAATACTCGAGTATCGTGGGTAGCAACGATCACCGACTGTAGTGGTGATATTGCTTGTTCTTGTTGTTCTTCAGTGGAAGTCTAACCAGGTGCCAGCGGCGGCAGGAAGTCTGGGGTATACCACCCTCGTGTGGCTGAGCCACACGGACCACCGTGGCTGGAACGGACCGCGGCAGCAACCTCCTGCTGCCTAATGTAGGCCTATTCCAACACTTACCTTATCTTACGATTGACAGACATAGCTTCCTTGAAACTATTCCACGACTACGATTACTGTTACCAGTTCCGCAGCCTCAACTTCTGCAAACTACCCCTACGACTAGCTGGCCGTAACAGTGTAGCGTATAGCTGTCGTGGATTATCGTGATCATATTGTTGTCTATGTTGCGTTCTCTCCTTCCAGATGCAGCCAGGAATATCCCTCATCTGAGGCACCTGGATTCCTGCATTTTCATTGGTTGGTCTCACCCAGATTATTATGGGTTCAGATTGCTCGTTCTGGTCCGAGCATACCCGCCCAATTCCACTTCCGCACTTCAACAATAGCAGCTTTAAGACACAAGTCGCTGGCTGGCCGTTAATGCCGAGTCCAAACATCTCAGGGTCGACAGATTAGAATGGCTGCGAAGCGACGAGTGATGCATCCTTGACATGTGGACGACGAGCGTGGTCTTGATTGCCCACTGTTTCCACAGTCGCTTCAGCCACGGGCGTGACGGTGTCCCAGCGCCACTCTTACCTCCGGCGAGGCGGCGCCCACATTCGGCGCCATTAATCCCGGAGAGATGGATCTACGGAAGTATAAGCTGTATACGGATAATTGACTTTTGTATACGGAGTACGGAGTACGGACACTCCCGGAAGCTTGTAGGTAGTAAGAATCCGCTGCGCGGTTTAAGCACATTCTGGCAAGCTTTTCGAGCTTACTAAGGTGGCTGAGAGCGCCACAGAGGGCCAGACACAAGTGGCTAATTAGCCCAACACAGTCAGCCAATCGAACACCTTCTCGTGGAGGTTACTACCTTAGTGGACTCATTCGCGGAACAACGATCTACCGCATACTGCCCACCGCGCACCCGCTGCTAGGCTGCCTCGTGAATTCCAGCTTTCTCCGCTTCTGACCCTCGACACATCGCCGCCTCGACTGCCACCAAATCTACCTTCAACGTCATCCCCTCCTCTCCAGCCAGTATCTCTGCTGCACGTTCCTACCTAAGAGACCTATCTTCATCGTTCCGACCGTTCACTTGCTGGCGCCACTCACTGTGCGAGGAGGACCGGGTTCCCGTCAGAACCAATTCAATGCGATAGCATTCACGGCTTCGCGCCTGAGTTCGTGACTAGACGCCCCGGTCATTCTACTGTTCGCACAGTAGCTACCCATGCACTTTGAGCAGGTTCGGGATCTTGCTGGGTACGTCTCGTCTAGTTGGGCGGCGCGAAGGACTCGCTGTGAAGGGCAGAAAAGGACGATGGAAGCATAACCGTAAGTACAAGCCCTTCTGCGTGCAGTCGGCTACGGCCCTCCATGTCTAAACCTAGACGACCGACCGAAAACGACTTCGACATGCCGACCTCCGACTTGGACGATTTCGACTTTGATGCCCCCGAAGTCATTGCGGTTCGTGAAGATGAGGGACAATCGCCTGAAGTGATTCAGCAGTGCTTTCAACTGCGCGTCCGATATGCTTCCGTTGGCTTCGTCTCTTTTCGTCTTTTGCCAGTCCCTAACAGCATGACAACAAAAACCACGGCTTGGCTACAGATCAGAGCGAACTGCATAGAGTCGTTGGACAAAATGCTTTATGACAAAGCCAACACCGACAGCCCAAGCCCACCTTACCTCGAAGCTGTCCGCCGGCGACTCAATGGCATGCAATCGGTAACCCGTCTTCAATTCCAGTTGCACAGGGACGGTCACATCGACCTAGTCACACCAGTCGATTCCGATGCCGAAGACATACTTGGCGAACCTGTCTCGAAAACAGGGGCACCACTCATGTCCCTTGCGACAGCTTCGCGCTTTTCCATGTACTTTCGACACGACATCCTGCGGCGGAAAACGTTCCTCAAGTATAAGAGGGCCATTCGAGACTTTCCCCATTTGACAGAAAACGAGAAGAATGCGTATGAGTGCATGGTAGACGTGCGTAGGCTGTATCATGGCGCTGGCGGCCAGGTGCACAGGCCTCATGGCCATCGTGACTCTCCGTCCACCAAGGAACTTCGCAGCTCCCCCGCTCCAGCCACGCCTGCATCGTGCGGAAGCACACTCCCCTTTGAGGATGTGCCACAAGATCGAAGTTTACCCCCGCCGTACGACGAATGCTTGAGTGAGGGACGGTCGCCGAAGATCAGGTCAGACGCCGCACCCATCGTCGCCGAATGGTCCAGATGCAACTGCGAACGCGACCGTGACTGCGACCCGCAGGAGTATGGCGAGACCGAACGGCGGAATACTGCGCTGGAATCCTCACAAGGTGTCTTGCCCTTCGGAGACGCAGATATCCACACAAAACGCATCCAAAGAAAACGTTCAGGAACCACCGTTTGCACCACAACGTCTCCAAAAGATGCTCCTCGCCCGGATAAATTGCAACGAACGCTGTTCGCCGATTTGGACGGTCCACTGATGCGTGCGCTCGAGCGGCAACAACAACAAATCAATGATCTACAACACATAATCAAGGAATCGCAGAAACGTAACGAGGAGCTCGAATTGCGGTGTGATGAGCTGGAGAAGAAATGTAGTGAATTAGAGGATGTTCAATCTGCAAACGTGGAGACCGTCGAGAATCTCGACATTGCGGTTGACGGACTTCAAGCTAGGTGCGATAGTCTAGAGAAGCAAATGCCAGATGTGTGTGATGAGATGGCGGACCTTAAAGAAAAATGGTTAGAGGAGTGTAGAGAGGAACTGGAAGAGAACGAGCGCAAATCAAGTGAGGATAGCAAGGCGAGACAAATACGCGAGGGTGTCGAGGCTGAAGTGAACCAAATTAGAAGGAGGGTTTTGAGAGCCCTTCAACCAACGTCTGCCAACGAAGGAGTCAAAGTAAAGTAACTACCTAGAAGAAATAACACCCCCACGACACTCAAGACTCCCGTTGCCTGGCTATTATTTTTCAATGCTTGTAGAAACCACCCATGAGCACCATTGTTTTCAATTTTGCCGCCTTCGTGCAACCCGTCCTTTACGGCACCCTTTCCAAGCGGGTTGCCAACATTGACTCCTCCCCCTAGGCTGTCCTGGCACTCATCATGAGCATCGAGGTAGGTACCGAATCACGATAGCCACATCGGAAACCGCCCACACCTTCCACTATAGTCAGACAAGCTCCGGAACTCTAGGCTAACATGGCAGGCATTTCTTTTGGTCCAGAACAAAAGGACTCTGCAGACTTCGGGCTCTGCGGTCTGTTACAGTGGGGGGTGTCCCATTCACTCAACTCTAATAGACAGGGATCTCTAACGATGGGATCGAATCACGCATCACGACTAAGCCAGGTAAGACCAAGAAGTACCATTTAAGTGTGACTTGTTATCTTTGAAAAGGTCATGCAGAGAAGGCCCCACAACGGTATGTAAACATATTAGTATCTCGCTGACGGAAGGACAAATAGACTATACCGGGTTATTTTACACTTGACGTTTATATCCCATCGAGTGCCACTTGACGCCATTTTTGCCAAGCCCCAAAATACCCACTATTTACACTTTATTACCCCGCATTCAAAGGGGTACTTAACAATACGTCACTTATCCCTATGCTCTTTTGCCTATTATCACCACTATTACTACCATTTCGATTAATGCTGCGATGTCTTCTAGTGATTCCGATGCTTCTATTACTTCCGTACGCAGTTATATAGTAGTTGAGATCCTTCCAGAAGACCTTACTGCTACCTATAATACAGACTATACGCCAGAACGCTGTGACGCAGCAACAGTCCGGCCCCACGAACCTCCAGCTACCGAGCATGCACCTCCGGGCTCCTTCCGGCCCTTTGACGTACCAAGCCCGGGCCCAAGAAGTACAGCAGCTGCCGGCAAGCCCGCTAGATCTCTTCGTCCAATACGTTCCGCAGAGCCTCGTGGAGCAGTAGGCCCAGTGGTCAGTCCACATCCAAGAGACTGGGGACTCTTTTTATATACCTAGTTCAGACCTTACAGTCGACGAGGCTATGGTCCGATTTACAGGTCGATCTCTTGAGATAACGATGATTCCAAAGAAGCCTATTCCAACTAGCTATAAGATCTGGATCCTTGCCCAGTCTGGCTACTGTATACGGTGGCTGTGGCACGTACATGGAAGGGGCCCATACGCATTAGTCCCTCAGGCGCCTCCCTAGGGCTGCCCTTCATCACCTCCTCGCGGCACGGTCAGGCCACGGGGACTTTAAACAATATCACCA
The DNA here is from genome assembly GCF_030913505.1 of Colletotrichum phormii. NCBI lineage: Eukaryota > Fungi > Ascomycota > Sordariomycetes > Glomerellales > Glomerellaceae > Colletotrichum > Colletotrichum phormii. The sequence goes on from NW_026851449.1 coordinate 58,586, forward strand.
ACGCTTTAACCACACAGAAGCACTACTCACCTGCTCCTGTGGATGGGTTAAGGAGGCAGACCATCTAGTCTACTGCCGAAAGACCCTACTGAGGAGGCAACAGTGGCCCACCCTCTACCCCTACAGCCGCCAGGAGCCCGTAGGACCTATAGGGTCCCTCGATCGCTACTTCAAGGGGCTAATCACTGACTCTGAAGGCTTCCAGGCCTTCCTCTGCGTGACAGACTTCTTCCAGAAGATCTGCCCGTGGTACTAGGAGATAGGTCATAACCTATCCTCCAAACGACAAACTACCTCTATTAAGAAACCAGATGGTTATAACGGAACTAGGGCACCAGTGGGAACTAGGGATGGATAGAACACATAGTAGCTCACGAGCAAGATTTGGAGGACGTCAGGATACGGCGTGTACTATATAGTATATCCCATCGGGTGCGGATGGACCCCATTTTCGCCAAGACCAGAATTACCCACTTTTAGTCCAAAAACGCCCATATATAAGCATCTGATTGGGCAAATATTTCTAGATATTTCCAGGCAATGAATCTCATTGGGTTACCCCGCCCTTGGCGAAAATGGGGTCCATCCGCACCCGATGAGATAGCTAGAGCCTGCGACCCTTCACGCCACATACCCTCCGGGAGGTCTGCCGCAAGGGCGGCTGCGCCCTTGCCGCCATGGCGTTAAATAGAACAACAACAACAACAAATTAGTCCCTCAGGCCCAGCCAGCTGAGCTGGCTGGGCTGGCTGCTGGAAACCTGGCTCTATTAACACCAACACAGCAGGTAGTAACTACCCTTGTTTCCCTACTTCCAGCTGCAACCTACCACGTCTTTCTTGACAACCTCTTCGCCTCTATACGGCTCTTTCGTACCCTACGGAAGCAACAGGTTGGAGCTTCTGGTACCTGCCGAAAGGATAGTGGGATAGATAAGATCCTAGTTATTGAGAAAGAGACTGAAGGACGGGGTATCCCCTGGGGTCAAATACACTGTATCCCTACGTTAGATGGGGAGGTAAGCTGTCTGCCCGTCTTTCCTAGCCCAGCCCAGCCCAGCCAGCCTATCTAACTAGTGAATAGGTCAACCAGTTCACCTGGAAGGACAAAGCCCTTGTACTCTTCCTAGCAACTGTCTTCAAGAGCAGCCAATAGGTTATTCGCAGCCGCCGCCGCCCAGCTGGGGACACTGCTGCTAAGAAGGCTGCCCGGCAGGTGTTCGGCCCAGACGTCCGCAAAGACCTTCCGGTACCTAAGGCAATCGATGAATATAACCACAAGATGAACGGGGTTGATGTTAGTGACCAGATGAGGTCCTACTATCAATATAACCACCCTATTCGCCGAGGGGGCTGGCAGTCAATTGCCAGGAATTTCCTGCTGGAAGTGGTAGTTGTGAATAGCTTCCTACTACAGCTCTGGGGCAAGCCTAGGTGGCAGAAGGTTAAAACCCACTATCAATGGCGGCAACTGCTTGCTGCCCAGCTTATCCAGCAGTTTGGCCCGTTAGCAGGCGGGCGAAGACTATCACGACCTAGACGGGCTACAGACAAGAGGAATACCTCTATTTCATGGGAGCAGCATAGAAAGGGGTCACGAAAGGTATCTTCACCTTGTACATATTGTGGAAGTAGGAGGGCTCTATGCGAGGTATCTGGGAATACCCTCATGCGGCGAAGACGGCAGACAACTCGAAAGGGCTGCTTAGACTGTGATGTACCGTTATGTATCGATAGGAATTGCTGGTACCTCTGGCATACGCAGAATATATAGGCAATAGAGGTACTATAACCCTATTGGTTAACTTAATAGAGTCTCAACACCTTATTGGCTCTACCCCGCCCTTGGCAAAAGTGCTGTCCATCAGCACCCGATGGGATACCCCAGACTTCCTGCCGCCGCTGGCACCAGGTTAGACTTCCACTAAACAACAACAAGAACAAGCAATATCACCACTACAGTCGGTGATCGTTGCTACCCACGATACTCGAGTATTTTCCTTTTCCACCTGTGAATCCAACAGATTCTATACTTGGTCATTATGTTGCGTAACAACATAAACCACTTTGAAATAACCTCTGGGTCTTCTTGAAGAGCCCTTTGATAATCGTATGGACGATTAAACTTTGTTTTCAGAGCAGGCTGTGAGTCCATAAACCGCCTGGCCCATCGCTTGCCAACAGGCTCGGCATTACGCGCTCGCAGTAGGAGATTGGCCATACCTTCCACACCGCCAAGGCGCAAAGGAAATCCTCTGGAATCCTGTTCAATAACGTATTGGAGAAGTGTTTTCTCTTCGATCGGGTCGAGTTTATGTCGTTGGGGTTGAGTTTGTTCGCGTCGCGGTCGGTTATTTATGTACTGTTATTGTTTTCGATGGAGAAATGCGTGTTGTGATGATGTAGGTGGCACGATGGCGGTTGGGTGGCCCACTCGCTTATTATGTACGTTAGTTATAATGATATAGTTATTAAATAAAGAAGCTGGTATAATTCTAGTAGTTTAAGCTATCGAAAAAATACTAAATTTGAGTATTAAAGGTGTAGCTCGGATCTACTTAGTGCTATTTTTAAGTTTATACGCCCGTATTAATGGAAGAACTTCGCGACTTGAAACCGTACTAAACTTATGGAATTTGACGTTGCTCGAAGAGGATATGCTAGTTGAGTATATTCTCGACCTAGATTCCCGATTATTCCCTCCTCGGATTAGTAGTGTAGAAGAAATGGCTAATTGATTGTGTCAGTCCCATCCCAGTACACTCGTTACAACGATTGTCACACTATGCCTATGAAACAATATGGTCTTACACAAGCATGACTAAGTTTGCCAAGGATATGCCAGTATAAAGGTGTTACAACCCAACATGCATGACCAAGAACAGGGCCTGCCCCGCAGGCTCGCGGCGGTTATAATACACCACATATGCAGGAGATAAGGGACACTAGGCACCCTCTCACGGAACGGAAGAACTATGGTACAAGTCACGTGATGATAAGATAAGGCATGAGCGACCATGGTGGGGCCATGAGCGCTCATGCCAAGTAATGAGCGCTCATGCCGAACAATGAGCGCTCATGCCGAACGATGAGCGCTCACCCGATCAGAGGAACTGATCATTGACAAGGGATACGTTCAGGACCAGGACTTGTATATAGGATGGACTCGAGCCGGACTCTAGGACAGACTTTCCATAGCTCTTCAGCAATTAACTTCGTATCAGATCTTATGATCGCTTTCAGCTATCTTTCCTAAGAACCTCTTTGATAAGACTACGATTGATCACCGCAGCCTTCCCTTACCTTACGACTTACAGACATAGCTTCCCTGAAGCTATCCACGACTACCATTACTGTTACCAGTTCCGCAGCCTCAACTTCTGCAAACATACCTCACTACGACTAGCTGGCCGTAACAAAAGGGTCTTCCACTCACTATATAGATAGTCGGGATATTCCCATAGCCACTCGTTCTTCATACTCATCAATACATCCCATTGACCCCCTACCTGATAATCGCTGCCCAACAGATTGCTCGCCGACCGCGATGCGCCCCTAGTGTTACGGCCAGCTAGTCGTAGGGGTAGTTTGCAGAAGTTGAGTCTGCGGAACTGGTAACAGTAATCGTAGTCGGGGATAGCTTCAGGGAAGCTATGTCTGTCAATCGTAAGGGTAGGTAAGGCTTCGGTGATCAATCGTAGTCTTGTCAAGGTAGTAGCTGAAAGCGGATGTTAATCCTGATACGAAGTTAATTGCTGAAGAGCTATGGAAAGTCTGTCCTAGAGTCCGGCTCGAGTCCATCCTATATACAAGTCTTGATTCTGAACATATCCTTTATCCGTATGTTTACCATACGGATTCCGTATTCTGAACATACGGGGTCCGTATTCTGAACATACGGGGTCCGTATTCTGAACATACGGGGTCCGTACCTCAAAGGGACGGACTCCGTATTCTTGGCATACGGCTTTCCTTATCTTATCATCACGTGACGTTCTCCATAGTTCTTCCGTTCCGTAGGGTGACGCATGTGTTCCCATAGTTCGTGCAACATTGAACACATACCTCGAAAGGTACCCACTGTTAGTAATTGTTAAGGTTATAGAGGGCTACGGCCCACTACACTATCATCTCTCAACATCAGCCTATACAAGCTGAATTCCACGACCATGGCGGTCTCCCTAGATATAGGGCCATCGATCACGGTTCACGGGGACGCCGGTATATCTCGGCGGTCGGGACGAGTCCGGAAGCCGACTGCAAAGGTCAGAGTGGTTGAGCAGGTCAACCACCAGGACAATTCTGAGCTTAAAGACGAGATTAATAAGCTTTCGAATCTGGTCTAGGACCTCCTACGTCGGGACGCCGAGAGGGAATAGTTTTTGAAAGACTGTTTGACGAAGATCGAATCCTTGGAGAGAGAGCTTTAGGAGGAGAAATAGCGTTCAAACCGGCATCAACGTGGTCTAGTAAGGTCTATGCACGCTATTGGCACAGGGCCTAGCGAGACTGACCTGAGTTCCCAGGGGCATCCCTCGCACATAACCCAGAACCAGCCGCCCCCAGTCCGTTCATACGCGGCGGCGGCGAGCTAGCCACTGTCCAGAAGACAGGATAAACCAACGCTAGCCAAATAAGCCGCAAAATAAGCTATAAACCGGGCGGCTTTAAAGGATCTACGCGTCTTTACGCGTTTATCGCCTAAAAGCCCGCTTCGGAACGAGAAAGCCTACGACATATACATCTTCGTTCGGGAAAGGCTAAGTCCCTAAGCCCGAGAAGCCCTTAAGGGGATCGACTATGTTAAGATAGGATTAGCACTCCTACCTTCGTTAATGGATAGCGTAAAAGTCCTGCTAGAGAATAGAGAACAGATCGTTGCCCTTCTTTAAGCGTAAGCGATCGAGTAATGCGATACCTAGATCCGAGCCTATATCGTAAACGTCCCTTACACCAGGCATTGTCTAGTAACCAATACTGAGCTGGAAATCACGACCGAGGAGCTCCTTAAAGAGATCCAGGTCTCGACGAAACTCAAGCCTGAAAAAGCACACTTCTCTAGGAAGCACGAAGTCGAAAGGCTAGGCACGGTGATAGCCTGGTTCAAGGCGGAAGCCGTAAGGTAACTACTAAGACGCCTCCGTTTGATGGGGGCCAGCGTTTTTGTAAACCTGCAGTTCCCGAAGGAGAAGAGGTCTCCTCAATGTCTCCGCTGCGGCGGTTTTCACAACGAACGAACGTGCACCAGAAGGAAGAGATGCCTCAAGTGCAGCTCTCCTTCCTACACAACTGATCAACACCGGGCACCCTGCGGCGGCACTGAGGGTCACGATGGCTGCGACTGCCCCTTTAAATGCCCGTCGTGTAACGGGCCTTACGCCGCCTTCGATGCGACTTGCCCTATCCAACCTAAAGTGGTGAAGGGGGTAGTCTAGAGGAGGGATAAGGCTTAGCTACGGGCTATCCGAGCTGAGGGAGAATGTCAGAGCCCTCCCGGATAGGGGCTAGTCAGAGGTAGTAAGGAGTCCAAGCAACAAAGGAGCAGCTCAGATATATATACAGCGCAGGGAGTACACGTCGAGGGAGGAGTAAATTTCAGTAATTCATCATTCTACCCCTAACTGCAGTTGGCCTCTGAGAGCTTCCACCCTGCGTCAACATCCCAACTTGACAGAGAAAGATTATAGAGAAATGCGACCCAGCAATCGCATCGACATTCCCGTAAAGAAGAATAAGCGATGGACTATACCCCGGCGAATAAGATATAAAAAAAAAATATAGCCCTCTAAAACCCTGCAAATCATATATGCGAATATAAGCAAGCGGGCATCCGCCCACGAAACAGCACTAAACCTAGCTTACGCAGCCTAGATCGATATACTCCTAATACAAGAGCCGTCTATCTGTTCGGAGGAGAGGAGGCTCACAAGATACCACCCAGGTTTTGAGACTTTCACCCTAGTAGATAACTGGACCGAAGACCGTCCTAGGGTACTTACCTACCTCCGCAGAGGAACTGGGGTACGAGGCGTATAAACACGGCCTCTACCCGATCCATCCACAGACCTGCTCTTCTTAAGACTCCTCTTAGGAACGAAGGAGGTCCTCACAGTCATCAACGTATACAACGCCCTTCGTAGCTCTCTACGATCTAGCCAGGCTCTCAGGAACATCCTAGCGGCCTGGTAACCCAAACCTGAGGATCGAGTACTGATTGCGGGGGATTTTAATTTACACTATTGGACGTGGCAGCCCGAGGCCACGAGTTCCCCGGACGCTGAAAACCTAGTAGAATGGGCAGAAGCCGCTAGCCTTGTCCTAATGTCACCTATAGGTGAACCCACGCACAAAGGCGGCAACACCCTAGATTTATGCTGGGCGTCCAGCAACCTCCATGGGGCTTCCACCAGCATAGAAACGTCACTACACACGACATCAGACCACGAATCTCTGCTTACCCGGGTCCCCTTGGCCCTGATCGATTCACCCAGCCAGACCCCGGGAAGGTTTCGGCTCGACACGATGGACGAGGAGCTTTTCCTCGGCATCATTAAACGCAACTTACAACCCATGCGCCGCACTGCAAGCAACATCCAAGACCCACAGTCTTTAGATCTCCTAGCACAACAGCTTACGGACTGTCTTATTAAAGCACTCACGGCTTCCACAAAGCGCACGCTCGGGAAAGGTACAGGGAGACCATACTGGAGCGAGAGCTACACACGTAAACACCGAGCCTATGCGAGGAAGCGAGCGATGTTAGTAAGACTCCGCGTAGCCGGAGTGAACTGCTAATGGGAAGAAGAGGAGGTCGAAGCTCTAAAATAAGACTTCCTTTACGAGTTTAAACGCTCCAAGGATGCCTTTTGGAAAGATAAGATCTCCTCAGCCTCCTTAAGTAAAGATATATTTGAAATGGTCGGTTGGCACAAAGCCACAGGATCCTTTCAGACCCCGCTACTCCGAGATGTAGATAACCAAGATACGCTTGTCTCATAACTAAAAGAGAAGCGCGATTTATTTACCCGCGTCCCCCTTAGAAACGCTGCAATCTCCGAGGATATACCAATAGAAAGCCTAGTCTTATAAAGGCAAGCTACGCTTCCTTTCCCGTAGGTTACGAAGGACGAGGTACGGTCTTCGGTTCTTACCGCGGGAAATACGACTCCTGGGACCGACGGAATCACTACGACTGCTTTGAAAATAGCATGGCTAGTTATCGAGGACATTGTCCTCTTACTTTATAGCGGGTGTATATGCGAGGGTTGGTATCCTACTTGTTTTAAAGAAGTAACTCTCGTGATCCTAGCAAAACCGGGAAAAAGAGATAAGATACTCCCGCGCTCCTATAGGCTAATTGCGCTCTTGGCTGTCCTCGGAAAAGGCTTGGAGAGACTCATCGTTAGACGACTTGCCTGGATCGTAGTTAAATATCGTGTTCTGCACGATTAACAGTTTGGAGCACTCCCTCTTCGCTCTTGTAGCGACCTTATCGCAGCGGCTATCCACGATATCGAGTGCGCCTGGCAAAGAGGCCTGGTTACCTCTATGCTTACGCTCGATATAAAAGGGGCTTTCGACGCCGTGCTCCCAGGACGGCTGGTCCGACGCCTCCGCGAACAAGGATGGCCGGAGAACCTCGTACGCTGGGTCTCAAGCTTTGTTACCGGAAGGAGAGCTAGAATAAGACTTGATGGGGAGGTAGGAGACGTCTTCGGTCTCGAATGCGGACTACCACAAGGCTCACCCGTGTCTCCCATTCTGTTTATACTCTATATTAAACCTTTTTTTAAGCTAGGTATAGCTCGCCTAGGAAGGAAGCGATATCGTTTCGGCTATATTAATAACGTTACTATCTTAATAAGCTTAATATTACTAGATAATAACTATAATATCTTAACTAAGGAATGGAAAGAAACCTTAGGATAGGGCGCGACGGAAGGAATCACTTTTGACCTTAATAAGTCCGAACTGATCTACTTTACCAAGAGACGAAAAGACGGAAATTTATTAATTATAGTAGGTTTACCGGATAGGAGGTATTATATAGCTTAGGCCATTAAAGAAGGCTCTTCTTTACGCTAGCTCGGCGTTCACTTCGACTATAAACTTATATTTAAGAGTTATATAAAAAACCTCTCTATAAAGGTATATTAAGTAGTTAATAGACTACGGGGACCAGGGAATACTGTCTAGGGCGCGCCTGCGTACTTACTTCGTCGAGCGATCACCTCTTATATACTACCTACTTAGTACTATATATCTAAAGTATAGTGGCCCGGCAAGAGCCGGATAAAGAATGGACGTACTATCTTAAACGGGGCTAGTAGTCTGCTATACTAACTGGACGCGACGCAAACCAAAGCCATTAGAGCGATGGTCCCCGTATATAGAACGATGCCTATACCGATCCTATAGCGCGAGGCGGCTCTACCCCTAGTAGAGGTGATACTGGACGCGAAGCTCTACATAGCGTCCACTAGAATCCATCGTCTGGACGAGCGATACCCTCTCCGAACGAGAGTTAGGGATAAATCAGGACCAGACTCACGGCTACGACGAATGGCAAGCCTCGTAAGCAAAAATACCGAATACATCGATCCGTTAGAACTCCCCCCTTGGGAATAACTAGCGGACTAGTAGACAGCCCTCGCCAGGGTCGGCTACGAACCTAACAAGACCAAATAAGAACAGGCCCTCTCCTTTATAGGCAGGATAGTAACTTTCTCTAAGCGGGACATTATTATCTATACTAACGGGTCCTAGATATCGGACGGCAGTAGCACCTCCGCCGGAGCAGGCTGGGTAGGGTACCAAGCTATACGGTAGATCTTCTACGGATCCGAACTACTTAGCTCCTAAACTAAGGTATATAACGCGGAGGTATATGTTACGTATTGTGGCCTAATAGAAGCCACCCGGGCTCCTACGGCTCGTATAGTAGATAACGTCCATATCTACCTCGATAACCTCGCAATCGCGGCTACACTATACTCCCAGAGCACAGGAAGCAGCGAGGCTAGATTCAGGGCCTTCAACAGGCTCTCTTCCTCCTAGACTCGGAGATAAAGAGAAAGCTGGACAACCCCCGGCAGGGTTTATGTTTAGTAGTGCCCTAGGTATACGGGAGTACCAGGAAATAAAGAAGCGGATGCTCTAGCCAAGGCAGCCTGCAAACCAATCCCAAAATTATAACCATAGCCCTCATTAGCGCACCTAGAAAGGCAAGCTAAAGCAGCTGCCTTCTAAGCCTCTGCTAGAAAATGGCTATCCCAATACCCTCGGTAATATACCGACCTCGGGATAGTTCTTCATCCTAAGCCGCCTAAACTCCGCCTTCCTCGGCACCTATTAGGAAAGCTATATACAGCAAGATCCCATTATAGAGACTTTATAGCATACCACGAAAGATTTGCTTACCAAGATATATCGCTTAACTATAGCTATAGGAAACCTAAGACACTAGTCCATTTTACTTCTATAAGCGTGGACGCAAGGCTACACCGTGCTATCTCCGCTAACGTATAGCTAAAGTAAGCATTGATTTCTTATTAGGTTCTGCTAAGGGAGCCTCTCTTCTATGCGAATGGATAGAGGAGACCAATTTCTTTTCCGAAATTTGCCCAAGTCATTGAACAGGAACGTTAGGTGAAGACGGTAGCCTATAACATAGTTTAGATTAGTATCCCATCGAGTGCTGCAAGGCGACAGTACATTGAGATGCGGGGGAGCAGCCAATCGGGCCACTTCGGGCCCCTTTTTCCAACCAACCAACGTAATTGATAATAGATACTTCCAAATACTAGAGATTCTGCGTATGAAATCGGTACCAGCAATCTTCTGAGTTACAGAGAGCTACATCGCACTCGAGGCAGCCCATCCTCGTGTACTTCCGCCGCTGCGGCACCTCGAAGGGCACGAACTGCCCAGGGATACCGGGCTCAACCTCCGGAGGCTCGCGGGGCCGAACAGTGGCATTATCACATTGCTCCGGCGTACAGTCGGCAGTGCAGGCGGCGGCGAGGTCCTCGGGCAGCAGGGCAAAGATACACGACTTCGCCGAGCCCGTGGAACGGCCAGATCCGTCAGAATCGTCAGAATCCATTAATTGAGTATTGGTAATGATGGATTTGGTAGATGTACCGGAGTGGAAATCATAGGGGCAACTCAAGCAGTGGATGTACCAGATGCGGTGCGGGGTAAAAAGGGGCCCGTTATGTGGAGCCAATGTACTGTCGCCTTGCAGCACTCGATGGGATAGACCATGTCGGTATAGCGCCCGGTACGTCCTTTTGTTACCAGACGTTAAATACATCATCATCATATTCTCTACTTTCAATGGATAACCGTTCTCTATCACACATCTCGATGCCCACATTGTGACCACACGACAACAAAGTTATTAGAATATTTGCAATGCCAGCCAGTTTGCATGAAGCCGAATCACGCCCAAAGCATAACTGTGTGCTTATCGAGCAACTGTCTGAATTGTGGCCGGCAATGCGACTTCCAGGACTATGCCCATCCTTTTCTCTTAGAGTTGCGGTCAGACACTTCCACAATTCTCGTTTTTGTCGATATCATGAATTTTACAAGAATGGACGACTTCAGAACGCTGAAGAAGCCGGTCAGCCGTTGCATCCGTCTTCCGGCGCTCGCTCCTAACTGTATTCACTTGGACTAATTTGATATTTTCTCCATGCTCTTTGACATTTGAGTATAACTCAGTCCCTCGAACTCAACGCACCGATCACTCTCGGTCTCGGTATTGACATTACTTAGAAATATCATCACATCTCTGTCAGCCGTAATATCCGTCTCGAAAATATCCGGCCGGATTATCCGAATTATGAGGCCAAAGTCGTGATGTTCACCACAAAGAGGCTCTAAGCGTTGAACAACGTGGCAACAATATGATGGGACAATTCATAGTTATTGAACACGAACCGGAAGCATGACCGTCGTCCCGGTGGGCTGAAACCACAGACAAAAAGCATTGGCGAATCGGAACTTCTCTTGGATCATGACCATGCACTGGGTGATTTCAGCCTTTTCTTCTTGACGCTCGGCCTCGCTCAGTGCACCGATTTCCGAAGAGAGGCTAACAGAGTACGGTGTATGCCACCTTCGGATTATTCTTTGCCGCTTTCCATTGGAAAAGTGACGTCAAACTGAAGGTCGGGGTCAGGTCCTTCGCACAAATCAGTTGGTGTATCACACATCAGATGAGACCAGGCACACACTAATACAGAATTTGCCTTTGTGGTGAGACTCCCGTCTACAGTGTGGCGGCCCTGCGTGCCTGTTCTCCTTTCCCTGACCATTTGGAAAATCTCCCGAAAGCCTTTTGATCCTCATCACCTATCCGTACCTCATTCATGCCAAGAAATGGTCACATTCTCGCAAGGTCGCATTGAGCAGGCGAGTCATTAGCAAAGGAGTCATCTGAAAGACGCCACTAGGGTGGACCTCGACATCCAGCAGCAACCACAACATCGTCATTTTCTTGGTACTGGCACCCGTGATGCCTTAGAAATCCAAAAGAATCAATCCGATTACTTCCGCTTTCATCATCTCATTGATGTTTACACAGCCCGAACCCAGTTTGACACTGATCGCCGTTGGCCACCATGGACGAGCTTGGCATGGTCATTATTCGTTTAGAATCAGTTGTTTGATGTGATCGAAGTGCTTGGCAGTGAAATGGACTGGAGAGAGAGGGTGGCAGAGCGGATTCCGTGTGTTATTCAGTTGCCACGGCCTCACGAGGCAGTCTAGTCTCTTAATCAGAGGTGGTATCCAAACTCCAACGTGGTTGAGATATCTTCCTCGGCTTAAGAGACGTGTTCCTTTGGCCCGAAATCGAAGCAAATCGTGAGGCTGACGATGATCCGCGGGGAATAGGACTTCTTTCCCAAATCAACCTGCTAGGCTACAGCTCGTCGAAGTATCCTGATGGGGTTGTTTCTCCGTCCTGCCCCTCGTCGTCAAACGCGCTGGAGACATGCGCCTCCACAAGACTAAATCCACACGAGCTGTCCTGGGCAATAGGATTCTGATCCAGTTTTCCCGAAATTTTGATTATGAAGCAATCACTCAAAGCCCCATCTTTAGCCAAGAGCGGGAAGTGGGAAAGTGTTAGCTTGCTTTGATGAAGTTTTGGATGTCACCAAATGACAGCTCTTTGACCTCCACGTTGAAAGCTGCAAAGGTCTTGGCAGTGGGGTTCTGATCTAACATGTTTCCTGGTGGCTTGGCATCAGACGTTGCAGACACTGGGATAGCTACGGTCTCCCTGGTTGATTCATCGATGTCATACACGAAAGAAATGCCCACGAATACACCATTGAAAAGGAGCGAAGCATACAGGCGGCTTCGTTAACAATGTCGTAAGCCCATTTCGTACAGTCGTACTCACCTGCGTCAGTGCTATTTCATTCGTAACTCAAGAGTTCCGACTCCCGGATGTAGACTGAGAACCCTAGCCTAAGTGAGACTCTCTCAGACAGACAAAGAACCACGCAGTGAATGCTAATGAGAGCCTCTAACAAGATCTCATAGATGCAACCGCCAAGAAGGCTTGGTATGTGTTAGTGTCAAAATCCCGGAGCTTGGCTCGAATGCTGTGTGCACACGCGATGACCCTGCTCAATGCCATCGCTCAAGACAGTGTCCGTGCCATTTTCTGGAGCAGACACCCTCCAAAGAGCAAGAATACACGGGCTATCTGCGCGGGGTCTTAGATCTTGATCGTTGACATCTGCAATGTTACCTCCAGTATCCCTGGCGCCCTCGTGCTCTTGTTCCATTCTAGCCCAGTCTCGTGTGCCGCGGAGGCGGGGGACGCGGTTAGTGTTTCCTAGTGCCCGCAGCATGCTACTACGTCTGATCACGATGTCAGGTCCCAAAAGAAAAGGCCACCTCTTGCCTCTGAGTAGCCCAAATCTGGACATTCATCTGACGTGCGGCGTTTTGAGCTTCATCGGTATTCCCGTCAACAACGACCTGGATCCTTCGAGTGGCTGTCACCCAATTTTGCAGGTTTCGTCGTACGACCTCAGAGCTTCCCGCTCACAGGAAACATTCATTATTGTCTCAAGATATGTAAATGGAGGCCGTTCATCTTCAATTTCGAACGGTTCACTGCAATTTGGCTACGAAGAGACGAAACCTTGAGGAGGGTTAGTATACCTAGATATTTGTCGAAGTAAATGCGAAGCCAAAGACAACATCATAAGCGGACGCGAGATGACATGGTTCTCAACAAAGAGCCTTATGGAGCTCAGCCCCAGACAATGACAGATTTTCCTATCGACAAACGACAATTGTACAATAGCTTCGCTGAGCTCTTCAAATTCGTAACAACTTGCGATCGAGGAATGAAACCCATTGGCTAACAAGACTCGGGCAGGCGGAACCACGAGCTCCCCGAATCCGGGTAGTCCCTCTTTGACGCCGAAACGCGGAGGCGTTTCGCGGCGGGCCAAAGCGCCACCTATCCGTCCTCTTTGCGGACAAGCAAGACAAGGTCAAGGCTTTCTTTACCGAAGGCGAGCTACCAAGACCGAAACAATAGTTGGAGATTCCCGAGATGAATGCCCTGGGTAATGTCAAGGTTCAGCGCTGAGAGACGGTGAGGCTGTATCTCGTCGGTATGTTGAGTTGAATGCGCGCGGATATCTTCAACATCCCGCGTGCAACACCGCAAGCGGTACCAGCGAGATCTTCCGGTACGACTTCGGATCGGCACATCTTATTACGACCTTTCCAATCATGCACTGCCGTTGTTTTGACGTACTAGACATGGGGATGCTAATCACACGGGTCCAGTGTCAGGTTACATCGATCTCGAAGGATGAGGCTCTTGGTGTGGATACCAATCTCAACGGCATATTGAGTTGTGATAATATAGGAGGCTGCTAATGGTGGGTGGTGAAAGTGGTGGCTGGCTAGACTTCCTCTCACTGTGTCGGCCGAGAATGGGCCCTGAGACGGGAGAGTCGGCGCTCTGTGACGCTGAGCATCGGTGTGGTTTCCTGATGGGGCTGATTTCGTCCCATGATTGCATCAACCTGTGGCCACTAAAAGAGGAGGAAATGAGGTTTCTCCGTGGACTGGTGGTGACTGGCTGGCTTCAAATTCCATCAAGGCTCTACCCCAAGAGGCTTGCCCAGACAGAGACCCGGGTCTGTTGTGGCAAGTATTAGAGCAATGAAAGATGCATTTAGGTTGCGTAGTAATCACCACGGTGGCCCAGAAGTCTGGACGACAGAAGCCAAGTCGTTCTCGCGAATTACGATTTGGCATGCAGCGTAGACTTTGGAGTAAAATCCAGCTTGGCTCATTGCCAGACCTGCACTGGCTGTAGCTGGGCAAAGCCTCATCGACAGAGTGTGGGATTGGGTAAGTTTAGCTGGGTTCTGCTGGAGATGCATTTCTCGGCATTAACTCAAAAACAAGACAAATTCAGATGGTACTAATGTACCCCGCGTATCTTCTAGGCGTGGATACTAGTGGCGATACATACGGCCCGGTCCCGTCAAATCGCATCTGCATGGAAATGATCAGTTGAATCATGCGGGCATCCCGGAAAGGATCAAGGCAAGACCTGGGCCCCTTTGTCCAAGAAGCATTGGCGAAAGGTCGCGAGGTGCGAGGGTCGAGGGAGGGTAGGGGGACAGACTAGGTCTCCAGTTTACCGAAACGTCGTGGAAGACGTCTGGCACTTGGTTGCCATGATCAGCGCATACAGGTCTGATTCGACAATGGCAAGGGGAGATCTGGTGTCTTCTGACCGTCATACAGAGTGAAATTTGGGATGTGGTTTGCCTCAGGAGCAAGGAGACAGCCTGAATTGAAACGATGTGTAGTACACTTGGCGGACAGAGCGTTCTGGTGGTGCCGTGATGCCCCGACGGCATCCGACGGGAGGCGTTTAAGCTCGCACCACCAACTTCAAGGTCCAAAGCTGGGGTCTGAGGGTTTGGGTTGGGTTTTCCTAGTTGTCCGTGAGTCCCAGAGGTGTAAGACCACCATCCACCAGGGTTTCCCACTTGCCTCCTACTCGGAGATAGATATTCAACTCATAAAAGAGAAAGCCTCCCTGCCCACTTTCGGGTGGTTTTACTATTTGGTTCGCACGAGGGCGAAAGGCAAATGCCAAGACAAGAGATCGAAATAATTGAGCTGGTCTTGAACATTCCTTCTTTTGGACACAAACAACAAATCGCCCATCATGCTCGACTACCTGCGCCATCACAACTACAAGGTGACCCGTCACATCACATCTAATCTGTTGATGGTCACCTTGGTCTTTGGCATGAGTGTATTCACATTTGGATATGAGGGCTCAACACTCAACACCATTCAGGCCATGACACGTGAGTATCTCATTCTTAATTTGAACACCAGGAAGCCCCAGCTGACAGTTGGCTCCAAGCGTTTGAACAACGGTTCGGCGACTATATTCCAGCCAAGAAGGCCTTCGGATTCACATCTAATAAGTTGGCTTACATGAACTCATTCCCTCTTCTCGTCTACGCCGTCGGTGTAATATGCGGAGCTCAGATCGGCGAGCGATGGGGCCGGAGGCTGGTGTTCTTTCTCACCAATATTGTTTGCATGGCCGGAACAATCATTGTTTACACCGCAAAGAGTTACAATCAGCTACTCGCTGGCCGGATGATTGTCAATTTCCACGTCGGCATGGAGGCTTTTCTCATTCCGATGTTCCAGGCCGAGATCGCACCAGCCGCCGTTCGGGGCTCACTCACAGCCATTTACGGTGTAAATGGCGTCTTCGCAGCCTTCATTGCGTCCATTATAACCGATGTTACGAGCAAGCTCACTGATGACAATTGCTGGAAGATTCCGGTGGGGATTGGCTTCATTTTCCCGGCTTTCTCTCTATGCTTCTGGGTTCTCATCCC
Source organism: Colletotrichum phormii (assembly GCF_030913505.1). NCBI lineage: Eukaryota > Fungi > Ascomycota > Sordariomycetes > Glomerellales > Glomerellaceae > Colletotrichum > Colletotrichum phormii. The sequence continues at coordinate 74,514 of NW_026851449.1, forward strand.
TGAATCTCCGCGATGGCTACTTCGGAAAGGTCAATATGCCAAGGCAGTTGAGAATCTGGATTATCTCTACGGAGCAATGCCAAACTACGATGCTGAAAAGGAGGCCAAGCTTCTCCAAGAAGCTCTCAACACGAGTGAAACCACTGGAAAGTGGAAGGACTTGGTCAAGGGCACGAATCTGGTAAGCAAGCTTCTTCCATGGTGAACCACATCCGCTAATGGTCCATCTAGCGTCGTACCGTCAACGGTCTCATTGCCGCTGCGTTTGCTCAACTTTCTGGTTCATCATTCTCCAACCTGTACGGCACGATCTTTTTGAAGAGCTTGAAGGTTATTGATCCGTTCATGGCAACCATGGTCAAGCGAGGGCTCTTGCTTGCGACCGCAATCACTTTCATGTTCATCATTGACAAGGCTGGCCGACGTCCGCTTTTCTTATACATGGGCCTCATGCAAACGGCAGTTCTCATGGTTATGGGTGGATTGGGTACGATCTCACATCCAACGGTCGACATCAACAAGGGCATTGTAGCATTGACAATGATGTTCCCTATCTTCCATTTCGTGTCTTTCGGTGGCCCGTGAGTGACCCCCACTCATGCACACAGCGACCACAAGAAACTTTGCTGATGTCCTATACAGTTTGCAACTTACTAAGACCGAGATTCCCCACATCACCCTCCGGGACAAGTCAGTCATGCTTTTCTGGCTGATGGCCAACCTCTGCAACTTTATCTCATCTTTCACCTTGCCCTACCTGCTGCAGGAACCGGCGAACCTTGGTTCCCGAGTCGGCCTGATCTACGGTTCGATCTCAGCCTGCGGACTGGTCTGGGGCTGGTTCTGTATGCCCGAGATGTCCAAGAAATCTCTCGAGGAGATTGATGAGATGTTCGCCGCTGGTGTCCCAGCCTGGAAGTCAAGACGTAAGTTCATCAACATAAAACCTCGACGACACTTAGATCGTAGTACTGACTCAAGAGTAGATTGGCGAGGCGAGCAAACTGCTAGGATCACCGAGTTGGAGAACAACGGTGTGGTGCCTAGCGACAGCGACAGTGAGAGGAACAGCATTGCGAAGTCTGACTTGCAACCTGTTGTTCAAGAAAAGCCATCTAAGATTTGAGACCTAGATCTGCACACATTCTGTACATATTTTCACGACGATCGCATGACATGAGTCCATGAAACGGGGTCAGTATATGATACGTGAGAAGGGATGGTAATGATAATATCTGACTGTTATTGAATCCCTGTTCTTTTCCTACTGTTTGCTCGTGACCTGGATGAAATCGCGTGCCTTTCGGCGCCAGCCTCGTTCGTATACCAGCCCATCGTGATTCTACTCGACGGGCTCAAGGGTTTCGAAAGTCTACCATCGGCGCCCCTTCAAGGTTCAACGAGGCATCGTAAGCTAAAAAATCCAGTTTTCACACAGCATATTTTAGAACGTCCCAAGGGCTCCTGAACGTCACAAAGGCGACGGTTGTGATGGCTGACTTTTGGACAAAGGAGGGATCTTCCTCGCATGAACATGAGGCATCCTCCAACTGGAATGTAGATCCCGAAGAACTTACCACAGGACGGCTTGTGCATATAACCGTATATCACAAAGCGAGGTAGCAAGTGGAAGATCCGTATGAGGGTCATATCTATATACCGTACAAGACGGGTAATCGGCTTGTGGAAAGCGGTATCGTGCGGCAGTAACCGGCAGCGCCACGTGTGGCGCTGCGACACCGTATTTTTGCGTGGGCTCTCGTGATTGGTGATCGTCGCCAGGGGCTTAACTTTCCACGAGACTCTTCTGCGGAACCTCATCTCACATCCTCAACTTACTCTTGAACGTTCTTCTCTTTCGACTACCAGATTTCTAGACTGTAGCAGGCAGTTCTTTATCTATTTTGTAAGCCTGTCGAACAATTCAGCGCGCTCACCCCTGAAAATGAGACTCAATCTTGGGGAGAGAACTGTTCCGTTCGCCAGCGAAACAGTATCTAATGGTGACTTTGTTTCCCTTTGATCAGACGGCGCGGTCAGGCGAAACACCCGACGAGTTGAGAGACAGTCTGGCCGAGGCTGCACCACGGGCGGCTGCACGTTGCTGCACAGCCCAACCTCAAACAGGGAAAAAAGCACGCAGCTGTGGAGCTGACCGGCTCGCGATGCCCCATCGAATTGCGGTCTATCCCGCCCGGCTGCACCCACTCGATCTGCCGGCCCCCGACAACTTTACAAGAGGTTTGCCGACAGACGCGATCGGCGCGCTGCAGTAGCCTACAGACTTTCTTTCTTCTTACGTTGTATTGAAGCAACTCTAGCTGTTTAATAATACCTCCGACTCCAAGAACACGGGTTTCGCTGCTTATCTGGTCAACAAGCAGCAAAAGCTGAAGCTGTTAGAGGTCCCCGTACGACAAACTCTAGGTGCGTAGATCGGCTAAGATTGTCCTACCTGGCGTCCCCGCGCTACACCCTTCTCAACCCGTGCTCCCACACATCGTGCTGAGTTCAAATACCATCCACCTGCCGCCCTCATCACTGTTAGCTCTTCACCCCCGCAGCGATTTAATCTTATCTCATCTACATCTTCTTTGCCGTCTCTATCAACCAGTCGCAACAGCGGTGCCAATATGAGAGTTCTACTTCCTCACTCTGTGGCCGCTCTCGGCCTGGCCAGCTTTGCTGCTGCGCTTGCGACGCCTAAGAGCTACTCTGTCGACAGGACTTACAGTCTCATGTCTGACTTGGGAACGAACTTCACGGTTTATGAGCATGCGGCAACAAGCTCCAGAACGAGATATGTCCAGGACTCGGGAATCTGCGAGACAACCAAGGGTGTCAAGCAATACTCTGGCTATTTCGACGTTGGTAAGTCTTATCCCTCGCCTCAACTCTCACCATCCTTGCGATGACGCCAGACAATCTGACGAGATGCCGCAGGTACCGACCAAAACATGTTTTTCTGGTTCTTCGAAGCTCGCAAAGATGCGAATACCGCTCCGGTAGCTCTGTGGCTGAACGGTGGCCCCGGCTGCAGCTCCATGCTCGGTCTCTTCCAAGAAAACGGGCCATGCACCTTCAACAAAGCCCCCGGCGCAGATCCCATTCTGAACCCCAACTCGTGGAACAACGTCGCCAACATGGTGAGTCTCCGTCCGTCCCGGCGTGTGATTGACACGGCCCCACAAGCTTAACGCAACCGCGCTCGTCCTTTTATTACCTTGATGCCTCCGCATCGTCTTCAATGCTATTACCCCATGTTCCATGCTGACGGCGGCACACCCATCAAAGCTCTATGTGGACCAGCCAATCGGGACCGGTTTCAGCTACGGCACGAGTGATACAGACAGCACCGTCAAGGCCGCGCCAAAAGTCTGGGCGTTGATGCAGTCCTTCTATAGCAAATTCCCCGATTACAAGGGCCGCGAATTCGGCTTGTTCACTGAGTCGTACGGCGGCCATTACGGCCCGGAGTTTATCGACCATTTCCAGGCCCAAAATGATGCTATCGACAAGGGCACCGTGAAGGGCGAAAAGATCAAGATTGTCGCTCTCGGTATCGGAAATGGTTGGATTGACCCAGGTATGCGATGATCCCGAGACGATGGCGTAAGTTGAGAGGAAAGATGCTGACAACTCACGACAGTCGTCCAATACAAGGACTACTTGGAGTATGCAGTGAACAATACGTACAACAAGATCATCGATCAGCCCAAGTTTGACGAGCTCACCAAGGCCTACGAGAAGGATTGCAAACCTGCGATGGAGAAATGCACTGGTCTCGAGGGACAGAACGAGGCTTGTGTGGCCGCTGAGAATGCGTGCTATGCAGCCGTTGAAGCACCCATTGAAGCGGCCAAAACTTTCAACGTCTACGATGTCAGAGCTAAGGACGACAAATTCCCGCCGGGAACCTATCAGGCATACATCAAGAAGCCCGAGGTCATGAAGGCTATCGGTGCCAAATCCGAGTATCAGGAATGCCCTCAAGCACCATACGACAAGTTCACCTCGACTGGTGACGGTAAGCGTAATTGAGCTGAGCCCAAAGAATTTGGAGCTGACCTTATTTTCGCAGGCCAGCGATCCTTCCTTACTAAGCTTCAAGACATCACGAAGAAGGATGTACAAGTTCTCATCTGGGCCGGTGACGCTGGTGAGTTTGAGGCCTGTCCCCGTGGGGTCTCTGCAACGTTGCTGACTGTCATCCATAGACTTCATCTGCAACCACATTGGCAATTACAATGCGGCCAAGAAGATTGGTGGCGAGGAGTTCGAAAAGGCGGAAATGAAAGACTTCAACATGAACGGCAAGAAGATGGGCGAGTACAAGAACGTGAGGAACTTGAGTTGGTTGAGAGTTCATGAAGCGGGTCACGAGGTCCCAGCTTACCAACCAGAGGTTGCCCTCGAAGCCTTCAAACAGACCATGGCAAAGAAGGGCATCTCTTCGCCGTAAATAGTAATCACCGTGTGACCGAGTTAGCAAGCTTATAATGAATCATTGGACTTTTCACCTGATCCGTGAGTAGTGAGGTTAAGGAGAGTTCACGTGCATAGCCAGAGACAAGCTGGTCGATCTTCCAATGTCTGCTTCTTACTCCGACTCGGCTATCGAAATCGTGCAGCCTAGTATACTTACTATGGTAAAGCACGTGTTCATTAGTGAGTGATGGAATTAGTACAGAACCATGGCAGCTAGCTCCGTACGGCGTCATTGGATACAAGGCAAATCTGCAAAGAGGACTGTGGCGGCTGAGAATTACTGTTTTGGGACAGCATTTCATCAAAGATCAAAATTCAACCCGCATGAGGAGCAATCTCGACCCGCTTCCAAGGATTCTCGGCATTTGAACGTCAAAGGCTAAACTTGCAAGCTAACAATCAGTTGCTTACTGATTCGGGAAAGCAATCAGCGCTCTAATTGTTATTGAATGAGATGTCCGTCAGATCCATTACCCCTCTAGGGCTGAGTTGACAGGTATGATCTTGTCCTTATCTAATCCCGCTAGTCATATAAAGTGTGCGGTAGTAGCGTAAAGCAAGTCTAACTATTACATAGCCCTCGAATAAGATGAGCAGACTTTTCAACTTTAACTTCTAGATACCTGCCAGCTTGCGAAATGACTCCTTCAAAGAACGTTCGTGTTGCTCTGGCCCAGGAAGCATCGATCGACTTCGACCTCCAGGCCAGTGTCGACAAGACATGCCATATTATTGCTGAAGCTAGCCGGGCAGGGGCACACCTGATTGCTTTCCCGGAGACCTTCATCCCAGGCTATCCCTTTTGGATTTGGTATGTAATCCTTGCCACTTGTCCCTGACACCGAAAATACCTAATCGAGTTCAAAAGGTCACGCGGGATAGATGTTGACCTGACCAAGCGCTACATCAAAAATTCCCTCAAGCGAGACTCGCCAGAGATGAAACGAATACGTGCTGCGGCCGCAGAGAACAATATTGAAGTTCATCTTGGATACTCAGAGAACGATGATGATTCTCTTTACATAGCAGTCACATATCGGTTCCGATGGATTGATCAGAATGAATCGGCGTAAGATCAAGCCCACCAACGTGGAAAGAAGAATCTTTGGCGAAGGTAGTGGATCATCTCTTCGCAACGTTGCGAGCGTCCCGGGCGTGGGTAAGGTTGGGGGACTCAACTGCTGGGAGCATACTCAGCCTCTTTTGAAATACCACACGTATTCCCAAGGGGAGCAAGTCCACATTGCTGCTTGGCCACCGACGATGCCGGGCAGGGGTGGAGAGGCTTTGTGGAACACAACAGCGGAAGGTCAGTATCATTGCCTTAAATGGCTACATCATCAGCCAGTTGGCACTGCCTGAAATGGGCACTGGTGATGAGACTGACTCGTTACTAGGACAACAAAGCATGTCTCGAATATACGCCGTCAAGGGTTCCTGCTTCGTGCTACACTGCACAGGAGTTCTTACCAAAGACGCGATTGACAAGATGCAGACACATTCTGGACAGTTGTATAGCAAGCCAGGCGGCGGATACTGTGCAGTCTATGGACCAGCTGGAAGCAAAATCTCAACAGACCTTGCGGACGATGAGGAGGGCATCGTATACGCTGACTTGGACATGGATCGAATTATTGGAGTAAAAGTGTTTTTAGACACGTGCGGGCACTGCAGTCGTCCCGATCTGCTTTGGTTAGGTTCTGACCTCGTGGAGAAAAGGTTATACGCCCTAGCTAGAGCAACGTACAAGCCGTGCCAGACACAGCAGACAGAGGATTTCTTTCAAGTTGTACCTCGGGCGTATGAATAAGTAGTCGCGGAAAAGCTGTCCACATCAAAATATTGCAATTTCTCTCTAAAAGGATAACAGTGGACGTATCATGTATGTGAGTGAAAGTAGCGGACAACACGTATTAAGTAAACTGCCAGCCTATGAGACTGAGGAACTTCAGTCGACTCAATAAGTGTTGATGCGCTCCGTACAAGATTTTACTTTTCCAATTTGCTTGGTAAATCAGCCATATAGGTTACAAGCCGTGAGACAGGTTGTATTTTACTGGCATGGCGGCTAATTCATCGAACCAGAAGACCGGGATAATGCGCAGTATGAACGCAATGAGACTCACCAAGCACTCAATCGACTGGGAACAAATCTCTTATTAAATGAATCTCACGAGCCCAGGTTGGCAACTTTTCATTGCGGAGTTTTTGAGTTATTCTATCCCGCGGTACTGACTTGACGATCTCGACGGGAGAATATCCTGCACAACGGCCCGAGCTCAACAAACGACTACTAGGCACCTCTGAGGGAGAAAGACTTCGGAGAAAGGCGGGATGGTGGAGCTCACAAGAATGGTGGGCGTTATGGAAGGAAACCGGGGAACTACTCTGCCTCAGTTGCCATCAATGCCCTCGAGCGAAGTTGCGAACCGTAGAAGACTGAAAGTCAATGGAAGCCAGAACACCCTATTGGTAAGTAGGGTTGAGTCGAAAGTTTATCAAGTATCCACCGGGGGGTATAAAGAGAAGCATTCAATTCTCCGAAATGCAACAGGCCATCCATCCATCCATCCTACATACACACACATTCTTGGTCTTTCGAATAACCCACAGTGCACAACTCACCCACTGTCTACTGTACCATTCTACTCATCCACACACTCTTTATTCACAACCAATATTCAAAATCTGTGCTCGTCGTTGCAACAACAAGTCTTCCAAGAAGTCTCCCGCTGCTAGCGAGATGACCAATTTCAAGACCGCAGCCAAGGCCAAGGCCGACACTCAAGTCGAAGTCGAAGCTCCAGCAGATAGCTTCCACCAGTTCGCCAAGTTCCCATGCGAGGTCCAAATCATGGTCTGGGAGGAATTCTATCTCGAGCCTCGCCACTTCTACGCAGTCATCCACGACTTTCGCCGCCCAGTCAAGGGTAAGGGCAACAGACTGGACAGAGAGGAACGCGAAATCTCAAAGCTTCATCTCAGGGGCAAAGACGAGTCGATCAGCCATTACAACGCCATCGACAACCAAATCAACTACCTGTCTCGCGAGATCGCCCGGACTATCCGCCACAAGGTCCGCATGCGACGCCTGGAAGACACCGACCAGGGCCTGGGTTTCGATATCGAGGTTCACAATCGGCAAACCTCCCGATATCCTGACTTCGCCTACCTCAATTCGACTATCGACGTCTTGCACTTGAAGGCTCCATTGTACCGAATGAGCGTCTCGCCTGAGATAGCGGCCCGGTGCAAGAATATTGAGCACGCCATTGTTGAATGTACTGGCTCTGAAGATCCTCGTCGGACTATCGATGTAATGTGCAAGACCAAGAGCAAGAAGCGTAACGGAAAATGGCGCCTTATCTTCTCTGGTCTCAAGTCCTTGGAGACCGTATTTGTCTAGCTTGTCACACATTATAACACGCAACGGAAACAATAATTACGACATCCAGCGGCACTGGGCTCGTGTCCCAACTACAAAGACCTGCTGTCGTCAGGTCATCGGATGGATTGACATCGACACAGGCATGAATGTGGAGCGATTAAACTGGAGGGGTCTTCTTGCGTTGGAGTTATGGAAGTGACATTCCTGAAGAGACGGATTTGGATGGATCACACATAGAGCTGTCTCTCGTACTTGGTCATTTGGGAAGGATGATTCTGGGCTAGATTGGGTGCATCGCCTCATAGGACATCGATACCACATTGCACAATCCCCAATACAACTACCATGCTTATTAACGATCTTCCGTTCTCGAGCGTGATTTGGCTTATGCAACTTGAACTCATACTTGAGTAAATCGAAATGCCCCATTGATGACAAGGTTACAAGAGTGCTTTATTGCCCTGGCTGGCATCGATTCGACGGGCATCACGTATGATTCAGAAAAAGTCTATCCTCTCAACACCAAACAAGTCAAAGTCATTTACAAAGTGACGGGCACAGTCCACACTCGTCTGCCCCGAGCATCCAGCGACTTCTCTTGAGCCTCGGCTCCGTTCACAATCACCGTCCGCTCTTCTCCCACAGGTAACAACACATCAACGCCTTTCTCAAGCCACAGAGGACTCCACTTCTCCTTTAAGCCTTCAGTAACAACAGCCTTGACCTCAATGGAGATCCGCTGCTCAACAATCTCATATCGGATGGTGAACTTGAATTCGGCAGGCACCTTACGGCTGATACCATCGTCCTCGTACCAGCTGTCCTCGAAGACCACACCCTTCACGTCTTCGCCGCCCAGCTCCGTCTCAGAGCCTTGGGCAGCAGCTCCGCGCAGCGAAGGCGGAGGGAAGATCTCCACACCGCGCCAGTCGTCCTTGGCCTGGTTCGGGAACTCCGGGTCCGCCTCCTTGAGCGATGTTGTGTCGAGCGGCTTGCCCACAGGCACAGCCGAGCCAATCTTTGCGATGACGGGGATGGAGCTGTACCAAGGCGAGAGCACAGTATGCCACTTACCCGCCTCAAAATGTTCATACGGCGCATTCGTGTTGAGGAACCCAAAGTCGCTGCCGTCGCCCTTCTTCGGGAGGTATACCCTTGCGGTGTCGACACCTGGCTCGTAAACGCCGACAATGATGAACGCATCACCGAACCAGAACTGCGTGTCACCGTCCTTGATCGCCTCGGTCCACACCTCTGGGTCGGCCTCGTAGCCCCAACCGGTCCATCGCTGGGGTGGGGTTGCGGTGTGGTGGGCGCGGAGGTTCTGGGAGTAGGTGTAGGGGACAAGCTCGTAGCGGCGCTTGATTGTGGCCCGGATGATGGGCGTCGCGGTGGGGTACATCCAGGGCTCGATGACGCCGCCGATGAGGTTATCTGCCTCGCTGGTCTTGAAGCAGTTGATGGCAAACCGGGGTGAGTGGACGCCGAGCTGGATCCAGCGAACGAGGTGCTCTGGGGTAGGTTGGGGCCCTTCGAAGCCGCCGATATCGTGGCCGTAGCACTACGAATATTAGTCTGGTTATGAGATGGGGATGCTCTTGGGTTACTCACATGAAGGAGAGAGAAGCTGGCGTTGAGGGCCAGAGAGTTCCCGCCTCTCATGGACTCCCAGGCGGTGACGTTGTCACCACTCCAAGAGGCACCGCAGTACTTCATGGTTCCGGCCGTGGCACTACGCGTGAGAACGAAAGGTCGCTCCTCGGGCTTGCCCTCGATAGTTGCATCATGAGAAGCCTTGCCCATGAGCTCGGTGTGGATGGCGCGGCCCCAAATGCCAACATCCTTGCGGCTGAGACCCTCAGGAATTGGTACTAGATCCGTCTTCTCGAGGGCGCATTGCCACTCGTCGTCGGGCACAGTGTACTCATTGTTATCGTTCCACATGACATCAATACCGACCTTCTTCAGTCCAACGACACCATCATACCACCACTGGTATCCGGAATTGCTGGTGAAGTCCAGGTGACTTCCCTCTCCGCTCTCACCTCCACCAGCACTCCAAAGTCTCGTTACTGCAGTCTTTCCAGTGGACGGATCCTTGAAGAAAGCACCATCTTCAGACAGCTTCTTGTACGCGGGATGCGTAGCAAGCACGTAGGGCTTGACATTGGCCAACAGGCGAAGACCGTGCGAGTGCGCCTCGCGGGTAAAAGCCCTTGGGTCAGGGAAACGATGGTAATTCCACGTAAAGACATTGCGAGTCTTGGGTTCTTGCTCAGCAACAGTGTACCCGGAGCTCATCTGGAACGCAGAGAAGGGAATATCGTGCTTCTCGCAGTTCTTGATCCACCCCATGATCGCTTCGTGGGCCCGCGGGGTGTCCATGGCGCTGTACTTCATGCCACCGCCAACGTAACCCATCATATACCGCGGCACACGCAGGGGAAAGCCAACGAGCTCCGCGTAAGAGTGTACGACTTCGGCAACGTTCTTGCCGACAATGATGTACTCCTCGAGACCGCCGTGGGACTGGCGGTGCACCTTGTACGCACCCCACATGCCGTCGAGCTCGGATCCGATGGACCATGTTGAGCGTGAGTGGGCCGTGGAAAAGATACCAACGGCGCCCTCGGGGGTGACGTTGATGAGGAGCGGGATGTGCTTGTACAGCGGATCCGTGCGGTAGGCGTCGTATCCAAAGGTGTCACTCGCGGAGATGATGAACCCGCGGCCCGCAAGGTCCATCGGCGCCGCCTTCTCTCCGAGCCCCACGTGGAGGGTGTGCTTCTTGTAGGAGGAGTAGTGAGCGACTCCGGGCCCGTCCGCGGCGTAGGAGCGGAAGGGGAGGTCGGCGTGGATGGGCTTTCCGGAGTCATCTTGGCCGACGAATAGGGAGATAATGGGTGTGTTTGACCATTCTACGACGGCCTTGACGTTCGAGGTGGTGAATGATTGTGACTTTTCTGATGTCTTGATCTGGATGTCTTTCGGGGCCAGGTCTGTGCTAGGCTTGTGTGCGCTGGGGAAGGGAGGGATAGGACGCGTCTCCGAGGTGACAGTTGTGCGGAAGACATTTGACCTTACGATTTCAAATGTGAAGGTGAAGTCCTCAGAATGGCCTTCTGAGGACTTGAGTTGTATGGAGGATGCCGACGCGGCGCCCTTGACCTCTTGGGGCGCATACCCGGTGGGAATCTTTTCGTTTTGGAGGAGCATCTTGAGTAATGTGTGTTCTTTGTGATACTTCAATCTTCTCTCAGTTCACCAGTGGGCGGAAATTGGAGTTTGGGTGGCCTTCTTACTGAAATGAGGGGAAATGAAGGCGGACCTGTGATGTTGCTATCGTAGGAAGTGGGGGGAGGTGTTCTAAGCTATGGGATAGATCATAGCGGTGCAGATGAACGTATTCTTAAAGTTTGAGGCTTTCCGATATCGCAGTATACATCACTTTTGGCTAAACGGAAGATATCTGACAACTTTGTCTAAGACTGGCAACGCGAATCGCATCGTGAGGAGGACTCGGACTCAGCATCCGAGTAAACGACTACAACATTGAACCCACCTACCTCGTGCGAATGGTGTCCCGAGTTACGTGTAGCACACCAGCATGTTATTGGGGAATGGGGAACAGCTTTCCCCGAAACCACCCCGAAATCCACATCCCCCAGACGGGACCAAGGATAAGAACGGGGAAAAGCTGGATCATCGTAGTCATCTCAAGAGACGAGACCAATGATGTTGTAGCCTTCTGACTCGTGGTGGATTTTCATGGCGGTGCGTCGTGTCATGAGCCGCCCCAAAAGCAGTTAGATGCCGATGACAATGCCGCCCCAAAAGAGGAAACTTTACCGCCGAGCCGCTGCGGGGGACGGCAACAAGCCGGAGAAAACGGACTTGTTGCGGCCAATAGACGGCGACGTCGACCAACCTCCGAGTCTGTTGCCGCGTTGTCGGTCCCAGTTCTCGTCTGATTGTCTTAGTCTCTAGCTGTCATCAACTCTCCTCTCTCGTTCGTAACTCCGTGTTGTTTCCCCTCCCTCCCTCCGCATTGTTCACGCGATCTATCGCATGATCTGGAGACTCTGGGGGACAATCTGGGGCAGTTTGTTGCACCGATATTCCCGTGCTCCCCGATTTCCCCCAACAAATCCCTAACTTCCCCCGCGCGGAGTACAAATCCCTCTCCATGTGGGGAGGTGAGCTGATAACCTCCACCCAGACACCAGACAGCCAACCGTTCCAGCCACTCGTGATGCTTCAATCCTCGGATTTCTCCCCGCTACTCGCTCTCGTGAAATATCCTATTCATCTCTGTGACACGGCTCGTTGACCGCCCCCATCTCAAGAGATGCGCGGAACGCGTGGAGGTCTAGTGTGCGTATCCTTGTGCCGTAGTCCGATGATGGACGGCAATTCTACCAGGTGGAATCTTCGCGTCAAGAGATATATTATTCGAAGTCTACTTCAAGCCCATCATGGCAACAGTGACCACGTGAAGTTGGTCTGCCAAAGTCTGGTCCCGTCGTATTGAAAATAGCTGCAATACGAAAAAGAATAGGTCCAATGGGGGAATTAAACCACAGCGTCACCCACGGAAACAAGCCTTTGGTGGCTCAAAGACGGCATGCTAGCCACCTTTGCTGAGTTCCCCCTGCTGTTATTACCAAGACCGTGGTCCGATGCCTGAAGAAAACCGCACTAAGTACCCTTGTCAACCCCCTTCTCGGCGACCGACTCGCAGCCAATACATCAGCCGACATGTTTTGGGACAAGTGCCGCCCATATCTATAATCCCCGGGTTCTCTTTCTAATTCTATCCGAATCATCTTCATGTTCCACTGAAGTTCTACGTTCTCGTCGTAACTTGCCTGTCTGTCTGAAGGAGGACCTTTCCATCACTTACAACCAGAGGCACCCCTTGACAAGTCTAATCATCATGGCCACAAACGAGGACCAGAACAAGGCCCCAGTGGACCAAGTCGAACACGCACCAGCCCACCAAGAAACCACAACTCACCGCCGCGATGCCGCCGCAGAGCTCCTGGGCAAATCAGGCGCTTCGCCAGAGGACCGCGTCGTCGTCACGCCCGCAGACAACGCCCGCGTCCTGCGCAAGATCAAACTCGTCATCCTGCCCTTGATGCTCTTCGTCTACTTCCTCCAGGGCATCGACAAGTCCACCCTCGCCTACGCCTCCATTTTTGGTCTCATCGAGGATACCGGGCTCGTCGGGGACCAGTACTCGTGGCTGGGGTCCGTCGTCTACCTCGCCCAGCTAGTGATGCAGTTTCCGCTTGCATGGTTGCTAGTAAAGTGGCCTGTTGGCAAATTCACCAGTTGCATGGTTGCCTTTTGGGGTATCACCTTATCTTGCATGGCGGTGTCAGAGCCCTCCCGGATAGGGGCTAGTTAGAGGTAGTAAGGAGTCCAAGCAACAAAGGAGTAGCTCAGATATATATATATACAGCGCAGGGATTACACGTCGAGGGAGGAGCAGATTTCAGTAATTCATCATTCTACCCCTAACTGCAGTTGGCCTCTGAGAGCTTCCACCCTGTGTCAGCACCCCAACTTGAGAGGCGGCAGCGCACAATTTTGGTGGGCTTCTGACCGCGAGACTCTTTCTTGGGGCGTTCGAGTCTAGTGTTGCGCCTGCGTTCGTGGGGATTACGCAGATGTGGTGGCGACGACGTGAGCAGACGCTGAGGATCAGTTATTGGTACGCCATGAATGGCTTCACCAACATGGTGCGTTGTGTCGACATTAAGCCTCTTCTAAACCTTACTGACATCCCTTAGTTTGGCAGTCTCATTACCTATGGCCTGGGACACATCTCTTCTCCCCTCAAGGAGTATCAGGTAAGCCCTCAACTCGGACAATAAACACTCAGTCGCACCAAAAGTACAAGCGCTAATTGATATGGTTAGATCATCTTCATCTTCTTCGGTATCATCACAGTGGTCTTCTCCATCATCATGTTCCTCTACATGCCGGATTCTCCAGTCGAAGCCAAGTTCCTCAACGACCATGACAAGCTGATCGCCATTGAACGTCTCCGCATGAATCAACAGGGTGTCATGTCCCGCGAGTGGCGCTGGGATCATTTCAAAGAGAGTATTCTTGATATCAAAACGTGGTGCTGGTTTTCCCTCGTCTTTTCCATCTCGTGAGTCCCTTCGCCCCCTTTTACAAAGTTTCACATGAACTAATGTCTGGTAGGATCCCCTCTGGAGGCATCTCTACGTTCGGCCCTCTGATCAAGTTAAACCCCCCACTTCCTGGCACCCCCCTGTTTCTGGCACCCACAAAAACGCGAAAATCCACCACAACCCAATGCCCGGGCACCCCCAACCTCCTTTTGTCACAACATTTTCAATTCGCGTCCAAATGGGCTCATCTTTTGCACATACCTTCTTCTATATATAATGCCTCAATATACCGAAGATCAGCTTCGTCAGGCTCTCGAGGACATCTCAAACGGCAAGAGTCAAAAGAGAGCCTCATTGGAGTATGGGATACCACGATCAACCCTCCAACTACGTCTCCAAGGTGGTCAGACTAGGAAAGTGGCTTTTGCTGACTGGCAGAGGCTGTCTCCTGACCAGGAGAGTAAGCTGGCACAATGGGTTCGCATTCAGGCTTCGCTGGGCCTCGCACCAACGCACCAACAGGTGAAGGAATTCGCAGAGCGAGTTCTGGCTGCTGCTGGGGATACCAAACCACTGGGAAAAGGCTGGATCTATGCCTTTGTGAGAAGGAACCCTATCATTAAGGTTCAGAGAAGTCGTTCTATCGATTCTAGACGCGTTAATGGGGCATCTACTGAGGTCATTAGGAACTGGTTTAAGTTCCTCGCTATCCCTGAGATCAAGGACATCAAACCAGCCAACAGATATAATATGGATGAGACTGGCATCCTCGAGGGTCAGGGAGCTAATGGGTTAGTGCTGGGTATGGCTGAGACGACGTCTGTTCGCAAGAAACAACCTGGGTCGAGGGCATGGGTCTCTATCATTGAGTGTATCTCAGCCTTGGGTAGGGCACTTCGTCCTCTTATCATTTTCAAGGGGAAGACAGTCCAACAGCAGTGGTTTCCATTACATCTCGTTCCATACGATGGGTGGGAGTTCACAGCAACAGATAATGGCTGGACTACAGACTTAACTGCCATTGAATGGTTAGAGAAGGTGTTCATCCCACAGACTATGCCTGAGGCTGAGGGGGAGGCTCGACTGCTGATTGTGGATGGGCATGGGAGTCATACGACGACAGACTTCATGTGGAATTGCTATATTAACAATATCCATTTACTGTTCTTACCACCACACTCCTCTCATGTCCTCCAGCCTCTTGACCAGTCTGTCTTCAGCCCTGTTAAGTCAGCCTATCGGAAGGAGCTCGGTTACTTGTCTCAATGGAACGACTCTACCATTATAGGTAAAAGGAACTTCCTGGACTGTTACCAGAAGGCTCGACTTGCTGGTCTATCAGTCTCGAACATCAGAAGTGGTTGGAAGTGGACTGGTCTACACCCTGTGGCGATGGTTAAGCCCCTGGTGAACCCTATGGTACTACCTGAGCCTCCTGCTAAGCCCACCACACCCAAACCAACTAGTCAGGGCAGAAAGCGATGCCATAATGGTCAACAAACTACCCCTGTTGAGCCATGGGATTCTGCCTCCTCTGCAGTGGTCTGGTCGACACCCAGGAAGCTGGCAGAGCTCAGCGGTCAACTGCACTTATACACCCAACTCGACAATGATACCAGCACTCAACGGCTGCTATTCAGGAAGGTGAAAAAAGGCTTCACAGAGCAGGCCTGGCAACTGGCAGCTGCCCAGCAGCAACTAGCTCACCTGAGGGCTCAAGTTACCAACGCTGCAGTGAGGAAGAGGAAGACTGTTCAAATCGATCCCAACACGAAGTTCGCGAACATCAGGGATATCCATCGGGCTCAAATCGAAGCGGGTGAAAAGGAGGTTATCACGGCTGAATCCAGCGACTCTGAATGCCCTAGTGAGGCTGGCAGCTGTATTGTAGTGGGTGTGGTTGAGGATCAATAGTTAATAGTAATGAGGAGGTCGGGTTGTGATCCCATCGTTTTTGTGGTGCCAGAAACAGGGGGGTGCCAGGAAGTGGGGGGTTTGACTTATCAAGTCCTTTGGCTTCGACTCCTTCCAGACTATCCTGTTCAACATCCCCTTTGGTTTCGTCCAGCTCGTCGCCACTGTTGGCGGCTCTTGGATCGCTACCAAGATCCACAAGAAGGGCCCAGTCATCGCTGGTCTTTGCATTCCACCCATCGCTGGCTGTGTCATGTTGATGGTTCTTCCTACCAGCGGTCAGCAAGCTGCGCGTCTGGTGGGATACTATCTCATCTCTGTCTACCCAGGAATTAGTAAGCTTCATCAGCCCGCACACTCTTAGCATAAAAACCCTTTGACTTACACCTGCCTAGCAACCCTCATCTACTCCTGGTCCGCTGCCAACACAGCCGGCGATACCAAGCGAAAGTGCACTTCCGCCGTCCTCTTCATCGGTCAATCCGTTGGCAACGTTGTCGGTCCCCTCCTCTACAAGCCCGCCGAGGCACCCAGGTACACCCGCGGTCTGACGTCCAACCTAGTGCTCTACTGCGTCATCGTCGTTCTCGTCGTCCTCGTGAGCCTGTATCTCGCCTTCCTCAACCGCTCGCATAGCAAGCGCCGCGTGGCCATGGGCAAAAGCGCTGTAATCATCGACACAAGTTTGTTCTCCGCCGCTGAGGCCGAGAAAGCTAAGCAAGAGCAAGCCGCGCAGGCTGCTGGGGATAATGGGAATGAGATGGCTGCGGCTGGAGAGGAGCAGGCTGAAGAGAATGTTGGTGCGAGGCGTTTGACAACTTGACGGATTTGGAAAATGAAGAGTTTGTGTTTGTATTTTAGCAGCTTGTGTGAAGAAAGGCCTTTTGGTAACGACGAAATGACACTGTTTGCACAACAGGAACGTCACAAAAACGTGGACCACTCTCAGAAGGTAGGCAGCATTAACCTCACCTACATCTCGTGACAAATGTAGCCAAGTAACTCGGGTGCAAACCGCGCGCGCGACAACTTGGATACAGGTGGCTATCTAGACAACTTCAAGATGAGTTGGCCTGTCCTTGTATCGTTATTTCTTCTTGTCCTCAAATCAGCGAGGGCTAAGTCTCAGTTGCCGTATCACGCACGGTCTCGACTCTCATCTAACCACGCCTTCTAAGAGGTAATGGCCAGCGTAGTGTATGAAAATTTGCACATACGACCATACCCATTGGAAAACTCGGGATCCCGTCCGCTCTCCCATAGATAAGCCAATGAGGGCCGGATTAGTAGTTGGGTCGGTGACGACCAGCGAATACCTGGTGTTGTATGTTTTTGCCGTTTCCGAGATCTTTTGAGGGTTTAACCCACTTTTCACGATGTGGCCTAGTAGGCAAAAGGGCGGTCTTTAATTAAGGAGACCAAAAAAGAGTATGACTAATGCATCCCAAGCCATAGTGAGCGTGCACGGATAACACCGCCTCACCAGCGAGGCCCTCCGCCACATTCCCAATCTCGGCGTGCCCGGGGCCGTTGTGGATGACATCCCGAGTCTCATGACCACCCGTCTGTCGTGGGACAACCGGCCTTTTGGTCTAAAACAACATCGACGAGCAATTCATCTAGCTCTGTGCTTGGTGCATGGTCTCGCTGGACTTTCCTGAGGACTATCGAGTTGCTCCCCCTGAGAAGCAGCCAGCAGTGGCCTTGACCTGTTTGCCCGTTTGAACTTCCTGTGAAGCAGTTTGCTATGACTCCAATTCTGTCAAGCCTTCGAAGGCATCCCCTCCAATGATACGAGGCTTGTTCCCGAAGCCACTTCAGATTGACTTAGAACCCCTTACGTTTTTGGGATTGCTATCGACTTTCCAAGGCAGATATTTAACGTGGGGCTCCACGGGGCTATTAATACGACTTTAGTATGGAGTAGCTCCATCCACTCCATCCTAGTCACAATCTTATCCCGTTTATGCTTCCGCGCCCTAGTGGGGTCAGAACGGGGAGAAGAAATGCAGAACACGAACAGACCAAGTTTTCGGGTTCAAAAACTGAAGCCGGGTTGATCGGTTAGTCCCTTAATACCTAGTAAATGATGAACACGAACCTGCCAAGGCGTCAAAAAAGGGGTCGGCAGATTCTAGCGCGGGGAAATAGAGCCATATCCCAGGAATCTACTCGGGTTGAGGAGCCGCATCTTGAACACGAACACGCCAAGAGCGAAGAACGGGCCACCATGTGACATCAGAGCCGGACCTCATGGGTCAATACGGTAAGTTAGATCAACGGCCTCGATGTCATCTACCACAAAGAGGCCGAGGCTTGGCGGAGGGACCCATTTCGGAGCAGGGCATCTCGTGGGACGGCAAACATAAGAAGTAGCCCTGGCCACGATGCCAGTTTCTCAATATGTCCTTGACCAGTTGTCACACACAGTCGCTCCATCGTCATCCTCGTAATCTTGATCAGCTCGGGGTTTGAGCCGTCCTTCGTTGCAGACCAAACCATCCGTCACTCGTTCAAACTACCCTCATCGCCACGATGCTGTCCAGCTCGCTCCTCACCCTCCTCTCCTTCGCAGCAACGGCCGCCGCAACGGCCATTCCTCGTGCCGACACCACCTGCACAAATCCTGAGGTCCGCAAAGAATGGCGTGAACTCACCACAGCCGAAAAAGCAGAGTACATCCGCGCCGCCGTCTGCCTCCGTACCCTTCCCAAGGCAAAGTACGCCGCCATCGACGCCGTCACAACGCGGATGGACGACCTCGTTTACACCCACTTCGCCCTCAACACCGACATTCACTTTGTCGCAAACTTCCTCCCCTGGCACCGTTGGTACGTCAAGCTCCACGAGGATCTCCTCCGGTCCGAGTGCGGCTTCATGGGAACGCAGCCCTACTGGGATTGGAGCATCGACGCCGACGCCCTCGATACCCAGCACTCACCCGTCTTTGACCCCGTCACTGGCTTCGGTGGCGATGGCAAGCGCACGGGTAGCGATGTACCCGGATTCGAGCGCTGCGTGGTCGATGGTCCGTTTGCCAACACGAACTTGACGTTGGCTATGGGGTGGCCTGATATGAACACTCCCGGAAACCGGCTGCACTGCTTCGCGCGCGAGTTCAACGGCGGCGAGGGCAACGACGCAAATGGCGATCCTATCATTGGCGATATGCAGGCGGGAGCGTACAACTCGAGGACCATGAACACCGTCTACGGCTTTGACAGGTTCCCTGATATGGTCTCTATGCTCGAGGGACTGCCGCACGCGCAGAGTAGGTTCCCCTTATTCCCGTTAGACTTCGATCACGCTAACAGACTTGCAGTTCACAGCATCATCTTTGGCGATATGGGTCCTGCTACCTCGCCCAACGAGCCTCTCTTTTTCCTCCACCATGGCAATGTTGACCGTGCCTGGGCCAAGGTAAGTCACACAACCAGCTGAGCGAAACAGCATGAGATGCAGTACCTAACCTCCTTCGCAGTGGCAAGGGCGCAATGCTACCCGCCTAGCCAACTACGCCGGCTTCAACAACCCCGACAAGACCATCTCCGCCTCCATCACAGATACCATGCCTGTTTTGGAGCTTGCTGACGTCGAGCCTATCGTTAAGGATTACATGGACACCCTGAGTGGCCCTCTGTGTTACACATATTCGTCCATGTAAGGAGAAGCCTTGAGGGAGCTCCGCAGGTGATCTCAAAAGCTTGACTGTTTGTCCGATTCAAAGAAATCTGCCATTTAGATATACCCATTTCAATGCGATCATGTTCATGCAAATTATTCCATTTGATAGATCTACCGGAACTAACAAATTCTTCTCGATGCCATAGTCTCTCACCTTACGTCGTCGTTGACACCCAGCTCTTCGAACCTTGTCCTAACGTGTAAGTCGGCCGTTCGCTCCGAGCCGACGCCTTGTCCACCCTGACTTCTACTTCAACTTGTTTCTGGATTCTTGATGCCTTGCCGTCTGGAGTCTGAATGGTGTCCATCTCCGTGCCATCGTTCTCCCTGTGGTGCGGCACAAGGCCTCGTTCGCTATGGTTATCGGCGGCGTCGGAATCACTTCCATTGCGGACAGCGCAGCATCCCATCCAAGCCGAATCAATCAATCAATCAATCAACCAATCAATCCAAGGCCATTTTCCCATTCAATCAGACAAGCCTACAGCGCCGAAAGCTTGGCTGACTTGATCAAGCTAACGTTGCCCGGAAAAAGGAAAATCCGGGCTCCAGACTAATCATGGTTTTTGAAATAATTTTCAAAAAATGAAAAAAAGTCCATCCGCGTATGTTACGGACGTCGAGTTGGTGATGCCCTCACGTTAACAGGTGGCCAAGTGGGGCCGGCACTTCCTGGCAGTACTAGCCTGACTGCTAGGTCCTGCCAGGAAGTGCCAGTAAAACGCGCTTTTTGCTGTAAGGCTTAATTAACGCGTTTTTGGGCCCCTTGCAAGGGGTTGAAAAACGGGCTTTTTCGACCCCTTCTGCCAGCCCTTGAAAAACGGCGCTTTTACGACGTCACCACTGCCCTCGTTGACGACGCCGTCAATCCTTCGGAATCCTACCTATACGCCTATACGCCATCGTCAACGCCTTCTTCAACCCCTCAAGCCTTGCCCTGATGCCTCTGCCGGCCCGCAATCCACGTATTGATCACTTCGTCGGCCGCGAGGCCTCGACTCCTCGCGGGATCGCCGCTCAGATTCGCGCGTCATCTACTGCTGCCAGCAACGCGTCGACAGCCGACCTAGCCACGCGCAATACTCTCGACGCCTTACCTTACGCCATATGGAAGGGCCGGCGGTTCGTCAACGTTGACGCCATCTCGAGGAAGGGTAACCGAGGCCGTACCTCTTGGATCACAAACGAGGGCATCTTTGTCTACGAGATCCTTGCCAACGGCGTGAGGGGTAATGCCTACTGGGTTTGCCGACGCTGCGACGAGGCAGGGTTTCTAGACCAGCCCTTCAACGCTAACGCTACATCTGCTGCTGCCAGGCATCTCGAGAACGAGCACTCCATCTTCCGAGGTGGCAAGAAGGCTGGCTATACGTCTTCTGATGAGGCTGACGACCCTGGGCCTCCATCCAAGCGCCACCAATCTCTTCCTATCGCCATATATAAGCGGACAACTACCCAGATCGAAGAGCTAGCTGTGGGATTCCTCGTTGATACCAGCAAGCCTCTCACAACGTTCAGCAACCAGTACTTGCAGCACATGCTCAGCCTATTTAATCACGACGTCAACGCCCAGATCCGGTGGTCGAGATCTAGCCAGAGGGAACAACTTCGACGACTCTACATATCCAAGAAGGAACAGATCAAGACCGAGATACAGAGGGCAATCTCGAAGATCCACATATCGTTTGACTTGTGGACCTCACCCAATCGATACGCTATCGTCGCCATCTACAGCCACTTCATCAACCAGTCGGATAAACAGACGCAGTACCTCTTAGGTCTCCGCCGCCAGCCTGGTGCTCACTCTGGTGAGAATGTTGCTACCACGATACATACTGTTATGAAGGACTGGGACCTACTCAACAGGATTGGTGTGACAGTCTCTGACAACGCCTGTGCTAACGACACTTGTATCAAGGCTCTCTACCCATCTCTATCACATTTATATACAAAAACTGACGCTCAACAACGTCGAATTCGATGCTATGGCCACATCCTCAACCTCGTTGGCCGTGTCATCATTCATGGCGTTGATGAGGAGGCATTTGAGGAAGAGTCTGACCGTCTTATTAACGCTGGAAGAGTGAAAGAGGACCTAGCCTACTGGAGGACTAGGGGCCCAGTCGGCAAGCTCCGGACCATCATCAAGTATATCAGATCATCGCCACAACGTTCTGAGAGCTTCTTAGTAATTAGTAACGAGGCTGCTAATAATGATGATGCCTTTACTCTGTAGGAGGAATCGTCACAAGAGCTGAATCTGATGTTGAGTAACACTACTCGATGGAACTCGACATACAACATGATCAACCGGGCCCTACTCAAACGCACCTAGATCAACGGTTACGTATGCTATACTCTGGGCCTCGAAAATGACCAAGATCACGTCCTAAGTGAGGATATCCTTACTAACGAGGATTGGCAAGTCCTCGTCGAGTTAAATAAGGTTCTCGAGCCCCTCTATAAGCAGACCAAGAGATGTGAGGGCTGGGGCAAGGGTGACGGGCATGGTCGACTCTGGGAGGTTCTGGCAGGCATCGAGTATCTCTTGGATCGACTCGAGGACTGGTGCAAGCTTTACGATACCCCTACTACCGAAGAGATTAACCTCACGGCTACCCAAGTATCCCAAAGTCTTTCATCACAGCTATCTCGACCAGCAAGGGCATCGCATCGATCTGCCAGAACGCCAGTCTCGCAGACCCCATCAATCAACAGTATCCCAACTCATACCCAGTCTGACTATATCGCTACTTCGCAGCAGAGTCAACCTCGCCGCCCCCAGGGTATTAACTTCGACTCTCACGGATACTTACGCCTATCGATTATTAATGGTTGGCAAGTACTTAACAAATATTACCTCAAGCTTGGAGAGTCTCCTCTCTACGCCGCAGCAGTGATCTTACACCCTGGCCGGGGCCTACGATGGCTCAAGAAGCGTTGGAACACCCCAGAGACGCGAGGATGGCTTCATGACGCCCAGGAAGGACTTCGAGACTATTGGGAGCAATGGTATGCCGAGATGACTACCCGTCCTAAAGAATCAACCTATCCAGAGCCTCCTCCAGAGCCTCCGCGAGGCTCTTTTGTATCGATCGCAGTTCCTCCGAGGGTTGAAGACTCTGACTATCGTCAATGGTTAAACAGCAGCCTCCATGACGCTACTATCGACGAGGTTGACGAGCTGGATCGATACTTCACCCTCTCAGTTGCCCAGCCCGTCGACGATCCTATTCAGTGGTGGATTTCACATCAACAGACCTTCCCAACGCTCAGTAAACTTGCCCTCGACGTCTTTGCTATCCCAGCGACAGCGCCCCCGCAAGTGCAAGTTAATCAACAGAGTATTCGAGTCCAACAAGCAAAGGGATGCCATCACCACTTCCCAATCGAGTAAGTCGACACCCCATAGAATTGTTGAATAACTTGATGTCTTATATACTGGCCAATAGGAGGCTGTAGATCAGCCCCTGTCCCATTTATTTGGGCATGCCCAGCCACTGAAACATGCCAATATTGCCAACCTCGCCATCACATATGTTATGGAGGTTATTCAGACTACCCTCACCATACCAGACGAAGGCGGATCTTCCTGAAAGGTTTATGACAAGTAGATAAGATCATAGTGATTCGAACGGTTTATTTAACGTTATGATCGGACGTTATTTGGAAAAGATTTGTATTATCACACATCACCCTCATCATTTACCCCTATTACCTTACTGAGCTTCACGATGTCTACTGTTGCTGTTGCCTCCTCCTCCTCCGCCAACGCGTATGCGGTCCTAGGCGCCCCGCGCCTGCGGATCTCTACGCAGATCGAGATGGCCCTCACTGTCCGTATCCCTCCGAATCCCACGATTAACGACCTATATCACATCGTCGTGGGCAGTAAGAGGTACATCCTCGAACAGCAATGAGCTCGGCTGAAAGGCCGGGGTCGATCCAGCTGGATTCGAGATCATGGCGACTTCCTTGTTGAGGTTATTCAGGGCCAGGCTGGGCCCTCCTTTTGGAGTTGCCGACGATGCGACTTAAAGGGGTCCCCTAGGGTATTTGGCGCTGCTGCCACTACTGCTACGCAAGAGCTCTTAGTTCGGTATGTTATCCTAAGCTTCCTGCTCATATAAAGTCTACTCTAACGAGGCTGAAGTGCCCATCGCATCTGCAAGATCTCAACCCTCTCAGATGAGGATTCTGACGCTGACACCCAACCCTCCTCATCAGACCCATCGACCCCTCCTCCATATAAGAGGGTGCGCCTCAACAACAGTAACATTCCCAAGGCTAAGATCACGACTCTAAGGGATCTCTGCGTTGCCTCCATTGTCTCCGCCGACCTCCCTTTTACCCACTTTGAGAACAACTTCCTCCAACAGATCTTACGGTACCATAGTAACGAGGTCGCCAACGAGGTCCCATGGGGTTATACGTCTATTCGGGACCGTCACCAAGACTTCTGCCGGCGCGGAGAGGGTCTCGTGACGACGGAGCTCCACCTAGCGGTATCGAAAATACACCTGTCATTCGATCTATAGTCGTCGCCCAATATTTACGCCTTTATGGGCGTCACGTGTCACTTCATCGATGCCAACGGCACGTTACGGTCACGCCTCCTAGGCTTCTCTCAACACCATGGAGATCATAGCGGTATTACCCTCTCGGAGACCCTCCTTAACGTCGTCAGTCGATATAAGATCCGGAACCGGATCGGAGTAACATTTCCGACAACGCGACTAATAACGACACTCGCTGGAACAGTACGTATCTCATGATCGAGAGAGCCATCAAGAAGAAGAATGAGATCCAGGCTTTTATACTATCGAATAACGACGACGACGACGTCAAACAGCATATACCGGAAGCGGATCTACTGTCTTCCGACGACTGGAAGGTTCTTGCCGAGATGGAAATGATCCTGGAGCCTTTTTATCGCCAGACGAAGAGGTGTGAGGGCTGGGGGGTTAAGGATGGGCATGGTCGACTGTGGGAGGTCACTATGGGTTTAGAGTACCTCCTTTCGCATCTCGTCGACTGGAAGACCTACTACAACTCCACGATTTCTCCTCTAGTTGACGATCCTTTTGAGGACTCGCAGCCATCTCAAACCCGATCCGGAAGGCCCCGTCGTCGTCGGTATAACCACCAGGCCCTCCCAGATCACGTGCGTGAAGACTGGGCATCTCCAGCCTCACGAGCCGCCTCACGATTCGACTCTCTCGACGAGAAGTGGCAATCCTTCCTCCGTAGTAGTATTGAGCAGTCGTGGCAAAAGCTCTTTTACTACTATGACAAGTTAGGGGAGTCACCACTGTTCTCTGGTGCGATCATTCTCCATCCGTCATACGGGATCTCATACTTACGAGATGTATGGAGTGATGACCACCAAGAGGGATGGGTCGACAAGGCTCAGAAATCCCTCACAGAGTACTATGATAAGTGGTATCGGCAGAACGGCCCGGAAGAGAGTATCTCCGGCCACAGAGGGCAGCGCGGAGGCCTTGCCGTTGACCCCGGGGCTCGAGATGATGACGACAGTCACTTCCGGCAGTGGGTTAATAGCCGGCGCCGGCAGACCCCACCCCGGATGGATGAGCTCGATCTCTACCTCCGTCAACCTCCGGAGGAGACCTCCGAGCCCTTACGGTGGTGGCTGGACCATTCGGATACCTTCCCGACCCTCTCTCGGCTCGCGATCGACATCCTCGCCGTCCCAGCGATGGCGGCCGACTGCGAGAGGGCTTTCAGTACTGCTAAGTTAACCCTCACGTCGCAACGGATGAGTATGAAGCCAGAGACTATAGAAATTCTCCAGCTGTCGAAAAACTGGCTCAAGAGGGGGGTTATGCTGCAGAACAACGGCTTTGGACTACTGGGCCTATCGTGAATAGCTTCATATATCTCCCGCTTAGGTAATTGTAGATCACGTGTTTTTATATGGCGATTGATTGAATAACTTGCAAGTTAGCCAACTAATCAAAAACACCAAGAAAAATCTCATCAACAGCAAGTATGGGGGTCAAAATTGACTTGATTGCACTTGCGGGGCCGCTGCCCAGCGATGGCGATCGACTGCGAGAGGGCATTCAGCCTTGCCAAACTTACGCTGACGTCACAGAGGCTATCCATGAAACCATCTCTGCTTGAGGAGACACAATGCCTCCAGAACTGGGTTCGAGGGGGCAGCGTTGCTGTTGGTGGGCATTACTTCAAGCGGAAGGGTTGACGGAGGGCAGGATGACATCAGAACATCAGATAATGTAAGTTTCTGACGCATAGAGACATCTTGAGAGCTTCACTGACTTCCTAAATAGGTAATATTAATCAATTCAATCCAAGCCAGTCAAATCAAGCAAGCTTCTTGTGAAAAATCAGTCAATCAGACAAGCCCGTCACCCAAGCTTGGCTTGATTGATTGGTATGCAGCGCTGCTAATAACTCCCTGAATCGTTACAGACTGGCCTGCGCGCAAGACGGATATCGGCGGCCCAGATGTGATATTCGGCTATCCGTTCAACTATACCACGAATCCCACCTACGAGAACATCACTCTGCAGTATCCCCTGTCTTACCCTAATTTTGGCGAGGAAATGATTGTTGCTGAGATGATGGATATCCACGGGGGTCCTTTCTGCTACGAGTATAAATGATGACGGCCAGGAACGGCCCAGCCTACAGACAATGAAAATGCTAGTGCTGTAGCGAGGGCCTCCTGACATCAGATACTTGGCTGGTATTTATTTGATTTCATAACGTGCTTGATAAGCGAGTGTCGCAGACAAGCGAGTGTCGCAACCAATTGCAGCTACAGCATAACAACGCAATCGATGACTTTTCTTCCACAACAAACCATGGCGCTAAGTAATAAAGAATCCCAAATACAACTAGCCCTTCAAGCTATCATAAATGACCCAAATCTTAGCGCTCGGGCTGCAGCTAAGATATACTCAGTCTGCTCTAGGACGCTACATCGACGAATGAAGGGCATTCTATTACGACGCGACACGATACCTAACTCACGGAACTTGACAGCGCTTGAAGAAGAGAAGCTGGTTAAGTATGTTATTGATCTGAATTCCCGATCATTTCCTCCCCGGATTAATGTTGTGGAAGATATAGCTGTTCGTCTGCTTGCCGACCGCGATGCGCCCCCGGTTAGCAAGCGCTGGGCTTCGAACTTCGTTAAGAGACAATCAAGGCTCCAAACGCGTTCTTTTCGGAAGTATGACTATAAGAGGGCCTAATGCGAAGATCCAGATGCGATAAATGCGTGGTTTCGCCTTGTGGCGAACATAATCGCGAAGTACGGCATCGTGGACTCCGATATCTATAACTTTAATAAGACTGGGTTTATGATGGGCCAGATTGCATCCGGAGTGGTTATTACAAGTGCCGAAAGGCGTTCAAACACGAAGATGATGCAGCCTGGTGACCGCGAATGGGTTATAGTTATCCAGGCTATCAGTTCGTTAGGCTATAGCGTCCCGCCGTACATCATCGTTGCGGGGCAATATCACCTCTCTACCTGGTACATGGAAACAGGACTCCCACGCGACTGGGTCATCGCAACGTCTGAAAACGGGTGGACAACAAACGAAAGAGGCCTAGATTGGCTCCAGCACGTTGATCGGCATATAAAACCGCGTGCAACTGGCAGTCATCGCCTCCTCGTCGTCGATGGGTACGAAAGTCACCATGCCGCCGACTTTGAGTTATATTGTAAGGAAAACAATATCGTCACGCTCTGTATGCCAGCCCATTCGTCTCATCTGCTTCAGCCCTTAAAAGTTGGGTGTTTTGGGCCACTAACGAAGGCTTACGGTCGATAAATTGAGGATAAGATGCGACGGGGTAATACCCATATTACGAAGGAGGACGTCTTCTCTGCATTCCATAAGGCTTTCACGAAAGCACTTATAGAGCAGAACATCCGGGGAGGCTTTAGAGGAGCAGGGCCTGTCCCCTTAAGTGCAGAGAGTGTGCTATTGAAGCTTGACGTGAAGCTATATACTCCAATACCTCCAGGATTACTCCCTGGGACACCAGCTCCTTGGGTTTCTAAGACACTAAATAACCTAACTAAGGCTACTTCTTAGTCTACCTTAATTAAGGATCGAATCTACCGTCATCACTGCAGCTCCCCAACGCCTATTAACGACGCTGTTGACTAGTTTATAAAGGGGGCAGTAGGGATTATGTATCGGCTTGCTTTAATGGAATCTGAGATTAGAGTCCTTCAGTAGGAAAATAACCTACTTAGCCGGCGCCGGAGAGCTAAGAAACCCCGTCTCAGACAAGGAGGAAGCCTCACTATAGCTGAGGGAGAGGATATTTAGTCCTAGAGGGAGGCAATAGCCTAGCTTGGGGAGGAAACTCGTCGGAGTTGTGGTCGCCGGCCGAGGACGGAAACAGCTTAATGGCGATGTGGCGTCTGCGGAAACACTAGCTATAATGCGCGAATATGTTAGTTTAATGAAGAAATGTCTGAGGAACAGGATTCGGAGAAGTCTTGATTGTTTTTATGTTTTTAGTGTTGCTCCTTGGTTGCATTTATCTTACAGCTGCAATCAGTTGCGACACTCGCTTGTCTGCGACACTCGCTTATCAAGCACGTTATCTGACTAGTATTTTTATTTTAAGTAGTAATGAAGTAATGTTACAACTGCCATTCTATTCTCGTTCTCAAAAAAGTGGAAACTTGTTGTCGTAACGCAAGTTGCCCGACAAGAATGATTGAAACGTCGCGAGCCTGTAATCTCAAGTCAATGGAGCCAACCCGCCGCCAACAGCCATGGCGTCTGAAGCGCGCTTCGTGAATTCCTGTTCACATAACCGTTCGGCTGAGCAAGCAGTCTACATTTAGAAGTTGTGGACTCTTAGGCTAAATAACATTAAGCACCGAACAGCGCTCTCCGCAATTTTCCCAGGGGTATTGGAAATTTCTACCGGCGGCGGGATATCCGAAAGCTAACGGCGGAACTCCACACGACACGTGTATATGCTCAGCCTTCTTGTTTCTCTCCTCTTTTCCTAGAAAACAAATCTGTGGCTCAGTTCCGGCAAACTGAAATGCTTCCTAGATGTCCTGTGTGGAAACATCTAGGCCCAACCTCTGGTGGAAAAGAACCACGAAAAGATGGCCACGTCGATTCCACCACAGCTAGAGGCACATGTAGGATTCCACGCATAGTGGTAGTCATTTATAGTTATGGTAGCTCCAAGGATCAAAATACTACGGGCTGAAGTTCACGATTCATCCTACTCCAGCCATATCAAATGAGGAAGAACGTGTAAGTTTCACTGGCCGGGGACAGATGCCGTCCCACCACCTCAGCTCAACGTGCATGAACCCCCTCATCCCGACCGCCAAACTGAGACAACACACCAAGCTTTTTTCCTCGATGAACGAGGCGTGCGCTAGGTGCCCCAAGCTCCAAGCTGGGAGCGCCACGCTCATATCCTCCACCACGGTCTCACCTCAGCCGCAGAGGCCCAGCCCCACGGCACGCTCACCTAGCGTGACAACTACCTGGGGCCTGGAACGCAGCGTGTAAGCACTCTCATGCCTCAGGAACATCTGCCGCTTCACCTCTAGAATGCTCTGGCTTGTTAGTGTCGTGCTCCCATTCCCCCTTGACGGGTCGCGTGGCCGATCCAGCGTGGTGGTTCGCTTAGTTAGTGTGGGAGCTCGACGGCAGCTCTAGGGTCAAAGATGGCGCGGATTAGGGGGAAGCTTGATATCTGCTTCTATATGAGACATGCCTCTGCATTGGGCCAGCTGCTCAAAAGTACGTAGACTTGTCAGCTTATCGCTTTGTTCCACAACCCTATCCCGATTGTGATCTTAGCTTCAGACAACGACTTTCAGCCCTCACCACGCCGTTGGCGCCACTCAACCCCCAGTCCTCACTTTTGCCGGGCAGGGCTGACTGTCTAAGCTCAGTTGGGCCTGTCTGGTAAACAAATTCTATGGCAGAGTTCAGGAGGTCAGCGCTGTCTAAACTCTCCCGGCTAAGGTAGTCGGGGGATACGCCGCTTCGGCGCTTCCGCTGTGTTTCACGTTGGAGATTTTCTGATGGCGCGTGGCACGCTGCAACGAGCTACTGGTAACTTAAATAGCAATCATTTCCCCTCCCCTCGGTTGTGTTCCTGATCTCAGGTTTCCCATCTTTTCCGCGTGAATCGCATTGCCAGATATTATGGCGCCCACAATCGATACCCTCATCATCGGCGCCGGCCCTAGCGGTCTCTGTGCCGCAAAGACACTCCTTCAACATGACCTGGCCGCCGAGATACTCATCCTCGACGGTCGCGCCTCGGTCGGCGGTGTCTGGTCGAAAGAGCAGATCTACCCGAACCTGAAGACCAACAACCTCGTCTCGGCGATCGACTTCTCAGACTTTCCCATGGACCCGGAGCGCTTCGGCGTCAAGATCGGTGACCATGTTCCTGGCAAGGTCATGCACGAGTACCTGGTCGCCTACGCAAAACATTTCAGCGTATGGGACAAGATCCAGCTGAACACAAAGGTCGTACGGGTGACTCGTCCAGAAAACGAGGGACAATGGAACGTCGATGTCGAGGAGAACGGCGAAGCAAAGACCGTGACCTGCGCACGCCTCATCGTCGCAACGGGCGTCCTCACCGTGCCGCATATTCCCGACATCACCGGCTCCGAAGACTTTAACGCCCCTATCATCCACTCTTCTGATCTCGGTCCAAAGGCAACCCTCTTCTCCTCTCCCGATATCACCACAGTAGCGGTCTTAGGCGGGAGCAAGTCGGCATACGATGCGGTTCACTTAGCCGCCTCTACAGGCCACAAGGTCCGCTGGCTCATCCGCCGCTCCGGCCGCGGGCCCGTGTGGGTCGCGCCGGCGTTCACGCAGCTCGGTCCATTCAAGGTCTGGCGCGAGCGTCTTGTGACTCGGAGAATCTGCGCCTTCATGTCGCCGTGCGTGTTCCCTGACTTCTCGGGTCTCGCATGGGTTAGACGGTTTCTGCACGAGAGCGCTGTCGGCCGGGTGCTTAGCAAGACGTTTTGGAAGTTGATCCGGCACGACACGATCAATGATTGCGGATACCAGACGGACGAGAAGACGAAGGTGCTGCAGCCGGAGCAGAACATGTTCTGGTAGGCTGAACTTCCTCATAATGATCACGCATAGCATCGTTACTAACCCCACTCTTCCCACAGGTACGGCACTGCTTCTGGTATCCTCAGCTTCGATGACGATTTCTTCGAGTACGTCCGCAACGGCACAGTTCAGATCTACCGCGAAGACATCGACCACCTATCAGACCACAACATCCACTTCACCGACGGCTCAAGCATCTCCGCCGATCTCTTGGTCACATCAACCGGCTTCTCCGCAAAACCAACCATCAACTTCGAGCCTGCATCTCTGCATTCCGACCTCGGCATCCCTTCAACATCTTTAGGACCTAAACAAGAAGCATTCTGGAACGACGCAAACGCAAAGGCAGACGCCACAATTGGTACACGCTTTCCACGCCTACTAGACGGTCCCTTCCAAAGCCCTACATCCTCAAAGACAAAGTCATTCAACCCCGGTGCTTCAGCAGAGGTCTCCTACACCCCCTGGCGCCTCTACCGCGGCATCGCCCCGCCAGGCCTCGCAGCGCGCGACGACCGCTCCCTCGTCTTCCTCGGCGCCTTCAGCAACCTCGCTAACATCATGCGCCTCGAGGTGCAGTGCCTCTGGATGCTGGCGTATTTCGAAAACGGGATCCCCAACTTTGACGTCGACCGCCGCGCGGGCCGCGTCTTCGAGGAGACGGCGTTATTCCAGCGGTGGGCGCAGCACCGGGCGCCGTACGGGCACGGTCGGTTTTATCCGGATCTGGTTTTCGATCAGTTGCCGTATTGGGATATGTTGCTCGGCGATGTCGGGGTGGAGACGGCGCGGAAGGACGGCATGTGGGCCGAGTTGTTTGAGAGCTACACGCCGATGGATTACCGCGGCATGGTGCAGGATTGGATTGACCAGAACCGGTAGACGTCTACATGACTCTGTAATGACAATGATACCCGCAGGTGTAATGATCAATGAATTAGCATTAGTAAGAGATTTGGTTTAATTATTGCTATGGTCTATGTGTCCCGAAGCCAGTTCGGGATGTACGTGACGACCTAGCATCGTCAAATTGCTTCCACGTTGATGTGTAGTCTGAGTCGGGCCCAAATGTGAGCCACCATCAGCGTGCATATCTCGAAGAGATTGCCGAGGTTTTCTCTGCTATGGACATTCAACTGCGCTTGGAGTAGTCCCATGTCATCTCCCTTTCACCTGCGCTCTGTCCTGGCACATGTATCAAAGTTTCTGGCCAGATTTCTGTCCCCGATATTGGCCGTTTCGTTCGATGCCGAAAGTCGGTACGGGACTGCCTGGAAACGTTCTCCTCGTAATTAGACTCTCACCATGTGATGAACCTTGGCCTGAGCGTCGGTACTTCTTATCTTTTCCACCTAGAGCATCGCTTCGCGCCTTTTTCAGCTTAGCCAAAGTACTGTTGCAAATGAGATCCCTGTAAACGTCATGATTTCTGTGACGTTGAAGTATCGGAAAAGAGTTCCACCAATTGGAGCATAAAGGTAGAAAATGTCGAGAGCACTAAATTGACACAATACGTCTTGGAAGCATGGGGTCTGCTGGGATTCCGATTGGTACGATCTTACAGTTACACGATTTGCACATTGCTCGTCAACTTACCGTCCAACTTTATCCCCTCACCAGCAGAAAGGTTCAACCTCCTGTATATGGGCAATTTCCTCCATGTGATACCCAGCTCCAGATTTCTAGCACAGGCTGCAGCATCGGGTATAAGAAGACCTCAGATGTCTGGCCCACCGTCCAGATGGTCAGGTAGAGCATGGTGGAAGGAGTTGTGGTTGAGGAAACTGATTGGAGAAGTTTGCGAACACGGATTACTTTGAAGACGAAAGAAAAAAGAGGTAGGACATACCAAGCTTCGCACCTCAAGCTACGGGAGAAATTGACAGTTGTCTGTACTAGGCGTGATGGATTTCGACGAAGTCCAGGAGTTCGAGTCGTTCACCGCTTTACTCGAAGACGACGGTGTCAATCAGGAGACAATGTCTGACTTTCAACCCGAGCCCGCTCAGCTCGTGAACTTCAATGCTGATGCGCTGCTCACCGACGAAATGTCCCCAAGATTGCTTACGGGCGATTCGGCCGGTTCATGGGAGGACTGCGGCGTCACCAGCTCATCAAACGCCCTTTAGAGCGTGAGCTTGGGACAGAGCCAGTATCCCCTGTTTGAACCTGATCCGGATCGTCCTAGAGAGATTGACAATGATGAGACATCGGAACATTCTTTTGTCGGCAAGATACCCCCAAAGGGCTTAGTAGACTTTCCCAACATGGAGGAAGGACACGACACGGGGCAGATGGAATTTGAAGAGGAAGATATACCCCTGCGTAACGATGAGAACTTCTGGTACGGGCACTATTTTTGCACCTGGCCTAGGTGTGACCTCTGGTTTTCCACACCTGGTACTAGGAGGTGAGCCCTTCTAGGGACAGTTAACAGTAAAAGTAATATCTACTGACGGGTCGAATAGGAAGCATTTCAGGACTCACTGTAGGCCTGTACTCTGTTCCGTGTGCCCAAAGCGGATGGCCTGGACTAGAGACATGAGGAAGCACTTCGACACTCACTTCAAGCGGCCGCGTTACCAGTGCCGGTGTGAGAAGATTTACTCCAAGATGGATAATCTCAAGAAGCACATCAAGGAGAAAACGGCACAGCCGAAGCTCTAAGTATGCACCGTGGTTTGTTGCACTCTGTGTCAAAGAAAGTCTTATTTTGATTTGAAGCTGGAAAACTTGAAAAAAATGAACAAAACATTTGAAAATTCAAAGATGTAAAAAAAAATCAAACAGAAATTAAGTGCGGGAGAGAGAAGGAGAGAAATAAACACACTCGTTTAGCTTCAAAATTTCTAGTCCCTGCCTGCTTTTCAAAGTAGAGCGCCACCATCATCATCCTCGGCCTCACTATCATTCTTGACCTTTTTGCCGTTCCCAGGCTCTCCATCGTCTCCAAGTTCCTTTGGGCCTTCCTCTCCAACCTCCGTTGAAATATCCAGTAAGCCAATAGCACTGTCCAGACTGAATACTATGAATGATAAAGTGTACCAAGTCAGCCAATCTCGCTCTACGTCTGGATCGCGTAGAAGTTCGAGTGCACTCACCTTCACTGGACGGACCAGCTTCACTACCATCCAATCCCTCCGTCTCGGAGCCCGAGTCATTTTCGTCAACCAAAGACGCAGTGATCTCAGTCAGCGAGTCCGGACGTTGTAGTGTCGCCGCATGCAGCTCTCCCAGATGGTCAATCACCATAGGCTTCAAGTCTCCGATCACATCGTTGATGATCTTTCGCTGACTTATCCATCCAGGATTCTGCTTTCCACCCTCCAGACTCACGATCCCCCAATTCGGATAGACCTTTTGATGGGCGTCAAGCAGAGTAACCCTAGCAGGATGATGTCGAGCATAGGACTCACAGCCAACGCACGCCGGCTTGCTGCAAGCAATGTACCGATCACTTGAGACGTATATCCTCCCGCTATCGAAGAAATGATGAAGCATCTGCACTTCAGCGTGAACGCAAGTCAGGAGCCCGTCGACTTCGAACTTATCGTGGAGCCTGGCCTCAATTTCGACTTGCGGGTCCATGCGCTGAAGAAATCCCAGGTATGAGCTGTATCTGGAGTCCGTTTCTGGCAAAATGCGGTTCAGGATACGCGGCAATGTCGTGTGCGCATCTGCTTCTGGCACCGACGCGCTGATGGGGCGTCTGACCGCCGCAACCTGGTAGGTTTTAAGTAGTCTCTCCATGTGATTGGAGTCATCAAGGAGCTGATTGACGCTTCGGATCTGAGCTGCTAGACGGCCGATCATGTGTCTGACTGAACGGAAAGCCGTGGTGATTTCCTCCAGATGGGCAATGCCTTCGGAGTCTTGGGAATGACCGAGCTGTTCGAGGCGCCGCATTTCCTGGTCTTTCCGTGAGCAATATGCTGTCCGGCATAGAATGGCATCAGAAGTTTTGTCCTCAAACTTTCGAAGCCACTTGATGAGCTTAGCATCTAGAATCGTTCAGTCTCAGTTTCCATGAGTGCAAGGTGTCTGCGAAAAAAAAAGGATGACTTACCGGCTTCTTCATCACTGCTTTCCAGACTAATACGACACTTGGTGGCAGAGTTGCGAAGAATTCTAGCCTCTTGTCGGAGTCGTGCAGCGGTAAACACAGTACACCGAGCTACTAGTGCCTCCTCCGCCGTGACCCGATCATTGAACCGCTCACAAAACATGCGCAATCCTTTTAGCACATCTTTGAGGAAGTCTACGACCTTATCCCCAGCACCCTCATTCGACGCAGCCCAAAAGACGTAGCAGTCGCTGCGGTCCTCGACGGCGATGGCAGTAGCGGTACGTCCTCCTTTGCTGTAGTCACAGAGAAATGCCAGATTCTTGAGGAAGCGTCGTCGAACATCTTGCGTCGTGTAGTTTCCGAGCTGAGAGACGACGTGAGGCCCGCCGATTGGGCGGATGATGTTGAGAAGAATCAGGGCCTCGTAGAGACGGAAGAGGAGGCGCGCATAAGGTTCCATTCGAGGTGTAAGTGCCATTTTCGCGATCGTTCTTCGAGTCTTGGCTGCGTTGATGAGTTGATGGTCTCAATTGTTTTGATTCCAGTCATAAAAAGGTTGGTGATTCGGTCTGACAACCTCGCTTGCTTGATCACTATCGAGAACTTGAGGGGACGAAGGGAAGCTGGCCTATGGATCAGAGAGTCTCGTTCATCCGCCAGCGGCTTCCCTTCATCGTAGGCCAACTTTCCTTCGTCCGCTCGATTTTTCACCGAATCTGTTGCAAGTCCGTTGAGATAAGAAATGCTTTGGAGATTAAGCAGGAGGCCCTCCAGCACACGGAGCTTGAATCGAAAGCAAGATTAGATTTTCCTTTTGGTCTGCAGGCGGGGTCTGGCGTAGAGTTTCGCTCGAAACTAATGGAGTCGAAGTTTCACCACCAGTCGACGTCATCATTCGAGAATAATCCGAGCTTGCAGTGATAGAATCACATAACGGAATGAACTGGAAAGCTTGGTTCTAGGAAAGCGGGCATCCGATCTGAGATTGGTTATCACTTACTTCATGTCGCATAGATTGGAAACTCAATTCGACCTGCCGCGCCGCAGGGGCCAGCCACCTTCGGTCGACATATCAAATCGATGGCGAACCTCCCAACGTCAAACTAGTTCGTTCGCATTTCTTTTCCCGCAGAATTGACATCAAAGTAGTTCGACCAATCTTCGTCCCCGTCGGAATTATCTGATTCGAACCACCTGTCTTGTCACGGATGCCAATGCTCAGTGTAGATGCTAACTCCTCACCAGGCACCCTCAAAGCCCGGACAAAGTAAGTCAACCTACCCACTTTTCGCTATCCCCCCCTTTTCGCCACCCCAATCAACATGGTCTCAAAACATCACCACCAACTTCCAGTCAATTAATTAACTACCTTCCACTGCCACTACAATACAGTCACTGCCCTCACTAGGTAATTCGATCCTTGCGAGTCGACTGGGACTAACGAGACGGTCGCCTGCATCCTCCTGAGCTCTCTTTATATCCCTGATGTTCGCGAACTTGGTATTGGGATCTGTTTGGACGGTTCTCTTCCTCCTTGGAGCCATGCGGTCAATTCGGGCCTGGAGCTGACGGTTTCTATAGTCTGATGTGGCCAATAGGTATTCCTTCTCGCCAAAGCTCTTTTTTATCTTTCTGAATAGTAGTCGTTGAGTGTTGCTGTCTGGACTGAGCTCTGTGAATAACCTCAAGTGCTGGCTAAGCTCACTGGCCTGCCTAGGAGTTGACCAGTCAACAACAGACGTCGCTGATACCCAGTCAACGGGTTCCATGGGCTTGCCAGTCACTGCCTGCCCCTCTGCAGTGTTGTTTAATGGAGTGGCAGGGCTGGGGAGCATCAGTGGGCTCAGCAGAGGGTGGCTCATATTAACTGGCCATAGTCCAGTTGCCTTCCACCCACTTCGTATATTAGACAACGTCAGACCAGCCAAACGAGCTTTCTGGTAACAGTCCAAAAAGTGCCGCTTTCCAGCGATAGTAGAATTGTCTACTATTTCGTGCTTTCCGAGCTCCTTCCTATAAGCAGACTTTACAGGTCCAAACACTGCTAGATCCAGGGGCTGGAGGACATGGGAGGTATGTGGAGGCAAGAATAATAACTAGACGTTGTTGATAGCACTCCCACATGAATTCTGTCGTCGTATGACTCCCATGCCCATCCATAATCAATAATCAAGGCTCCTTCACCCCACCAGCCCTCCTAGGGCCAGGGGGCTCAGTCTGTGGCAAGAACACCTCCCTCAACCACTCTAGGGCAGTGTCGTCTGTCGTCCACCCATTATCTGTTGCTGTGAACTTCCAACCGTCGAATGGGTTAAGTTGAAGGGGAAACCACTGCTGTTGGACCGACTTTCCCTTGAATATGACCAGTGGTTTGATAGATCTAGCATCAGCAGAGATACACTCGATAATCGACACCCAAGCACGCGAACCAGGCTCCTTTTTCCGCACTGCAGTGGCCTCTGCCTTACCCAAGACCAACCCATTAGCCCCCTTGCCCTCAAGGATGCCAGTCTCATCCATGTTGTACCTGTTGGACTGTTTGATCTTCTTGATCTCTGGGATGTCGAGCAAACGGAACCAGGGCCTGATTACCTCAGTAGTTGCTCCATTAACACGTCTAGAATCAATAGTTCGGCTCTTCTGGACCTTAACTGAGGGATTCCTTCGCAGGAAGGCTTGGATCCATCGCTTGCTAATAGGCTTGCGGTCACCCTGAGCTCTCAGAACTCGCTCAGCGAATTCCCTGACTTGTTTATGTGTAGGAGAGACCCCTAGAGTGTGCTGAATGCGAATCTACTCTGCCAGTCGGTCTTCCTGCCATTGATTTAGTCTCTGAAGCTCGGAAAATGCGGTGAGTCTGCTCTGATGCCCCTTGAGTCGACTTCGTAGTGTTGATCGTGGTACAGCCCAGTCAATCGAGGCCCTGTTAATAGGGGTACCGTTCAAGATGGCATCAAGTGCTTGCCGCACTTCAAATTCGGTATACGAGACCATTACATATCGATAAATAAGTGTGCCAAAAAGGAGTGTGTTTGGACGAAAATTGCAATTGTTGTGGTTGTTTGAACAATGGGGGTAGGATAATAATGAAGAGGCTGGGAGGCATTTTTGGGTGGCGAAAAGTGGGTAGGTTGACTTACACTAGAACAAACAGACCCACCGCTTCTTCATAGAAAAATCCGACGACACCTCTAGGAGAGGATCACAGACGGAACCGCAAAAAGAATGGACGATCTGGGAATCGAACCCAGGACCTACCGCATGCTAAGCGGTCATTATACCACTAAACCAATCGCCCGTGGTATGATCTAGCCCGGACTTGAACCGGAGACCTTCAGTGTGGCAGACGAGAGAAGCGAGGCTCTCGAGTTGTTAGACTGACGTGATAACCAACTACACCACCAGACCATGTTGAACAAGCGATCAAAATTGGCGAATATGAATGTTGCGGTGCGAAATTGTGTGTGTGAGAGAAGTGGGACGTGTGTGGTGGAGATGCGTGAAGCGGAAGCAGATGCAGAGGCGGGCCGAGATGCAGGGTGTCATCCAATGGTTGAGTGCCGTTGTGTCGGCGTTGACAAGGGTAGAAGAGTGGGAAGGGGAGCTGCAGGTGGATGCGGGAACCGAGAAAACAACATTCGCGTCTTATGTTGAGATGCGATTCTGGCGTGGCTATCAGCTAGCTTGTTGCCATCGCTGCGAGTATGAAGGAGAGCGAGAATTAAGATGGCAGAGCTCGCCACGGCAACAAGTTAGTGATCCAATATTTCCAGGCAGATAGATGCCTCTCTCTCTCCAACCTTGGTGGGCGTTGTCATGAGAGCCCCCGAACAAGAACAGACCCTAGTGAGAAGATTCGGCCAATGATCGCGTCCCAAAGGACACAATCGCGACTTCTCAAGGCCAGGGGCATCATCAACCGCGTCAGTCGCGACTTGAGAATAGCAGAAAGGGATGCGAACAATGAGAATGAGGAACGCCAAATCGCCGCAGGCATTGTCGAGGAATTGTTTTGGACGACCGCGGCTGGGACGGGAACGATTGGCTGAACGAGCGGGGCGGGCGGGGCCGGTAAGGGTGGGTCCGCTGGGCCGGGATGAGCCTCTGCCGCTAGACTGGAATAGGAAGTGTGTAAACAACAGCTCCGTCTGGCATCAACAACAGGTTGGCTGAATATGAAAAGAAGGGAGCGGGTTGACAAACGAAACACGATATCGAGTTTGAAAAATACCTACCTGTTTGAAGGGAGTGTTGATTCGTATTTATCCCCAGTCAGTCTCGTCCTGCCACAGGTACACTGCTACTTTGCCTGCTTCTGCGTGGAATCATCCCCTCCTTTAAACCCGGATCATCAGCGTCCTCATCCTCCCCGAGGGCGTCTACTTGCTTCACGATGACCAACGATGACCTCCCCATCGCGTTACGGCGCGCACGCCGTAGCATGCCCGCACCCGCCCATGAGCCCTCACCAGCTCCAGCACCATCCCAAACACCACGCAAAGCACCAAAACGCCGAGTCCGCTTCTCAGACCCAGGCCCTTCATCAGTAGCAGCAGCAACAACACCACGAACAACCCGCATCGTCTCAACAGGCCTCACACCCATGATCAACCGCACATCTCTATCACGAGGCGGAGTGGGAGGCACCCCATCATCCTCGCGCCGCCGTCACTCCATGCCAAATGCACCCTCCGGCGCGGCAACAGACCTGCCCCCAAGCGGCGAAGTCCACTTCCTCCCCCTCCGCCAAGTCCTCTCAGGCCGCGTCCAGCGCCGCATCCGCCGCAATGGCCTCAGCGAAGAAATGAACACCATCACAGCCGAAAAGCGCGCCAACGCAAAGGAAGCCAAGGAACAACTCCAACTTCTCCGCGATCAACTCCGCCAAAAGGACGCGGAAATCTACGAGCTGCAGAATGCGACCATCATTCTCGACACAGAGCGTATCTGGGCCCTCGAAAAGGAAGTCGATGATCTCAGAACCCAGCTCTCGGACAGGTCCCCCGCGGCGATTGCGTCCGCTGCTAGGCAGAAGAGCTGTTTCGACTGGACGCTCGCGGCGCGGGACCCGTTTGCTGATGACTTCATGGAGACGGATACCGTCGAGGCGGAGTCTGTGTGCGGGGAGAGGGTGCAGTATGCTGATGAGACGGTGTTTGGGGAGGCGACGATGGCGGAGATGGAGTGTAGTACGCCCACGCGGGTGAGGTCTTCGTTCTTGACACCGCCGTTGACGAGTCCCGTTGCCGCTGGGCCCTCAACGCCTTCTTCTCATCGAGGGAAGCAGAGGGTTGTGGTTTCGGCGCCGTCGGATGTTGGGGTGCAGGCCGATTTCCCTGATCCTGAGAAGGAGCGGCTCGAAGAGGAGGTGGCTTCTCTGAGGCTGGAGATGTCGAAGCTTACTGGGACGTTGGAGTCTTACTCTGCTTTAACCGACCGACTATCCCAGAAGCTTTCTTCCATCCCGCCGGAGGAGACAGCGTCAGATTATTCCATCGCCACAATCGAGACGCAAATCACAGCGCTTCTACGCACCATCTCCGACCGTACCGCCGCGCTGCAGGATCTCAACACATCCCTCTGCGCCCTAGGCTTCCCCGGCTCCGACGGCGCAGAGATCGTAACCTCCCTCTCGGCCGCACTGCGCACAGCCCGCCTGGAGCTGGAGTACCTCACCCCAGGCGAAATCACCCTCCCCCTCTCCTCCCGCGGTGCAGAGGTCCTCGACCTTCTCCTCACGCGCCTACGTGATCTCGCGAAGCGCGCAAAAGAGGATGAGGCGTCGATTGACGAGTACCATGAGCTAGAGCTCTCTCTCCGCCAACAACTGGGTGCGCGCGTTGCCGTGATGGGTGACTTGGAAAAAGAGCTTAAACGCGCAAAGGAGACGATCACGGAGAAGGAGGGCCGCGTTGGCGAGCTTGAGTTTAGCGTTGAGAGGCTCAAGGGCGCGGTGGCGGGCTACGTGCGTGATATCACCGAGTTAGATGGCGTTGTAGGTCGCATGGAGAGCGAGAATCGCGATGCTATGGCGACCAAGGACGCGCAGGTTGAAGTTGGGAGGCGAGTTCTGCGCGCCAAGGAGGACGTCATCGCGAAGTTGGAGACGAAACTCGCGGACGCGGTGGCGCAGGGCCGGTCGCTGCGGAAGAGGCTTACGGTGGCGGAGGAAGCGAGGACGAAGGAGGTTGCTGAGGTGACTAGGCGGGGCGGAGCTGCGCTCGCGGGGCGGGATGCGAGGGTTAGGGAGTTGAGGGAGGAGTTGGAGAGGGTGAATGCTGGGTTGAGGGCTGCGCATGAGGGGATTAAGGATTTGAGGGTCGAGAAGAGGGGTTTGGAGGGTGAGATGGTGAGGGAGAGGGAGGCTGCGAAGGGGGTTATTGAGGGGATGATGGTGGAGTTGGAGAGGGTTGTTGGGATGAGTCGGGAGTTTTTGGGACCCGGGGCGGAGGAGACCGGAGTGGAGTGTGCGGGGCCGGGAAGTGGAGTCGCCGGCGGGTCGGAGACGGGTGCGAAGAGGGGTCTGCTTGCGGGGGATTTGGCGCGGAGGTCGTCGGGCAGGAAGAGAAGAAGGTATGACAGCGGCCTGGGATTCCTGGAAGAGGATGAGGTTGATGCATGAAGCTAGCTGTGCGAGCTTTGGATTGAAGCATTACATGCGTGTCTGGCGCACGAGAATCGCTCACATCATTTAGAGGAGGGCGTTTTGGCCCATGTTTCAATCGTTTGCCGGTAGTCGCGGCGGTAATTCTTTTGTCGCTTGTAAACTTATCTTTGCTTTCGCCGGGCTTGGGTAGACGAACGGGCGGGGCGTTGGAATGTAACGGGAT
Organism: Colletotrichum phormii; assembly: GCF_030913505.1. Taxonomy (NCBI): domain Eukaryota; kingdom Fungi; phylum Ascomycota; class Sordariomycetes; order Glomerellales; family Glomerellaceae; genus Colletotrichum; species Colletotrichum phormii. The sequence continues at coordinate 116,171 of NW_026851449.1, forward strand.
TCAATTTGAGCTTTTAGCTTGACGCATGCGCATACACGTGGACCACATCGCTGAAGACAGCTTTAAGCTTGATCGTGTCTGGTAGCAATTGAAGCTAGCTAAAGTGGAAATGTTGCAACTGACCTTTGTGAGCGATCGACCGTCTAGACGCTTCGCCATCGCCAAGTTGTCAGATTTTGCGCAATTGAAGCCATATCCAGATCATAGATGTCATCTAAGCACTAGTGTTCGTTCGTCTCTCCTGTAAGCCCTAATGTCAATGAGAATACTTGATCAACAATGAAGCTGTATCGAATAAAGTTATCGACCTCGTTCAATTGATGTTCTGGCCGCATCCCGCACGCAATCATCTCACAACCATGCCGCATCCGCACCCATTCCACAGTTCACGCCAAAACCCCCCACCACCAACTGCCGCACCCACCCGCAACACCATTGCATCGCATCACATCTATCTTCATGATGCGTAACACAAAAACGGCCGCATGCGTGCAACACCAGCCCGCAACCCGACAACATGTCCTACACGAACATCAAAAACAGGCTCCCCCAGCCCCTTTTCACTCTCTCTATCCATACAAGTTTCCAATTAAATCAAAAGATCTAATTTCCCGGCAGAATTCCTTCCATGTCTTCCTCAGATTCTTCACAAGCATCCCAAGATTCCCAAATCCATTCTTCCAGCGCAAATCACAACCATCACCGCCAATCCGCAGAAATGTTACCCCCCAAAGCGAAATTCGTCCGCGAAATCGAGCGCAACAACAACACACGCAAATCCACATCCCCATCAACAACCCCATCCCCCAAAATCTTTGGCCAAAACCACACCTTCACAGTCCCCTCGGTCCCAGACATGACCTACTTCGCCCGCATCCTCCACTACCAACGCTACGGACACGATGGCCTCGCCTGCTCCGGTGCGTGCTCGAGTAATTACACACTGCCAATGTACGAGGAACAGGGTTACATGTCGCCTTACCAGGTCAGGTACACGGAGCGCCCTGGCTCGCGGGGCTCGGTGCAGAGTGACGCGTCTTTTGATGTCGCGGGGTACCGGCGGAAGTTGGGAGCTTCTGGGGTGAAGAAGAGGAGGTTGCATACCTTTTTGGCGGTTGTTCTTGCGTTGTTGATTATTATCTTTGGGGCGGGTGTTTTGGCTTTTGTTTTGTTGTCGATTCGATTGAGATGAAATTGGTGTTGTGTGGTTAATTGTAATACTGGTGAAAATGGCTTGGGTGCGGCGATCGTCTGTAATGTCTTTTGGTTCTGAAAAGTTTTACTTCGTGTTTGGCAAGCACTCTGAGTCTCCCGAGGACAACGCTCCAAGGAGTTTTCAGTCTATTAACCAAGGTGTTGGGAGTTTCTGGCAGGCTTGTCCAAATGTTGTTATCAATGGATTGATTTGGCATGCATTTTGTTAAAGCATCTTTGGCTCTCGCTTGAGGTCGTTCAAGTCTCTGTGATCAATGCTGACTAAGATAGTGTTGATAGTTGCCCCTCCACCCCTCTTCCTAGCCGTCACGACTCGCCGGTAAGACTTCACACTGACTCTGCTAGAGATTCTCACTCAACCTGCCTCGGAGATCACGTACTCAAATTTGCGTCAGCTACCTACAGGAACCTCCACCAAAAAAAAAAAAAAAAACCACTCTTCAAACCTCAATATGACGACCCCCATAGGCGAAACCTCCCTCCAAACACTCCTCTCAACCCTAAACATCGTCCTCCACCCAGAAACCTACGTCTTCGTCACCCTTCCCGCAGATGCAACACTACCGCCCCTCTCCGAGATTCAACTTCTATTCCGAGAGTCCGAGGGTGTCACAATCATCACTTCTCTCGATACCGCAACTGCTCACGGATGGGACTATGCGTTCCCCTCAAAGATGATAACGCTCAATGTGCACTCGAGCCTCGAGGCTGTGGGGTTCATGGCTGCTATCGCGACAAGGCTGGCGGCCAAAGGGATGGGGGTCAATCCTGTCAGCGGGTATTATCATGATCATTTGTTTGTTCCCCTTGGGAGGGAGGAGGAGGCGGTGGAAGAGTTGAGGAAGCTTGCCCTGGAAAGTCAGAGGGGATCTGAGATCTAGCGGTTGTCAAGAGTCGAAGTAATAGTCGTGAAGGTTGGCAAGCAGTTTTCAACCCCCCTTGAACAGTTGCAAGCAGCGTGATCCGGAGCTGTCTGTGAGCGGCTTCTACTTGGACTAAAAACCCTCAATCAGTTTTCGCACCTGTGGTCTACGACAGTCTACGGCGCATAAGTCAGGCTAGGTACCTTAGTATGGGCAAAGGTAAGGCTCACAACCCAAGACAGGGATAAGTACGAGCTAACCAACAACATTGGGCCAGCGCCCGAGAAGTGCGATATGAGCACGTGTGAAGTTAGCCCCCCCCTCTTTTTCCCTTTCCAGAGTTCTCTCCGTTGTGTCGCTGTGAGGCGACTTTTTCAAACGGTTGATTGCACGTTGCGGGATAATAGGCTGAGGAAATAAAGGCAGGAAGCAAGGCAGTATTCGTACTGGTGCAGGCTGGAGTTTCCGAGAGAAGTTTAGCCTGAACATGGGGAGCTGCAAGTCCAACGCCAAAGGGGAATCATCAACGTATCAACTGGTCCACTTCCGTCAGCTGCATTTCAGCTTGCCGCAGTCATGCAGGGTTCAGAGTAGGAATGGGAAGATAAACCAAGCCAATGTGACTTAGCAATCCAATTCAATCATATGATACCACTGTTTAAGTGCACCGGCTTCCCCGCAGATCCAGAGCAGTGCAGCCGGACTTCACTTTCTCAATCCAACGAGTCACCAACCTCTTCTCTCTTCTCGTCCTAGGCCTTGCTCTTGGTCGTCTTAAGGCAGTCGTGCCATCACAGCATCGAGAACTCAGTTTCCACACATAGTGACCCCGATGGAACAATCGGAGCCTGAGCCTCTAGAGTCTCAGACCGAACGGTCTGCGCCCAAACCTGCGCCCTTTACAAACTTCTACACTCCGGAAAACTCGGACTTCTACGCCAATCTCAAGTACCAACAATTAGACAGAAAATATGAGGAGATCCGGCTTCTCGATATTGACCTCACAGGTGGTAATAACCATCGAATGATCCACTCGATATCTCTAGCAAAAGCTGGCAAATATTGCGCAATCTCGTACTACTCGGGCAATCCCAAGGACACCGTGCCGGTCTGTATCGAGGGCGTAAAGATGAACATTTTTGCCAATCTCGCCAAGGGAATCGATAACGCCGCTAGCTTCTGGAAGAAAGGGTCACCGAAGCAGCCCCTACGACTATGGGTGGACCAGATTTGCATCAATCAAAGCGATTTACCAGAGAAATCGCATCAAGTCGACTTCATGCGCGAGATTTACCGGAATGCTACACATGTTTACGTGTCAATGCCCATAGAACGGAACCTTCGTCCCGCTTTCGAATGGCTGACAGGTCTTGCGGCGGCTGGGACGACGAAGGGGTACGAGCCATCACCGACTATGCTCTACGAGAGCCCGCCAGCTGAGCCTGACATCCTGCGGAGATTCGAAGATATCATTAACGCAGAATGGCCAGCAGAATTCTGGGAAGACCTTAACTATGTGATCAATCATTCTTGGTGGAGCAGGTCGTGGGTTTACCAGGAATTCATTGTCGCGTCGGACGTCTATTTCCTTTTCTCGGACAAGCTCTCGAAGCCGTGGAATCGGCTCCAACCAATCTTGTCTCTTTTCATGAAATTTGACACTATGGATGCATGTAAGGAAGCGCTACAGAATCGGAACCGAGCCAATGCCACCATGCGGCGGTATAAACTCTTTGCCAGCCAAAAGCCCATGATAGACCGTTTTTGCGACGGATGCACAGCAGGCTGCATATGCTGTTCTGGATGTTGTGGATGTTGTGGATGTTGCGATGATGAAGACTCTCATAAGGATGAATCCTTAAAGCGTAGTGTGGCTCGCTATTGCTGCTCCCCATGTATTGGCTTAGCCTATTTCCTTTCAGCCGCAGCGCTCGCTGTACCTTGGGCGATTGGCTGTTGCTTCTTTCGCTACCCTTGTTGTTCCGGCTACGAGGCCAGGAAGACAAAAAAGCTGAGTGATAGAACAAGTCAGATAGGGATGAAAAGTCATTTCAAGCGGTTAAGAAAGACGAGCGCTAGACTAACTAGTCGAGCACTCGTCAATAGGGTCATCGAGGGTAGAGAGCTATGGGAGAGGCAACACCATCAGATCAACCTCTCTTATCTTCTTCAACATGGACGAAACACAGAAACGTCACAGCCGAAGGACAAATTCTACGCCTTTGTTGGACTGGCCAATCTTGGAAACCAAGTACCAATCCGGTACGAGCCAAGCTACAGCATCCAAGCAGTCCTCATCGACGTAGCTCGTGCGATTGTCGTACATGAGAACGCAGGCCTCGACATATTGGCGCAAGCAGGGACGGCGGAATACAGTCGAGACCTTCCCGAAGGCAAAGATTCACTGCCATCGTGGGTCCCGGACTGGGATAAGCGGGAGAATATCGAGAGGCAAAAGTTTATCGACGCATTGGAGCTGCCGCCCACGTGTTGCGCAGGCACAAGTCATGGCTCCAAAGCCTCTCTGAACTTTTTGAAAGACAGACATGGAAATGAGAGAAGAGTCCTCGACGCTGCGGGAACCCGAGTTGACATTCTGGGAAGCGCCCTCGACAGGGGCCACGATGGGTTCCTGCCCTGGAAGTCCTTTTCCAGTTCGGATGGCCAAAGAGTGATTACGACGACGAGCATTGCGCACTTTGGAGATGAGGTTTGGGTCCTTGACGGTATGATTTGGCCGGTGGTGTTGCGGAAAAGTTCGGCCGACGATACCACTACACTTCTGGCCATCGCAATGGTGCATGAAAACGGTCGGCCTCATCAGATCATGTTCGGAAATAGGACGTTTGCAAGTGAGACGGGCAGAGTGGTAATAGTCTAAGTTGGTTCAGCTTGAAATGTCATGTCGCTGCTACACATTTTGTATCCTGCGTTTACCCTCTTGACCTTGATATTCAATGTTCACGAAAGCTCGGTTCAAAGTGAGATTTTAACTTGTGTATGGGCCAAGCGACTTTTGTGTTTTGCATTACAAGATCCGGCTACTGACGATAATCACAGAAATTACTGGCTGCATTAATCCGTGGCATTGATACGAGTCCATTTTCGGTCAACCGCATGGGAGCTGGTCTTATATGACTTCCCCCCTTTGAATTCGCTTGTAAACAGTCTACTTCATCTGAGCAGCAGACACCTCATGAATGAAGTGCTCCTTCGACTCCAAGTGCGGCAACAAAGAGCCATAGTATCTGTAGTGGCCGTCCTCTAGCCGCGTGACCGAGCTCCGCAGGTCACTTCTCCCATGAACCCTCGCTGTCGCCTCCCAAGCTTTGACGACATCGTCATCGACGATAACATCTCCATACGTGCTCTTCCAAGTGATCTCAGCAACCCCAGTGGCAATCTTGTAGCGGAATAAGCTAGCCTGCCCATTTCGGCCGTTCCAAATCTCCATGAGCTCCAGCTTCGGCATCCGGCAAGCCGCCAACGCAGCCAGCAAAAGCAACGTCTTGATTTTTATGCGCCGCTCAATTTCTATGTCGCTGTCGCGGCTTTCGCCACGGAACACCTCGGCAGTTAGAGAGAGCCATTTCAGTTTCGGGAACCCAAGGGCGTTGTTCAGGAACTCGTCGGCATCGACGATGAAACGCAGCGCCAGATGTTCTAGGAGAAGGCACCCTTGGACCATAGAGCCTGAGAGTTCTCCCCTGTCCACTTTGAATCCTCTCCGAAAAAAGACGCGAAAAGTATGGCGTATGTGACGCTTCATGTAAGATTGCAAACTTCTTGACCGAAGCCGGAAAGCCATCCCGGCATATGTCATTGAGGCCTGGATAGATTCACAGAACATCAATCATCGCATTAATAAGAATAAAGCGTCACATGTGGCATTCGCAGACAATAAATCTTACCTTTAAGCCAACGTCTCTCCTCGTATTCGCTACGCAGCCGCCATCTCTCGACATGGATCTCCTTTAAGCGAGGAAGACTCTTGATGATTTGGTCCAAAGAATCCGGGCGAAGATTGCGTGTGTTTGCCCTCCTTGTAAGCAATTTAGTGACCACCTGTACGGATGGTAGCCGTATACGGCCTAGCCTGACGTCGTATGAAAATAGGGATTGTACAGCTCCAGAGAGCATCGAGGTACTTTGACCTATGTGGGTAAACCAGAGCGGGCCCGTGTGACCGAAGGGTTCAATATCATCATACTGCGCAAGATTTCCCGTCTCAAGATGCTTTGAATAGTGATTCACGTCGTCCTTGGGCATACAATTGGCGTATGTGCTGAGCCCCGCCAGGGTATGGGAGCTTATCTCGAGCGTCAACCCTTCCCTGGATTCCTGAACTCCCCATGACGACAGAGTATCCCAGAGATACAGCGTAGCGGGACCGAAGGGGCTCCTCGACTGATTCCAGGGTATAGCCGGGTCCTCGTCTTCGGGGTCGGGCTCCACGAGGCGGAGACAGATATGCCGGACATAGCCGCGCCGCCTGGGGCTTTGCGTGTGCTGTCGGAACGGAATGAGATCTCGCAGCCGCAAAACGAAGCATTTGAATGTTGTTTCCTCGAAGAATTCTTGCCAGTCTTTGGATACGCTGGCGAAGCGGGCTATTCCGCGACGCGGTAAGGTGGGAGAGCCGTGGGCATTCGCGAGGTGTTCCAGGATATGGAGCTGTAACTCCGGCGGCAGAGATGCCCAATATGCCTTCGTGCCGTGCATTCTTACTTTTTTTTGAGGATATAACGTCAGACGAGAGGATGATATGCTGTGGCTGAGAGGGGATTGATGGATAAGGAGAAGTTGATGATGTTGCGAGTATTACGTTGGTTGGGCTTCCATCAATCACTCCGCATGACAAATGTGACCCCACAATGAGGCCAACTTGGTCTGCTAGCATTTGGAGTCAGGGGTACACCGTCTAGACGTATGGAGAAGCGATTGCGATCAACTATGTACAGAGCAAGTAAACTAGGATATTTACAAAGACTCAGAAAACGCACTTGACGAGCTTTCACTTGTATTCAATGATGACTGCCCAAAGCTCATAACTCATAAGACAGCTTTAGCATTGGCACGCACTCATGGGCTCAGAGTATAAGTGACGTTGTTCCCGGGAACCCTTGGATAGAATTCAAACGTGAACGTCGTCGCCTTGCCAGCGGAAATAACAGCCTGAACCGTAGCAGAAGGCAGGATGATCTTGGCACCGTCAAAGTTCCACTGTCCGCTGAATGTCTATCCTCAATGTCAGTTTGTACTCTTTCATCGCCTTCATCCCACAAGACCATGTTCTCAGGAGAAAGTCGGGGATCTTCACTTACAATGTGAGCTTGCTGCAACGGGCTAAGGTACTGTGTCCAGTCATCAAATAAGTAGACCGCATCGCTTCGCAAAGCCTTGACAGCAGCAACCGTCTTGAGGCCCTTGTATGTGATGGGAATGTTCAAGTCCGCGCCCGCAACGGCCTTGGAGCTTGTTGCATCCACTACCGGGACATCCCACTGCAGGAGCTCGACCTGCGACGTGGTTCCCGCAGAGAAAGCTAAGGTCAGGTTCGCCTTGCTCCCTGGCGCAGCGGCAGCATTCAAGTACTTCGACAAGAACGGCGCCTTGAATGTGATCGATGAAGCCGACACGGTGTAATCCATATTCACAGCCAGCGTGGTTCCCGAAGTGGTCTTCACCGACTGAAGGGTGTTGCCGTTGAACAACCAAGGAAGCGTCTGATCCGCTGCCGCAATTCCAACTTTGTTCCAAACGTACGCTGATGATGACTGCGTCGTAGCTGATGCGTCGACAGTACTATCTGGCAAGGAATTCTTAGTCCCCTTGACGGCGGTATTCACAATGCCGAGCGAAGTCGGATCCCGCCAGGCATGCGCATTGCGATCAAGGTGATCCAAGCCATTATCCCAAATCACAACAGCAGTATTCAACTCCGCCGCCGTCCTCACAAACTGATCCGTCCACTTCCATCGCGCAGCGGGCTCCGTATTCAGCGGACTCGCGTCAAACTCCCCAATCACCAACGGCACATCCGTAAAGTTGCCCCTCACAATCGCCATCTCGTTCCTCATCGCAGCCTTATCCACATCCGAGCCCCAAATGGTCTTACCCCACGCGGAGAAAATAAAGTCATAGGGGCTGTAGAAGTGGTAGTGCAGCACCCAGGGGTTCTTGATGCTCACGGGCGCCTTGAACCACTGCGTCGTCTTGGTGGCGTCCATGCCGCCGCCGACGAGGTTGACGACGCGGCGCGTGTTGAAGCCACCGCTGTCGGCGAGGGCTTTGAGGAAGAGGTCGTTGAGGGTGTTTATACGGGCGCCGTGGTCGGCTGTTGTGGCGGGGGGTTCGTTGATTGATTCAAAGGAGACAAGGTTGGGTTTGCAGGCCAACATGCGGCCGATTTGAAGCCAGAGGTTGTAGAATTTGTCATTCAGAGTTTGGATTTCTGCGTCTGTGGTTGCTTTGGTCACGTCGGCCCAGTTCCAGGAGTCTTTGCATGTTGTGTAAGCCTACTGGTACGAAGGATGGATCGGACTGGGTGCTCTTACCGTGATGGACGTTTGTGAGAACGTAAAGGCCCCGGGCAGTGGCCATATCAACGACATCCGACACGCGCTGCAGCCAAGCCGCGTCGACGGTGTAGTTGGGAGCTGCGCTGGTGAAGTGGTCACTGTAGGTGACTGCCGAATCATGAGCATGTCGCGACGTTGACCGAGTGCCGAGATGGACGTGGACCTACCAGGGATACGGACGCTCTTGAATCCCGCAGCCTTGACATCGTCAAACGTCTTCTCGACGACAGGCGGGTTGTTCCAAGACCCCTCGTTGGGGATAGCATCAAGAGTGTTGCCCAGATTCCAACCCGGGTTCATGACCTTGACGTAATCCGCCCCTGAGATGTCACTAAAGGAGCCAGAACAAGCCGTTGGCGCGGCGCTGGCAGACGAAGATCTAACAGAGCTTGTTAACTGAGACGAGCTTGACGCGCGTGAAGTGGTAGTTGTTCCAGCAGTGGGGGGCTTCGAGGATGACGTTAGAAGGGTGGTTGGGGAGGGCGAGCCAGCTCCCTCCAGACACTGTGAAAACCCTGTTTATCGGACTCAGTTGTTGTTCGTGAGACTGATAGCTAGAGACTTACAGTCATTTGCCTTTTCGCAATGCCATCCGGCTGTACATATGGTCGGTCCCGTCCAGCCGCTACCACCGCATTGGCCGTACGGAGTTTGCTGGGCGAGAGTTGTCTGGACCAGTGCCAACAGCATGGCGAGGCTAATGGCTGATCTCATCGTGAGAGATGAAGGATTCTGGTTGCCGCGTTTACAGGACCAGTAGAACATGAATTCGTAGACTTGTCTCGAGGGAGCCTGGCTGGTTATACGTCGAATGCCGAAGCACTCGCTTCTCGTCCATACTCAAACATACCAAGGAACCACTCCTCTTAGCAGACCGGAACTTGACTTACAAGGCCAGGCCTACTGCCAAAGTGCGCAGCATTGCGCTTGGTGGAAAATCGCGTGAGGTCATGTTGACTATGAATCTAACGAATGGAACGAGCTGAAAAGCTACGAAGGCTGCGGCGAAGCGAGCGGAAGTTACTCCGAAAGTTGATGATAAAAGATACGGAAGATGCAGAGAGACCCCGGATTTGGCATGCGGGCAATGTCTATTCTCTTTTGAGGGCGGAGTGTCGCTCTCAGAGTCCCTGAACAGGAAATATCACGACATCAAGGAGGGTTGTATCACGTAAACTAAGGCTGGCCGAAAGAGGCAACTTTGCTTGTTGCCTCCGTTCCCCGACTTACCCCTCAATCAGAGGCCAGGGGCAGGCTGCGTAGATTGAGGTCGCGGTTGGGAGTCAATTTGCGCTTATTTGGAAGCGAGCAGCATAAAGTTGCTTAATTGGTTTGACATGTTCGACTCTTGACCGTTGTCACCTAGTATCTGATTCACAACATGGGGACGGAGAGATTGAAGGAACCCCCAATCTGGAAAGCTTGTTTTCTTCTTCGGATCATGATGCTATTCGCTACTGAGTGTCTCAATAAGGCAATTATTCGCCTGCGTATGGTGAGGGATATCCGTGAGCTGCTCGGGTTCTTCCGAGTCATGGCCTGGGGTGCAGTCGTCAACATCAGACGAATGCACTCAGCAGCTCTTGTGTTGTAGATTGCTCCCGGCGAGGTATCCGACCCGGATTGCCGGCCCCGTATCCAAAGCGCCAAGCCGCTTTGGTCTGATCACGCAACGGGCAGCCTTTTTCCTGCTGCCCCATCTCGGTTGAACATCGTTATAGCTACCGTGATGAGTAGTCTGCTGACCTCTAGTTGTCGCATTGACAGCTCGGCGTTGCTCAAGTTCGGCTCCCCGGAGGCTCGCTGTTGTGGACTCCTGGTAATACCGGGAGAGGGAGACGCGGACAATGCTGACAATCCTATGACCGCTGCATCGTAATAGGTGGTGGTTGAGTAGGGGTTTGGCACGTCCTCGTGGCACGACCAAGTAAGCGCTTTGCAGCGCAGTATCCTTCGCTCCGGAGGCTCCGTCGAGGCTGTCCTTGGGACGTCATGTCAGCATTGGGCTGGCTTCGGTCTAGACGCGAACATCGACTAGACCATGTATTCCTGTCTCGTAAATATGCTTCTCAGGCCACCCCATTGTGTACTGCTCTATCAAATCGAACATTCATCGCTTCGGCGGTCCAGGTGGCGGGGGTGGGTTCGACGAGCCCCGAAACTGATTCTTCAACTCCTCGATGAAGTACTGCAAAAACCCTCGGTCTTCAGGGTTCGCTATATCCGAGATGTTAGCTACCTACTCTCCAAGTGTCTCTCTCCCAGTGGAAACAGAATCCCCACGTACCAGTCGCCTGTCCTTGCCGCAGCGGCTCATGCGGCATAGGCCCGTTCCGCTTCTCGTCGACGTATCGATGAATCCGGCCGACGCCGCGGTGGAAGCCGGGACTTCTGAGGATCTGTGTGTTGGAGTTCGAGGTTAGGTCGCTGCGTATGGCGGGGAGGATGGGGAGTTGCACACCTGGCGAATAAGTACGTCCTCGAAGGCCACGAGGGCGCGAATGAGCAAGTTCAGAGGCGGAGCCATGTTCAACGAGGTGTTCAATGCAAGAAGCTCATGAGGAAAGGAGAGCGAAAGGCGCAGGCCCTGTGTGCGATAGTTTGCCGATTGATAATCCACGAGAAGCTTTGAAGCTTTCCCCGTGGTCAGCGGAGGGTGGCGACCGGACCATCGGCAAAATAAAGTGGAAATTGTCAAGGCTTAGTCATCGAGATGAAAGCATCATGCATTTGGCTGCTGATTGGTCGAGAGACGTCAGCGTATTCCGTCTGAGTACGTACCTGATTGAGGATATTCACAACTTTTCGCAAGCCCCTACGGTGAACCCTTCTAGGTGAAAGAATTGCTGGAGAAGGCATGAGCACTGTCTTAAGTGTATATGACCTAGTGGTGGAATTGTAAATGCGTAATGGGTCCCGCAAGGGCTGCGAGTTCGAGTACGGTTGTACTCATTAAATTGGTTGTCCTACATAATGCCACAGACAGCTCATTTTTGTTTTTGGGTTTATTATTGATCTTGCCGTCATGTGCTCACGAGGGACAGAGAAACTGGCTTGATTGATCACCGCGATGTGAAGCAGTGAAGATGTTGTTGGTTTGTGGTTCCGACCTTCTTTTTTTTCAAAGACGGATAGTGGCCGAGTTACATAGCTGGGTACATGGTAGCCATGTGATGCTTTACTTCTTCAATCGCATCGCTTCTAAAATTCGAGACCGCTTGATGTTTTTGGCGATGCATAGAATCATGTCTTGGTTACATGGAGACCAATCCAAGAATGCTTGCCAGGCAATTCGAGTCTTATCGGCCGCTGGTGCTCGCCAGTGCCCCATCCTGCAAGCAAGATAGTAGCCCACTACGTTCTGCGAAGCCTAAGACCTTCCGGTCTACTCTGATACAGATGTGTAGCGTTCCAGCCGGCATCATGTGAAGACCCTCTGATGTGACCGGCAGACGCGAGATATACTGGGTGCGAGTCAGTGGCAGGTCATTGGTTAGGGTAATCTGTACGAGCAGCCCCAAGACATAGCCTGGCGGCAGCCTTGATTGAAGTAACATCCATACATCTCGGGCGTTGGGAGGCCTAAAACCCGGGGTTTGAGGCCTGCTCATCAGCGTTGGTGAACAAGAATGTGCAGCTAGGTAGAGCGTCCTCTTCAACCGGCAAACTGGTCCCATTCTCCCCAGTTCAGGGGCAGGCCTATGTCGAGGTTAGCCTCCAGAGCATTATCAACAGCCGATAGGTTGAAGCTCGGGTCGAAGTGGCCAAAGACGTCGAGATGTGGCATCGCATCGACAATCGAAAAGTCAATGGCTTCCAACGCCGGAAGCTCAGTAGTCGGCGCAGGAGCCACAGGAGCCGACGGCGGTTCGGCCGCCGCTCCGTCAACCACTACAGGCTCATCGAGTTTCCCATTTGTAGGCACGTCAACAATGGCAGCCGTCGGCAAAGCCGCGCCCCCTTCTTGGGCAAGGGAATTGGCAGCCCGCTCCATCTCTCGCAGGATACGCTCGCCTAAACCCGCGACGACCCGTGCGCTCCAGAAAACGTCGCCGAACCTCTTCATCAGCTCCGAGTTGGACTTGAACGCGCTACGAGCGCGGGCACGAAACATTGGCAGGGCGCTGTGTCGCATTTTGCGGTACTCGACGCTGAGGGCTAGGGAGAGAGCGTATGGGACGAGGGGGACTGGGCTTAGGTGATCGCGGCGGATGGCGGAGGATATTCGCTCGGCTGCGAGGGAGCGGCGGGCGTTTGCTGAGGGCGGTGGTACTGATGATGCGTATTGTGCTGGGGGACCGGGTCGAGATAGGCGGCATGATAGGATGATCACGGCGTGGTAAAAGACCTCGATCGTCGCTTTTGAAGGTTAACATCTTACGTCGACGAGGGGAAAAAAGAGAGCTTCTTCGACATACCAAGCAACGGTGTGGGGACCTGTAAAGCATTGGCTTCGAGGATCATGGGTTCCAAGACAGGGAGATCGATAAATGGTTTTGCTTCAAGTGACTGAGCAATGACACCTGGACGGTAGAGCTCAATCACCTTGTCCAGCCACTGCACGACCGATAGGAAGAGTTGGAAGCAGGGCGCTTGTCTCCGGAAACAGTCGTCTAGACCGGGACCAATGTCACCCTCATGCAAGACGCAGGGTCTTCCGTACGTTGCTGCGTTAATACGATCCAGGGCCCAAACAGCGCAGAAAAGGGTATCGAGAGAGTCATTGCTAGAGTGGAAGAGGTGCAGCCCGAGAGTCTGCGAATGGTGCGCCGCTCTGGCGCCGAGTTGAGCGGGCAAGTCTGCTTCATCGGCACCAGAAGGCTGAGCATAAAGTGACAGCATGCACAAGGCACGAATGTGTACCGTCCGGTCCGAGATCAAACTCGTATCCAGGATGGCCCGGATAGAGCTAGATAACGTCTGAGAGAAGTCTTGGTATGAGAGCCTCTTGTTCCCCTGCGTAGCGAGGCGCAAGTGGCTTTTCATGTCGGGGTCAGTCGCAGCAGCCAGACATACCACCTGTCGCATGACAATAGCTGCTGCGGAATCGCCATCATCAAGGCTGTCGTCGGGGACAAGCCCGAAAATGGGGTGGATCTTTTCTCGATACACCTTGTGGAGATGTTTGTAGTCCTTCTCCGGCGGGACGCAGGTGAGACAATTCTGCTTAACATAAGGCAGCAAGACCTTGTCGATAATAGCAGACGGACGCGAGACAACCGACGTCGTCGACTGTGCCGAAGCGGCGTTGAGAGACGGGAGCCAAACACCCACTTCGGCCTTCTGCGTAGGGTTGGCGGCCGGATCTGAGTCGGCGGCCTCGGCGAACATGCCCTCCGGGTTAAGATCGCCAACGAAGCGCGTCTGTGGAGTCTGCGCTGGCTCCGAATAGCCCGCCGTGGCAGACTCACGGCGGGCAGGGGTCGTGGTCAGCACGGCATCAGCGGTCACGGACGCCGAGTGACGATGTTTGCTTGGTGAACCGGAGACGGCGACGACATGTTGTCTTGGAAGAGGGTTTCAGTCAGTAAAAGAGATTCCCCAATGTTGCCTGATTAGGAAACCAACCCAGCGTTATCCGGCGGCGAAGAACCCGCACACCCGTCATGCGCGTGGTCCAACGGCGGAGGCTCCCCATGGATGCAGCGTTTCTATAATTGTCATGTAAGAAGAAATGCTTTTTGGTCGAGTGGAATCGGTTTTCATTTGGGCGGACCTTCTTTCTGCGACATGATTCGCAGGCCTGCAGAACCTGCTTCCGCTTCAAGGGAAGCCCCGAAGAGTCGGAGCCGACAAATTTGACGCCTTTGGCGGGGTTGCTCATCGTCCCGACGCAATGGTGACTCCGAACGGAACAAGAGATGGAGAGGCGTTAAGCGAACGAAGCATCATCACCGCAGATCGCTGTCACTGGAGGTTCAAAGTGAGAAGTAGCGCGCGAGATGAGAGACGGTGAAGGACGGGAGCTTTGGTGTAAGGCGGCGCAAGCGGTTGACGCCGAGCGACCTCCATGGTGTGGGCGGGCGGTGCGGGCGGCCGGGGGAACCCGCAAGGTGTGACTCGACGCGGGGCTTAGTCATTCGCGGGATTTTTCGGTGTATTCTCGGTGGTACAGTCACACCTTGGCGTCACCGAGGTGAACAGTCACATTTCAACAAACGCATGACAGGATGCCCATGCTGGGGATATTCTTTTGCTCAAGTCATTAGGCATGGACCGATATGTAACCAATCTAATTTTCCGCCCTACTTCTTATTCCAATTGAAATTTTGAAGGGCAATGCCCAAACGCCAACGCTATGCTTAAAACAATCGTTCGACTTCGTGATGGTACAGAGCATACATCGGTCGCCCCAAAAGATGCACAGGCCATCACTCTGCCCGGCCACCCAAGCCGCTCTTGACGCCTTCCAGGACCACTCCCCATCCGCCTCCATGGTTCTTGTCCTGCACAGCTTCACTTAGCCGGCCCGTCACCAGCTTTCTCACGAGGAGTGTGTCTCGAGCCCTCTTGAGTTTGTTTCCGTCTTCACGGGAGAGGAAGTCTTCGAACCAAGCTTCCTCCGCGGCATCGAATGGCAAGCCAATGAGCTCGGTAGATCGCGCGGCTGTCTCCTCGTTCGCAGGGGCACCAATCACGTTGGAGACAAGCTGACGGAACAGCTGCGCCCTGACAGCATCGGCATGTGTTCTGGAGAAGTAGAGAGCTTCGGTGACGCTAGTTCGTGACATGGCATCGAAGAGGAGCTCCAGCGCCTCGGAGGTCTTGAGGATCGGCTGAACGGTGTGGAAGTATGACAGAGGCAAGGTGTAGTCGCCGTCGGGGGCATTGCGCACGAGTGCTGTCATGATCTCATCGGCGAAGTCGGTAGTAAGGGAAGGGTGCGCGATGTACTCGAGTGCTTTCTGTTGGTAGTCCAAGTCGTCAGTAGGTGAAGTGCATGTTGTTAACAAGAGACATGAGCGTACCTCAAACTGCTGATGGTCCAGTAACCATAGGCCCTTCATGAAGATCTGGTAGTTCTTGGGAACACCAGACTCCACAGCAAACTTCGACGATGCCTGGGATCTAGTCTGGCTCGTGTCAAAGTCGAGGAGAATGTAGTAGAAGATGGATAGTCGATGGTGCGTTGACATGGTGGCTTCGCATAGCTGCTGGTGTAGGGTGCGCAGTGCATTCTCGGTCTTGGGAGGATACGTCTTGGCTGTTGTCCGATGTTAGTCAAAGAAGGTCTCGAGGCAACCGGACGGACGCATACACTTGGTGAGACCTAGGGCCTTCAGGACCCTGTCGATGAAAAGGGCGCCATCAAGACTCTTGCGGTAGGTGTCGATTTCCTGGACAGATTTGCGATCGTAAGGGAACTGTTCAGCGCCAAATATGTGATCGAAGTTGGTGTAGTCGAACATCTTGACGTGAGAGTTGACAATGCCTCGGCAAGATGCGTGGGACAACAGGCGTATTGCGAATTCGGGTTGAGTGTGTTTTGGTCTTTTTTGAGTTGGCGGGATGAAATGCGACGGCTTTGCGCCGGGGAAGATCGATGCAGAGCTTCAGCCACAGAAAACAGAGAGCACCAGCCACAGTCGCGACTTGACGTGTCTCCGCAGCCTTGTGGCGGGTGGGGGCGGGCGGTGTGGGCTGTTTGTTTACAATCGGCCTAATCGGTGAGCGATTCAAACAAATCAAAGTGGGGGAAGTGTGGAAGCAAACAACACAATTGCGTTTTCCCTTTTCCCTTTTCGCATCCGACATCACCAAATTCTGTTACCGCGGCACCACTTTGCGCCTGCTGCATTTCTTTTTTCATTCTTGCTTGGCTTCTTGTCACCTTGATTGATATACCCTACGCACCTTCGTCTCTGCGTTTATTCGCTTCACATACGACTAACCCACAACCTTACCACAAGCATAATGTCGGCCCGCCCGCGCCGTGCGACGCGCCGCCAGGCTATCGTCGACTCATCCGATGAGGATGAGATCGCAAACACCACCGTCAAGAGAGAGGAAGAGAGCGAGGAGGAGTTCGCCCCCGAGCCATCGAAAAGCCCAGTGCGCCGACCAACACGCGCCCGCAAGAGCGCCGCCCCCTCGTCTACGCCTGCTCCGATAGCACCTCGCCGCCGCGGCAGACCTAAGAAGAATGCCGACACCACTGTGACCGAGGAGCCTACGAAACTTGAGGAAGAGACTTCGGTTGCAGATGTGACGTCCATCCCAGAGGCGCCTTCGGCAGTAGAGGAGCCTTCAGCTGTGGAGGAACCGTCTGTCGCGGATGAGACATCTATTGCCGAAGACCCCACGGCCCATGAAATTGCTCCCTCAATAGAGCCCAGCGAAATCTTCGACCCCGATCAGACTATCAGCAAGAAGGAGCCGCCATCCTCAGCCCGAAAGCCCTCTCCCAGAAAGCCCAGGATGAGCGCTGCACCTAGAGCTTCCACCAACTCCGCGACACCGGCATCCATACCCAAGCCACCCGCTACTCCCGAGCCCTCCCGGGTGCATGGAGAACCTCTTGCCGATATCACAGCTTCTTCGGTCAACGAGCAGAGACCCGTCGCCGATGAGAAACAAGCCACATTCAAGCCTGTCCGCGCAATGGACACGGTGATGGAGAAGCCAATGGACATCGTCTTGAAGTCACGCACCCTGACCGTGCCAGTGGTCGAGGACACAACTCCTAAGCCTCGTCTGGTTATCTCCTACCTGATTCTTACCAACTTCAAGAGTTATGCTGGTCGTCAGGAAGTTGGTCCTTTTCACGGATCCTTTTCTTCCGTTGTTGGCCCCAACGGTTCTGGAAAGTCCAACGTTATCGATTCTCTCTTGTTCGTCTTTGGCTTTCGCGCAAGCAAGATGCGTCAGGGCAAGCTTTCTGCCTTGATTCACAACTCAGCGCAGCACCCGAATCTGGATCATTGCGAGGTCTCTGTGCACTTTAGAGAAGTCATGGACCAGGTATGTTGCATCAAATGCTGCGCACAAATAGTCGCTAACCATACATAGCCCGGTGGTGGTCACGAAGTCATTCCCGATTCCGATCTCATCATTTCGCGAAAAGCCTTCAAGAACAACTCTAGCAACTACTACATCAACGGCAAAACCTCCAACTTCACCACAGTTACTACCCTCCTTCGCGACCGCGGCATCGATCTTGACCACAAGCGTTTCCTTATCCTGCAGGGTGAGGTTGAGTCTATCGCCCAGATGAAGCCCAAGGCCGCCAACGAACACGACGACGGTCTTCTCGAATACCTGGAGGATATCATCGGCACTTCGAAGTACAAGGCGCCCATTGAGGAGTCTGCTACGGAGGTCGAGACTCTCAACGAAATCTGCATGGAGAAGAGCGGTCGCGTTCAACACGTTGAGAAGGAGAAGAACGGGCTCGAAGACAAGAAGAACAAGGCTATCGCATACATCCGCGACGAGAACGAGCTCACAACCAAGAAATCTGCCCTGTACCAGCTCTACATTGGCGAATGCAACGACAACGTAGCCGTCACCGAGGAGGCCATTAGTCAGATGCAGGCGCAGCTCGACGACGAGTTGGAGAAGCACCATGGCGGCGAGAAGGTCATCAAGGAACTCCAAAAGTCATACTCTCGTGGAAGCAAGGAGTTCGAGGCGCAAGCAAAGGAAACCGAGGCCCTTGTTAAGGAGATGGCCAAGTTCGAGCAAGAGCGCGTCAAGTTTGACGAAAAGAAGAAGTTCCTGAACGACAAGCAGAAGAAGCTGGACAAGACCATCGCCAATGCCGAAAAGTCAGCCGCCGAAGCAGACGAGACTGTCGCCCAATGTGCCGAGGAGATTGAGACCCGTGCCCAAGAAATCGCTTCACTCGAGATTAGAGTGCAGGAAGAGGAGGCCGAGCTCGCCACCATCCGTGAAGGCCTCAAGGGCAAGACCCAAAAGTTCTCCGATCAGATCGCAGTCAAGCAGAAGTCATTGGAGCCGTGGAAGGAGAAAATCAACCAGAAGCAGTCGGCCATTGCTGTCGCAGAGAGCGAGATGAACATCCTCGAGGAGAAGGCCAACGCCGGTGCTGTGGCCATTTCTGAGACGGAGGCAAAGATCGCCGCCATCGAGGATGCTCGCGCTGCCAAGACTGAGGAACTTAAGGAGTGCCAGGCCGAAAAGGCCAAACTTGAGGAAGAGAGGAAGGAGGCCGAGCACGAGTTGACTCGATTCAATGCCCACGAACCCAAGATTCGCGCCAAAGTGTCTAACGCCAGACAAAAGGCGGACGAGGCTCGCTCGAGTTTGTCTAAGACGCAGACTCAGGGCAACGTTCTCACCGCTCTGATGCGCATGCGCGAATCCGGTCGTATCGACGGGTTCCACGGAAGACTGGGCAACTTGGGCGCAATCGACCAAAAGTACGATGTGGCCATCTCTACGGCCTGCGGCGCCCTCGACAACTTCGTCACCGATACTGTTGAGGCCGGTCAACAATGCATTGAGTACCTTCGAAAGACCAACTTGGGTCGTGGTAACTTTATGTGTTTGGACAAGCTGAGAGTTCGAGACATGAATGCCATTCAGACTCCCGAGAATGCGCCTCGTCTCTTCGACCTGGTTAACCCCAAGGAGGAGAGGTTCCGCCCAGCATTCTACCACGCCCTTCAGGATACCCTTGTGGCCAACGACCTGGCCCAGGCCAACAGAATTGCCTACGGCGCTAGGAGGTGGCGCGTGGTTACTTTGGCCGGCGAGCTGATCGACAAGTCTGGTACTATGTCTGGTGGTGGCACGACTGTCAAGCGAGGTCTGATGTCTTCGAAGCTTGTCGCTGAGACGTCCAAGGAGCAGGTCTCGAAGCTCGAGGAAGACCGCGATGTTCTCGAGGAGAAGTTCCAAGACTTCCAAGAGCAGCAGCGCGAGCTTGAGACAAGACTCCGCGAACTCAACGATCAGATTCCTATGCTCGACACTAAGATGCAGAAGATCACCCTTGAAATCGAGAGCGCGGCAAGGAACCTGGCCGATGCCCATCGTCGCATCAAGGAGCTGAGCAAAGAGCACCAACCCTCCGCTTCGGACAACAACCGCATCGCGGCTCTTCGCAAGGAGATTGCCAAGCTCAACAAGGAGGTCGAGAAGCTCCACGACGAGACATCTGGAGTTGAGGAAGAGATCAAGGCTCTGCAAGACAAGATTATGCAGGTTGGTGGTGAGAAGCTTCGCCTGCAAAAGGCCAACGTCGACTCTCTCAAGGAAGAGATTGTCTCTCAAAACGAGGAGACTTCCAACGCTGAAGTCCGCAAAGTCAAGGCCGAGAAGCAAAAGACTAAGCTTGAGAGGGATCACACCAAGGCCACCAAGGACATTGAGGTTGCGATCCGCGATCTTGAGAAGCTCGAGCACGAGATCGAGAACCAAGGCGAGAAGGCTGAGTCTCTTCAAGGCCAAGTCGAAGAGGCCGAGGAGGGTTTAGCAGCTAAGAAACGAGAGCTGACATCCCTCAAGGCCGAGCTCGATGAAAAGACTTCGGAGTTGAATGCTACTCGGGCCAGCGAGATCGAGATGCGCAACAAGCTTGAGGAAAACCAGAAGGTCCTGACTGAGAACCAGAAGAGACTCATGTACTGGAACGACAAGCTGTCTAAGCTGGTGCTTCAAAACGTAGACGACCTGACCGGACCCTCCAACCCTGCCCCCAAGGCCACCCCTGCACCGGCAGCTGCCGAGGGAGAGGCCGACGCAGAAACCGATGGTGACAAGACAGTTACCCAGGATGCTGTCACTGGCGAGGACTCCCAGCCACCTGCCGAAGCCGAGGACGAGGAAGAGGACGCAGAGTCTGACGAGTCCCAGCTGCCATCTCAGCCAAGCAGCCAAGCACTCGAGCTGCCTGTCTACACCCCAGATGAACTGGCGGATATGAGCAAGGAGAAGCTCAAGGGAGAAATTGCCGCCCTTGAAGAGAAGACACAAAACGTCAACGTCGATCTCGGTGTTCTCGCCGAATACCGCCGCCGTGTTGAGGAGCACGCCGCCCGCTCATCCGACCTTCAGACTGCCGTCAGCCAGCGCGACACTGCCAAGAAGCGCTGCGATGAGCTTCGCCGCTTGCGTCTGGAAGGCTTCATGGAGGGCTTTAGCACAATCTCTCTCCGCCTCAAGGAGATGTACCAAATGATTACCATGGGTGGTAACGCCGAGCTTGAGTTGGTCGACTCCCTCGACCCGTTCAGCGAAGGTATCCTCTTCAGCGTCATGCCTCCGAAGAAGTCATGGAAGAACATCAGCAACTTGTCTGGTGGTGAGAAGACGCTCAGCAGTTTGGCGCTTGTCTTTGCTCTGCATCACTACAAGCCGACGCCTCTGTACGTCATGGACGAGATTGATGCTGCCTTGGATTTCAGAAACGTAAGTTCACCCCTTCGCCATTGGTTCCTGTCGCTCTTCATCCCTGCTAACTTTGTCACTCCCAGGTCTCAATCGTTGCCAACTACATCAAGGAGCGCACGAAGAACGCCCAGTTCATTGTCATTTCGCTCCGAAACAACATGTTCGAGCTGGCTGCCCGTCTTGTTGGTGTTTACAAGGTGAACCACATGACGAAGAGCGTGACGATCGAGAACCAGGACTACATCGTGCGGACTCGCGTGCAGGGTCAGGGCCAGGTTCAGCAAGCCACGCAACAGACGACCATGGCGCGATGAGGAGACGTCGGAAGGGGGGGAGAGAGGAGAGTCTTACGAATGATGGGTTCATTGCTATTTTGCGCGCGTTTTGTGTTGATCATGCCTGTTAATATCGTCGCCCCGTGGGTGGGCCCTGGGTCGGTTCTTCGTGTGTCATCGGTATAATGACTGTACGAGGGGAGGCGCATCATGGATGTAATGATTGAAAAGAAAATTGGAGGCTTTTCTGGCTTTGTTCTACGCGTCTTGTCAGACCTGAGCGAGTTCTAATATATCGTTTCTGTCTGTGACTGCTGCGGGTGAACCCCGCTGCCTTTAGTTTGTGTTGCCTTTCGCTTCTTGGGTCGTGTTGTTTAACCTGAAGTGCATGATCTTGTCCCCCCATCTACTCTTCTCTCTCATTCTGGGAGATGGCACAAGGTTTTGGTCCAATTTCTGTTTGATAACAAGATGTGAATCATCAATATCCGATTGGCGAGCGGTACCCACGCCAGGAGAACGTGTCGTTGACTCTCGCGAGACGGGATCATGGGTTTGTTATCGGTCATGAGGGTGGCTGAAACGAGGGTCGTTCATCAGCCCGTCTAGTGCCAATCCTCCTGGCAATAGAGATGGGGACAGTGTACACCGAAGATTGAAGTCTATCGGAGACATACATGCGATTGAATACGAGCCGTTGTGCAGCTCGGCGCTATCACCTTGGTACCTGCATGATCTTGATGGCGGACCGCGTCGGTCTTGGACGCGCATGCAGCTGGGGGCACGAGGGGAACGTTGTGTATCGCGGATTCGCTGGGCCCGATGTCGGACGGTACCTAGCGAGTGGCACGATTCTGATTCTGTCGTCGATATCTGAGAAGCGATGGCATCACAGACATATTGCTTCGCTCAGGGCTTGTGACTTGGTGTCGCGATGGTGTCTTCCAATTTTTCACCGAGGCAGTGGACTGGGGATTAGGTAGGATGAATGGCTTGAAGCTGGAGCTTGTCTCGGCGTTGTGGTCTACTTCGGAGATTCGGCACAGGATATTCACCTTGCGACACGTGAGGATATCGTGGGTCAAGTCACTACTTATGTATAAAGGTCTCAAGACGGTAGAAATACAGTGATATTGGTAACGAGAAACCTCAACGGGACCAGGCCGACGAAGATCGACAGCCTCCGTCGTCAACACTCGCTCAATCGCTCTCTCTTCCCATTTCCAATCTGACCATTCTCGATTTGCTCTCTGTTTTTTTGGCCTTTAGCTCAGGATCATCTAATATCATGTTTCTCTCAACTCTCATTCTTCTCGCAGGGAGTGCGGCGCTGGTTACAGCGGACGGATGCCACGGCGATAACCTCCTCCGCGCCATGGAGCGGCATAACGGAACGATGTACTGCTCCATGCTCCTAGACTCTGGCGAGGCTACTGCCAGTCTCAGTCTACCTGATGCTATTCCGACGAGTTATCCTGCGCTCTCAGTATCATCAGCCGTAAGTTGCACTTTACCCATACATACCTCATAAACGTGATGGATTGGGTATTAACAAGCTACAGTGTTCTTGTCTTCTAAGTCCCGACCCAACACCGCGAGCGCCATGCCATGCAAATGCGACCGTAACACCGGCCGCCGACTACTCGACTGAAACTGACGACCCGGGAGCAACTGACGCAGCTTCAACAACGCTCTCGGATACCCAAAGCAATCCAACAGCCTACGCAACATTCGATGGCGGCTACTCTTACTCATTCCCCGGCCCAGCCCTCCCATCCGAAAGAGCCTCAACCTGCGGCTGGGGAGAGGTCACCGCCACAGTCCAAGTCACGGAGACGCAAGTCAGCACAATCTACATATACAGCTCCGAGATCCCAAACCCAACCAACGCGCAGAGTCTTTCGTCAGTAAGCGATGGCGACAGCGGTGGTCGTCCCGGCCCGCCTCCCACGACGAAGACTATTACTGGTGAAGCTAGTGGGACTGCGTCTGGGTTCGTATCGACGGTGACGTTGATTGGGAATTCTACTGTTGGCTTGCCTACGCAGCCTGGGACGACGGTTGGGTCGGCGGCGGTGCCGAGGGTGACTACGATCATCAACGGGAATTACACGACAGTCAAGACGGTTTCTGGAGGTGAATCTGAGCCGAGCTCTACTCCGCCCATGGGGAGAATCACGTCCGTCATCAACGGAGTCACCACGACTATCACTGGAGCTCCTGTTGAGTCGTCTTTGATTAGCAGTCTCACGAACACGCTGCCTGACGGAGCCTCTTCGTGGAGTCTACCTTGGGTGTCTAGCTCAACGATTGCTTCTAGCGGCCAGGAATCAACCGCCACGCCAATTCTGCCGCCGGCAATCACCACTATTACGAGTGATATTGGCGGTGGGGCATCGACTTGGGTTGTAACCCTCGGCAGAAGCACAAGTGGCGGTCCTTTCGCCAACAGCAGCACATCTACTCAAGTTCCCTCCGAAACCACATCGGGATCCTTCACTGTTTTCACGAGCATCATCAACGGGGAAGCTTCAACATGGACCGTGATAGGCGGCTCAACTCTTGTCGGCTCTCCAAACTCAACTACGCCCACATCGTCGCCGGGGCCTTCTGAGACTGCTGGGGTTAGCATCATCACGACTGTCATTAGTGGAGTTGCCTCTACCTGGACAGTGATCGGAGGCTCGACTATCGGATTCCCGTCAAATGGGAGTACAGTCCCAACACCTTCCCAAATTCAATCTGCAACAGAGACTGGCGCATTCAGCGTCATCACTAGCGTTGTTGGTGGGATTGGCTCAACCTGGACCGTCATCGGAGGTTCAACACTTGTTGGTTCACCGACTCCAAGTGCTACCCCCTCAGTCATCACGAGCATTATCAATGGCGTTGCTTCGTCATGGACTATGATCGGGGGTTCCACTTTCTCCGCAAACCCCAGCGAGACACCACCGACTTCAACGGTGTCTGAAGTCGCCACTGTGATTACGAGCGTAGTTGGAGGGGCTGGGTCAACCTGGGTCATCATTGGAGGCTCGACTATCTTGGACCCGACAAATGCCACGGTCCCAACTGCTACACCGACCACAACTGGTGGCGCGGTCGTCATCACGAGCATAATTGGAGGTATCGCTTCTTCATGGACCGTAATTGGAGGCTCAACAGTCAGTCAGGTGCCAAGTCCGACGTCTACTCCATCTGATCTGCCACCTGGCGCGACCGTCGTGACGAGTATCATCGAAGGCGTTGCTTCTTCGTGGACAGTAATCGGAGGCTCGACCATTAGCCCGGTTCCAACCCCGACGTCCACTTCACCCAGTCTTCCACCCGGTGCCACAGTCATCACGAGTGTAATTGGAGGCATTGCCTCGTCTTGGACGGTGATTGGAGGCTCAACCATCTTCGGTAGCTCGAACGCCACCGCCGGACCTCCTGTTGCAACACCTACACCCACGGTCTTCACTAGTGTAATTGATGGTGTGGCTTCCACTTGGACAGTAATCGGTGGTTCGACCATCTTCGGTACCCTGTCGCAGGGCTCTTCGAGTTTGGGAACACCGACAGCCGTCAGCTTGACTGGCGGCGCCACGTTCGTGAGCACACTCAATGGAACCAACCCGACAGCGGAAGGGTCTTCATCCGCCACTGCTACTTCATCTGCGCCGACAAGTATCTCAGTAACCTCGACCTCAAGCTACGACTCAGCTTTCACGGGAATCTCTGTCGTTGTAGCTCAAAACGCGACATCATGCTATGCACTTCCCATCCCAACACCTTCCCTCCACGAATCTCTCCTAAACGTCACCGATCGTACGCCTCCATATATTGAAGCGTTCTACCTCAATGAGAGTACACACTCCGTTCAATACCTCCGTCTGATAGACAACGCCACCAACCCAGTTCTCGTCGACGTCTCCGATCCGTCAAAGCTGGGAATCGTTGACAAAGCCGGCAATGTGCTATCCATCGACAGCGAGGGCCTGCACTTCGCCTCCGCAAATTGTTCACCCAAGATTGACGTTTTCATATCTGGTTTCTTCCAGCAACTCAACACCTTGACAAACTCTACTTGCACAAATACCACCGACATCCCAGTCAACGGCACAAATTCAGGTCGTCTCCCCGTCTTCAAGGGGACCTTGGCCGAGATGGCGCAAGACGCATTCGACGTGACCCTCCATCTCAAAGACCAGTGCGGCAACCCTGTCCGCGCCGATCTACCAGTCTCAGTAGCCCTGGGCGGCACTCAATGCATCGTCCTCCCAGGTACGACGGGAGACTTCGTCGCTAATTGTGCATTCCCTGGTAGTGGCAGTGATTCTATGGAATGCGAGACATCAGTTCAACAGACTCTGGATCACTTGACGCAGGGTTCTCTGGTGGGAAGTTGCCCATCACTCACGTCAGTCTGGAGTCTGCTCTTCCAACAACTTGGCAGCGTCATCAACGTCGACGAGCTCCTGCAACCCTTCATTGACGCTGGGCTACAACTTGGCTCTGATGCCGGTCGAGGAATCCTGTCAGTTATTGACAGCTTTATGAATCTCTATGACTTCTCGGCCGCGACCTTCAAGAACTCGACTTCGGGCTCTGGGTCGGGGCTAGGTGATATCGTCGAGGGATACGGGGTTACTACGATCAAGACGGAAGTCTGCCGCTCCCTCATCTCAACTGAGACGTTGAACCTCACATTCACGGCTGGAACCTCTACAACGCCCATCTCACTCGCAAACGTTACAAGTCTGCCTTCCACGGGCTCAGAATATGAGCGCAACGTCACGGATCCCACAGCCCTTGCATGCTGCCCGAATGCAAATGCGTGCGTCGTCCAAGATGGAGAACGATTCTACCCGCCCGAGGCCTCGATTCCTAACTCCGATTGCCTTTGCGGTAAGACTTTGGAGGGTGGCGGTATTGGGTTCCGGACGGGGAGATGCGTTGGGTATGATCAGTGCAACTCTACATCTCCGTGTGCTGGAGGTGGAGTATGTCTGGTTGACAACTGTTGCGGCTTCAATGTCTGTGTGAATGGGACAGAGTGTTCTGCTCCCAAGGCTGGTGGGATGCGGGTGAATCTGTTTGGGACGGAGACTTCTGGGGGTCTTTTCTGATTCTTCATTCACGATGGTATTTCATGTTTAAATTGAGCTTATTGATTTTGCAAATGATAACCCGTCAAAATGATATGGTCAAACAACAAATCTAATGTCAAGTCCTTTGCGAAAGTGATCACGAACATGTCCTTGATCCGTCCCGGTTAGCAGTCACACGTGATAGCTCTTGTAGGTGGTTGTGACAAGCAATCGCACTCAAACTGAGGTAGGACAACTAGCTACATGCACGTCGATATAAGCTACTCTTTTGACAGTCGACTGATGCACTATTCGCAGCCACTGTGTCTGCATGCGGTAAGACTCATGTCTCCCATGCAGCTGACGAATCTTTGACACCCTGAAATGCCACATCAGCAGTCAGCGTCATTCTCCCTATCGTGTAATTAGCCAATAATTAGAATAACAGCATTGTGTGCTGATTTCTAAGCTGACAGGAAGCATGCCGAAACGCGCTTTTGTCCGTTTTGCGCGGCGCGCGAGACCTGTCGCCTTACTACTTTATGCTTGGCCAGGGGTAGGATCCTTTCGCTTGCAACCACCACGAGATAAGATTGATGAGCAATCATGAAGAAGTCCGGCGATTGAGGTGTCGCGAGAAGCGAAGGAGCGAGCTTGAGCAATGATCTGGTCTTTTGGGGAGAATGGAGCTTGGCTCTCATGCGTGATGGTCTGGAGATATAAGGAAGATGAGCTCACTGATTTGATCTCAAACTCTTTTTGAAATCATCAACCAGCTACTCTGATACCAGACGACACGCTACGGATTAACACCGCTGCAATTTTACACTAGTAATCTTATCCATACAAGCAAAATCATCAAGTCTCAAACAACACAATCCATATTTCATCTCCCTAGCCATGTCTAGCGATTCTCAATCAAGTCGGGCGATCCTCGTCACAGGTGCAACCGGTAAGCAAGGCGGCGCCGTCATTGATGCACTTCTGGAGTCAGAGAGCGGCAGCGCCTACAAACTCATCGCCGTTACTCGCAATGTTGCGTCTTCCAAAGCCAAAAGCTTAGTATCGCGTGGAGTCATCGTCATTCAGGGCGATCTCAACGACGTTCCTGCCATCTTTTCCGACGCCAAAGCAGTTCTGAACTCTTCGAACACTGATCTTTGGGGTGTATTTAGTGTACAAGTACGTATTATGGAAACCCTGGGCTAGTCAGATTGTGATGCTAACGGACATTCAGACGGCCATTGGCAAGGGTGCGTCAGCAAAACTCGAAGAAGCCCAAGGCAAGGCGCTAGTCGATGCGGCTCTATCCAATAATGTCAAATTCTTCATCTACAGCTCCATCGACCGAGGCGGCGACGGCTCATACGACAACTACGTTCCTAGTGTAACTCACTTCGTCAGTAAATATCGCACCGAGCATCACTTAGTCGACAATGCACGCGGCAAGATGGACTGGACCATCCTTCGACCCGTAGCTTTCATGGAGAATATGGAGCCGGGAATGGGTATCAAGATCATGGGTACATCATGGAGAGTTGCCGTCAAGGAGAAGCCTCTACAGTTGGTGTCCGTTAAGGATGTGGGAAGAGCCGCCGCAAGGGCTTTCCTTCGCCCCCAAGAGTTCGCTGGCAGGCAGATTCCATTGGCTGGCGACGAGCTTACACTGGAGGCTGCCAGTACCATCTTCAAGTCTAAGAAGGGAACGGAAATTCCAGAGACGTTCCAGTTTCTGGTCAGATTCTTGCACTGGATGATCCCCGAGTTTGGCGCTATGTACAGGTGGTTTTACACTGATGGATTTGGGGTCGATATCGCGGCCGTGAAGCGAGAGGACCCTAATATGTTGGACTTTGGTACTTGGATGGAGGAAGAATATGATCAGGATGAAAAGCGTATCTGATTCAGAGCTGGGCAGGGGTTGGATGTAATGAGACTCGGGAAGACAAAACCGGCAATAGAGGATTTGCATCAATCTAATGGACTATAGCGAGAGCGATGAGGTTTGGTCTACGTTAAAATTATCGATTTCATAGATTTGAAAGAAAAGCGCTTTATTTGATTTCTTTCATACGAGAAAGTTCATCTCTTTGAATGCTGTGAACTAATGCTCAAGGTTGCGTATTTGAGTCGAGGTTAACCAGGTCAGCCTTCAGTGCAGTGACATATTTGACTTGATTGCGTCCCAAATTTTGGAAGTAGTGCAACATGAATATTTGGGGCAGATATTTCATTTAAAACAATCTTGTACTATTTATCCCATACCCTTATGCCAGTAGTAGTAGGTAAACCATGTCGCCCCCTTCTCTCCAATTCCTCTTGTGATCTTACGCTTGCGTTCATCTCTCCTTTTCTAGATCCGAAGCATCCAAGGCTCGCTGGTTTAGTATTTTTCCGACATGAGTTTTGTCTATCGACTCACAATTCCTGCGAATTTTCATCAATATCGTTTTGAAGAACTGAATGAGGGATCCTCGGTTCATGATTTCGTCTGAATCAACACCGAAATCGGCTGTGGCACCTATCTGTGTGCCCTCCGAGTCTAAAGTAAGGAATCTTCGCAAGTCAAGATAATCGTCTATCGACTTGATGTAAAGTTGACCGGAAAAAAGGTTTAGCTCTGTAACCAGTCGTTGACACATAGTCCGGGGGACCGATCGTCCCGGAGTCACGTAAAGATCCAATCCATCCAAAGGCCGGAAACCAAGATTGGGCCGTGGGGCGTAAATATGAATGGATACGAAGCTGGATCTCTCGATTTCTGGCAAAAGCTCTTGGGCCTCGTGTGGACTGATTATTGCCGCGACCGTAACTTTTCCCGTCTTCGACGCACTAGTCAGAATCCATTGAACTGACCTCTGGAAGAGATCTGAATTATAACCATTGCCTAGAGGGACGATAGTCCGGGCAAAGTCCTCAGTGACCAAAAGGCCCCGCGGGATCCTGCTGACATCGTACTGCTTCGCAGCACTGGTCTCCCCGAACGACTTGAAGGCCGGCAGAAATGCCTCTGATCCTCTCTCAACCACGCCATCGGAGATGAATGCGCGGACGTCGGGGTGTATGGCGTGTCGTGCAGGCTTTGCTGCGGGCGGTCTCTGAACCTCCCTTTCCTGCTCCACTTCTGGCGACAGCTCTCTCTCTTGTTCTTCTCGAAATGTGGTAGACTCCGGATTGACGCCTCCAAGTTGGAGCAATCTTTCGGTAATGGCGTCAACGCTACCTTGGTCGTTCGCGTGTGTCCCCTCTGATGCGAGCTGGAAAGTAGGCTTGTATCGTGTTTCTAGTGTCTGCGCTTCTTCTTCTAGAAATCTTTCCGCATGAACCTTGCTGATGATTGGTGAGTCGTCTGTCATTACTTCCTCCCAGAGAAGTTTCTGGTTTTGATAGCGGCGGCCTTGGTTCGCCCACAGCCATATCCCACGGCGTAAGTCTTTGAATGTATCCATAATTGACCACTCTAAGATATGATCTACCGCCAAATCATTGTCTCTGAGATCAAAAGCAGAGGAGATCTTCTGGTTGATCTCGTCGGGGACGCAAAATACCACAGACTGGCCTTTGCCCAACTTCCTCATACGCATACATGCTGATCCCACTTGATCTTAGCAAACATCTACAAAATATGGAATTGTTCAGGAACGCTTACCTTGAACCAATCTATCCTTCGTCAGATTAGCTCCCAATGTCACCGCTGCTCGATAGCTTTCCGGAAGCTTCAGATCCGTGCCTCTGGTGTGAGCTTCATCGAGAAATACTAGGCAAACGTCGGTCTGAGTTGCAAAAGGCGAGGTCTGGAAGCTTTCTATTCTTCCTTTGCGGTCTACAACACGAATATGATCATCCTCGTCGCAGAAAATCACAGCCTGTGTTTTGTCGTTGTCGACCGTCATCTCGAGCCATCGTTCTGCGACCCCAACGTTGTCAAGTTCTAAGATCTGAGCACCGACGTCAAGAATAACTCGTGCCGGAGGATCCAGCTTGACGACCATTTCTAAAAGGGTCTCGGCATCTGTCTTTGATGCTTCTTTCGTGGATGGCATCAACGCCACAGAATTTTCGTCCTGGAGAAGGTATTCCAGTACTAGAGCGTTGGTATGCTTTTGATCGGGGAGATCAAGTTGCCTGACGCTCAGTGGAAGGAAAGCACAAGAGTCGTTCGTTCCACTAAAGCCTGTGGTCGGATTCGCCGTCTCCTTGCCAATGTCCCACCCTGACGCTGAAAGCTTGTAAGGGAATGCTCTCACCTCCTTAGGAAAGACAATATGCTGCAGGAAGTAATCAATCGTCCCCTTTGCGTAGCGAATGCAAGGGAAAATCTGCCTGACACATTGACCGTCGTCGAGATTAATGCCCGATAGTTGATGAAATGATGTCGGCAATTGGTCGCTATCCTCCACCCAGACACAGTATTCCATGTCCGCCTGATCCGAGTGCAGGAGATGCTCGAAAGTCTGATGAATTTGCGCATCCTTCAATCCGCCGTAGTAGTAGCTGAGCGATGTGAGCGTGATGATAACGTCTGGGTGGCTGAATTCAGATCGAGCGCTTGGGTTGTCTTTGGCCTTGTATGGCACTGCGAGTCTTGTGCCTGGCTCACGCGTATAGTCCAAACCGTAATCCACCCGCCATCGCTTTTGGCAAAATACAAAGCTAAAGATCTGGCAGGCGATGAGCCCTCTCAGTAAAAGAAGGGTATTCTTGGTAGCTGGCGACCAAATCGTGGATGACTCAACCTCCGACGCTTCCGCCGGCGTCAGGTTGAACTTGGTGATGTATGTGTAGACAGCTTGCTGTAGTGAACGTGCCTGAGGGGTACCTATTGGAAGACCAGCCAAGCCAGCCTCACTGATATGACGCGCGATCAGACTGAGCAGATGATCCTTGGCGCTTTCCCGCAAAATGCGTGTTCGAGGGAAGCATCCTTTGTGGCGACTAGACACTTCGATCGAAGTAGAATCAGCCTCCTGGGCCGCTGGGAGGAATCTTCTCATCACCCCAAGAACTTCGTGAATGCACACCCATCGATCTGGACTGTGCTCTACTGGCTGCTGAGATCCCATCGTGTAGACGAGTTCGAATTTGACATTGAAGTTCTCGTCGCTCTCATCCACAATGTTGCGGGAGAATTCGTCGAGAAATTGTTGAGACCTGATTAGTGACTGACTGATTTTGGCCTTGTCTGCGATGGCGGTTTCAAATCCCATGAGCTTGAAAGATAGAATGTGTTCAGGCTGGATGAGAAGGACGCCTTTGGACTCCATGCACTCTTTGAAGAGTGTGTGAATAGTTTCGGCTTCAGATAGACCGATTTGGAGCGCCCTCGAAAACGGCATGCGGAAGACTGGTCGTTGAATCAGACCACCCCCGAGCGTTGCATCCAACATTTGCTCCATCTGTTTCGACTGAGCCTTCGCTACAATGGCTCTCACCATCTGTGATCCGTTGGCGGTAGCGGCGGCGACCATAGGGAGAATCACCGAAGACTTCCCTTCCCCCATGTTCAATTGCATGACAGCACTCTGCTCAGCTGGTGGATCTCTCATCTGCCCAGCAATTCGTTCCTGGACATCTCGAACCATCATTCCGCTCTCAATCTCCAACAACAGGGTATCGGGGTGGTCATTTGGGGACCAGTTCCTGTGTCCAGAATTCCGTAGCTCGTTTGTCAATGCGATGGCATCTCCTGACGAGGCCAGCATGCGCTCGGCTCGCTGAAGTTGTGTGACAGCAATCCCATACTGAACAAGGTACTTCCTCCAAATAATTGGAGTGAGATCTCGATGTAAGTGATTGAGTCTTCTCAGAAGTAAAAAGGGAGAAAATCTTGGCCGTTGATAAATGTCATGGATGTTCGCGACACAGTTACCGCCATTCTGACCAAACAACGCCATCATGATGAGACTGTGAAGTTTCTGGACGGTCTTCTTGCAGTTTTGCAAGTAATCCAGCAAAGCAAGAGTCGCCTCGTCGTAACAGGGCTTGAGGAACACCTCGGTCGACTCGTGATGCTGTAGAGCCTCGAGACTTGTCTTCAGTCCATTGACATGTTGTCTTTCGTACTGGCCAAGTTGCCTGTTCCCGAGTCTGGAGAGCAGGTTCGGTAGCTTGAAGTTCTTTACACTTCCACCTGCATTTTTCGGGCGCTGGCAGATAGAATCGTAGTCCAAGACAGAGACGCTCTCACTGACGAAATGCGGTATCGTTTCTCGGAAAAAGTCGTCTTCGCCCAGGTATCGCTGCTTTTGAGACGATATCGCTGATGGCAAATCGGGGGTTGATAGTCGAGACTCCATGGGAGGCACAGTGTTGACTTCGGTTGGTAGGTGGCTAGCAATAGCGCCAAGATGGGCATAAAACTGGAGGTTGTCGTGCCAACTCTTGAACAACGCTGTAATGGCAGGCAGGGCTGCATCCATGCGTACATATGTATTCCAACTTGTCCTATCTGGATGATGCCGTGGTATCACAGGAACACTGCAAGGCCACTGTGCTTCAAGTATCTTCGTCAAAACCGTGACTGACTCCATCGTTTTTCGATCGTATTGTTCTTCCTGTCGTCGCCTAAATTCCCAAGATGACTCCAGTCCTGATTCGTTTTGCGTCATCCTGGCTTCGGGGCATTGAGAGAGCGGGACGAGATTACTTGTTAGGCAACTTCGAATCTTCGAGGCGACAAAACTCTTCCCCTCAGACAGATCAAATTGATCTGCCGCCGGTGACACCATCTCCGAAAGTTTGCTTGTCGAGTGGAATGAGGCTAAGGTCTGAATGATGGTTATGTCTGCTCTATTGAAGTATGCCACCATCGCTAGCCATATCATCAGGCGATATTTGTTGACATCCCCCCTCAAAGACCTCTGCATCGTCAGGAAGTTGCGCGTGATGAATTGAGATGTCTTGGACAGAAGTTCGGGGTTATAGGCTATCTCCTTAATTGAGAGAGCTTGAGCGCTACCAAGGACTGAACTGTGACTCCGCAGAAAGTTCCACAAGCAGCCTTTCAGTCCGTGAGGTAAAAAATCAACAAGACACGGGGTCCGGCGGGATAATAAGTTGGCTACCATGAATGCCCAAGTTCGTCGATCTGAGCTGCGTCGATCTCTGGCCGCATAATGTGTGTCATCATGCTCTTGACACTGACGCTCAGCACCAAAACCAGAAACTCGAAAAGTTGACGAGCGAAGGTTGTCACGATCAAGGAGAAAGTGATTTGCGTGGTCTAGTGGTGGGGGTCTGAAATATAATTGAGGATGAAAGAACCGTAGTTTCTCTGCCTGTTGAAGAATGGATTGTACAGAGTCGTGGAATAACCCATGCTGGGAGAGAAAGCTCAGTTGCGGCGACCATCCCACAGTCTGCATGACGCGTTCATTTGTAGGATAGTAGGCTCTACTCGGTGTCAGCTCTGCGAGTAGTCCAAGCAAAGCCACATTCTCGCGAGTAAGGACGTCAAAAGACCTGACGGACGCTGAATCGAGAATGCTGAGAGCTTCCTCAGTGCCGGTTTTGCCTGTCAAAGGGTCCGGTATCCCAAATGATGTCAAGGCGTGAAGATAGCAAAGGAAGAGCTTGCTTTGCAGGTTGCCATTGAGGACAAGTCTTCCTAGTCTCGCGTCCACGTCGTATTGGTGCACACCTGCTGCTCTGCCTTTCTCGATGCAGACCTTGACATGCTCTCCATGCTTCATATGGGATACACATCCCTCAAGAATGAGTACCTTGCGACCAGGAGTAATGGCAGCATGGCAAGGCTGATCGATACGTAGGATGAGCTTATCCTTCAGACCCACTAAAGTACCGATGGATTGATTTGCGTCCACGGACATCCCTCGATATTGTCTTGACATTAACGATGTCTCCTTAGATTGGTACGTAAACTCGAGCCTAGCTTTGGCGAGGTCCACAAACAACGACCCGTCCGTCTCGTTGTGAATGATATGAATCGAGTACTGGTCTTCGAGAGGGCGAAGAATCGAGGATATCGCCTTGGCGGATCGAC
Source organism: Colletotrichum phormii (assembly GCF_030913505.1). Classification (NCBI taxonomy): domain Eukaryota; kingdom Fungi; phylum Ascomycota; class Sordariomycetes; order Glomerellales; family Glomerellaceae; genus Colletotrichum; species Colletotrichum phormii. The sequence continues at coordinate 150,536 of NW_026851449.1, forward strand.
TGTTGACATCTATCAGAGCTGTACCATCTCTCACAAGCGTCCATCTATTCCAAGGGGCTGGTATAAGTCTCCAGTGTGACCGATCATGTTTCCATGGTACCTGTTTGTCGCAGAACTCTACGCAGTTCCTGTTGTAGTCGTACCAATGAACATAATCGTTGACAAACTTGGTTGGAAACTTCCCCGTAAGAAGACGTCTTGGAATTAAGTCGTAACGATTCTGGTTGTGATAGGCTTGAACCAAGACGTCAAGCTCTCCGTGACCGAGATCTTGACTGGTGCCTAGGTGTATGACATGGCCTGCATACTGCCTCTTCGCCGAGTACTGCATCCCTTGGATTGATGTTGGCATGATCTCTAGAGACATCTTTCCGAATAGTCCCTGGTAGGAAAGGTGGCTCAGGTATCTCCCAGGAAGATGATCAAGTGGAACACCATTCACCAAAAGCTCTCCAGTAATCAGGTTGTAGCTGATTGCCATTTGACCAGATTGTGAAGTGGTGGTGCTCGCCAACCAACAGCTGTGTGTTTCAGAGAGAGTTGTCCACTTGTGACTGGGCTCGTAAGCAGACCATGTTGCAGAAATAGCATCGTCGAGTGCGAAGCTATTGTGAACGAGGATCATCTTCGCCAAGTAGCCCCAATGCAAGTAGGAGGTTCGTTGCCAACGGTAGTAAAGATACCGGACTAGTTCATCAGAAGAATCGAGGAGTGTCTGTGAGCCCTCTTGTATGGCGAAACAACACTGGAAATAGACCGAGGCGCTTTCAGTCGTCGAGAAGATCGCCCGTTGAAATTTTTCGTCGACGTTGAATGAGTCTGCGCATATTAACGCAACCTCCAGCGATCTCCGTTGAAGTTTGAGTCGTTCCTTGTCGTCAGGAACATTCTGACTCATGGTCTTGAGGTTTTTCGCCCATGCGAATGTAGTGTCTCTCGCTTCTGTCAAGCATGCAAGACCCTTCTGTTGTATCGCCGTACACTGGGACAGTGAAATCATACGACGAGATATTGCTGTGAATGATGACAATGCTGTTGATGATTGCCAGTTTTCTTTGAAACGCTGCATTGCCTCTGAAACGCCCTCTAACATCATGATAGGAAACGAATCATTTCCGCAGATGGCATGAGAGCTTCTTAGTGCATTATCGCCTTCCGGGCCAGCTTGATAGATGCACTGTTGAATTATAAGCCCTGTTTCCCTCTTTTTGAAGTCCACAGTTGACGCAAAGAGTTGACGAAGGATGTTCATCCACTGGAGGTTGTGACCAATGGGAATTGAAGCAAGATCCTTGTATTCTTCGAGTGTCATCCCTTCGGGACAGTTCTGCAGCGTTGCGACCACGGTGTTGGGCGTCGGGCCGCTTGGGCTTGACGATGGGCGGAAGAGAAATTGTTGCAAAGGTTTGGAGAGCTTTGGCAAGCGATATGTGCATTGCTGAGATACCACATCGGATGATTCAAAGGAGGAAATGAAGCAGCCTCTTCTGTCGTCGAAATAAGCGAAATTCAGCGCGTTGTCGAGTAGGATACTGGCCTCAGTCGCCGTCCCCACAGAGACTTTTCTCCGATGAGTTGACATATGAGGCTTATCTTGGGACAGCAGGCCGATATGCTGTGAATCGATGTTTTGGCTGTAGAATCTCAAAAGAGCTTGATATTTTCTCAAGTGAAAGTCAGCACGAGGCTGCTCTGATGTTTTCGCGTGTACCTTGAGAACTTTGAACAGCACGAACATGCTAGCCTCTCTCCAGTATCCGAATGATTCCGGAACCGAAAGCTCAAAGACTGTAGACTTTGCTGCAGAGATATGCCTAGGAAGTGGCCACTCGTGAACATCGATCCTCAGTCTGTCAGCTTGCTGTTTGTAAGAACATCGCGAGCAAGACCGGCTGTGAACGTCTACATATGTGTAGTTCCGACATGAAAGCTTTTGGTAATACTCGCAAGAACTATTCCGATGCCGTTGCATCAGCGACTCATATTGGCTCTTCAGCTTTTGTAATTCCTTTTTCTTGGCTTCTCGATCTCGGGTAGCCTTTTCTTCGATGGATCTCTTGAGCTGTTGGTGCAAATCTGAATCATCAAAGAATCGCACTGCGAAACAGGCCGAGCTTCTGCATTCGTGGTAGATGGGTGGGCCGGACGAGTTGCGGCGTCGTCGTTTCAAGTACAACTCAGCGTTTCGAAGCCTGTCCATTTGATCATGGGTAGGAAGAAGGAGGTTCTGAAACGGTCCTCGAGGAATCTCATGGTCAAACGCTGCGAGAAGCGGGCAGAAATGTACTGCGGCTTTGTCACAAGCGACCCAGAGCTCCAAGATTGTCAAAAGCATGATAGATGTCGTCTCGGGGTTCTCGGCATAGAATGAGCTAGCAGTGCTATGATAGCTTTCCATGGCATGGCGAAGCGTTGAGCATGTGCTGTGCGATCCGATTGTGAGTTGTTTCTGAAGCCACGACTGTAGATGTGCCTCAACCCAACCTTCGAAGCAAATCAAGTGAAGATGGAGGTGTTCCGTGTCGGGGGTTCGTATTTCCCGCTGCAACTCAGAGGGACGGTAGCTGACTAGTAGCCAGGAGGGTGTGAATTCATGGTAAGTGGCTGAGTTCTTGCGATTGCGAAGAGTCCTCAAAAACGAGTCAAGCTCTTCAAGACGGATGATGGAGTCTTGATTGAAGTCCAACATCCGCAGAAGATCTAACTTGGGGCCGAGGGTAGGAGAATTCTGCTGCTGGGTAAGAGTCCACCGGTCTGAAATGAACTTGTTCGCGAGGCACATCTTTCCCTTCACAAAGTCGATTGCAGCCGGGGCGGGCTTAGACTGAAGTTTGAGGATTCTTTTTGACAGTTTCGAGACCATGGAAAGCAAGATGTCAGACGGCAATCCGATGTTCAGAGCGTGATCAAGCACTCTCGCCATCACGAAGACCATGAACGTTTTGTATAGGCCACGGTGCGAAGCGGTCTCTGCGACCATCCGGGTAAAAAGTAGTTGCAAGCTCACACGTATGAGCAGCCAGGTTGAAGAACGGTGCCACGGAAGCAAAGCACTGCTCCAATTGACCTCCTCCCGAGTGTTTTTCAGGATTCGTGTTGTGGCAAGAGCCTCTCCGTTGGCAAGAAGATAGGAATAGATGAACTCTGTGATCATCTCGGGGCTGGCAGTATCACGACTTTCGTCGAGGAATCGGCCCGCTTTCTTAGCGCGTGGTTGGGTCCCGGCGATTGCCTGGGAACTCATCTTGGCCAGGGTCGCAGCTAAAACCTCTTGGAATCCTGGTTCAACGAAACGTTTGAGAGGGATAGAGATTCCGACTCCGGGGAAGCTTCTGCGAAGACGACCTTTCGTAGCCATGACTGATTCGTTGGTCGGAGACAATTCAAACGCCTCCACATTGATTGCTTCATGGTCCCTCGTAATAAGAACTCCAGCATTTTGGGCTCTGATGTTGAAAGAAACGACACCCCCGATAGGCCCTTATGAGCCATCAGCTTTGTTATCACGGTTCAGTGGCATTTGCAAACCTTTGTTCACGGGATTCTCCAGAATTTTGAGCAGCTCTGACTCATCGACGGCGACAGTATCTTCCAGGGTCTGATGAAGACGAACCATGGCCTGCATCAAGCCGATGGCAATCTCCACAGAGCTTGCTTGACTCTCGGGAACGTACTTTCGAAACTCGACAACAGAATCTTGGACGACCTCGAGTAAGGCGCTTTCATTTCGCGGGCTGAAGTCATCTGATTGGGGCAATTGAGGCGGCAAGAAGACATGATGATAGACATAGAGACTTTTCTGCTCTGCCATTTTGTTGGTTTTTCGAACTTAAGATAATTATTGGTCTTGTGTAACTAATAATATTGAGTCCAAGATTTGTAGATAGTAGATAAGATTGATTCAGCAGATTTTGGGATGGCCTGAGTGGTAGTTGAGGGATGTCTCGCTTTATTAAAACCCCCCGTACCACTTTCTTCTGTTATACACATGACTTACACTTTACCTCCTCGGAGTCAAAGTCTGCTATTGCTGTTGGGAATGATACTCGGAGATCTCCCCTGTGAACACACATTGGCATTTCCGTAGGCCTCAACTGTAATTCTGCGTAGGAGTTCTTCAGTGCACCATGCCCTAGGATCAAAAGCCGGGCTTCCTAGCAATTTCATCAGACAGCCTTTGGCCTACGTAGAAACTCTCCCTCAGGTGACAATGTTGTTTGTCATGGGATGAAATAGAGTTCAAATGAATAGACTGAACTGTTGGGGAAACAAGCTCGCGGCTTGGCGAACAGGTTCCGATATGCTGTTGATGATTTCTGGAAGAAGAACAACGGCAAAAGACTGATAACGGTCTTCTTTCACGGATGATGTCCGAGAGATGACGAGTCTGGGCAGGCTTCAAGGGCAGTCTAGAGCATCCTCGGCCGGTTCAGGCCGAAGAGGATGTTTGGAAAACGTAGCACTTAACGCTGGAGGCCCTCCTGGTCAAAGGTCAATAAAGTAGCACATGCAGACTCGATTGGTCGCGCCGCAAACTTAGTCCAAAACTAGTGCTTCCCGTTCACATGCCCAGCACTCTCGCCCATTTCCCGAAAGCCGCAAAGTCCGGAACACGCCGACACATCCTCACACCGTAGTAGGCCTCGACTACCCACTTACCGTTACTTGAGATTCTCGTCTCTCGTGTCATCATCTTATTGAAGCTCGCGACACCAAGCTTGAAACAAGAGGCTGTTTTTGATTTTCTAGGACTTTGGCCTCCTGCATCTGAAGTAAACCGAAATTTTGTTGGGTCAAGATAAGGTACCCTACTGGATCCGGCGTTATACACCAGAAGACAGACCCGATAAGCAAGTGGAAAACATACATGTCCATGATATGATGTCAACAGCCGACATTCTATCACAAGAAGATGAAACATAGTCATGGCGAGGACAGCCCTACGCCGCAACCGAAAACTCACCATTGTGATTGTGGTAATTCAAACGAATGCATCTTCCCTGACACAGCTTGGTGAACTTGATCAACATCGACTCTGAGGGTCACTTGAGCTGCTGTTTCCTTCCTAATTCAAGGAGAGCAGCTAGTATGTAGAAATGGATGATTCGAAATCCGGGAGTTAAGTGGAAGATGTACTATAACGCAGTGTGGTACAAGCCATGTACGAAATGATCCTAGAGGGATCTCGGATATAGTGACCATGCAGAGCAGGCATGAGTCTAGGGGACAGTTATTGCCTCACAGTCAGGGGCACTCAAGTATTCCTGGCCGCGATACATTTGTCACTACAATGCTATGTGTATTCAAGGCCGTAAGTAAGGATATTCATGAGACGTGAGACCAGGGCCGGTATGCCTAGCCGGCTTTATGTTTATGTTCGGAGCTGGGAGAGCGTGGTAAAGTACCCGCGTGTTTACCGAAGCTCTTTCCTTATTGTACGAGATCGCCTTCAGCAGCTGGTATTGGCCGAAGAATCTTCAAGGTCACGAAGAACATGTGTTTATTCCATTCAGGTCGGTTGAATATGACTCAATCCGAGAAGACTATGTAATGTGCAGAAACTCGTACACGCCCAAGTCCAATCACGGGTTCGGATACGCGCGTCTTACGGAGCAACTATAGAGGGCTCAATCGAGATATTTGCTTTCCTCTTAGCATCCTGAGTAGAGACCGTGAGACCACATGGCCTCAACTTCATCTGCTCACCTGGCGACAAAGAATTTTAGTCGCCCTTTCGCTTCTTTCCCTCTACGACTTCCCTCTCACCTTCCCTCTCGCCTGCTCTCTCACCTATTCTTATTTCATTCACAAACCACCCGCAAATACTTTTCTTCTCACTTCAACTCACAATAAATCACTCCAACTTTCACTCCCCCAACCATCGCCGTCACAACTTTGACGGCTTTTTCATCATACCAGGACATCTCATCAGCAGCAGCACGACGCGAACCAATCGATATTTAACCTTCGGACTCTCCGCCTTCTTCACAACTTTACACACTCACCATCTCACCTTTCCGCCTACCACGACGCCTTCCGTGGAGCCACACGCACAACCAAACCACCATGGCACGCGCCAGACCCTCGAGTTCTAACTCTCGTCTGAATCTGCGGGAAATCCTCGAGGAAGGGCGGTCATATATTGCCGCTTGCGACAAGCGACGAGCCGCCGGCTGGCCGCTGAGAAAATACAACGACCTGACAGCGTCCGAAAAGGAAATACCTGACCGGTGGATGGCAAGATTCTACGAGTGTAACCATTTGGGCAAGCTCGATACGGCGGAAGCGAGAGAGACTGCGAGAGCCAAGCTGTGGGGGCTGGTATTTTCCACCTGGGACACAGACAGCTCTCCACCGCAACCTGCACGTCTCGTCGCCAGAAAGACAACGGATAGCATATTCAAAATTGGGATCCTGAGAGAGGATGTCGAGCCTTCCAAGAAGCGAAAGGCCGATGACTCGAGTGTCCCCGCGCCTGCTTCACGTCCCCATGGACCGCGTTCCCGCGGCGCCGACGTCTTTATCAAGGCCGACATCAACTGGGCAACCGAAGACCTGGGTTTCAGCTTGTGCGACGCTAGAGGTGCAAACTTCACCTCCGACATCAAGTTTGAGTGGACGCATGGCTACTATCCTAGCTTTGCCATGGAAGAATGCGCAAAAGGTTGGGACCGTGACGAACTCCGCCGAATTTGTCTAGTTAGTCAATACCCACCTCATAGTCTACTGGAATAGGTACGAGCTGTTGTACTCCCTCAAGAACAACTTGGGAGGCCGTGACGAAGCGAGCCTTCCCGAGGCTCGTACTATTGTACGATGGCCCTCAAACTCCACGGACGTCGCAGCCCAACTTCCCTACGTGATCGACAAGACGCCCGACAACGCGAATGAGCTGTTGACAAGCGTGAAGCTCTGTGCCGATCTTTAGGAAAAGCGTGGAATCTCGCTTGGGCGCTTTCTCATGTTGCCCCGGAAGATTCGTTTGCTTTTTCCTATTTCCCATCAAAGAGGAGTTGGTTTCTCTTCTCCTACCTTGGCAGCATTCCGTTTGTGAATTAGTCTGCAGTGGGGAATCTGGAGGGTTTGGGGACTACTTTTGAGAAAGGGCCGATCGCAATGTTTCTCTTGCTTTTAGAATTCACACCATAATAATCGTCTTCTATCTTCATTAAGCGATTTTGCGATCCAGAAAATTCAACTTTGTCGGGGTAGCACCAATTATTTTGAGGCCTCACGGCTTTCCGCTTGACCCGTAGGTAAATGTCTACCACAAAGAGGCCCCCGAGAATTAAAGCTAGCCGTTGATTGATTCTGTCCTCTTTGTTACAGACAAGCAACTCGAAGGTCCACATTTCAGATGTTCCACGCCGCTGGTAGTCGTGAGTACCAGAGCACAGTCAAAATTGAATGCTTCCGAATCCTTCGGGGCTCTGCAATGTGGGGCGCCGGGCCGGACCCGATGGTCTCGGATTTACAAGGCAACTTTTGTGTCATTATCCCGATCCGGGTCGGCTTTGGTCTGCACCGGCCCAAATAAGTTGCCCATTCCCGACCCGCTGCTGGCATCAGCCAAGACTTTGGCCCGATCGCTCAGCCGGAGCCTGCTTTGTGGCTTCAGGCAACGCAAATCCTTGCGCGGTCATGCCTGAAAGTTGGGGCTGTGTTTTTCAAGACGCTATTCCAGACTTGCGAGAGGGCAGACTTAGTAGAAACATAAGTCGCCCGGCGCAGCGATGGGAGAGACCGGGTCATTATATAGATTCAATCTTCTGCTTTTCGTGAGTTAGGGGCAATACGGTTCAACATCACAGCATCGGAAAACTCAACCAACAACCTGATTCAACCTCCCGCATCATATCAGAGCAACCAGGTTTGATCCCCATTCTATCGCGTCGTCCGCAATCCATAATGTTGAACCGCAACATGAACCAGCTTTTCCCACCAAAACCGACTTTCACAGAACAGAACCTGTCGAACCAAGCAGGCAGAGTATGCCCTGCTTTCCCAAATATCTTCAACATCGAAAGTTAACAAGACGAAGGTCTTTATCATCACAGGCGGGGCATCCGGCATCGGATTAGAACTCTGCAAGATCCTTTACGCAGCCAACGCGACTATATATATCGCAACACGTTCAAGCGAGAAGATAGCCACGGCAACCAAGACCATCAAGACCATATACCCATCAAGCAATGGCCGACTCGAGCCACTCATCCTCGACCTCGCAGATCTGAAAACAATCAAGCCAGCAGTCGAAACTTTCCTTGCCAAAGAGACAAGACTAGATGTACTGGTACACAACGCCGGCGTCATGATGCCGCCTCAAGGCAGCAAAACTGCCCAGGGCCACGAGTTACAGATCGGCACAAACGCGCTTGGCCCGTTTCTCCTAACACAGTGCCTGGAGGAGAGATTACAGGCTACCGCTCGGCTTGAAGGGATGCCAAGAGGACGCGTGAGAGTAATCTGGGTCGCGAGTATGATATCGCTTGGAGCACCCAAAGGTGGTGTAATCTGGGATGACGCCAAGGGTGCGCCGAAGCTGTCTGGTGATTCTATGAGCGATTACATGCAGGGCAAAGTCGGCTGCGTTTTTCTTGCGGATGAGTTTGCAAGGCGAGTGAAAAAAGATGGCATCATCTCTGCGGTAAGCTTGGTTCTCAACTCCTCTCACTCGATCACGGCCAGCGATGGCTGACTTGAACAGAGCGTGAATCCAGGAATAGTCAAGACAGAGTTGCAGAGACATGCTCCAGCAGCAATGAGTGTCGTAATGGTATGTCCAAAAATATCTGACATTGTGGTTTTCGTCACAAAGCTAATCGGGTCCAAGGGTGTCGTTTTCAAAGGGCCTAAATACGGCGCTGTGGCAGGTGCAGGTGGGTCACGTGAGGCAGCTCCTTCACATCTCGGAGCTGCCCCACCTACACCTTGCCCAGATATCCAGCCCAGCCAGCCCTCAGCTTTTCCCATCATCATCATCATCATCAGATCCAATACAGTAGTATTGCCTCCACAGGCGCTTACAGCGAGCTCTTTGCAGCTTGTTCACCAGATGTCTCTGTAGAGAAGTCTGGTTCGTACATTATCCCGTGGGGAAGATTCGGGTGTATCCTGGAAGACATTGCGGAGAGAATGAAGCCGGGATCAAGCGGGAAGAAGTTCCTGGGAAAGAAGTTTTGGAACTGGTGTGAGAGGGAAACCTTGTCTTATCAATGAGGGGAGTTGAGTGGCGTTGATTACATGTGTAATCCACAATCAACTCCTTTCTTTTCTTTGCGTTACTTTGATAGTCTTTCGACGTTAATCGACTCCGTTTTTGCAGTCGATGATAAGACCAAGACCTACTCTCCATCACTATAAGCAACATTACTGTTTTTTCCCCTAGTAAAACATGCCCTGGGCATATTCTCTACGTAATCTGCATCAAGAGATGTTAGGTAGGTAATAGAATGCCTTCTCCAACTACTCCGTCCAACTCCTACATGTATAGTAGGTCCAATAGTCCATACGAAGACCTGACTCCTGCGCAGAAGGCCATCCCAGAATTGTGGACGGAGTTGTACATCGAACGAAACAGAATGCCCGAATTCGACGAAGAAGAGGAGCCCAATAAGTGCATTAAGCGACTGCGGGAGCTCGTCTTTTCGGGCTGGGATACCAACACGGCCATTCGCCTCCCGGCGCCAGAGGCGAAAAGACAAGCCGGCGACTCCACGAGACAGGTTGGTATCCTAACAGAGGATACGAGCGTGTCTTTGGCCAATAAACAAAAGATAAATCTGGGACAGTCGGTCCGCGCTATCCCTGTCTGGCACCACAGAGGAGCGCCCATCTTCCATGAAGTCGACATCAACTAGGAGGCCAATGACCTAATGTTCCCTTTCTTCGATGTCAAAGGATCTACCTTTCAAACCAGCATCCAATACAACCCACTAGAGAACCTTTCGGTCAACCAAGCAAAGGGTCAGGCGATCGATCGCCGGGACACAGCAGAGTTTGAGCGGCTCGGAAAGGCAAATACCAGTCTTACCATATACTGGTGCCGAAATGCACTCTTGAAGTCTCTCCGCTATGAAGGTGAGATTTCTAGATACCGACGCCGGCCTCGCCGCAACCCGGATGCGTGGAAGGGAGAACCCAGCTCGCAGGGCCAGGCAGCCTGGGGTGATAATCGACGAGAACCAGCCTGATTTCTCGAAGCTTGTGCACATCGACCTCTTCAAAGACGTATAGAGTGCGATTTTGCGGTCAATGATGGTCTTGATATAGGAGTATCAGAAGGGAGTTCACGTAGGGGCAATTAAAGCCCAAAAATTATTTATTATAACTACTAGTAGTCAGTGAAAGAACAGCCTACCGTTTAAAAAAGCCTGACTCCTAGCTATACTGCCCGTACTGCCTCTAGTAATTACCTTAATACTAAACCTATCTCTAGTCTCATCAGTACTACCACTTTTCCTCGTCGTGTTATATTCAGTGAAGAATAGATAGATGCAGAGCATCTAGGCAAAATAATCTTAGCAACGAGGATTGTAGAGATAAGACATCGGGAGTAATGATATCGCGATCGACGCAATATCATGTCACCCACTTGCTAGGGATCCGGAGTAAAGATGCTTTGCCCCCTCCGCCTCGTCACCATGTGGGGCTTGCTCGCGAGAAGTCTCACTGAAGTCAAGTTGGACGCGATCCGAAGTGTGCCGACGTTCAGTACCTATACCCTTGTATGTGCTTAAAGCTCATGTGCGGAGTACCATATGGTGTGAAGATATAAAACCATAGTCTGTAGCAAGGAATCAATCCTTTTCGTATTTTCATCGTGCGCTAGGCATCATAGGTATGTACGGAATAATATGTCCATGAAATTTCCACACGGCTGTTGCCATCCCATTAGGGATGTCAATGTTCTCTCCTTTTTTGCCCCTCTAGCAAGTAGTCGCTCCGTTGCCGGTGAAAGAGCCGGATTGATAGGCTCCGCTGGCATCATCAAGACATTCAGCTAATCAACACGTTAGTTGTCAATCCCAATAGTCTACCAGAACAATTCACTTACCAACAGTAACCAACTTCAGGTTGTTCGACTTTGCCCAGTTGATCAACCACGGCGTCAAAGTCTGCACCGTGGTGGCGTAGGTCTCGTGCATGAGAGGAATATGTCCGTTGCCGCTCGCGCCGGCAGCGGTGAACTTGGCCTCGCTCTGCGCAGGCGTCTGCCCGTTCCAGTCGCCCGAGTCAACGTCGTCTGTGATGACCTTGTAACCCAGCGTCTGCATTGTCGAGAGCACGGATCCGCCGGTGGCGAGGTATGGCGGGCGCATGTAGGCGGGCTTCTTGCCGATGATGTTGACCGTTGCCTGCTCGAGCTTTTGCATTTCGGTCGTGAGCTGCGCCGCGGTCAGGCTGCCAAAGGTGGAAGGGTGCGTCCAGGTGTGCGAAGCGATTTGGTGACCAGAGTCAAAGGCCTTCTTGACGGCGGTGCGCTGGTTGTAGATGCAGCCGTAGAGGGTGCCCGTCATAAAAAAGGTGGCCTTTGCGCCGCCGTTGTTGAGGATGTCGACGAGCTGCGAGGTGTATTGGTACGGGCCGTCGTCATAGGCGAGAGCGAAGACGCCGGACTTGGCGCACTTTTGGATCACGACGCCTGCGCTAGGGGCGCGCTTGATGAGTTCCATGGGGTTCTCGATGGGGATGGCAGCCGCGCTGGCGGCCATCAGGAGACCGGTGACAATGGTGTCGAGAAGCATGCTGGGCGAATCGGGACGTTCGTCGAAGAGAGAAGAGTATCGAAGGAACTGGTGATGGATGTGGACATCAAGCTTTCGGAAACAGGAATGACCTGGCTGGGAAACCGGCTATATATGCCCATTATGGCGAGCTGGAAAGACGATGATGAGCCCACACGAATCACTTCAATCTCGTCACGACTGGAGAACGAAAAATACAGGAAAACCTCCTTTGTGGGGTTATTGAACATGGGGTGAATGGCCGGATGCGACCTCTTCGGGACTTCGCTTCGTGGCTCGAGGCGAACCTTGCTTCTCACAGGGGCAAGATTCAAGAGTACCACGGCGCGAGGCCGGCAGTGAGGGGCCTCTAGGGGCTCGATTCGACTGCATCAGGTCAAGAGCAATCTAGATGAGTATGCGGAAGGGGAACGGGAGACAGCATTGATTGAGCAGTCTCATTTAGGCTCTTCTCCTGGTCGCGGGGTGCTTAATCTGGAACGGAGGGTGACGGTCAAAAGGGAGAATTTTTGGCGGGGATCTGATGGCCATCCCGGCGGGTTGACTGGGGGTATATCAGGGCGGCTGCTATTCAGACGACGATGGTTTCTCCGCATATTGAAGGGAACCAGACTTTTCAGCTCTTTGGGTGCCGGGGAAGACGTCCACGTGCGTTCTTTGCGCGGCTGAATCGGCATAGCGGCAACAAGTGTACCAAGGATGAGATCTTCCGGAACCTAGGGAAGAGGTGCATCTCTGGGGAAGAAGTGATTCTTAGCCATATGAAGTTGGTGATGGTGATGTTGCAATGCGACTATTCGTACCGGCTAAATGTGAAAGCTTGAACACCAGTGACGCGCTGAAGTTCGCACTAGTTTAGACTGCACCTGGCCGGGGGAAGGGAGCGCTTAGGGGCTTGAGGCCCTGTCTGAGTGCTGACTCAACTTAGACTCGTTGCTAACTCATCTCGTTCTCCCTCATCTCACTTCACGAAATGACTGGGGAGTGAAGTGCATACTCGCGGTCGCTTGTTCACTGAAGGTAATTTTAGTCGTCAAAAGGTTGCGATCCAAATGCTGAGCTCACGCGCCCGCAAGAAACCAGCCAATCAACGATGGCGAATTATCTAATTTGAGGCGATCTCAGCTGATCAACGGCGCCCTTCGTGTCAAGCCTGAACATTAACATCACGGCGCCTGCGGAAGCTTGTGTTTCTTCTCATTTGTGTTCACATTCGCCATCGACAAACGATACTTTTCACAGCCGATATCCGACCTATGGCAACAGCATCGCCACAGCTCTACATATGTAAATTCGACCGGCCGGAACCGAGCATCAGACTTTACCCTCAACATGGACGTTGAGTGTCAATGCGGCACGGTTACGTTCAAGACCCCAGCACCAGAGCCCCTCGATCTCTACTGCTGCCACTGCTCGCAATGCCGCAAGCAATCCGCTTCAGCATTCGGTACATCGGCAATCTTCCCCGCCAATGGCCTCTTTCCTCTCTTGGGGGATCTCGAATCAAAGCTCCAAGTCTGAGCTCGTCCCACAAAGAGCGGCGGGTACATGGATTGCTACTTCTGCCGGCTGTGCGGGACCCGAGTCTTTCATCGCACCCACGATGAGAAGGGAGTACCCAAATCGACGGTCAGCATCAAAGGAGGATTGATCTTGGGACTCAAGATGGATAGTGGAAAGCATATCTGGACGAGCAGATCGGTAGTGAAGGTTCCTGAGGGTGCCGAGAAGTATGATGAATCTCCGCCTACAACGCCCCACAGCAGCAAGGATTCAAAAGCTTAGGAAACCCTAAGGTAAGAATATTTGTTGGCGGTTCTCATTCGACTTTGTAAAGACGCTCATCTGTTCGGATAGAGAATGTCCACGGATCTAGGGCACACAAGTTATTGGCTGCTGGTTTTATCGTCTTGTCGGGAATAGATTGGACGGTACACAAACAGGATGCCGTGCAATATTGCTTATGCACGCCCCTATCAGTAATCGTTTGATTGCCTGTCCTTCATCTTCTTACTCGCGGCCATTACTTTAGAGAGGGCGTCAGAGTGCCTTAACACTTTAACGGTAAAGGCCGCAGCCAATTTTGTTACTAGGCGGCCTTCGGAGACAAGGAGCAGAAGTCCAGAGTCTTTCGGACCGCACAACAGAGGGCCACTAGTGCAAAAGATTCATGGATTTGCTTGCAAGGCATCGCGGAGACAAGTAAACGCAGTTTATGGCTCAAAAGAATACAAGAAAGAACTAAATAAACAGGCAACCAAGTGACTAACACTACTACAAGCGGCAAGCGGACAACCGCCGGCAGCAGCATATTGAAGTGACAGGGGCCGCCAGAGTTGGCAAACCATACGCGGAAAGGGACGTATCTTTGAGTTTCGGTTACAACGAGTTTATAGCTGGTTCTGCTCTGTCGCATGAAGGTGTCTGAGACAAGCTGACTGCTACCGGCCACATATGGCACTCCTGATGATGCTGAAGCGTCAAGCCAAACAAACATATAATCATCAGGTACATCAATAGTGATGGTAAAGATCGTTGCCTGGTTGAAATTTAGGTAGCCTCGTTGTTGGATCACCTCACACGAATTGCTCCAGGTTGTGCCTGACGGACCGCGCACTCTGTAAATGTTTGCGGGATTATTTGCCTGAATTGGGCTGTTGGTATATGAGATAAACGGAGTGATTCCACTGCCAAGAGGCGTTTGACCTTGGGTAAGCAAAGTCAAATTCAAGTTTCGTGGGTTCTTGGATCCATCGCCTAACACCCGCAAGAGTTCTTGGCAGGGCGCAGAAAGTCGATCAAAGACGTATGCGGCGAACTCGCTACCAGGAAGACAGGAGGGCGCAGCACTCGTGCTTGTGGTGCTGGATGAGGAGGTTGAGGCGCTGGACGAGGAACTGGAGCTGCTGGACAAGAAACTCGAACTGGTGGTAGTCGGCAAGCTTGGAGTTGTAATGGATGAAGTGGAGGACAGACTGGTTGTGAGCGAGGTGCTTGAAGAAGTGTCAGACATGCTCGCCGAAAATGATGATGTCTCGATCTTGTAGAATTGGAGAAGCGCATCGAGGTGGAAGATCTTGATTCTGCCATTGCAGAAGTCTGGGTGAGCAAGGTCGTTTTTGAAGACGGCGAGGGCGACAACGAGGGCGATGAGGACGGCGAAGGCAACAAGGACAACGAAGGGGACAGGGTCGGTGACAATGATGATAGTGTCGATGGCGAAATAGCTTGGAGAATCGTGTCCGATGATGTAGAAGAGTCTCGAAGTGACCCGCTCGGCATAATTGCGGTGGAACGACTCGTGGTGCTGGAGACTCCCATCGAATTTGCACTTGGTACAGTCGATATCGCGATACCCTGACTGGACAAGCCAGGAAGCTGTATTTGGCCGCTTTGACACAGGTCGACTATCCCATGAATGTTAGCCTCCGGACCCGCAAAGTAGAGAAGCTATGAACTTTACCTCCGTATGCCAAGAGAGATACTGGATCATAATCAGGCGGACGGGACGTGAAGGTAACGTGGACCTGTCCAGTGGCATCCTGACAGAAGCCTGCCTGGGTACTAGGGAGGGATGGATGATAAAATCGAAGGACCCCCTCAAAGACGTCGAATGTGGTTGTGATGGCGTTGTTCTGTGGCGTCCCCATAGCATTGAGAGGTTTATAGATTTCACCTGGGGAGTAATGAACTGGAACGCCGCTGTCTAGTAATTCGCCAGCGACCAAGGAAAAAGCTGTTGCGGTGTCGCATTTCTGCCGATCTGCACTGATGTTTTGGTTCACAAATCCACCCGGCATCCTTTTCTCTAGATTTCTTTTAACGTTTAAGGCGGACCTGAGGCAACGAAGAGGATCACAGGTTGATCAACTTGCGCGGATGTTAACGTAAAGGGACCAGAGCTAGTGGCAGTGATCGGGACCTGTCTGTTCGAGGTCAGACTAGCAGGCGAAGATGTGGTAAGTGGAATGGATGAAGTATCAGATCCAGCGGCCGAGAATGAGGAAGGATCTAAGGACGAAGTAGGTATTGTCAACGGGGTCGTTGCCGTTGTAGCAGTCTGTTGTGCAGATCGTGATGCTGACAGGCCAGTGGCCGAGAGTGAAGTGTCGAGAGAGAAGGTGGGCGTTCCGGAAACTCCAAACGTGGGATTTGTGGAAAGATTGATGTTTGTTTCCGTTGACAAGGGTGCATCAGCGGAAGAAGTTGAGTTTGGTGTTGTCTCGAGTCCTGTCGGACCAGCCGTGATCGTCGTAGGCTCCAGATAAGTCGATAGGTAAGTGAAGCACCAAGTCGCTGGTAAATCACCCTCATGGTCGAAGGACGACACAGACGCTAAAATTCTCTGTGGTAAGAAGGACAAACTTAGTATAGAACGAGGTGTCATGATGCCAATGATGATGGTGATGATGTGGATGATGTGTGAAGTAGGTTATGGAACAGTGAAAGATCGTCAGCACAACAGCAAGCAGACGACTTGATTCCCAAATACATATACATCAAGGTCTAATGACGAGGTGCAGAGTCCGATACAGGGTCGCTCGTGTTTGAAGCAATTAGAACAAAGAGAAGATGCTCCATAATATTAAAACAAGACATCAAATCTTATTCCAACGAGACATGAAACCTCAGCATCTAGACCATGGACTGATTATGATTGGGAAAAGACTGGGTTGGAACGCTGTGAAACGTGAGGCGCGATGTAGGTATGCAGCTAGATCGAGAATAGATAGCCTCACAAACGCCACGATAACAGACTGAGGTGGTCGACACCCCGCCATCGCGGCTGAATCTGATATGTCCATTGAAACAAAATTTCTGATTTCAGCCCGCCACAAAGCGGCTCCCACACTGGTCCGGTGTAAAACTCGTCGAGTTTTGGGTTTGTGTAGACAATCGCTTGAGTGTGCTCAGAGAGCTGTAGAAATATGCTGTTTACACCCGTGGGCAAGATCAAGAGTCTTCACCAGTCCCAGTGATTACTGTTCGTCACGCGAAACGGTGCTGCAGGGAGAAACTCAACCCTTGGTAGCTAATGGTTTGGAATGCGACTTCTGCGGGCTAACTCCTTGCAGCATTCAAGTTACAGATCTCATTCTGTACGTTGTACTTTAAAACAAGCTTCAATAAATGGAATGATGAGGCTGATACCACGGGTACCTTTCCCGATTGTTCCACCGCAAATCCGACGTTGCACAGCCTGAATGCTCCGAGAAAATGTCGATAATATCAACACAAGTTACTGTCATAGAAATGATTTGACGTGTCTTTTTGGTCATCATCAAATAGTACTTCAAAGCATGTCGGTGCAAACAAGGCCCCTCTTCATCATTCATCTGCACTCAACATGTATAACTTAGTGTATGTACATGAAGCTCAATATTGTACATGCCATGGTCCCCTTCAAAACGATGGACACTAATGCCACCAAGGGGCCCAGATTTCGTGACTCGTCGTAGTCTACCTAATGAGGCCCAGGCATCATTCTCAGGCGCGACGAGAGTGGGAGCGCCGGCCGATGCTGCGCTTGGCGCTCATCATCTCGACGCTCTCATCGTAGTATTTTTTTTTATTTTTTTTTTGTTCTATTTAACGCCGTAGCGGCAAAGGCGCAGCCGCCCTTGCGGCAGACCTCCCGAAGGGTATATGGCGTGGAGGGCCGTAGGCTCGAGCTATATACTCTATAGTACACGCCTTTTCCTAACGTCCTCCAAATCTTGCCCGTGGGCTACTGTCTGTTCTATCCGTCCCTAGTTCCCGCTGGTTCCCTAGTTCCGTTGTTTCCGTCTGTCCCTCTAGGAGGAGAAATTCGTAAGTCGGGCCTAGGTCAAGACCTAGTCCTTAGTACCGCGGGCAGATCTTCTGAAAGAAGTCTGTCACGCGGAGAAAGGCCTGGAAGCCAATAGGATCAGTGATTAACCCCTTATAGTACTGCTCAAGAGATCCTACAGGTCCTATAGGATCGAGTGGGCTAGAAGGGTGGAGGGTAGGCCACTGATGCCTCCTCACTAGGGTCTTTTGGCAGTAGACTAGATGGTCTACCGCCTTTGCCTCCCCGCAGGAGCAGGTAAGTAGTGCTTCTGTATGGTTAAAGCGTTGGTGGTATTGTTCGAAGTCTCCATGGCCTGATCGGGCTACTAGGAGATGATGAAGGATAGCCCGCGGCAGGGCTAGTTCGGGAGCGCAAGCGAGGGTGGCCTTGAGTCCTAGCTGGGTATAGCAGGATGTTGCCTCCCGTTTCCACCATTTTCTGTATTGGCGACGTATACGCTCCTTAGCAAGCCGTTTGATCTCTGAAAGAGTTGCTAGCTGTCCCCTTGGGACTAGTAGGGTTGTGCCCTCCTTAGCTAGGCTGTCTGCTTCTTCGTTTCCTTTAATACCTTGGTGCCCAGGAGACCAATGGGTTCGTATATCGTGTATCCTGCCTACCTCCTGGATCTCAAGGAAGGCCGCTTGTGAGGAGTCTGGGACCTTACCGCGAATCCCCTGGATAACGCTGGTATTGTCGATGCAGATGTGTATAGGCTGGCCTTGGAAGGTCTGAAGGGCCCGTCGGAGCCCAGCCCTCGCCCCCTCCGCCTCACCATCAAACACTTCTGCTATGCCGAGACGGCCGCAGCCCTGGGCTATACGTTTATTGTTGCGGTAGATAACAAAGCCGTACCCTGTAGCTCCTCCGTCAGGAGCTTTGGAGCCGTCTGAGTATACGACTGTATGCTGACCTGGCACAGTCTTGAGCCAGGCCTGGAAGATCCTAGCTGCTACATCCTTCGTCTGTGTAACTATAAGGTCATAAGACCCTGGGAGGTATTGCGGCTGTAGGAGTGCTGGCCTTGGACACTTAGGTAACAGGCCAGCTGTTCTTTGGAGCCTGGTCTGTTGCCGCCCTGGCTGCAGCAGCCTTAGGACCAAGGGATGCTGTTGGTCAACCTTCTGCAGGCGTATAGCGAAGCGTAGCTCATCGTAGTCGGAGGTGCCGTTGTTGGGATCGGCGTCCTTCTTTAATGATATTAGCCCCTATTCCCCCATTTTCGTCTCAGCAGAACAAAAAAACTTACCGCGTTCTCGGCGCCACACTTGGAGCCAGCATTATACTTCCCATCAGGCCCATCGACGCCAGCAAACTCGCGCTTGTTGTTCGCCTTGAGCATATTGGTAGCAGCCGCGGGCAACCACCCATTGATAAAGTCACCGTGCGAGCAAAATGAGTTACCGCACGCAAGCTCGAAGGGCGGCGTGCCATTCCATCCATCAGGAAGCACCTTGCGGAGATCGTAGCGGATCGAGAACCGAAGCTGCGGCTGGCGCTTCATGCCCTCGGGGCATCGGTTCGCGGGCTTGAAGCCGTCCTTCTAATTCTGGGTGCCCGAGTAGGCCGACTCGAGCGTCTGCTCGTTGACGCAGTCGTGGAAGAGGAGGAGGGTCTGCAAGTGCGTGGAGCACGTTTTCGTCGGCCAGGCCGCGACGTCTTTGCCCTCTTCGGTGGGGTCGCCTTCGCAGAACCATTGAATGCCGGCGAGGTCCTCGACGTCGGCTTGTGTTGTGCCCTTGGAGTTTCCGGCGACGGTTTTGTAGTTTTGGGGGATGGCGACCTCGGCGCTTTCGATGGCGACGTAGTAGGCGCTGAACCGGGAGAAGGGGACGGGTGTCATGCCGGTGTCGTTCTTGACATACAGAGTTGGGATCCCTTTCGAGCTCATGTCAGCGAGAGAACGTCTTATGGTAGAAGAACTGGCTATCACTTCCAGCACATCAAAGAGTTCGGCTTGAGCTTACAGTAAGAAGATGTCGCAGCGCCACATGTGGCGCTGCCGGTTACTGCCGTACGATACCGCTTTCCATAAGCCGATTACCCGTCTTGTACGGTATATAGATATGACCCTCATACGGATCTTTTACTTAGAGGAATTAAGTGTTACGCCCGCCGCAACTTGTCACTGTGGGCGCGTAGCTATATAATGCAGAACAAGGGACAATGATGCCGGAGTCATCATTATCGAAGCTTTTGCTTTGTGCCACAGTTGGTTGCCTTGTCCAGCTCGTAACACTACTACTAAATAACTAATTTATTTTATTTTATATTTACTATATTTCTTAAAATTCGCTTTAGAATTTATTAATATCGTTCTATATGGGCGTAACTAAGGGGGTATATTATAGCGCTATATATAGCGCTACTAGTTACTACTATATAAGACCGCTTTATATAAGCCGATTACCTATCTTATATGGTATATAGATATGAACCTTATACGGATCTTCTACTTGGAGGAATCAAGCTACTTTCTACTATACATGTCTTCCACTTGCTACCTTGCTTTGTAATAGAAGAGTAGTCATTGGGGTTCTCAGCAGTTGAGCAACCTGCCTGGAGCTCGGCAGAAGTGTTCGTGTTGAGAGTGACAGCGCCTGAGCCAAAGAAGGTGTGCATGTGGCTCTTGTACTGGCCCGGAATGACGACGGGATCGATGTTCTTGCGCATGAAGGGCTCGGCCACAGCAATGGTGTATGCGTTGGCGATGCCAGCACCGGCAAGCAGGAGAGAAGTAGTAGGAAGCATCTTGAAGTGGCTTTTGGCGAAGAAGAAGAGAAGTAGATGGAAACGAATGAAAATCACCAAACCCGTCAAAGAGAGAGACACGAATTTGGGACTGAACGAAGGAAGGACAAGCTCACACTGGCAGAGTCAAAGCACGAAAGAAAGAAGTCTTCTACCAAAGGAGGTCATCGGCGTTTCTTTAGTATCAACCACCTCTACTCCCCCGAGCCGCCCGATCTCAACGTTTGTTCGTCCCATCGCTGCCGCCTCCGCCGCCCCTGCAGACCCACCGCACATCCCGGGGGCTGTCGATCCCTGGAAGCTCTATCTTTCAGGGGTGAGGATGCACCTATTCTGCGGGCTCGGGCAGCTGAAACACAGTGACCGGCTGGGCGGCGCACTACGGCTGCCTTCAGCGAATTGATGTGCTATCTGGATGAGGTAGCGCGACTGGGATGGGGACGGTACAGGCGCCGCACGACCATGACTTTAATTTCGATTCGAAACGTGCTTGACAGGGTGATAGGCATGCCGATTTAGTCTTAGGCCTTGTCAGGTTGTCAGCACTGAGGGCCAACAGCTGCACGGAGCCATCCAGCTCCCTGGTTTGCATCAATGGACAAAGTAGAGCGGCCTGTCGGACATTGTGCCGCCTTATCAAGTTTGTTTAATGGTGTGTGGCAATGCGTACAACTCAGATTTGGTAAGTAACTTTGTTTCCACTGCCGACCAGTTTGGTTTTTAGACTCCAAGGGGGGCAATCAACTGCTGACACCGGCACCTGCCATGTTGTTCGGACCTCGTTCGTGCCCCCTTACCTCGGAGTCGAGCGATAACCACACTGCGTGTAGCATCACGATGCATAGGGTTCATAGCAAAGACTTACCTTAGGCCCAGTCTGAGAGGAGGCTTTCGGTATACCCCTTGGTACTTGATGAACCACAATACGTACTGACTCTCATTCTAACAAACAATTCTTTGTAGGAAAATCCACGATACGTGAAGCCGAAGGTATGCGAGTAGTTCGGTCTCGCTCTTCAGAAGTAGCCGGTAATCTTAAGATTGGTACATAGCGCACGTCTTTTGGACAGGGGAGAGCCCCTGTAACCTTCACTACACTATATACGTGTACTCCGCGCAGGAAGATTACTGGATTCTTTATACTGCGCCGTTCACCTCGTTGTGTTAACAGGAATCAATATACGCCGAGTCAGCTTCATTGGCAGACAGAATTACGTCACAAGTTTACAGAGTCTTCTCCGATTATCGCAGCCAAGTTGTCTGATTTAAGTGAGATAGTCCGCAGTCCGCGAGAGGTACGCAGCATAAGTACGTTTCTTCCCAGAGAACTAAATCGGGCCGCCCTGTTCTCGCTGAGAGGGCCACAGAACCCTCCATATTAGATACCTGTAGTGGATGCGTGGAAGACCTGTAAAGCGAAATTCAGCTCACAGACTTATTTCATCACACAATGGCAAGTATGTACTCCATAGGTGTCAGATGAGCAACCTTCTTCTTGTCTCCGGTCCTAATGGAATCCCTGCGCAAGGGGGTAATGGGCCAATCTGTCTGACGCTTGACAGGTCCTCTCTCCATTTCCGCTATGATAAGAACGGTTGCCAACCCATTCCTAATGCTGCAAATACACTAGCAGCTCATGGCTACTTTTCAAAGAGATCGACATACAAGACAACGACAATAAGCATTCAGGATACAGCCCATTGTCTATGATCTATCCACACTGGTTAACAGGCGTCTCAGTGTTCCAGTACGCATACAAGTTCTTATTCCCCTTCCGGTCAATCTTGCCCTGGCGGCGGCGTTCCTCCTTCTGCACCTTTTCCTCGTTCCTGTGCTGCACCGCTAGTAGCGAACGCTGCTGTGACGCGGACAAGTGCATCATGGCATTTCGATCGTTCGTCCTCATATTTGCCAGCTGATGTGTAATCATTGCTCTCTCTCGCTTTTCTCTTTTCGACAGGGCTTGTGTCTGATCTGAGTGTTGCGGGTCCTCACTGGACTCCTCTTCTTCGGACTCTACCCGGGCATATTCTAGCTGTGAAGGTGGGGACCGGATTCGACGTCTTAGGTTATTGATAGATGGCCCCGTTTGTTCCGATGACCGCTTGGATATGATCTTGCCTGACGGCAACCGAAGGGAGTCCTCGTCAACCTGTAACGGCTGTCGACTTGGGCTTGATGGCACGTTCTGCCCATCGCACTCTTCTTCGCCACTCTCAAAGCCACGTGCGCTCTCTTCCTTGTCTGCCTGTTCAGAGAAAGTGAAGTCGTAGAAATCGGCGAATTCGGAGTCTTGTTCTGCTGGATCAAACCTGCAATGACCCTTGCCGATCATGTGCTGTTGTACGGCTTGTACCGTTGTCCTCTCTGTCCCACAGTGCAAACATTCCCGGTAATCGAATATGACTAGGTGCAGGTACTTGAAGAGAGTCTCCAGGTCGACGACTAGATGTTGCCGGTGTGGAATGAATAGGCCGTGTGACTTTTGCATGTGGGCTACACTGGCATGGAAGTCTCGTGAGAGATTGGGGCAGAAAAGGCACTGCCCGGGAGTAAATGATTGCATGGCCGCGTTGTGGGAGTCCATTGATTCTTTTGAGAAAGTCGTTGTGACATTGCTCTTCTGTTTTGAGGGCCACTCCATTGAATTCAAAAGCGGCATGGTTGTTTTTGTGTTTGTTGCTGTAGTTGCACCCGGCATTTATAAGAGGGAGTCGGTTGTGTGGAGGGGGCTTCTAGTCTAAGGTAAGTTGTAGGAGGTGGCGGGAGGAAATCCTCTTGTTCTACTTAAGAACTGAACTTCTGTTGTTGATTGAATTGAAGAACGAACTGATTTCTTCAGTATCCTGTTCAGGGTTATATAATGATATGCGATGACAGAATCTTCAGGTATTGGGACTACCTCGACTAGACGGCTCTGCGAGCATCAACAGCTCTCAAAACCGCCGGGAAGTCTAAGCCGCTGGACTAAGCCCATGCAGGCCTCGAATGCGCGCCATGAATGACCCGTTCCACTATAACTCTAGGACTCTGCCAATGAAATCTTAGTATCTCGCTGACGAGGTATGATTCATAATGAACGATGCAGCCACATTCGGTGTTCTACCAATCAGCTGCACATTGACTCACTCAAGAACGTGGGACAGACCAAGAATGTCGAAGACCCTGAAACCGTTCTTTCTCTCTTCTCGCATTCTGACATGCGCCTCAACTGAGCGTTGTCATCAGAAGACTGAGAAGTCAAGAGCCGCGACTGGCCGAGAGTAGCCGAGAGTCTGAAGAAGAGATAGCCCCCACTCAACTCACATACAGCACAAGCAACACAGAGACCACTACTACTGTCACAAGCTCAGAGGTGCTGCTCGAGGCAATTAGTGCATTTGGTATTGGATACATCCATTTGCCCTATTTAGTTGTCTCTTCGATGGAGTTGGAACAGTGGGGTACACCAATTATCGTCCACATTGACCAGCGACAATCTGGCTCGACAACTCATTGGGTGGGATTTCCAATCCGCAGCGACCATCTGCGGAGCAAGTTCCTTTGAAGGTCCCATCAGTGCAGGCCTGACCTGCGACGCCACCACCCTTCTTTTGGGGAGCTTTTGGCAGCAATGTTAGCACGCGATTTCGATGAGAGATTTCGCGGCAAAGGACGAGTGAACTTACATGCAAAGGCAGAGGCAGTCAGCCCCAAGACCAAGATAGCGGCGTTGGTGAAGAACTTCATTTTTGGAGCGCGTTGACGAAATAAATGATTGATATGTGTTGAGTCCGGGATCTTAAGAAGCGCCTGGTGGTGAAAATCAGGGAAGTAGAGCAAAAGGAACTAGAATTGATTAAGCAAGAGATATGCGAATCCAGCGCGAGTGAATAGAAATGCTTGATGAGTTGTTTTCCTAAACGGCTTTAACACTTGAGATGTGCTTTCCTATTTAACCAACTTCCTAATCCTGAGAATATCACCTTTCAAGTCGTAGCCGGTGTAGACGAGATCTTCACTAATTCGCTTTCGGTCTCGATAGGTTTGGCTTCGCTTACAGCGACCTGCGACGTCACAAGTTTGGATGGCACCCAAGTTGACACCACTTACTCTTTTAGACGAAACTCCGCCCACGTTTATTGAGTCAGTTAGCCCAATTTTCAGCATTTTGATGTGCCACCTGACCCAAGGAAATGGAAGCATTTGCTGTCTGATCGACGTATAGGAAACGAAAATGTACAGTAATAAAAGCTAGATATTGAGGCTCCTAGAAGTTGAATCTTTAGGTAATTTTCACCTCGCGATAGCCCCACATAGAGACAACTCGGCACCTTGAGCTTGGCAGATTGCTTTTGCGAGGTCGATCGGGACTGCAATCGGCTCTTCAGAGTTGGCTTTGTCTCCATATGGCACACAGGATTTAGGGAAACACACGCAGATAGCTAGACTAAACCTTATTCGGAGGGCAGAAGACAGCCTTCAACAACGTGATACGTCGCAACATGTGATTCTATCACCAATATCGAAACTTATCTAGGTCAAGTAAGCAAGTAAAGTCAGCATACGTGCCTAACGGCCTGGGCGATGTGCCCCTTGAATTACGATCAAATTCTGGGCCGAGACTAACACAACGTTATGAGGTGTTGTTTAACTATCACTTGTGTAAAGCAAGATTTGTGTATATCTCGTTGAGATCTTGCAACTCCCTGCCTCAGTCTTTTTGCCTTTTCCGTTTGATTTTCGGCTAAGCACTCATCCTATTCTTACAAGATGCCGCCAGCCTTTCCAATACACTCAAGTGCCACTCAAACTCCTTCACGCTAATACTGAATCGCCGCAGATTCCGCGTTCCTACGAACATTGCCCCTTCGATATCCTCTGGCAGAATATCTCTGAAGACCGTGCACATCGTCGCCACGCGAAGGATGATAACCATGGTAAAGGTCCTATGGGGATGTTAGGAATGGGTCTTTACCAGAAAAGAGCTTGCAGCAATGTGGTCCACACTTACACCATACCACCGGCGAACAAGCCAGTAAGACTGTTAGCAGGGTCAATATCGAAAACATTGATGAACCCTTTGCACCCCTCCAAGCACAATCGACACCGCTCTAATATCGCCTCTCGACACGGATGCGTCTCAAAATGCGCCATGTTCAACATCACGTACTCGATGAAAGGGCGATGAATGATGTACTGTCCGGCATAATACCGGCCCTTGAGCCTAAGCACATTCCACGGATTATTCCCCAATTCTTCAACTCTGATGATGCCCGGCGTCATGGGCGAGCTCGCATTCTCCAGTTGCTGCCCGGGCGTCCTTCTAGGCTGGCTCGTGAGTAAGAAATCAGGCAGGTTGCGATAGAGCGCGCCGTGGTATGACCAGAGATCCTCCGTGATACGCAGTAGCCAGTTTGCGTAGTCGGTACGGGTCATACGGAACTGGTCTTTGCTGTCAAAGACTACGCTGTTGACTCGATTGAGGAAACGCCTGATAGCCGCGTTGGTACTGATCTGGAAGGCGACTAGTTCCTCGGTTCTGTAGAAGGACGTCGAAGCCGGACTCGTCACTTCGGCTTCCGGGGTCGTCTGGGCCATGGTGAAGTCTTTGTGCTGTTTGGGTGTTTCTGGGGCTGGGTAGGGCACGACGTCTTCGTATCTCGCTATGCCTGATGGTAATGTTATCGAGATCTCGGACACAAAGTCTCCTTCGTAAATCAAAGCGACCCAGAAGAGTCTGCGGAAGGCATCTGAGAATCTCTCGCTGTTGTCTCCGGCTATGGCAGCTCTGTTTTGTATCAGTAAAGGCTTGCTTTCTATGAGTCAATCGGGCGTCTCTCAAATTACCTTCTCGTGAGCGCCTCGCACTTCACGGCGGTTGCATGTGCCCAATGGAATGAGTCTGCCACTCTACCGTTCGCATTATTGTATAAACTGCAAGCTGTCAGTTTAGATAGACAATTGCCCAGAACGTGGGCGCGCTTCTGACCTTGCCAACATCGTGCATTGTGCTGCTTCGAGGCTGATTTTGGAAGATATGAACCCCAACAATAGCCGCGCTTTCCGCCACAGCTGTTCATCGATCCCTGGAAAGTCCCCAATGATGCTAGAACTCACGGATCTTTGTTGAAGACCTTCGTCTCGGCCTGCTCTTTTATCTAATGAGATACGATAGTCCCCAGTGCAGACAAATGATCCCATGCAAAGGACCAGCAATAGTAAGCAGTACCGAGACGGCGCAGTAAGGGGTGCGACTACACTTGCAGTCTTCTCCGAGGCGACTACTTCGTTGAAAGTCTGGATAATATCCTCTGGTGAGAGAAGAGGAAAGAAGATGTTCACTTCGGCAAAGTACTCGTGAATCACCTCTCGATATCGATCAGCGGCATCGATGGAGACTGGGAGACTGCGGTCTTGGAACAATCTCCAGGACTCTGGAGGACAAGTTGCAGAGTCTGCAGCTGACCTTTCGCAGAAGAAAATGTCAGTTGCTTCCGCTGAGCGTAGTCCTCCTGAGAACGCTGGCCGTGGTGGTGATGGTTCCATGTCCGTTTCTGATAGCAACTGCTTTACTATCGGCCACTCAAACACGTGATTCGCATTTGCTGTATGGGATAGAGGGATTGGAATTTGAGCATCTCCCTCAGGGTTCCTCGTATGAACTGCATCCGCTTGGTCTCTTAAAGATGTCGAATCGAGAGCTGCATCGGGCTGTGTGCGAGGCCCCGATCCCGGAGTTGTCGCATGTCGTGTGGCCTGAGGTGACGGCGTATCTAAAGACGGCCGCGAATTTTGCTGGTTCTGCTGCTGCTGTTGTCCAGAAAACACTGGCGAGGCAAGCAAACGATCTTCCAACATCTGGATACGCTCTAACAAGATCCTGGTATTCTGCTCGATGCGCGGCTGGTTCGAGTCGCGGTAGACGCATTCCACGTTCTGGGTCACGCAGAGGCTGCACTTCGGCTTGGCAGCGTCGCATCGCGTCTTACGGGCCCTGCAGTTGGTGCATGCCTGCCACACTCGGCGCCGTGCCGGGAAGTAATGGGCCGCGGAGAAGGAAGAGGACGGCACGGAGTCGTTCATGATCGGCCGCCCACCGGAACACTCCGAGGTGATTTGTGCGATTTGCGGAGATGGAACTGGAAGCTGTGGAAAGGGGAATTTTTGACGGGGTTTAACTGGTTGGGGCCACAGTTTAAGTGACTTCAGGGGGGCATTACGTGGGAAATTTCCCCGCTACTCCCCGGCTGTCCTAGCGTCGCCGAGCCCGGGATCTTGCCGGAGGTCTGTCCGAACTATTCGGACTACGGCCAGGCCTCTGTCGCGTGAAGAACCATCTGTGGATGATGAACCGTTTGAGTTAAGTAGTCTGTGTCTCGGTAAGTAACTATGTTCTACTGAGCGAGGATCTTGTCTCAGAAGCCGCCAATAGAGTCCGGGTTGGAGATATGCAAGCAGAGAAAACCTCAGTCTTCATGTTGACTTCAAGTAGCCATTGAATTCAATATGAGAGACATCAAGTATGAATTGAATGAAAGTGAAGAAGCCATGTTAATCTCTATTGATGATATCAAATAACGCCAGTTTATGCAATCCAGACACCCCCATCCCTATAAATTCAGGGTTTGTGAAGGCATCGTGATCATGAGGCAACAGCAACGGGAGTTGCAGTAGCCTGAGCTAAACTCTTCTTCTTTTCATCCGGCGCCAGCTCAAAAACGCCAACTCCAGACACCGTCTCTTTGAGCTTTCCTGATTCCTTCTCAACCTCTGAGGGAATCACCTTACCCTCCAACCTCTTGTCTCCAGGCGCCATGGGGGCATAGAGACTCAACAGCTCATTCAACCTCTCGCGCTGAACGCAGTTCTCGTACTTCCAGCTGGCAGCAAGCTCATCAAGCTCCTCAAATGTCTTGTCCTTGAAGTAGTTGGCCCATTCAGGAATCATGTACTCAGTCATGGTGATGCCGCGGATTCCGCGGAACACGTGCATGTGCATGCGCCACTGCCACGGGTACTTCTTATTGTATTCTGCGGGGACATTGTCTTCGAACCACTTGTGCAGGGGGCCGAAGAGGTTGGGTTGGAGATGTGCGTCGTCGTAGGCCCAGCTGTCGACGGCGAGGTCGCGCTTCTTGCGGATAATGGGGCCGAGGAGCTTCAGCCAGGCGGAGTCGGGGGATAGGTAGGTCATGCCCATGACGTTGACATCCTTGTAGGCCCAGATACTCCATGCTGTGAATGGGGCAATTAGCAAATGTTTAAAGAACTCGCGTCATGAGTTGTCTCACCAATGCCTTCGTCGGTATAGATGGCCATTTGCTTGTCGAGCATCTTGTACCGTTCCTCGTTGTGCTCTTCGTAATCCGGATTATACTCCTTCCGTTCGTAAATCGGACCGAATTCACCTAAGCTCTGATAGTTAGTAGCTTATTTGCTAGGGTCAAAAGTTCTTCATACCGTTCCAGATCGGCACATTGTGCCCCTTCATGAATGCAACCTTACGGTCGTACATCTGGCGAATATAGGCATCCTGATCTTGCAAGCCTTGATACCTGCCAATGCGGTTCGGGAAGCCAAATCCACAGTAATCGTGCACAGCGTACACAGAGTTATCAAACACCTTTGTGAAGCCGGAGAAGTCCATGCTGAAAGTGTTGCCCTCGAGCCAGAGAATGTGTTCGGGATCAATCTCGCGGATGGCGGGGACGATGCGGTCGTAGAAGGCGAGCAGACGTGTCCACTCGACATCGGCGGGTTCGTTGAGGGGGTTGTATCCTGCAATCCACGGGTCTCCCTTGTATCGCTTCGCGATCACCTGCCACAGGTTGATGACTCTGTCTTGAAAATGCTTGTGGTCCCAGAACGCGGCGTAGCCGGTCGGGTTGTCGGAGTGCCAGTCCTGGTTTTGACCGCCAGGGGCAGAGTGGAGGTCAAGAATTGTGTAAATGTTGTACTTAGCGCACTGCGAGTAGAGACATTAGCCAGGAAAAAGAATGCGAGAAGCATGGGAGAATCGTACAATCCCAATTGCGCGATCAAGATGCTTGAAGCCCTCCTCCTTGATCACGAAGGGATTCATGTCATCTTCGAAATGGTGGTAGTTGAAGGACAAGCGGATGCAGTTGAATCCAATTGAGGCAAGAAACTCGGCGTCCTTCTCGGTGAAGAAGTATTCAAGGAACTTGTCGAAGAAGAAGTCACACTTCTCCTTGCCTAGCACCTTCAACAAAGCGGCTCGAATCTGGTGTTCACGGCCGGGAAAGCCGTTCATGAAGTTCTCCATGAGCATCCAGCCACCGAGGGCCGTCTGTTTTGCAAACATCAGTCAGTATTTGGCCTTCGGGCGCTTGATGGACACAAAGTCGGGGTCACTTACGCCGCGAAGGAGGACGGGCTTGCCCTCAGCATCGACAATGCTGGAGCCGGACGTTCTCAGGATTCCGTTTGACATTGTTGCAGTCAGGTGAGTGCCTCAACTATCGTGACGTTGGGCGAAACTGAGCGAGGATAGCAGGAACAAGGGACAGAGACCAGACAACACCAAGGGTAACTCAAGCTTCTAAATAGGACCGTTCACATGTTCCCAACAACACCAAGCCAGAGCCTCGCTGGATCCATCGCTCGCATTGCGGAGTCTACGCATGAGGTCCACAGTCTGTTAGTCCACATGACGTCCCATAATCGTCTTCGAGTAACTCGTCGGTCGAGTAAACTCGCACATGCGTGCCGCCGAAACCAAACACGCGACCGAAAGTCCCCCGCGCTGTCGGGGCAGACTTCGACGCTCCCCCGGCCCCCACGTTCCCGACTCGGGGGACTCATTTGGCAGCCCCGCATAGCCTAGACGACGGACGACATCAGCCGGAGGTCTCAAAGAACGCTAGGGGCAAGGTTTTGGATGCCCCGAAGATGCCCAGACCAGATCGGGGGAAGCATTTAGTTCCCCCGAGATCTTATGATTCGTCAATCTTGGTAGAAAAGAGGACCCAGGAATCTCATGTGTTCTCCACACTATCATCGGCCGCCGCTACACAACTTGTGTTGTTCCAACTACCTTGG
This sequence comes from Colletotrichum phormii, assembly GCF_030913505.1. NCBI lineage: Eukaryota > Fungi > Ascomycota > Sordariomycetes > Glomerellales > Glomerellaceae > Colletotrichum > Colletotrichum phormii. The sequence goes on from NW_026851449.1 coordinate 180,887, forward strand.
TTTACACGGTTTTGCTGCCCTCCATTTTACGGAAACAATCGGACGAGTCAGACGAGCTTGACTTCATCCGCAACTCCTAATCGTTCGTTTCCCCATGGAGGCACATCCAGACACCTTCATCTCGTGATGCCCCGGATGTGGGGACCCAGTTTGCTTTTACCCCAGCCCCCGGATCTTCTCCGCATCCCATCATCCGACCTGCCAACCCCTGTCTTTGTCTCGATAGTTCTCAAGCCCTCCTCGGCAGGCAGAGCCTTCGCGTCCCAGGCGTACGGTTCTACCATCACTGTCATGAGTGGGTGTGAAGGGCTAAGTTCCCGCGCCAATGATAATATCGCTCGATCGGAATTCTTCTTCGCCTAAGCCCATATGCCGACCTCGTAACGCCGTCACTTAACCAGACTGCTTGACACCAACCCAACGAGCAGAACCCGGCAGAGTCTCAGAGCGTTCCAGGAGAGTTGTTGACATCGTTCCACCTCGGCATGTCATTTTGGCTACGCGCATATAAGGAGACGCAAGATCCCAGCTCTCTGGTTTCGGTTGTCAACTCAGAAGTTCATCTCCGCTGCTGAGCCAACCTTGCCTCCTTTCTCCTAGCCGAGCCATTGTCAACTTCTCTGTTATTCTACGACAGTGTCAAAATGAACTTCCTACGCCAACGCCTCCCTGCCCCGAGGCAAGATCAGCAAGCCCGACGAGCTCGCCAGCAAGGCGGACCGGAGGCAGCGAGCGAGAGCTACCAACCCTCTCGCATCGCGCAACTCGCCCAGGAGTCTCCGACCTGGTACAAGTCCGCCGCCCGCCGAAAGCTCTACTTCCTCCTCTTCCCCGCCGCTGTCGTCTCGTACGCCACGAGCGGCTACGATGGCTCGATGATGAACTCCCTCCAGACCGTATCCTACTTTGACGACTTCTTCGACAACCCGCGCGGCGCGGTCCTCGGCTTGATGAGCGCCATCATGGCTCTGGGGAGCATCTGCTCTACGCCTATTGCTCCCTGGGTCGCTGATAAGTTTGGACGACGATGGGGTATCACGACGGGAAGTTGTATCATGATCATTGGTGCGATTTTGCAATGCGAGAGTACTGCGTTTGCCATGTTTGTCGTGAGCAGATTCATCCTTGGATTCGGGTTGTCATTTGCGACGACTTCGGCGCCGAGCTTGGTTAGTGAGCTGTCGCATCCCAAGGATCGAGTCACCATTACAGCTATCTGCAATACCTGGTATGTCTTGTCCATATTAATGTGTTGAAGAGCGATGGAAATCAGGGGCTGACTGTGTGAACTTGGCAGTTGGTACATCGGTAGCATCGCGGCGGCCTGGATCACATTTGGCACTCGAAACATCCCTAGCACTTGGTCCTGGAGAATCCCGTCTCTTCTTCAAATGACACCTAGTGTGGTTCAGCTCGCGGCCATTTGGTTTGTTCCCGAGTCTCCACGCTGGCTCATTTCACATGATCGTGGAGATGAAGCGATGGAGGCTTTGAAACAATACCACGGTGAAGGCGAGGAGACGGAGTTGGTCAGGTTGGAGTACGAAGAGATCAGAGCGGCCATTGACAATGAGAAGAGTAAGCCAAAGAAGCCCATGAAACATCGAAGCATTTACTCATTGTGTTGAAGGACTTGGAAGCACTACTTGGGCATCGATGGTCAAGACCAAAGGCAACAGATACCGCATGTTCCTTGTCGTTTGTAAGTGCCCTAAATCCGGAGTTTTTGGTGTCACCTGATACTAAACTTTGACATAGGCATGGGATTCTTCTCTCAGTGGTCCGGCAATGGGTTGATTGCCTACTGTGAGTACCTTCCCACTCTCTTTCCCCACCCCATCGTAGTGTCTGGAAACTAACTAGATCAGACCTTTCGAGAATCATGGATACAGTCGGCATCACGAACAAGAACACCCAAGCTCTGGTCAACGGCCTCCTCAACATCTGGAACTTCGGCCTCGCCTTGACCACTGCATTCTTCGTCGAACGTATTGGCCGCCGACCTCTCTTCCGTATCTCGACCTGCGGCATGCTCATAGTCTTCATCGGCTGGACCATCGCCTCAGCCCGTTTTGCCGAGACCAGTGCCAGCTCTGCCGGCATCGCCGTCATGGCCCTCATCTTCATCTACCAAATCTTCTACTGCATCGCCTTCTCGCCCTTGCCGGTCGCATACTCCGTCGAGGTCCTGCCATACTCCATTCGCGCCAAGGGCATGGCAACATACGTCTTCTCGACCAAAGCCGCCGTCTTCGTCAACCAGTATGTCAACCCGATTGGCATTCAGAATATTGGGTGGCGCTTCTATATCGTCTATGTTTGCATCTTGGCTGTGGAGGCTTGCATCGCGTATGGGTGGTTCTTGGAGACTAAAGGCAAAGCTTTGGAGGAGATTGCTGTCATCTTTGATGGCGAGCAGGCCAATGTTCGAATTGCTGAGAATGGGAAGGGGGACGGGCCCATTGATATTGAGGAAACCGAGCACGCAACTTCGAAGGTTTCATTTGAGTAGGCGTGGCCACATGATAAGTCTTAAATGATCACGGACATGAATAGATATCAGATGCTAAGGAGATATTAAGCAATAGACCACACAACAGATGAAATGTGCTGGATGATTGTGTTCTTATATTCGCTCGTGAATTATTGACTTGAGCTTGGAGAGTGATGCGAGCTTTAGACGTCCTGACTAAGCCAGAGCTGGATGAGTAACATCAACTTGAAGCCTTCCGCCTGGCTACTGGCTACTTATGTAGGTAAGGCTGTGTACAGGCAGCTTTTTGATCTTAGACTTCGGTATTCTCCATAGATGGCAGCTGTCTCCGTCGAAGCCTAACATTCAGGCCCTTCTGGGAAACGAACCAGCTGGGAAAGTGGTCAATCATCCATCAAATAGATGTTTTATGGTGAGTTGCTTACTAGCATTTTTCTTCCAAAAGTGCCTCGGGGTCAGTTAGCTCTAGATCGAAGTGCAAGAAAAGGGTAGGGATAAGCTATTAGATCATATTGTCAGCAGTGAACATGACTAAAAGCGTTGGAGGGCCAGACCTTGGCCATCTCCATCCAACTTATATCTAACGTCCGAAAGTTAGTAAAGGAGTTGACCTGGCTGCTCGCCAATTCACTTACTCCGGCCAAGACACACCCGAGCTCCGGATCCGAATGCGAAGAAGAAACGGTCTGTATAGGATTTCATTAGTAATTACTTGCAGATGGAAACTCTACTGATTAGTAAAACTTACGCATGTCTCCATTATCCTCTTTGAGCCATCTCTCGGGGCGGAACGAATAGACGTCTTGGCCATATACCTCCTTGCTACGGTGAACGACCCAAGGATTGACTCCAACGACAGACTAAACGCCCTCTAGTCAGCAACGGCACGGGAGCTTCAAAATTAAGACTGAAACTGTCATCAAGGATCAAATGAAGGAAGTACTAACACCAGCGGGCATGTGGTAGCCGCCAATATCATAGCCACCTTGGGGCACTACACGAGGTAGAGTCATGCCGACGGCAGGGTGGACTCTCAAGGCTTCGTACATTGTCGCTTGCAAGTAAGGCATGTTCTCGGACTCGACAACAGTGATCGGATCACTGAGCTTTCCTTGTCTCCAATGCTCGTCGATTTCTTCAATGACTTGGCGCTTCGCTTTAGGATTCTTCAAAAGATGATAGATGATTGACCGAATCGAGATTGCGGTGGTGTCGCTTCCAGCGAAGATGTTCGAGTTTGCCATGGAAACTAAGTCGGAGTAGTCAAAGTGCTCGGGTTTCTCTTTGTGAACGGCAAGCAACTTGGTGAGAATGTCTTGGTGATCGGATCCTCGGTCTTGCCTAGCAGCGACTTCGCGTGCAGCAAACTTGCGCAGACTTCCATGGCGAGATGAGATGCCGAGCCACGTTCCAATGACGGGAGACAAGTAGTCAAAAAGCCAGTATAGCCATGGAACTTGTCCAATCCAAGCGGCAGATCTTAGCGCAGTTTCGATTTGCTTGAAGGAGCCATCGTCAGACTCGACATCCATGAAGCCGAATCGTTTTGAGAAGGTAACTTCTCCAATCACGTCTGCAAAGACTATCTTCAGGAAACCAGGCTTAAAGAAAGGTTTTAGGAAGAGAACGCACCAAAAGCGTAGAGTTGAACCCAATTGCCTAAATCCACCGTTCTTCCAAGCATACCGCCAAGTTTCTCGAGTAACACCTGGATGGCGCTGTCCACGTATGGCTCGAGCTCTCTCAACGATGTCATCGCATATGGCCGACTGATTAGACGACGCTGAGCCGAGTGGACCCGATCATCGCGTTCAGGGAATATGTCAAACTTGCGCCTTCCTTGCCAAACGCTGTAAAAGTCGGACTTGCGGAACTTAGACCCCGCGCCTAAACGCACCTTAGTCAATTTTAACCTTTACTTCCACAAGGACGATTTCGAGCTCTTACCGTAGATTGTCTTTATAGATGTGAGATCTGAGATACTCCTACCACAGGAAACCCCAAATTTTAGCCCTAGGTGTGAAAACTCAGACGGTCTATTGCATGTGATACTTACACTTCGTTTGGCGCAATGCGTACAATCTTGCCATGAACCTCATGTAGACGCATCATCACAACGTGAAGATCGCCATTGTATGAGTGATACGCAAGCCATACTCTAGAAAGACTGGCCAGATAGGGCCCCGGGACTTTGGCAAATGGTGAGAGGACACGCTGGTAGAGAAACCATGAGAGTAACAGGACTACCGGTGCTATTTGGAGGGCCACCAGTAGATACCCTGACTGTTTCTGATAGTTTAAGATGCTCATGGTGTGAAATTGTACTACGAAACGACCGAGATCAATACCATTGATGATAGGCAGATGAACTGGTATATAAGTGTTATATCAAATGGCTCGGGCCTCTCCTGTACTTGCCGATTTAAAGCCGATGCACATGAGTGGCTACAGGCAGGTTAAAGGTTGGATGTCGCACATCTTTCTCGGGTTATTCGGCGGCTCCCCACGGGACATTCATGCTCTACGAGGGCGATCGCGGTGACATCGTGCGGGGTAAAGCGTGTTGCACCGGAGAGGCGGAAGAGATGGAACCACTAGCAAAACAAAGGGGTTGTCCGAGAACATCGCGGCATATGGGCACGGGAAGCTGGACATCAGCTCCACTCCAGTCTTCTTCCGTGCCGGGCCCAACCTCTTCCATAATTGCAAGCAAATAGAACATCGACAAAGTAATTATCCCATCGACTGCGGCATGACGTCGGTACATTAATATGCGGAGTAGTAGCCAATTGGATCAAGTCGGGCCCCTTTTTCCACCCAATGACCGTAATTGATAGTCGGTAACTCCAGTACCTATAGATTTTGCGTGTGGAATCGGTACCAGCAATCTTCGCTAGTACATTTGGCCACATCACATTCTAAACAACCCCTCCTTGAGTACTTCCGCTTTGTACGCTGCGTGTGGCTATTCCCACTTATGGGCCCTAGGGCAGTCCTATCCTTAATTTGCGAGATCTGACTGCAAGCTACGCAGGGCGAGGAGACCTTTCTGCTCCCGCGTTTATGTAATTGCCACGGGACCGCCTCGTTCCGACGGTCTGTTGCCCTCCGTGGCCGTGCCCGCTGACGAACAGCAGCCAATGTTCCGAACCTCTGAATTAGGTGGGTAGACAGCTGTCTACGCCATTCAAGTTGGGTCTTAACCCGGGGCCAGTCCGGATTACCCCATTGTTGGAGAAGGAAAGTGTTGATAATAATCACTTCGAGGAGGAAGTTCCAGGCCAAGGCCTGCCAACTACCCCTTCTCACGGGCCTGTTAAAGTTGTAATAGGACCGCATTTGATCACTCGTATCGACACCGTTCATTCGGTGGTAGTACTCATCTACTGCTAGAGGTATCCTGAGATCTTTCCGGACGTCCGGACCAAAGACTTCCCGGGCCGCCTTCTTCGCGGCAGTGTTGCCGGCAGGCCGGCGGCGGTTGCGGACCACTTCGGAGGTCTCGTCGAAGACCGTGGTGAGGAAGAGAACGAGGGCATTATCCTTCCAAGTGAACTGGTTGACCTAGGAGTTATCCAAACAAATGGATAAGTATGAAGTCAATAGCAAGAGATATTTTTGACCGCTTACTTGTCCGTCAGCCGTGGAGATTGCATGGAGCTGCCCCCAGGGGATTCCCCTATCTTCCGTCTCCTTCTCAGCCACAAGAGTCTTATTAATACCACCGTCTTTACGGCAAGTGCCTGTGGCACCAATCTTTTGGTCCCGCAGGGCCCGGAAGAGCTTCACGGAGGCGAACAAATTATCCAGAAATACATGGTAAGTAGCCAATGGAAGGAGGGCAAGCAGCGAGGTGACCACCAGCTGTGTCGGCGTAAGTCCCGTCTTCCGGGCCGCTTGGTCACCTGCTGCGGGCCGGGCTTGTGGCACAAGTCCGTAAGGCCCGTCGCCGTGGACGTGCCAGAGCCACCGGAGGCAGTACCCCTTTTGTGCCAACACCCACACCTTAAAACCCTGCGGGATCGGCTTCGTCGGGATCGTTGTGGTCTCCATAGACCGGCCCGTGAACCGGACCATGGCCTCGTCGACGGTGAGGTCCGAGCCGGGCTGGAGGAAGCGGTCGCCGGTCTCTTGGATGTGGGCGGACCACTCATTGACTTGTTTGTACACCTTCGGCATCCGAGACTCTCGGGGATCACGGCCACGGCCGCCACGGGTTGGCCGGGTTGGTGCTGTCATTAGAGCTGCGTCGAAGATCTGAACCCGGCGGAAGAGGAGCTGGAAGCGGTCTCTCGTCATGAGTCGAGTAAAAGGATGGATAGGATCTTCTTGATCCTGCTGAACTGACCAATATCTTGCGACTTCTGCTTCAGGGTGTATTCCCATATAAATCAGAATGCCTAAGAAGAGGTAGAGTTCGTCTGAAGTCGTTGGCTTCCACAGAAGACTGCGAGAACGTCTTTGTGGCGGCGCGAGCCTCGCGGAGGACGGCCCCGCGTTAGTCTACTTAACCCACCGGCCCACGAGCTCGGCCGGCACGAATTCGAAGAAGAGGTCTACCGGCTGCCTGGGCAGCTCGAGCACCTCGGCGGGCCGGTGCGGCACCTCGAGGGGTACGAACTGCCCCGGCAGGCCGGGCTCGAGCTCGGGAGGCTCACAGGGCCGAACGGTGGCATTATCACATCGTTACGGCGTACAGTCGGTCGTACAGGCAGCAGTAATATCATCGGGTAGTAATACAAAGATACACGACTTCGCCGAGCCCGTAGATGAGGCAGAATCGTCAGAATCCATGAAAGAAATGGTGGCAATGTTGGTTTGTATGGATATACCGTAGTGGAAATCATAGGGGTAATTGGTATGAATAGATGTACCAGATGTTGTGAGGGGAAAAAACGGGCCTCTTTTGTGGAGTCTATGTACCGACGTCATGCCGCAGTCGATGGGATAGTTACACAGACGAAGGAAGTAGCAGCTAGGATCTTCCAGGCCTGGCTCAAGACTGTGCCAGGTCAGCATACAGTCGTATACTCAGACGGCTCCAAAGCTCCTGACGGGGCTACAGGGTTCGGCTTTGTTATCTACCGCAACAATAAACGTATAGCCCAGGGCTGCGGCCGTCTCGGCTTAGCAGAAGTGTTTGATGGTGAGGCGGAGGGGGCGAGGGCTGGGCTCCGACGGGCCCTTCAGACCTCCCAAGGCCAGCCTATACACATCTGCATCGACAATACCAGCGTTATTCAGGGGATTCGCGGTAAGGTCCCAGACTCCTCACAAGCGGCCTTCCTTGAGATCCAGGAGGTAGCTAGGATACACGATATACAAACCCATTGGTCTCCTGGGCACCAAGGTATTAAAGGAAACGAAGAAGCAGACAGCCTAGCTAAGGAGGGCACAACTCTACCAGTCCTTAGGGGCCAACTAGCTACTCTATCAGGTATCAAGTGGCTTGCTAAAGAGCGGCCAAGACGCCAATATAGACGATGGTGGAAACAAGAGGCAACTCCCCGCTATACCCAACTAGGGCTCAAGGCTACCCTTGCTTGCCCTCCTGAACTTGGCCTCCCTAGGGCTGCCCTTCATCACCTCCTCGCGGCACGGTCAGGCCACGGGGACTTTAAACAATATCACCAACGCTTTAACCACACAGAAGCACTACTCACCTGCTCCTGTGGATGGGTTAAGGAGGCAGACCATCTAGTCTACTGCCGAAAGACCCTACTGAGGAGGCAACAGTGGCCCACCCTCTACCCCTACAGCCGCCAGGAGCCCGTAGGACCTATAGGGTCCCTCGATCGCTACTTCAAGGGGCTAATCACTGACTCTGAAGGCTTCCAGGCCTTCCTCTGCGTGACAGACTTCTTCCAGAAGATCTCCCCGCGGTACTAGGAGATAGGTCATAACCTATCCTCCAAACGACAAACTACCTCTATTAAGAAACCAGATGGTTATAACGGAACTAGGGCACCAGTGGGAACTAGGGATGGATAGAACACATAGTAGCTCACGAGCAAGATTTGGAGGACGTCAGGATACGGCGTGTACTATATAGTATACAGCTAGAGCCTGCGACCCTTCACGCCACATACCCTCCGGGAGGTCTGCCGCAAGGGCGGCTGCGCCCTTGCCGCCATGGCGTTAGATAGATCAACAACAACAACAACATCTTGTTCGGCTTGGCCCTTGCAGTCGCCAGAGCTACCTTTGCGATCAAAGAGAGCCATCTTGCCGTCAAATACCGCGTTGACTGGGATCAAGGAGGCAGTTGGGAACGAGGTGCTTCCGGTCGCTGTGGGCCATTTCGTGTTGACGGACGGGTGTGGGCACGATACGCCTCCAGAGGCTTGCCATTTTATGGTGCTTGTTGAAGTCGTTCGCGTCGAGGTAGTTTTGGTAGACTGAGCGGATGCAAGGCCAATGGCCAGCACTAACCCGGCAATAGTGGTTGAAAGCATGCTGATTGATCCTGTCCTAATATGAGAATTGAAGCCTGAGAATAGTTCAAGTCTGTGATGATGGCGAACCTCAGCTTCACTTTATACTCATCGGCTCATTAGAGTCCTACAGCAAGGAAGCTATGAAGCGCGACTATGCTGAGTGGCCATGAGTTGGAAGCTGGTGGCAATGTCTTGCGTCTTTCGATGGATTCTAGTCGTGGTAAATCCATCATGAGTTTATCCGCCAAGACCCGCAGACGCCCTATAAATCTAAGAGCTCAAATCCTCCTTTCTGCTGCATCGATGGCTGCCAAGACTCTATGCAGCATCTAGCTGAACTCCCATCTCCTGACGGCCTAGCTTGTTCCACCAATCCCACCCAGATTAGAAAGCTGGGGAAAACCCAACGCAGCGCTGAAGCAATGTTTTGCATGTTATGTCCATGTAGGCAAAAGGCTTATTTGATCGCTTCAATGGAAGATTGGAACATTGCGGATGGGTTCAATTCCATGTCACTAGAGGGCCGATTGAGCTCCTGCTTGTCTAAGTGTCTTTACAGAGCCATGCCCTACTTAACTGATCTTGTATGCTGCTTGTGTCATACCTGTTTTATGCTATTGTTACATCGTTCATCTGAAGGCTGCATCAGACCACGCATTCCAATGCTCAAAATTGAGGAAATTCCAGACAACATTCGGGTCCACCAAGTTTGCATCGAAGTCCCCAGGAATCATGGCGTCTCCAAGCTCGGTATCCCCAGGATGAAGGCCCATACCATCCGACATGAAAGCTGGGGAAGTCTGCATTAGTTGGCTAACATCTTCATTCATCCTAAGGGTAGGCTCAGCTTCCGTAGTCACACTCGTCTGACGCTGCTGTACGGAATGAGTCTTTGCCGCGACGTTGAGCAATTCTTTAACGATATCGGCGCATCGTCTGGCTACTGCGAGCATCTTCATTGCTTTAAAGATGTCGAGGCTCAGCTCGATGTTTTCCATAACCTCTTCGGCAGGGAATGGGCAGATGTTTGAGATGAGGACATGGAGGAGGACCATGCAGGCGTCTAGTAGGTACATGCAGTTGTACCACCTACTTCTGATTAGCTGTCTTCAGATTTGAGGTCCAATAGAAGCGAAGGTGGTACCATGTCCTGAAGTAAGGTCGATGTAGGTAGCTCGTGTGCATAAACTTGATGGTATCGGTGGCAGCTTTGACGCATGATGTAACGTGCCGCGAAACCGTGTTACGGTCCGCTTCTTGTGTCTTTGATATGATGAACTGTCGATGGAGGAGAATCCTGGCGTTCAGAAACCCTGTCCACGCGCATTAGTATCGTGATCTGGCATGGCGAGATAGCGAAGCATACGTAGCTTGAGGACAGTCTTTTGCTTCATGGCAAATTCACTATCTTCCAGCGATGATGTATCAAAACGGAGCTGTCTTGGTAACCCAGACTTCCAGTCATCCAACTCTCGATCCAGGTTGAGTGCAGTCTGTGATAGCCTCTGGAAGGATGTATGACTGCTGTGTAGACCCAAGTTGTCCGTCATCCACATGAGAATCTTGGCCAGGTCAACCATAGGGTTGATGAGACAGTACGCCGAATTGGGGAAATGCTTCACTACAGTTTGAGTTACATGTAACTAATCTTCTGAGAAGAGTCTGAACTCACAGATGTCTTTGGGAACGGTATTGAGTAGGAGCTTGGAGCACGTAGTCCTGATTGGCGCCCAGCAGAAAAGCACATTTCGCTAAATGGTCAGCATCCAGACTCAAGTAACCAAGCAAGGTGCGCAACTTACATCTCGTGTGAGTAGAGCGACCTAGATACGTTAGCACTAAGCACAGAGCGTCTTTATGGTCACCTACCACCAAAGCAAGCTTTCTGGGCTTGTCTCAGAACGGGTATTAGTCGGGACACCCATGGCCGACGCAGTTCTTATCGCCATGCCGCTATACATGTAGCAGCTGTGAGGTTTCAACGCATTTTGACCGAATACCGACTACAGTTTAGAAGTCAGTCCACTGGCTCCGAAGACCTCCACATTGAATATATTGCCCGGAACTGACCATGAGAAATAGTGTCTGCGCAGTTTCAAGCGAACTCGACTCGCAAATGTCTTCAAGGTGAAGCCTCGACCTTTCGAATAATCTTCTTGCCAGACGAATAGGTGGGTAGAGTGCCTCTTCATCGCTGGTTTGTCCAGTACGATCCAAGAACTCTTTGGTGTGGTTTTCCATGAGTAAGGACGTTTCTCCGGCGGTTATGGCCCCGATAGCAATGACAACATTGTAAAGTGCCAGGAACCTTGCCTCACGACGCATTTGCGAAGAGATCATGATATCTGGCCTTGGAAGCCTCGACCATATTTCTTCCTCGCATCTCTTGAGGAAGGTCATATGTTCGAGGATTGGGTGGATGTTGTGCAGGTTTTGGAAGTACAGTCGAACACATTCCCGCTCGACCTCCGTCGCGAACGCGGCATCCACCGCGCTGAGAAAGACGTCGGCAACAACTCCTTGCTGGTACGACTCCCTTCTGCCGCCATTGCTCTGCGGACTTGCCTTTGCGAACTGGTTCTGGCCGAGGATGCGAGAGTCCGGGGGCGTCGAGTAATCCGAACTGTGCAGGAGATTTACAATGGAGCTTTGCTTCCGATGCGTGCCGACTTCCGGTTGTTTCTGTGTGTTCGCCCGAGAGCGAAGCCGGGCGAGGAAGTAAAAGGTTCCCGTTGGTCCGTAAAACTCGGCACCCTCGGTGTGCTCGTTGACCTGACCAAGGCCGTCTACTTCTTGTTCCGAAGATGTTGATGAGCCTCTGTCCATGCGGCTAGGCTCCTGTGGGTTCAGCTGAATTGGGTTCTCGTGCTTGATTGGTTCATCTAGGCTAACTGGCGACGGATGAAGATGCTCAGGCAATGACGGCTGTGGCTGGGGTATCAGCTGAGGTTGAGGCTGCAAACGTTGTTGCAGGCGGCCGGTGGGATCGTATGAGGATGACCTCTTACTCGGTCTGTGGGATGAGTTAGCCCCAATCAGGACTCATTCTGGTCTTATTACAAACGAGTCTTCCGGTCCTTCTTTGTATGAGCACGAGAATTCGTGTCCTTTGGGGGACCATTTGTCAGTCATCAACAGTTTCATCCTAAGGAAAACGACACACTCACGAACACAGTTGGAGCATGGCGAACTACCATCACACTGAAGGAGATTTGGTCAACATGTCTGTTCGTTGAAGACATCATTAGAGCTGTACCGACCTTTACTTTACGAGCTCGACATGTACCACAAGCTATCGGCGCCCGAGGCCTTCGCTTCCTCTTGAGATTGTTACCAGAGTTCGGGTTGTCCGAGGATCCAACGGCTGTAGTGGGGATTTCCGTCTCCATTTTGATAAGAGCACGAAAGCGCAGAGGTTTTGGGACTTTTGGTGAACGTTGAAAGAGGAAACTACAAAAAAGAAACGCGAACCATGAGCGGGGCTTCGGGGCTATGAAGCTACAGCTCACTAGTACTGCGGGCGGGGCGGAACGATCATCTGGGACAGGCCATGCAGGGGGTTGGCCTTTGAGGGGTGTTTGTGAGACAAGGAAGCTTCGGCCAAAGTTTCTGAGTAGTGAGAGGATCGCAGTGCGTCATGAACGTCGATGTTGCTCGGACGCTACCCCAGAAAATTGGACGAATTGGAATGGCTCGTTCGGAGCCAACGTTTCCAGCGAATAGGAGGTCGTCCGTCGGAAACCGTTGCACTTCGGGATGAAGCCTCCCAGGCATCTCCCATCGGCGTTCATCCGCAATAAAGACGACCATATTGTCGTCTTCCCCCGTTTCTTCAGCAGACATAGTTCTGTCTTTTTTAACAAACAGTCTGGTTGGCGGCAATGATGCTTGATATTGCCCAGCCATCGCGCCCTGAGGGCGCCTACAAGGTTGACTTCTCATCTTGTAATTTGAAACCAGACAATGTTCAAGTGGGAGATGTTTCAGTCGAGGTACCTGTTCTCATTGCAGGTGGTGGTCCGACTGGTCTGTTCACAGCTTACATGTTGTCTAAACATGGTGGTAAGTGATAACACGTAGGCCTGTGCAGCTGTGGGCTCTCTTAATTTGATGGGGTAGAACGCTAACAGCTCACAGTGAAATCGCTTCTCATTGAGAAGTATCCTGAAAGGCTGGCTGCTCCCAAAGCCCATGCGTTGAGCCCCAGAACCCTTGAGATATGTAGACAGTATGGACTAGATACGAGAGCGATACGCAAGTTAGGGTCGCCTCGTGATGATGCCTACTGGGTCAATTTCTTGACCAATCTCACTGGTGAGAAGATTGGGGTTCTACCGTACGAGCGGATGGATCCTGGTGTCCTAGAGAGTACACCTGAGGTATGAAAGCAATTGAATGCTCCATATCGTCTATCGTCATCTTCGAGGTCAATCACTAACAGGCCTCTTATATGAAGATGATCCACAACATTCCGCAGCCAGATTTTGAGAAGTTCATCGCACAACATCTAGAAAATGACCTGAATGTCGAGATTCGCAAGGGTGTTGGTTTCGTGTCGTGTGAGCAGGTGAGATCATCAAGATTCAAAGGTTCCAGGAGCCCCAAGCGCGAGATGATACTAAATGCTCTGCAGCGAGGTGACAAGGTAACCACCGTTGTGGAAGAGCGCGCCACGAAACGTCGTTGGACAATCAACTCGAGGCACGTTATTGGCTGCGATGGAGCAAAGAGCCAAGTTCGTCGATTTCTTGGGATTGAGACTGAAGGAGAAGATGGATGTGAGTTTTCGCTCGCTGTTCTCCTCAATCAGTTGGGCTTACAAAGAGGACTAAGACGAGACCATGATGACGATACACTTCAATGCGAATCTCCGGCCAATCGTAAAGAATGGCGTTGGCATGCTGCATTGGATAGCCGATCCTGCTTGCTCTGGTTTCATCATCGCATATGATCTTGATGGAAACCAAGTTTTGATTAGCAACTTCGATGTGAGTCTGAGCACTTTCGTGATTCCAATGGCGGCTTTGCTTGCTGACAATGTCTGAACCAGTCGAAGAGACACCCTGTAGAATCATGGACAGAAAAACTCGCACATGCCACAGTGTCAGCTGCGATAGGACAAGATATACCGATCCAGATTATGAGTTTCAGACCGTGGGTTTTGAGCCGCAAGGTGGCGAAGGAGTATCGTCGTGGGAACGTGTTCTTGTACGTGGCATCCTCAAATTTCCCTGTATATCAACAATGCATTAACACTAACTATGATCGGCACAGAGTTGGCGATGCTGCACATTCGTTTCCTCCGACTGGTGGCTTGGGCCTCAACTCTGGGCTAGCAGACGCGCACAATCTTGCTTACAAGGTCGCCGCAGTGAACCAGGGTTGGGCAAACCCACGTATTCTTGACACTTATGAGACTGATAGACGACCCATTGCCGTCATTGCGGCGGCTCAGAGTGTCAAAAATGGAAAGTCAATCTTTTCATTCCTCAAGGCTATCGGAACAGCGGATGTAGAAGACCTTGACGAGGCCCGAAAACGGATGTATGAAGCCATCCAAGACCCGGCCAAGCAGGACTTGATAGCCGAAAAGGTCGAGGGACAACGTGAACACTTTGACAATGTAAGCCCGTCGAAATCCACAAGTTCCTCTGTGCAGTCGCTCACAAGGTTCATCACAGCTTGAAATTCACATTGGTTATGTGTACGGCGACAAGAAGACACCTGCGAACGCATCGGATTTCACACCCAAGTTCCAGGTTGGAGGCAGATTACCACATGCCTGGATCAAATTTACCAAACCAAATGATACATACGAGATTCTTCAGCAACCTATCGACACATCCTATGTTAAGGAACTATCGAGCGAGCGAATCGAGGCTCAACGATTCTCCACACTTGACCTGGCGAATGCAGGTACCTTTGCCCTTATTGCGCCATGCCGCGCAACCTGGAACCAACGATTTGAGCATTGCAAAGAAATCCTCGGAACGGGGCTGGCTTCTCGTCTCCAACTTTGGGGCGCCGATAGCGATTTCAGCTTTTCTTACCACAGTCACCGAAGATTGTTCGAAGCCCAAGGTGGATTCTCCCAGGGCAGGGCGGTCTTAGTAAGACCGGATCAGCATATTTTGGGCTGTTTGGGACCAGATGCCTCTGCTGGAGACATTATCAGTCTCATTGGAAGCCACCTCGACATAGAGCATTAGAAGAACATATGATGAAGGTCTTCGTACAATTCCTGATTAGATCGAATAAAATCTACGCGCAACGAAAATGCTGCGACGGCTGCTGGAGATCGCTCCCTCTACCGCATGCTTGAGTTATGGAGCTACAATCAATATTTTTTTATTTGAGATGACTTGAAGATCATCACTGTTGGACTAGTTCCTTTAGTACGCCTAAGTGTACTGCCCTGGGTATCCAACAAATATAATACTCGCCGAGCATAAGAAGCAAGCTAGCTTGTATTCTTGCGCTGCGACATTCGCGATATTCCAACAATTATTCGTACATGCTGACTAAAAAGACGTCGAGTTAGATACGATTCGCGGTTGACCAGCGGACAGCTGGTGCCGTTAGGTAACTTTCGACTTCAACGACTGGCAGATCTCCAAGCGTCGATGAGCTCGCCTGTGAATCAAAGGAGCGTCTGTTTGAGCTGTGAGATTATGTTGGTCAGCGTGAGTCTCACCAAGTATGCTGGGCATGATCCGTTGCACAAGACCTACTTGGGTGCCATAATCCTTAGAGTTAATTTGTTTGATTCAAGATTGAGTTGATAGGTTGAAAATGGGAGTTTTGGTTGCTTTCGATCTTGGGGTGCTTGCGTTGACCATGTCCGACATCTGTTAAGTGTGGAATCTGGATGGTTTATATAATGATTATGAGAACTGGAGCCAAGGGAGTCTATGAGAAGTTAGGAAGTGAGGACTGCCTTGCGACGTCACAAGCGGAAGTCCGACATCATCCACGTCATCTCAAGCTTTTAAGAAGAAGTAATCATGAATATCGCTTCCCCCACTGGAGTTTTTGCCTGGTCTTGGATATTCGCTGGCTGAAGATCAAGTCACCGAACGTCGCTCCGCCTCGTCGCTCTTCCAACCAAAGATGCTCACCTCAAGCCAGGCTTTGTCGTGAGAATGGTTCAATATGGCTTGAGCCACTGAGAATGACGCTGGGTGAGCTATTGTCGGGCGGTAGTGGTGGGAAGTTCATAAGGATCATGTTCACACGGTAATACGGCGCAGTCCAATCACACACATCACAATCAGCCTGATCGTCAGACCACAGACTATTTAGGACCTTTTTTGCATCACTCTATCGATCACTGCACACTTATGCTGCTCAATTCAATGGTAATTTTGCCATTTTTATATTCAAATGAAGTCTACGAGAAAGCGGTCGGAATTCCCCAGCGACTGGGCAACAAGGCGGAATTCGCTGGAAAATTCGAAAATGCTGTTGGATGATGATGTCCACATTCTTCTATTGCTGCTTCGCTTGTGATGCACCACTTAAATCTTTCATGGTGAACTTTTGACATCATCTTGTCAGCAGACAGAACTTAACAGGGAAGCCAATTGTATCTCTGCTGATTATTTCCCATTCAGGGCAACCAGGACTGGGAAAAGCCGAGTTCGAAGAGGGTTCCGGCGACTAGAGCACTTCACAACAATTTCAAGTTTATCTATGTTTGACCATAGGGTGCTGTATCTACCTCCTCTCTTTGTAGGATGCAGACCGAGAGCGATACGCTTGCTGCCGTGTCTGCCTCACCGGCCTCCCTAGACCCACATCGGACCGCCTCCGGTATTCTTCGGCCCCGGTGACTCCACATCTTCTCCGCCTTTCAAATTAGTCATCCCTGAAAACTTTGCAGGCGCTTCTATTCGAAGTGTCCCTGCCTCGCCTCTTAGACCGGCAACGAAAATTAAACTACAACACGGACAATAGCTTAGCACGTAACATCTTGCACGAGAATAACTTCAAAATCGGCCATGGACCCAAAGGCTTCTACCTCGGCACCTGCCGCACCGGCGCTACCCCCAAACGTCACAATCTTCTCACCATCCAAGCCCAGCACAGCAAAAGCCATTCTCAACGGCAGCATCTTTACACGACTCACAGCCAACGCCCAGACCGAGCCCTCAAAGCTCGAAGCCGCTCTCAGAGATATCGCTCGTCCCGAAGTCAACGACACCTTCTGCTTCAGCCACCGCAACGTCGTCTTGATCTTTGACGGCGACAAGGACGGCGAGGATGCTACGGACCAGCACCACGAGCACTTCCGCCTCGTCTGCTTGGCGCTGAAGGACGCCGACATCAGCCTCGATGTCGCCGGCTGCATTTTCGATGCCCCTGAGGTCTTGCAGGCTGGCTTCCAGTTGGACATGCTCAACTCGGGCTCCGTTCTGGTTATCGACTTGATGGGCGGGGATGATGACGATGATGATTCGGATGAGGACGATGAGGCAGCCGCTGAGAGGTTGCTCATGAGTGGAGACTCGGGTGCCACGATGTCCTGAGCCTAGGATCACTGAACCAGAGAAGATGAAACTTGACGATTTGAGAGCTTCACGATGGCTTTGGGTAAACCATCCGGTCTAGCTGCTATCAGAATCATGACACCAGGATCAAGGGACACTCGAACTTCGGGGGAAATGTTCATTGTTCCTACCTTGGCTCTTGAGACATACTCGAAAGCATAGCTCTTGTGCCGTTGTTACCGGAAACAGGCACCATCAACTCAAATATCTCAGGCATACTGCGAGGCCAGCAACCGACTAGTTCGCGAACTAGCTATGCTAGCAAGCCTGGCAAGAATGGGCAGGCCCTGGGAAAACTACCAAGAGCAAAGACAACATGAACCTTTCTGATGTAGGCTCTGGCCACCATATTCAGACATATTGAGCTAATCGGGCTTAAGATTGAGTTTTTCTAGAGTGTTTACTGGCGAATGGAGTTTGCCTCGACAGACCAAGACACTTGTCAAATCCCAGGTCTCAGTACCGGCCAGGGGTTTGGGTGTGCCCTTGAAAAGTTGAGCTACTCTCTCCATCTTAGTAGACAGATCATCTATGATGCTAGTCCCGACTCACAGCATAGTCAATCAACTCAAATGGCGCAAAATTGGTGTCTTTTCTCAAGCAAGGCGCAACTTGTAGACGCACGTTATCCCAAAGAAATGAATCTCGTGTCTCATGGAAGCTCTGTAATGGCTCCCTTGGAGGTAATATCAGTGAACGGATGCAACGGACTTTTTTCATCGTATTACGGATACGGTACATGCTACACGGGGTTCTGGCCGGACTAGTGGCATTATGCCCGGCGCGGCACTGAATCAAAGTTCCCAGTCTAAGCCGATGCGGTTGTTCAAGCCACCAACCAGATACTGGGCGAAGACCAGAAACAGTAAGAAGGGGGGCGGCACAACCGCCTGGCTTGCAGCATTAAGCAGGCTACCCAAGCATCTACGGATACCACTTGCTCGGAGAAGCGGAAAAGATTTATAATCGCGAACACAACTTCGTGATGAGTTCGCGTTCGGGCCAAGGACGCCAAGCTCGGCGGACGGCGTTGAAGACATTCTGTACGGATATACTGGGGAAAGAAAAAAACTTCAATCTTGGCAAAACGCCACCCTCGTCCCAAGTTCCTGGGCGGCATCTTCTTTTGACGTGCACGGGGAATATATACCTATGCTACCCCACGCGCCCAGACCAGAGCTCAACGTTGCGGCGAGGATCTCAACCAAGTCCTCGGTCGGAAACCACGTTTTGTGGTGTCAGAGAAAATGGCACTAATACGTCATCCTCAGGAATATAGACAAGATTTGCGACCACGTGAGTTAGTGGTTGCTTGGGTGCTTAATGTTCCCCCTTGTCTTTTGCCTGGGCTTTGAAGTCTTGACAGCAACCGGGCAGCAGACCTCGGAAAGGCAAGAGATTTCGAACATTTCGAAACGGGCTCGCTCACGTCACTATCGTTTAAACTCCGCAAGACTCCGCGCCCCGTCGTTGGTCGAACGCAACCCTTGCCGGTCACACATCCCGGAAAAGGAGTAGAGCACCGACAATCTTAACCGTAATGAGACAAGTTGTGCTCAGTCGGTGAAGAGTTCATTGGACGATTCCATTCGGACCTTTCCCCACGATGCCCACTTTGTATCTCTCCTCATCCCCCAATCCCCGTCCCACTGCGCCTGCGGAGAAAGATGCTTGAGTGCTTTAGTCTTTTCCAACGCCAGCCAGACGCAAGGCGATGGATCTCAACCGGCACTTGTCGCGAATTGGCGGCCAGCTAGCGGGACCATCCGGTGGAAACCTCGGTCCTACCTTGAATCAAAGACATTTTACCCCCAAAGTCGCGCGACTTTGGTTCCTCTCCCACTCTCAATCAAAGCCAAGAGCCAAGAGCAGAAACTGTGGGATCCCCTCGGGGTGAAAGCTGGAGACTGGAGTATGGGCAAGAAAAAGTTGGGGGAGCGCTATTATCTCAAAGATTCCACTTTGGGGCCCTCAAGAACTCCAGCTGACCGTCAAATCCCGGAACTTTGGGGGCAACGGGGCAATTGGAAGCTGGTTCGACGGGTTCGTCCCCCCCGGGATGCAAGGTGACGTTCCCCGCGGACGGAGGCGAGAACGAGCTCCGTGTATCGCGCGCGCTTTCTCTCTCTTTTCGAGGTTCTCGAGTTGTCAATCTCAACCACTCCAAGAGTCCAAGTCACTCGCGCCCCCCGTCAACCCCAACCTGAACTTCCCCATGGATGGGCTTATCCTTCCCACGTCATTCTGGTGCGGCCGAAGAAGCTCCATGTCCAATGCAACAGCTTTCGCGTTCAAGCAGCCGCATGCCGCGATTCTGGGCCGAGATTCTGGACTGCAACCGAATTGGGGACTGGGGACTCGTATCAGATTCCGGCCCATTTTCCAAAATTCTCACCTCTCACGCGCGTATACTCTTAATGTGATGGGTGAAGCAGGTTTCACCCCACATTAAAATGTTGTTGAGGGGCGGTGGTTAAGTGTTTCCCCGCGACGATCGGGACTTGCCCGAAGCCTGCCACCGCTTTATAACCAAATGCTTTCCCATCGTTCTCCTCCCCGAGTTAATCTCGAGTTCAATCCAGACGACCTCCTGATTCCTTCTTCCGTCTCCCATCCCTCCCTCTCGGTCTCCCTCCTCACCACCGCTCCTCAGTTGTGTAGTGATCCGACAGGACAGTCGCAAAGATGGACTCGGCACAGAACGACAAGATCACCCAAGGCGCCGACTTCAAGGGCGCCGACGTCGATAATGTCGAGAACAACTACACCGACCCCAACGCGCCTCGGGTTATGAGCCCTGAGCGTCGTGCAGCAGTTGAGAAGAGCATGAAGCGCAAGCTTGACATGCGATGCTCTCTGTTCGTGCTCATCTACATCATGAGTATGTTTCACTCACTGGGATCTCATCTCACTTGGTCACAAGCTAACATAGCAATCCCCCAGACTACCTCGACAGAAACAACATCGCCGCTGCCCGTCTCCGCGGTCTGCAAGATGACCTGCAGCTGGACAACAACGAATACGCCACCTGCCTGAGTATTCTGTACGTCGGCTACATTCTCATGCAGATTCCCTCCAACATGGTCATCAACAAGATCTCCCGCCCGTCCTGGTACATCGCCGCCGCCATGTTGATCTGGGGCATGATCTCGACCCTCTCCGGCGTCACCACGAACTTCGGAGGCATGGTCGCCACCCGTTTCTGCCTGGGCTTCATCGAGGCCGCTTTCCTGCCCGGTGCCCTCATGATCCTGTCAAAGTGGTACACCCGCCGCGAGCTCACCACCCGCAACGCCATCCTCTTCTGCGGTAACCTCATCTCCAACGCCTTCTCCGCCCTCATCGGCGCCGGTGTTCTTTCCAACATGCAGGGCGTTCTCGGCCACGCTGCCTGGCGCTGGCTCTTCTGGATCGAGGGTGCCGTCACTATGGGTGTCGCGATCTCCGCCGCCTTCATCCTTCCCGACTTGCCTACCAACTCCCGTGGCTTCACCGAGGAGGAGCTCTACGTCGCCCAGCTGCGCATGACTGAGGATGTCGGTGAGGCTGACGCTGACTCGGATGACATGGGCCCTCTCGACGGTCTTATCATGGCTGTCAAGGACGTCAAGATCTACGTCATGATGCTGACCTTCACCGCCTACGTCGTCGGTCTCTCCTTCAACGCCTTCTTCCCTACCCTCACCCAGACTCTGGGCTTCGGCTACGTCCCCACCCTGCTCATGAGCTCTCCTCCCTGGGCCTTCTCCTGCATCATCTCCCTCATCAACGCCTGGCACGCCGATCGCACCCAAGAGCGTTTCTGGCACATCGTCGGCCCCATCTGCGTCGGCCTGGTCGGTTTCGTCATCTCCATGTCGACTCTCAATGTTGCCGCCCGCTACGTCGCACTCTTCCTCCAGGCCAGCTCGTACGCCGGCTTCATCGTCTTCTACTCCTGGATCTCCTCCTCGTTCCCGCGTCCCCCCGCCAAGCGTGCCGTCGCCATCGCCATGATCAACGCCTTCTCCCAGCTCGGCAACGTCGCCGGATCGTACGTCTGGAACCTCAAGGAGAACGGTTTCCGCCAGAGCTACGGCATCGTTACTGCCATGTTCGGTATTACCATCGTCGGTTGCTACATCTTCAAGGTCATTCTTGACAGGCTGAACAAGGAGCTCGAGCAGAGCGAGACGGCTGACACTGCCAATGCCGCCAACACGGAGGAGACTGCGGTTTCGCACAAGTTGGGCAAGGGTTTCAGATACCTTGTTTAAGCGCTACGAGTTATTATGTGAAGTTGAAACCATGCGGTTTGATACCCAAAGGAGCGAATTGTACATTAAAATCTCCACCTTGCCACTCCTTTCGAGGCTCGTGTAAATCACGGGATGTGGCAAGACTCTAAGTTATGTCGATAGAATGGATAAATGCCATAATGAATTGAAACGCAAGAAGCGAATCAAGCCAAATCACCATTGAACACACAATTGTCCTATCCACTATCGTGAATCCATCCTAGTGTCTAAATCGAAATCCGCTCTAAGAAGTTGAGCATTCCAGCCATGGGGCACGCCGCGAGAATCAAATTGCAAAGGGGGCCAGAATTGGAGTAATTCCCCAACCTACCGAAGGAAGAAAACCTAGGAGCAAGGAATTAAGGTGGAGAAGAGAAAAGTTCAACTCTGCCAAGTATCGTATGGCCAACTTCTTTCGTGTCAGCATTAACTCCGACCACATTTTACTTCCGAGAGATTGAGAAACAATCTCGCGATTCCCAGCAATTCCCACTCCTCACCCGGTCAATCCCCGCGTTTTCCAGATCCCGCACTTTTCCTTGACTAAAATACGGATACCTGGGGGAAGATTCCGGAGTCGGCCTTCGCTCGGCCCTCCACGCCCTCCACACCGCCCCGCGTCTTGGATTCGGACTGTGACCGAGCACGAAAACCGGACGGTTGTCTCGAAGCAAGGATTTGGCTACGGATAGACTAACAGATGGGTCTTTTCGCCCCGTCATCTCCTCTTCCCCCAATTCCCACTTTCTAGTTCCACTTGAATTGAGGTTCGGGTGAGAATCCTTGGTTAACCGCGGGACTCGGGAGGCTGGAGCCCTGTCGAACCTCCGCAACCCCAGATTGGAGTTATGATAGCCGGAGGCGCATGTTCGAGTTGGATGCCAGCAAAGCTTCTAGTAACACGTCATCCACTCAATCGCTATGACACAATTTGGTTGCTGGTTCCTATGTTTGTTTGTTGAGACCCCTCGAGGATATCTGGCGCCATTGATGAACTTTCCTTGCAGAATATCAGTGCAAAGTGAAGTACTACCAACTCAAGACAAATTTTGCAAACGTCATCAACTTAACCTGAACTTAAGTGAAAGATAGACCTCAACTGTTCGTAGGCTGTATCCATATGTTAGCTCAATGTTACCCTTGGCTCCATGTCCTCAATAAACACCGTGAGCAGGCTTTCAAATTCTGCGTGCACCGTTCAATGTGATCTGTGCTAAAACTAAGCTTTTTATATTTCAAGGGCTAGTCTTCCGCCTCCAAGGCACCGGGACGGCACCCAAGCCACCAAAAGGCACCTTGCACTGCTCCATTCAATCAACACTGTTTCAACCGCGGGGTTTCGAGAGGTTCGGGGCCATGGCTTGCATGCTGCACAACCATCCCGCCGGCATTGGCTGACGTAGATCATCTTAGTACAAAGGTTCCCAGGGTAAATAGCCGATACTCGGGGACTGGGATGCTCTAGGTACCCCTCTTTGCTACATGAACGGGAGTATCCGTAGACGGCCTTGATAGATCGATCATGCGGCTCACCTTCCTTCTTAAACCTAGAAGCCACATGGCGCGGTTCACTTGCAGATAAGCATCGATCTAGATGGCGCCTTGGCTATTTCAGCTTACTTCTTGGCTCAACTTCGCCCTATTGGCTCGCTCAATAGCATTTCGGCACCGCTCAGTTGTCGAATGTTGGTGGGATTGCCCGATGGGATCGCAATTGATTGATCTTATGCGACTAAAAGATGAGTAAAAGTAGCACGTGCCCAAATTCGAACAATTCATCAGGGGTAGTGTTATTATCTTTTCCCAGGCACGAGCAGTATCATTGATATCTATAATGTCATGAATCACGCCAAAGTTATAATATTATCACAACTTCCCCCTTACTTGGAGCGTCTTCAAACTCTGCAGACATCTTGTCGATAACTCATCACACTTGATCGAATGCAAGGCCCTCTAGCAATGAGCAAGTTTGGTCATTTCCGAAGCCGGGTAATATGTGTCAGATCCGGGATCAACATTTAGCCAATTTTATGATATGAAGGCCACATCATTGTCCTCGGTCAAGAATGACCCGAAGACCTACCCGCTCTCTTGCTCCCCAAATGGGGCTTGATTTGTGTACGACCAGGGGTTTGCCCCCACTGTCGGATTGAAAGTCCAATTCGGCCGCGAGTAGGGGCAGAGCATGGGCCACCTCGAGGGGGTACACTTAGACCTCGACTACCCACCCAACCTCCGGTTGGAATCTCCCTTCTACTCCTTACGCAGAATCAATCAATACAGAGATATTAATACTTCGTCACCCCCAGGACCTTACGGTTCGAACTAACTTACCTATAAAAGGAATACCAACACTAATCAGTGGTTAAATTCCACTATCGCAGATCAACAAGGCATCTCGCAAAACAGAAGAGACGACCCTCTAATACCGGACAGGATAGAGGAATCGTGGCTCCTTGACTACTCACGAGAGGTAGGCGTCTATCACATCAGCAACGCCTTCGACGGTCGACCGGCCAGACGCCTCGAGCGCCCAACGACCGACGAAGGACCCTTGTCTTATACCGACTTCCTCGCAGCAAGACCGCAAATTTAAGTCTATCAAGTATACCAACCGCGGCCAGCCCGCACAACAATTACATCTATTTTCCCACGGCCCGCAACTTACGCCCGCGCAACAATCCAACGAATATACCTTCCAACATATAAAGTACGAGCCCTTCGACCAAAGCACAAAAGGGCACCACGCGGCCAAGGAAGAAGACCAAGATAGCGGCTGAGCCCGAGGAGCCCACATCGGCAAGGACAGGAATAACAACGAGATCTGGCGCCCGTCAACAAGAAGGGGCGGGATCGAGCCAGACCCCGTCAACCCAAGCCAGCAACGACAGTCTCCTAATACCATAACTAATAAGTGGCTCGAGCTTAAGCCCACTAAGGTCAAACACGCCGGCTACCTTAAGTAAGAGCAATAGCCAGGGTACGGTTATAAACAAGTTAACTAGAATAGCGATAACTAAGGTACCCATACCTCTCAAATAGATAGGCATTAACAATTCATACTAGGGAAATTAAGCTTTTAACCCGTCAGATATACTAAATAACGAGCAGGTCGACGCCGCCCTCGTTTTGTTAATAGAAATCTATGCTAAGTAAGGACTCGAGGGGCAACCCCTATTTGTTACGGCCTAAACGATTGGTTCCGTCATGGCGTAGCTATATAATGCAGAACAAGGGACAATGATGCCGGAGTCATCATTGTCGAAGCTTTTGCTTTGTGCCACAGTTGGTTGCCTTGTCCTGCTCGTAACAGGGCCCTTCTACACAAGGGGATCCTAATTACGAATCTAATATCGATAAGTACATTACTCCCTTCCTTAATAGAATCGACAATATCGTTAATAACGATTTCAATAACATCAACAAGGTCCAATACGTCTTCTTCACTCCCTCATTGTCAGGAGGATATTCCAATCTAAATAACAGGCAAGCGGTCAATACCCTCAATAAAGAGGCATTCTTCTATAGTTATTAAGGTAGATTCATATAAGCTACGGGATTGTCGACCATTACAGAAGGAAGCGCAACGCCAAGGGAAGTATTAAATAACCACATTACCGGTCTATCCTATAAATCCTAGCCTAACGTAATTAGAGAAAAAAAGACGAGCTTAGGGGCCTCGCTACTCCCCTTTTTATATCCACTAAATAGGCCAGACGAGGGGACGGCCTAAGTATATTATACTTAAGAAAGATACAAGCTAGACGTCTTTTAAGGGATTATCTTTGATACCGGAGTATTATATTAGTTTATTAGAGGATAGAGCTAGTAGGCAGCGCTATGAAAGATCTACCTAGTAGCGCTTAATAGGTCGAAGGTAGATATCGTGATTATTAGCTTCGGCCTAGGGGACTAATTAATAGGAATTAGTATAATAAGCATGACTACTGTTACGGCCAGCTAGTCGTAGGGGTAGTTTGCAGAAGTTGAGGCTGCGGAACTGGTAACAGTAATCGTAGTCGGGGATAGCTTCAGGGAAGCTATGTCTGTCAATCGTAAGGGTAGGTAAGGCTTCGGTGATCAATCGTAGTCTTGTCAAGGTAGTAGCTGAAAGCGGATGTTCATCCTGATACGAAGTTAATTGCTGAAGAAGCTATGGAAAGTCTGTCCTAGAGCCCAGCTCGAGTCCATCCTTATATACAAGTCCGATCCTAACTGAACAGTGCTGAACAGTCCACTTTGTCTGGATATGTTGGATATGCCGAATATCCAACATATCCTTGACTCGGTTGGATATGATGATGATGATGATGATGTATTTAACGTCTGGTAACAAAGGACGTGCCGGGCGCAATGCCGACATGGTCTATACTAATCTAAACTATATTACAGGCTACCGTCTTCACCTAACGTTCCTGTTCAATGACTCGGGCAAATTTCGGAAAAGAAATTGGTCTCCTCTATCCATTCGCATAGAAGAGAGGCTCCCTTAGCAGAACCTAACAAGAAATCAATGCTTGCTTTGGCCATACGTTGGCGGAGGTAGCGCGGTGTAGCCTTGCGTCCACGCTTGCAGAAGTAGAAATGGACTGGTGTAGAGAAATGCGACCCAGCAGTCACATCGACATTCCCATAAAGAAGAACAAGCAATGGACTATACCCCGACGAATAAGACACAAAAGAAGAATACCGCCCTCTAAAACCCTGCAAATCATGCAAGCGAATATGGGCAGGCGGGCATCCGCCCACGAAACAGCACTGAACCTGGCTTACGTAGCCCAGATCGATATTCTCCTAATACAAGAGCCGTCTATCCGTTCGGAAGAGAGGAGGCTCACAAGACACCACCCAGGTTTTGAGACTTTCACCCCAGTAGATAACTGGACCGAAGACCGTCCCAGGGTACTTACCTACCTCCGTAGAGGAACTGGGGTACGAGGCGTATAAATACGGCCTCTACCCGATCCATCCACAGACCTGCTCTTCTTACGACTCCTCTCAGGAACGAAGGAGGTCCTCACAGTCATTAACGTATATAACGCCCCTCGTGGCTCTCTGCGATCTGGCCAGGCTCTCAGGAACATCCTAGGGGCCTGGCAACCCAAACCTGAGGATCGAGTACTGATTGCGGGGGATTTTAACTTACACCATTGGACGTGGCAGCCCGAGGCCACGAGTTCCCCGGACGCTGAAAACCTAGTAGAATGGGCAGAAGCCGCTAGCCTTGTCCTAATGTCACCTATAGGTGAACCCACGCACAAAGGCGGCAACACCCTAGATTTATGCTGGGCGTCCAGCAACCTCCATGGGGCTTCCACCAGCATAGAAACGTCACTACACACGACATCAGACCACGAATCTCTGCTTACCCGGGTCCCCTTGGCCCTGATCGATTCACCCAGCCAGACGCCGGGAAGGTTTCGGCTCGACACGATGGACGAGGAGCTTTTCCTCGGCATCATTAAACGCAACTTACAACCCATGCGCCGCACTGCAAGCAACATCCAAGACCCACAGTCTTTAGATCTCCTAGCACAACAGCTTACGGACTGTCTTATTAAAGCACTTACGGCTTCCACAAAGCGCACGCTCGGGAAAGGTACAGGGAGACCATACTGGAGCGAGAGCTGCATATATAAATACCGAGCCTATGCGAGTAAGCGAGCGATGTTAGCAAGACTCCGCGCAGCCGGAGTGAACTGCCAATGGGAAGAAGAGGAGGTCGAAGCTCTAAAACAGGACTTCCTCTACGAGTTTAAACGCTCCAAGGATGCCTTTTGGAAAGATAAGATCTCCTCAGCCTCCTCAAGCAAAGACATATTTGAAATGGTCGGTTGGCACAAAGCCACAGGATCCTTTCAGACCCCGCCACTCCGAGATGTAGACAACCAAGACACGCTTGTCTCACAACCAAAAGAGAAGCGCGACTTATTTACCCGCGTCCTCCTTAGAAACGCTGCAATCTCCGAGGACATACCAACAGAAAGCCCAGTCCTACAAAGGCAAGCTACGCTTCCTTTCCCGCAGGTTACGAAGGACGAGGTACGGTCTTCGGTTCTCACCGCGGGAAATACGACTCCTGGGACCGACGGAATCACTACGACTACTTTGAAAATAGCATAGCCAGTTATTGAGGATATTGTCCTCTCACTTTATAGCGGGTGTATACGCGAGGGTTGGCATCCTACTTATTTTAAAGAAGCAACTCTCGTGATCCTAGCAAAACCGGGAAAAAGAGACAAGACACTCCCGCGCTCCTATAGGCCAATTACGCTCTTGGCCGTCCTCGGAAAAGGCTTGGAGAGACTCATCGCCAGACGACTTGCCTAGATCGTAGTTAAATATCGTGTTCTGTATGATTAATAGTTTGGAGCACTCCCTCTTCGCTCTTGTAGCGACCTCATCGCAGCGGCCATCTACGATATCGAGTACGCCTAGTAAAGAGGCCTGGTTACCTCTATGCTTACGCTCGATATAAAAGGGGCTTTCGACGCCGTGCTCCCAGGACGACTGGTCCGACGCCTCTGCGAACAAGGATGGCCGGAGAACCTCGTACGCTGGGTCTCAAGTTTTGTTACCGGAAGGAGAGCAAGAATAAGGCTTGATGGGGAGGTAGGAGACGTCTTCGGTCTCGAATGCGGACTACCATAAGGCTTACCCGTGTCTCCCATTCTATTCATGCTCTATATTGAACCTCTTTTTAAGCTAGGTATAGCTCGCCTAGGAAGGAAGCGATCTCGTTTTGGCTACGCCGATGACGTTGCTATCTTGGTAAGCTTAACATTACTAGAGAATAACTATGATATCCTAACTAAGGAATGGAAAGAAACCTTAGGATGGGGCGCGATGGAAGGAATTATTTTTGACCTTGATAAGTCCGAACTAATCTACTTTACTAAGAGACGAAAAGACGGAAACCTATCAATTATAGTAGGTTTGCCGGATGGGAGGTATTATATAGTTTAGGCTATTAAAGAAGGCTCTTCTCTACGCTGGCTCGGCGTTTACTTCGACCGTAAACTCATATTTAAGAGTTACGTAAGAAACCTCTTTGTAAAAGTATGCTAAGTAGTTAATGGACTACGGGGACTAGGGAATACTGTCTGGGGCGCGCCTGCGTACTTACTTCGTCGAGCGATCACCTCTTGTGTATTACCTATTTAGTATTATGTATTTGAAGTATGGTGGCCCGGCAAGAGCCGGATAAAGAATGGACGTACTATTTTAAACGGGGTTAGTAGTTTGCTATACTAACTGGACGCGATGTAAACTAAAGCTATTAGAGCGATGGTCCCCGTATATAGAACTACGCCTATACCGATCCTATAGCGCGAGGCGGCTCTACCCCTAGCAGAGGTGATACTGGATGCGAAGCTCTACATAGCGTCTACCAGAATCCATCGTCTGGACGAGCGACACCCTCTCCGAACGAGACTCAGGGACAAATCAGGACCAGACTCACGGCTACGACGAATGGTAAGCCTCGTAAGCAAAAATACCGAATACATCGATCCGTTAGAACTCCCCCCTTGGGAGCAACTAGCGGACTGGCAGACAGCCCTCGCCAGGGTCGGCTACGAACCTAATAAAACCAAAGAAGAACAGGCCCTCTCCTTTGCAGGCAGGATGGCAACTTTCTCTAAGCGGGACATTGTTGTCTATACTGACGGGTCCCAGATGTCGGACGGCAGCAGCACCTCCGCCGGAGCAGGCTGGGTAGGGTACCAAGCTATACGGCAGATCTTCCGCGGATCCGAACCACTCGGCTCCCAAACTGAGGTGTATGACGCGGAGGTATATGCTGCGTATCACGGCCTGATGGAAGCCACCCGGGCTCCTACGGCTCGTATGGCAGATAACGTCCACATCTGCCTCGATAACCTCGCAGTCGCGGCTAGACTATACTCCCAGAGCACAGGAAGTAGCCAGGCTAGGTTTAGGGCCTTCAATAGGCTCTCTTCCTCCTGGACTCGGAGACAAAGAGAGAGCTGGACAACCCCCGGCAGGGTTTATGTTTGGTGGTGCCCTGGGCACACGGGAGTACCAGGAAATGAAGAAGCGGATGCTCTAGCCAAGGAAGCCTGCAAACTAATCCCAAAATCACAACCACAGCCCTCATTAGCGCACCTAGAAAGGCAAGCTAAAGCAGCTGCCTTCTAAGCCTTTGCCAGAAAATGGCTGTCCCAATGCCCTCGGCAATATGCCGACCTCGAGATAATTCTTCACCCCAAGCCGCCCGAACTCCGCCTCCCTCGGCACTTACTAGGAAGGCTATACGTAGCAAGATCCCATCATGGAGACTTTGCAGCATACCACGAGAGATTCGCTTATCAAGATGCGTTGCTCAACTGCAGCTGTGGGAAACCCAAGACACCAGTCCATTTCTACTTCTGCAAGCGTGGACGCAAGGCTACACCGCGCTACCTCCGCCAACGTATGGCTAAAGCAAGCATTGATTTCTTGTTAGGTTCTGCTAAGGGAGCCTCTCTTCTATGCGAATAGATAGAGGAGACTAATTTCTTTTCCGAAATTTGCCCGAGTCATTGAACAGGAACGTTAGGTGAAGACGGTAGCCTGTAATATAGTTTAGATTAGTATAGACCATGTCGGCATTGCGCCCGGCACGTCCTTTTGTTACCAGACGTTAAATACATCATCATCATCATCATCATTGTCCTCTGCATAACATAGTTTAGATTAGCATAGACCATGTCGGCATAGCGCCCGGCACGTCCTTTTGTTACCAGACGTTAAATACATCATCATCATCATCAACTTGTCCTCTGCATACATGGTGCGCTGTAGCCGCCGCGAGCCTGCGGGGCAGGCCTTGTTCTTGGTCATGCATGTTGGGTCGTAACACTTATGTAGAATCAATCAATATAGAGATATTGATACTTCGTCACCCCCAGGACCCTACGGTTCGAACCAACTTACCTGTGAAAGGAATACCAGCACCCACATTACGACGGTTTCTATGTTGAGGTGCCTGCTAAGGTAGTGAGAGAGATGGTGAAACGTTTGGCTTCAATATTGTAAGAATCCGTTAATTCTTTCTGAGAAATATGGCATGAATCATATGTGGTGAATATGGCCCGATGAACTCAACTCACATAGGTACTTACTTGGCTTGTAAACGTTACTTGTATGCGATAAATCATTGTTGGGGTTTGTGAACTCATACTCTTCATTTCTGACTGATTCAAAGATGGAATCTCTGTGATGTATATAGATCATTGAGGGCATAGACAAGGTCATACATAGCAAACAAAGATGGTGAATTTGTAATCTACTACTTATTCCCGCACTCGAGGCTAATCTAGGTAGGTGCTGGATAATATTTTGCAAAGTCTGAGCACTGCCATTTCTTCCTTCACTCGGTTGCCGACGATATAGAGGCGGTGGCTGTGGGCATCGCCGAGGAGATTTCGGCTGATGTGTGCGTCACCTGAACTTTTGATCGCCGACGGGGGATTACTAGCAGCGAGCATGATGCTTCTGAGCCCTATCAGCTTGCATGCAGCAACATTTGGATCTGTATCTTGCCAAACAAGGTTTTTATCCTGTCTGTTATGTCTTCATAGCTTCCACACAGCTCAGGGTTACCACTGCCTTCAAGCCGCTTGGTCGAGATTCACTACAACTTTCTGACGCCTCTTCTCCGCCGAGCTTCACATCTCCCATAACCAAGCACCTCAGTCAGAGGCAGACAATTGAACAAAAAAAGTGAAGACTTAGCTCATTGCGTTCAGTTTTGAGTACGCGCCGCCTCCCAGTCGTAGAACTCGCGTTCCGCGAGTTGAGACCGGGAAGAGTGTCCGGTAGACCCCGACAAAGACAACGTCAATGCTCATACGACGGCCAATCGGTCATGATAGTAACTTCACATCTAACGGCATTCTAATATTGCGCCGTTGGTAAGTGATGGGCTGCAAGAGAGTAGTTCGGACGACGTACGCTGTGACTTGAGGCAAAACCTCGTTATACGTACTCGCTCGAGGCTTGAGCGTGTGGCTATAACTTCAGCTCCCGTTAGGTCGCAGTGCTCTGACAGAGCTCACTGTAACTCTGAACAACCAACTGCACTGAATTGCTCTGGATATTATTCACTCTCGGAGCAACGACTTGACTTCTTTCAGGCTTCAGCCATCGGCTTATCACAAAATTCCCGCCTAGAGAAATGAAGGCCTTCTCAACTCTAATTTTCTTTGTGGTCGCAATCACCCAGATCTTTGCCGCACCAACAGCCGATGCCAAAAACCTCTTGTCAGAATCAAGTCTCAGAGCAGAATACCACACGTCGTGGTTAGAAGACCCGACCGTAAGGAACCCTCGCTTTAACGCTCAGTTCCACAAACTTCGAACTCGCAGTTCGCTAATGTATCATAGCAACCATGGCTTCGAAAGAGAGCGAGAGGACAAGGAGACCCTTGCGATCCTGGCAGAGTCGAACGTTTGACAGGCCTTGGATGTTACGGGTGTAGTGGACACTCGCCAGTGTGTCAGCGTGGGCCTGGGTCAAATTTATGTTTTCATCGAGATAACCAAGCTTCGGTGGCCATATGCGACAGAACACAAGGATAAGAGCGCGGCCAGTGTTCAAATGGAAGCAACGTTTGGTTGCGATATGTTCACGTTCATAATTCTTGCACATCCTGATGGAAATAGTCCACGATTGTAGAAAAGTAGCACAATTATGTAACCACAGATTTTCTGCTTCATGAAACATCCCGGGCATGGAATCACGTTCTGCTAGTCACTAGAAGGGGAAATTTCAGTGTGGGATGTTATATCATACCGTATTAGTAAAGTAGGTACCTGTAGGAGTGAGCATCTTTATCAATACAACAATGGTGAGTTACTCTCTTCAATTTCTTGTTGTATATGTACACAGAATCCACCTTGCCTACTCCACCTTATCCTTTCGCGATTCCAATCAAATGATAGCGGCATATTTGTCAAGACCATTGACTAGCAACGTTCATGGAGACCAGCCCTAATCGTAGTGCGTTCGCGCCGAGCGCGGTCTAGTCAGGGCCATGATCCATGTATGTCCCCATTTTCTTTATTTTGTGGGACGTCTGGGTCTTCCGTTGGGTCTTCCATTTGGCCTACGGTTATTGTTGTTGTTATTGGGGCGGCGAGGTGGCTTGCCACCACCTCCACGGGCCTCGATGATCTCGCCGAGTCCCTGTAATGCTGAAATTAGTCGGTGTTTTAACATTGCATGTGACTTGATTCATAGCTTACAGCGACAGCATCAAAGTCGGGCTGTTCCTATGGGAAAACTAGTCAGCTGATGGCACCAATAGAGGACTTGAGCGGGGCAGAGTCGCAGGAAACTCACAAGAGCCTCGTTCCTCTAATTACGCATATTCATCAGCATCCGTATTATTCACCTCGTCGGACAACTCAACGACTCACCTCGGATAAGTCTTGAACATCAGCCCCCATCTGGACGTTGGGAACCGCAAGTGCGGCGGTGGCATAGAATGCAACACCAAGAGTGACAATGGTCTTGACGGAAGGAACAAACATGTTGAAAGATAGCTAGCCGAATCTTGATTGATTTCCTAGTGTTCGTAGTAATGTAGATTGCGGATGTCTGCACATGTTGCGAGATTGGAGCGGCTCTCAGTCCGATATTTATAGCCAGCACTTACTCTGATCTCTGCAGAAGACGGGGCTTAGAGTATGTTACTTTCAACGCCGTCCCATTCATGTGAACGTCCAACACACATGGTCCATCATCAACGAGGCCAGATGCTCCAGCCAGAACGACATAGACTTTCACCCCCAAGTTTCAACAGGAAGTCTCGAAGGCCAAGACTGCACGACGATGGGGACATTGGAGAGGGATTCGGTGAGGGACCAATATGCGACCCCCCGAAAACGACATGGAGTCACGGCATCCATCAACTGAACCAACAGCACTGTTTATGCATGTGCGTGAACAATCCACGAACATGGAGGTCCTGAAGTCAAGATTTCATATGCGACGAAGTCTGTTCTGGTGGTGTTGCTGGCGGCACACCTAAGAACAGTCCCGCGGATCTCCCACCCATCCCATCTTTGACGAAACATCTGCCTTGATCGAGACTGAAGGGCAGGGATTCTTTGTTTGAGTCTCGGCAAAAGTCGACCCGTTTTAGTGATTCGGGATCTTCGAGCCCCATGTTCCGTCTCGTTCGGAACGATGGTACGGTTAATGATCGCCGCTGTCAGGAACTGCTCTTATGTGGATCAGTATGATTTTCACCACCGGCGATTCGGTTACACCAGAGGTAACATTTAACATGCTTATATTTCTCAGCTTCTCATTGAAATGTCATTGAGGAACTTGTAATAAGAATCCTACGTGGTAGCTCACGCTTTAACCCCCTCATCTGCCCTAACTTCCCGCTTCCTGCGCGGAACCAAAACTTGTTTGGACTCTATCCCGCCTCTCCCGCAAAGAGGCTCTTTTGACCCAAACTCAACTGTCTGCCCGCCCTTTACCACCTCATGCTCACGGATGGAAAGTTTGTAATATTTGACAAGAAGTGTTTTGTTCGTCAGGTTTTATTCAGATGAGCCTCGGCTGGAGAATCTCTCATCTTCGCCGATCCCAAAATCTCAAAAGTCTTGGCCTTCAGATCGACACGAGTAAATCGACACGGCAGCACGGTGGAACAATCCATGAAACGAATCACTGGGAGGGGAAAACATAGAATCCAGTCCTGCCAAGAACGCCTGGACTGATGTAGAAGGATAATGAGGCTGACATTAGACCCTGATTAAAGTTGACGAGATCGATCACGTTGAGAGGGGCATTGAGAGGCTATAAACATCGCATCAATGCATTCGTTGTAAAGGTGGGTACCGCGCGCGCGGGGAGCTGAGGTCAAATCCGGTGCCGAGCTTTGATCTCCCGGCCCGCCAGACCGCCTAAAACTGCTTCCGACGGCTAGAGTTTCTGGTCTGGATTAGGAAGTTGGACGAGCCCCCGAGGCGATCCGTCCAAGGGTTGGACGACCAGCTAAAGCCTCAGTGAGGACATGGACGTTACGTGACGGTACATGTCAGTAAAGTAAGCTGCCTGCTGATGGCCAACACTCTTTCACTAGCAGCCGATGAACACGTGCAATTTGAGTAAGACTTTGCACGACTGATTTTGAGGCTCCAGTCCGATCTGAAGGAAACTTACCAAGGAGACATTCGGAATGAGGTCCAATAAGATCGGCAGAATCGTCTAGCACCGGAAAGTTATGCATAGTTGCCCCGCAATCCATCGACTTGACACGCTTTCAATTTCTGAGTAATAAGCAAGTGGTGTGAGTAGAGCGCCATGATCATAGTACGATCAGTGACGACCCCAAGGGGCCAAGTGAGTTGGGTCGTGGACCACCATCGCTAATAGCTCTGTGTATGCTGCCGTAATCTTGAGATCTTGGCTATGGCGTCTACAATCGAGATGTCAATGTGGCATATCGGTGCGTCCTTCTTTCCCACAGAACCTCCTACTTTCATTAACAGTTGCAGGTGTACGATGTTGTAAGTATCTCGGCCCCACTTCGTGCGACACCGAGAGCTCCGAGCTTTGCAGAAGGCCGAGCCGAAGGTGTGGTGATCCAAGGAGTACGGCGGCGACCATCGAAGAACTCTTGTAGGGCCATCAGACGATTCTCGATCATCCGTTGGTGACAGATGTCTGAGCTGGATATCTGGTTATTTGTTCGTAGCGGAGCTCCACCTGTAAGCATCTCCGTCGTTATCACATGCAGGTACTAGGTAACAGGTATCGGATAAAGATGGAGTTGAGTAGGGTATCGTATTTTGTTATGGAGCAATCGAACGAGGTATCTAACATCTGGGCTCCCGATAATATGGCCAACCACAAGCTCAGTTTGAGCACCGAAAACGAAGCAGACCCGTCGGTGTCTAGCTCTTGAGATAATCTCTAGAGCCGCAATGAAGAGTTCCGGTATGAGGAATCCGCCGGTACTGAAGTGACTGTGTATCGAATCCTTTACTTGTGGTTTTTCTGTCAGGCCCAAACGAGGTGCGAACATCGGAGGTCTTCTTTCTTCCGCTTCTCTCTTTTCCGCATCACCCGGTACCGCTGACACAGTGTGATTTACACTGAAAAATCGAGGTGGTGCAGGTACTTCGAACTGTATGGCTTTCCGAAGCAACGCTACCAACGTAACGGAAATTTCTAGCAAGTCTATGAACTTCTCCTTCCATAGGGTTCAAAGGGAAACAGAGCGGACACGCCGGCCATAACTCCAAACAGCGCCGCGCAGACATACAACGGAACTGATGTTGCCGTATTACCACTGCTCGCAACAAAAGCAGACACGATACCCATGAGGCGATTGAAGGCGACGGCGATACCGTTGCCCGTGGCGCGATGGGCTGAGGGGAAAACCTCGACGGTATATGCGTACAGTGTACCGTAGTAAATATTGATTGCGCAAGCTAAATCCGCAAGTCAACTGGATATGCTCTCAAGTCCGGGGGGGGGCTGGGAACAAAGTCACTTACCAATCGCGCAACTGAGGCCGATATTCTGGTCAGCGGCCGACACCGCTGTGTAACCGAAGAAGAACGCCATTGAGAGTAAAGCGCCGATGGCCATCGTGTACTTGCGGCCGATGCGAGGGATATTGGCCAGGTAACCAGCAATAATTGGGCCGGGAATGCCAGAAATATTCGTTAACGTGTAGTTTCGCCACGTCTCGAATGGCGTCTCGGTGTTATCCGGCACTCTCGATGCAAGGTACGATCTAGTGCTATCAGTCAATTTCCATCATATTCCTCAAAGTCTCTTGGAAACTTACGGCAGGAAAACATAAAACAGGGGATAAGCCAGACCGATTAGCGTCCACGAAAACCAAACCAAGACAGTGCTAAGCGTCATTCTCTTGGTGTAAAATAGGCCCTTGACGTGAGCGCCCAGCTCGCGAATCACAAACCTGAAGTTGTTTCTGCTCTGACCGGCGTTCTTGATCTGCCCGCACGCCGTCAACTTCTCCAGCGTGAGCGAACAGGGCCGGTTGTACTTTTGCGCCATCTTTTGGTAGTTGCGCACCAGATCGGCATCACGGCCGACGCTGAGGAGGTACTTTGGCGTCTCCTGGAGGCGCATGACGGTCACTCGCGCAACGGACGCGACGAAGACGAATGCTCCCGAGGTGAAGGATACGTAGCGCCAGCCGGGGTTGTTGGACCAGTTACAGTCCATACCCTCGGTACAGTTCCATCGCTCCTGGGCTGGAAAACAGTCAGCATCTAGCCAGCAGCAAGCCGGGAAAGCCATCACGTCTTACTCAAGAAGCCCCACGCAATGAAGCCCACCAACGCCTGCCCGAACCCCCACCACAATGCGAGCGCCGTAACCGTCCACTGCTTATTACTCGGGAGGAATTCGAGAAAGACTGTCGGATCGAGCACCAGGTTACCGCCAGCTCCAAACGCCGATAGCGCGGTGAAGAAGCCCCACGATTCAATGTTGGGACTCGCACCCGAGACGATTGTCGCGAGAGACGTGATGAGTAGCGTGACGTTAAACGCGATCCTCCGTCCAATGATATCCGCACCGAAGCCCCAGAAAAGCGCCCCGATGAGCAAACCGACGTAGAGCGAAACAGTGCCCGCATTTGAATAGGTTGACGGCTTCCCAAGTTCGAGCATCGCGCCCGCGTTGGTGACAGACTGGACCAAGGCGATGAGCGAGTCGACGGCGTAGCCGAAACCGTTGAGGACGAAGAGCTTCCAGTGGAAGTTTGTCCAGCCAATTTCATCGTTTGCCTGGGTTGGTTAGTTCTGTAGTTAAGCGTTAAGCGTTACATGAGAGCTGTGTTGGCGGCGAACGTGTCTGGGTGAGAGACCGTGAGCCCAGACTCTGGAAGCTTTTTTTTGGTTGGTTTGTGAAGGTTCATACGTCATTGACGAGATGCATTTTCATTGCGAGCACGGGGTCCTCGCCCTCATTTTCCAGAATGTCTTTAGCCGAGCTGACGGAGGTGTCTTCAATGTCGGAGGCCGGGGCCCCGGAGTCGACCGTCTTCTTCTGCGTCGCCGGGTCGAACATCTTTGCGTCCGGTTCGTGATGCATCATGCAGTTTGATGCTTGGTGGTTAAGAGGGAGAGGGAAGAGACGCGGACGGGGAGAAGCGGAGCGACAAAGCTGAGAGAGAGGGATGGGCGTAACGAAAGCAGAAAAGTAAGAAGTAAAATTCAGACGACTTAAAAAGGTCCAAGTTGCCTTCTCTGCGGGGTGGTTCTGTGAGAGAGGAACGAGCCTCAACCAATGTTACACGGCCAAGTGAACTTGGCGCAGGGCGAAGGATTCCACTATTGTACTTTTGGGATCATGTCGTTGAAGCTATCCTGTTCGTCGTCTGCCGGTCCGCTTCCTATCTCATTCGCTTGGCCCATTTCATAGCGCGATTAAGCTGCATGCCGTAATGGCATGGTTCTCTTGCGGCTACCATGTTCAAATGCGGCGTGTATTTCCCCGAGTACAGTAGAAAGCAAGGCACCAACCACACCGAGAGGACAGTGGAGACCTGAGCGAGCTATCTGATCCATCATAGGATAGAACCGCGTAAAGCTGTGGTCTTCTCCGCCTCCAAAGGTTCAAAGACGAACTTAACGAGGTTACGAGAGCGTAGACCAACGATATGGACGAGATCTCATTGGATACGGGACCGGTCGAAGCATCGCTTAACACCACTCTTGATGAAACGTTTCCGTTAGTGGTGCTTTGGCGGGCGAGCCATTCGCCAATGACGTGCACGAACATCACCCCACGTGCGAGGCGAGATTGGAGCTCCCGTCGAGGTTGGGAGCGGATCAGCGGGGAGGACACTTTGGAGAAGACACAAGCACGCAGGAGAGCACCGCGTTGGCCGCCACACGCCGCGGCATCCTTGCGGGTCGGGATGAGCCTGTCTTAGATAAGAAAGGAGGCTTCGCGGGCCGTCCAGGTCCCAAGAGTAAGCTGTCAACAGTCAAGTTCTAGGTGAAATCATGTGACTTGCCATCTCATTCCCGCACTTGAGTACGGAGTAGAGCCAACAATTACGAGCGGAGAGAGGAGGAAAGTGTTTTCCACAGTCGGGGAGATTAGTGAGCTCAAGGGACGGATAAGATTGATGGATAGGCCGTATCTTGCCCCCTCCCCGTTCCGTCTCCACAACTCTCTTGCTCCATCCTCGGCCGTTCCCCACCCGGTCCGTTCCGGATCACTCCGGTTTATTCCGGGGCTTATCACCCGGAGGGGCGGTCCGCTTCCGTCATTCCAGCATGAAAGTCGCTGGTGTAAGACGAATCATTCCGGCATACGCTTTTGTAAGTGATGCCCCTTGCTACTGATTTGCGTCTCATCGCTGCTCGGCAGTTGTCAACCTTTGTTGAGATAAAGAGACTGACGCAAGCTTGAGATAACAACCCCCGTTTGAGATATCTGTCAATCTGAAGATATGCGTAATGGGATCGTGGTGTAGGATGATATCTTTACCTGGGAGGATATGGCGAATGCCAGGCTGAGATATCCCTCTCAACGCCGTCAGCCTCGCCTACAGGCTATCTGAGTAGCTTGCCATATGTATCCCATCAACTGTTAGATGGCGCCAGTACATTGCCTTACGGGGTAATCGCAAACAATGCGTTGATCCGCCCCTATTTCTCTTATGCCCGGATGTCAAAATTTTTGGAAAGGACTTCACTATCTCTATGATACGATTTCCAACGGGAACTCCAAATATAGCTCCTCCCGTCATTTTCATACGTGAGATGCTCGAGGCAAGATATCTACTCCGGAGCCCACAATGAACCAGTGCAATCTTGAGTTTCCTCTTCAGCCGGCTCAAAGGGTCATCAGTATGTGATTAACTTCGGTTCAATATTCGTTAGAACACCAGGCTCAAATGGCGATCCACCCATAATACCTATCATCAAGCCTCACTATCCCATCGAGTGCCACTTGACGCCATTTTTACCAAGACCCAAAATACCCACTATTTACATTTTATTACCCCGCATTCAAAGGGGTACTTAACAATACGTCACTTATCCCTATGCTCTTTTGCCTATTATCACCACTATTACTACCATTTCGATTAATGCTGCGATGTCTTCTAGTGATTCCGATGCTTCTATTACTTCCGTACGTAGTTATATAGTAGTTAAGATCCTTCTAAAAGACCTTACTGCTACCTAAAATATAGACTATATGCTAGAACGTTATAATGTAGTAACAGTCCGGCCCTACGAACCTCCAGCTACCGAGTATAGACCTCTGGGCTCTTTCCGGCCCTTTAACATACTAGCCCGGGCCTAAGAAGTAAGTCAAACCCCCCACTTCCTGGCTCCCCCCTGTTTCTGGCACCACAAAAACGATGGGATCACAACCCGACCTCCTCATTACTATTAACTATTGATCCTCAACCACACCCACTACAATACAGCTGCCAGCCTCACTAGGGCATTCAGAGTCGCTGGATTCAGCCGTGATAACCTCCTTTTCACCCGCTTCGATTTGAGCCCGATGGATATCCCTGATGTTCGCGAACTTCGTGTTGGGATCGATTTGAACAGTCTTCCTCTTCCTCACTGCAGCGTTGGTAACTTGAGCCCTCAGGTGAGCTAGTTGCTGCTGGGCAGCTGCCAGTTGCCAGGCCTGCTCTGTGAAGCCTTTTTTCACCTTCCTGAATAGCAGCCGTTGAGTGCTGGTATCATTGTCGAGTTGGGTGTATAAGTGCAGTTGACCGCTGAGCTCTGCCAGCTTCCTGGGTGTCGACCAGACCACTGCAGAGGAGGCAGAATCCCATGGCTCAACAGGGGTAGTTTGTTGACCATTATGGCATCGCTTTCTGCCCTGACTAGTTGGTTTGGGTGTGGTGGGCTTAGCAGGAGGCTCAGGTAGTACCATAGGGTTCATCAGGGGCTTAACCATCGCCACAGGGTGTAGACCAGTCCACTTCCAACCACTTCTGATGTTCGAGACTGATAGACCAGCAAGTCGAGCCTTCTGGTAACAGTCCAGGAAGTTCCTTTTACCTATAATGGTAGAGTCGTTCCATTGAGACAAGTAACCGAGCTCCTTCCGATAGGCTGACTTAACAGGGCTGAAGACAGACTGGTCAAGAGGCTGGAGGACATGAGAGGAGTGTGGTGGTAAGAACAGTAAATGGATATTGTTAATATAGCAATTCCACATGAAGTCTGTCGTCGTATGCCTCCCATGCCCATCCACAATCAGCAGTCGAGCCTCCCCCTCAGCCTCAGGCATAGTCTGTGGGATGAACACCTTCTCTAACCATTCAATGGCAGTTAAGTCTGTAGTCCAGCCATTATCTGTTGCTGTGAACTCCCACCCATCGTATGGAACGAGATGTAATGGAAACCACTGCTGTTGGACTGTCTTCCCCTTGAAAATGATAAGAGGACGAAGTGCCCTACCCAAGGCTGAGATACACTCAATGATAGAGACCCATGCCCTCGACCCAGGTTGTTTCTTGCGAACAGACGTCGTCTCAGCCATACCCAGCACTAACCCATTAGCTCCCTGACCCTCGAGGATGCCAGTCTCATCCATATTATATCTGTTGGCTGGTTTGATGTCCTTGATCTCAGGGATAGCGAGGAACTTAAACCAGTTCCTAATGACCTCAGTAGATACCCCATTAACGCGTCTAGAATCGATAGAACGACTTCTCTGAACCTTAATGATAGGGTTCCTTCTCACAAAGGCATAGATCCAGCCTTTTCCCAGTGGTTTGGTATCCCCAGCAGCAGCCAGAACTCGCTCTGCGAATTCCTTCACCTGTTGGTGCGTTGGTGCGAGGCCCAGCGAAGCCTGAATGCGAACCCATTGTGCCAGCTTACTCTCCTGGTCAGGAGACAGCCTCTGCCAGTCAGCAAAAGCCACTTTCCTAGTCTGACCACCTTGGAGACGTAGTTGGAGGGTTGATCGTGGTATCCCATACTCCAATGAGGCTCTCTTTTGACTCTTGCCGTTTGAGATGTCCTCGAGAGCCTGACGAAGCTGATCTTCGGTATATTGAGGCATTAGATATAGAAGAAGGTATGTGCAAAAGATGAGCCCATTTGGACGCGAATTGAAAATGTTGTGATAAAAGGAGGTTGGGGGTGGGCATTGGGTTGTGGTGGATTTTCGCGTTTTTGTGGGTGCCAGAAACAGGGGGGTGCCAGGAAGTGGGGGGTTTGACTTACAGCAGCTACTAGCAAGCCCGCTAGATCTCTTTATTTAATATGTTCCGCAGAGCCTTATAGAATGATAAACTTAATAAATAAATACGATACCGTTATCTAGCCCTAGGGCTAGAACGTCTAGAGTAAATTCATATGTTACGGCCAGCTAGTCGTAGGGGTAGTTTGCAGAAGTTGAGGCTGCGGAACTGGTAACAGTAATCTGTTACGACCCAACATGCATGACCAAGAACAAGGCCTACCCCGCAGGCTTACGGCGGTTACGATACGCCATATATGCACAGGACAAGGGGACACAAGGCACCCTCTCACGGAACGGAAGAACTATGGTATAAGTCACGTAATGATAAGATAAGGATCATTTGGGATTAATATGATCCAACACGACTTGGGGGCTAAACGATCATTCTGGATCAGAATGACCCAAGACGACCCAAGGGACAAGGACATGTTCAGGATCAGGACTTATATATAAGGATGGACTTGAGCTAGACTCTAGGACAAACTTCCATAGCTCTTTAGCAATTAACTTCGTATCAGGATTAACATCCGCTTTTAGCTACTACCTTGACAAGACTACGACTGATCACCGAAGCCTTACCTACCCTTACGATTGACAGACATAGCTTCCCCGAAGCTATCCCCGACTACGAATACTGTTACCAGTTCCGCAGCCTCAACTTCTGCAAACTACCCCTACGACTAGCTGGCCGTAACACTTTAATTGCTCCTGTTCAGTAAGTTGACCCTACGAAACTCACTAACAGTAAGAACGACGATGTCTTCCCAAGCCACCCCGTCCACTTCCGACAGCGGCTCTAAGGGTAAAGCTCCTATGCCACCCAAAACCCTGGACGAAGAAATGAAGGACGTCGAAGACTCGGAAGAAGAACTTGACTTCACTCGTAAGGTTTACGAAAGCCTACAGAAGAAGATCAAGAAGAACGACTCCGACATTGCCATGATGCAACAGATGTTCAATGACGCCATGGAACGACTTGAGATCAAGACCAAGGAAGTAGACTACCTTACGGAGGAAGTCAATACCCTCCACGGTGCTGCTAACATCATTACTACGCCGCATGACGGACGAGAGAAGCTCAGGCTGAACTCACCTTAAGCCTTTGACGGAACCCCAGGATAACTGAAGGGATTCCTCACGCAAGTCAGAGCCTACTAACGCTTCTACGGAATG
This sequence comes from Colletotrichum phormii, assembly GCF_030913505.1. Classification (NCBI taxonomy): domain Eukaryota; kingdom Fungi; phylum Ascomycota; class Sordariomycetes; order Glomerellales; family Glomerellaceae; genus Colletotrichum; species Colletotrichum phormii. The sequence goes on from NW_026851449.1 coordinate 224,059, forward strand.
AACTTTAAGGATGAAGCCGAGAAGGTCATCTATGCCGCCTCCTTTTTAAAGGGAAAAGCTCTCGTATGGTTCGAACCACATCTTACCGACTTTATGATAACCAACGACTGGGACACTCTCAAGCCAGAGACCCAAGGTATCTTCGAAGGACTGTACGGATTCGAAAGTGCACTTCTATCTCTGTTCCAAGAACCAGATGAAGAACGATAATACGAACGAGAGCTCTCAAACCTTCGACAGAAAGGATCAGCCTCGCATTACGCTGCAGATTTCAGACGAATCTGCGCCCGACTTAACTACTCCGACAACGCTAAGATCTTATGTTCTATGAAGGGCTCAAGGAGGAAGTCAAGGACGAACTGTCTCGACAAGACAGACCCAACGACTTCTTGAAATATGTCGAACTAGCTATCAAGCTTGACAATCGACTTTACGAACGACGAAGGGAAAGGAAACAAGTCCCACAAGCAAACACTGGGAAACGCTATCAACCGCGCTTCCAAGGACAGAACCGCCCTAGAAACAACCATTGGCAGAACCGACAAACCACGGCCTATAAATACTATAATAGACCGATAGACCTCAGCATAGCCAAACGAGAACAACCGTACCAGAAGGAAGTCTTCAGGTGCTACAACTGCGACAAGCCAGGACACATGTCCCGCAACTGTCAACAACCCAGAAGAATCCAGCAGCGACCTATGCCCGAGAAACAGATCAGGATTGCTACCAAGGAAATTCCTCACAAGCAACTCTCTTGGACAGCATGCTACGACGACAACTGCCTTACCCATCAAGACAGTAAGGAAAACACGGGATAGTACCCTAAGGAGCCCGCCAGCATCAAGACCCTCGGTATAACAAGCAGGCAAGAGGTCACGCAACGACCAAAGACCCTCGAGGATCATAACAAGGAATGCATTCAGACATTATCCACGGCCTACGAAGCCGTCAGGACACAACCTAGCAGCCATCCGAGACGAGCTCAAACACTCGCAGCAGTCGGAGGAAGACTCTAGAAAAGAATAACTGCGAAGGACAAGAAATCCCTACTTCAACTGGAAGAAGAGATCCCAGCCAGGGAAATACGAATTCCCACTAAGTCCATCTGCATAATGCGACAAACCCGAACAACAAGTTCCAACGCAAGGTCCTCGAGCAGCTCGAAGACCTCGACCGCGAACAAAGAATCGAAATCATCAAGGGAAAGAACCTCGATTTCGGAATGGACGAGAACGGAAGAAACGACTTCCGAATAAACAGACTAGAACCAGCCTTCGGTTCTAGCTCACACCTATTCGACGAAGGTGAAAATTCACCCTACGACTCGGACGAACCTCGCGACGTCGCTCGACGACGTGCTCAGACGGAGATCGATCACAAGGCACCGCCTAGCGTTAACGACACCAGTTCTAAAGAGGACCTCGACGAATCTCGGTGCAACCACATTCACCCATACAACGACGATCAGACGGTCGAACTTTATGGGACTTCTGACCGCAAGAAGAACCCGGTAACGCCTTACACGCCTAAGGATCACCCCCTACTCGACCCTAAGGACCCCTTTCATAAGGAACTCTTCTGGGTAGAATGCCTGGACGACAGGTGCCTTTGGCACCTCTCACCCAAAAGAGACTCTCGATTCTACCTACGAAGAATCAACGACAAGCCAATCAAGGATGTCTACGTAGATGACCAACTCACGAGCTGGACACTACTATCCTTCGAAGATAACAATTGGGCAACCTTTGGACCTGATCCAAACTTTCCTATATAATACTTAAACAGCGAATACGTAGAATGGGACGACTACAGACACGACCAGTACTAGATCCACTACTTACCTAAGGCAAAGGCCTGGAGAGAATACCAAGAACGAATCGAACAAGACGTCAGACTGAGGAATAGAATGATAAAAAACTAGAAATGCCAATCGACAAGAGACACCGAAAGGCGGAGAGCAAGGATAAGCGCCCATGCTTAATAACATGTCTTAACGACGAACATCTAAGAGTGAGACTCGGATACGATATGCGCGCGATTATCGATAGCGGCGCTTAACGAACCTTCATATTACTAAAGATAGTGAATAAGTTAGACCTTCTATGGGTACAGAAGGAAGAACCTTATACCCTATAGAATATAGAAGGAGAAAGAGTTGGGTATGACGAAGGACTTGTCACTCGCGAGACCGTATACCTCACGATACACGTTAACAATTATCTAGAACAACTCCAGTACGACATCACGGAGATCGGAGACATCGATGTTATCTTAGGAATCTCGTGGTTACGAAAGCACAATCCACGGATAGATTGGGTGAATGGCCATATCCAATGGACAGATTCAGTCACTGAACGACCTAAGAAACAGGGTTCAAACGAGTCTTACGTAACACCTGATGAATAGACGAAATACATTGCCTACGTCAGACACGTAGAGCCTACTAGGTCGTTAGTACCCGGCACGGACGATCAGGGATCGAACCCACTCCAGACTATACCTAAGGAGTACCGGAAGTATAGTAAACTATTCGTTTCTGAAGAAGGAACAGGACTGCTAGAACATAGTAGCTAGGATATAGAGATCGAACTCAAAGAAGGAATGTAACCAAAGTTCTACCTACTGTACCCTATGAACCAACAAGAGTAGGAAGAGCTTAACGAATATATCGACGAAAAGCTCGCAAAAGGGCACATTAGACCCTCATTATTACCCGCTAGAGCACCACTCTTTTTCGTCCTGAAGAAGGGGAAGAAAAAACTAAGACCTATAATCGACTATAGAGGACTTAACGTAATTACTAAAAAGAATTATTACCCCCTACCCCTCATTACAGAGCTTAAAGATCTATTATACGGAGCCTAATAGTTTACTAAGATAAATCTTAAGGAAGTATTCAACTAGATTCGAATCAAGGAAGGAGACGAATAGAAAATAGCATTCCGAACCCGCAGAGGACTCTTCAAGTACCTCGTCATGCCCTTTGGACTCACCAATACACCCGCCATGTTCTAGATAATGGCAAACCATGTCCTTAGAGAATATGTAGACATCTTCGTTATTGTCTACATCGACGACATCCTCATATTCTCCCCGAATATAGATATGCATAAGGAATAACGTACATGATAAGCGAGTGGGCCAGACAAGCGAGTGGGCCACCCAACCACGACCACATGACATGAAGGAGCAAATATCAACACCCACCTCATGGATTCAATCTAAACTATTCAGAGTCCTCTTCCTCAGAAATTTCCTCATTGAATCGACATATTCGCGCATTATGACCAGTGTTCCTGCAGACGCTATATCGTCGTTGGCCCGTCTCAGTCCTCGGTCGGCGACCACTACTCCGGCGCGTTTCCTCCTCTACCTAGGCTATAGCCTCTCTCTACGACTAAAGGTCCTCTCCCTCAGCTATAGTAAGGCTTCCTCCTTATCGGAGACGGTTTTTCTTAGCTCTCCGGCGTCGACTAAATAGGTTATTCTCCTCTCGAAGGATCTAGTTCTCGGATCTTAATAAGGCGATCTAGTACATGAATCTATGAGCCCCCTTGGATAGATACTCTATAGCTTCGATAATTAAAGTTGATAAGCTATTTTAATAACGGTAGATTCGATATTTAATAAGTTCTAATTAAGAAGATGCTTCCGTTGGGTTGTTTAGTGTCTGAGAAGTCCATACCGGTAGTATTATCGGGAAGGATCCTGGAGGTGTCGGAGTACGTAACTTCACATCAAGCTTTGAGAGCATACTCTCTACACTCAAAGGCACAATTCCTGCCCCTCGAAATCCTCCCTAGATGTTTTTCTCCATAATCGCTTATATAAAAGCCCTGTGAAACGCCGGGAAGAAGTCCTCCTTAGTAATATACATATTACCCCGACGCATCTTATCCTTGGTTTCTTAACCGTACGCCGTTTTTAAAGGCCTAAAACATCCAACATCCAAGGGCTGGAGTAGATAAGACGAATAAGCCGGCATATACAGGGTGGCATGTTGTTCTTCTTACAAAAAATCTCGAAATCCGCGGAGTAATGACTTTCGTATCCGTCGACGACGAGGAGGCGGTATTGACCCTTTGCACGCGGTCTTGTATGCCGTTCGAAGTGCCGAGCCCAGTCTGGACCTCTTTCATTTGTTGTCCATCCATTTTCAGACGTTACGATGACCTAGTCGTGTAGGAGACCGGATTCCGTGTACCAGGTGGAGAGGTGATATTGGCCTGCAACGATGATATATAGCAGAACGCTATAGCCCGACGGGCTGATGGCCTGAATGACCGTAACCTATTCACGATTGCCAGGCTGCATCATTTTCGTGTTTGAACGCCTTTCGGCACTGGTCACGACCATGCCGGTTAAGATCTGGCCCATCATAAAGCCAGTCTCGTCAAAGTTGTAGATGTCTGAGTCTACGATGCCGTACTTCGCGATTGTGTTCGACACAAGCAAGAACCACGCGTTAATCGCGCCCGAATCTTCGCATTGGGCCCTCTTGTAGTCGTACTTACGAAAACGACGCGTTCGCAACTCTGGTTGTCGCTTTACGAAGTTCGAAGCCCATCGCTTCCCAACATGGGGCGCATCACGATCAGCGAGCAATTGATTCGCCATTTCTTCAACACCGCAAAGACGGGGAGGAAAACATCTGGCGTCCAGGTCGAGGATATACTCAATCAGCTTCTTCTCTTCTAGCAGCGTCAAATTCCGTAAGTTGGGTATACTATCACGTCGTAATAACGTTCCCTCTAATCTACGGCCTAAGGTAACGCGACTGATATTATAGATCTTTACCGCGGCCCGAATACTGAGATTTCGGTCTTTCTGGGTAGCCTGAACCGCTAAGTTTAATTGGGTATCTTTGTTCTGTACTGTCATTGTTTTCGATGGAGAAATGCGTGTTGTGATGATGTAGGTGGCACGATGGCGGTTGGGTGGCCCACTCGCTTGTCTGGCCCACTCGCTTATCATGTACGTTATACCTTCCTCAAGATTATTGTTGCTAACTACGGTCTACCCAAGGAAATTATCTCTAATAGAGATAAGCTATTCACCGCTAAGTTTTAGAGATCCCTAATCTCGTAACTCGGTGTAGACTATAAGCTGTCAACCTCTTTCTACCCGTAGACTGACGGACAGAAAGAAAGGATTAATCAAATCCTCGAAACATACCTTCGTTGTTATATGAACTACGACTAGAATAATTAGGTATCGCTACTACCAATGGCCTAATTCGTATATAATAGCGTAGTTGGCGAGAGTACGAGAGAATCCCCGTTCTATCTTAACTATGGATTCCAGCTAGTAGCGTACGGAGAAGCACGATAGGGACTATAGGCCGTGAAAGCCGTGGCCGACGTGATAAAACTCAGAGAGCTCTAGAAGAAGGCTTCTCAGGACCTCGAATTTGTACGGCAGTATATAAAGAAAAACGCTGATAGATCAAGGATTGGAGGACCAACCTTAGAAGAGGGGGATAGTGCCTATCTCCTTCGACGTAACATTAAAACGAAACGACCAAGTGACAAATTAGACTATAAGAAACTTGGACCTTTCGAGATCATTAAGAAAGTCTCACTAGTCAATTACGAATTAAGACTACCGGACACGATGCGATGGCACCCTGTCTTTCACATCTCATTGCTTGAACAAGCACCCAGAGGATCACATACAGAAGACTGTATCATCGTAGAACTAAACTAACCAGAATATGAAGTTGAACGAATTATCGACTATAGGGTCAGGAACGAAACACGAGAATTCCTGATCAAATAGAAAAACTATAGATATGAGGAAAATATATGGGAACCTATTACGAACCTCCAGAACTCTCGGGAACTACTCCAGGAGTACCGAAATCAAAGTCAAATCCGGAATTCCCCAATAACACCGCATCCCAATCAATCACACCAAACGCACCACTAGACTGAGCCTCCCTAGCCGCAACAGACTCTTCGGAAGGACCATTACCTTCAGGCAGATCAGGGATCGCCTTGCCCTTCTTAAAAACCATCCTTTTCGCCTTACGAAGACGATCTAACTTCTACAAAGATTCGTCCATCTCAGCTTGCGCTCGACGCAAAGCCTCAGCTCGCCTACGAAGAAGAAGCTCCTCTGCTTCCCCCTCACGCTCTAACCGATCGGCCTCTACGAGGAGACGATCTACTACGCACGATCAGCTAAAAACAGATCGAAGGAGAAAGAACAAGAAACCTATAATCACAAATAGCACTGGCTATTGCATCACAAGAGCGACCACGACGAGTACACTCATAACACTTAGATTTCCCTTCCAGCATCTTGCACCTTCGACCCGACGACCGACAGTACGAACAAGGCATTTCTATTTCGAATCCACGCTCCTTTATTTCGAGAGCAAGTTTCAAACGACGATGAGTCGAGGAACTAGCGTACATTTTAGCAAACATATTCCAAGAACGATAGATCGACGATCCCAAAAAACAAGAAATAACGACCTACTTATAGGCCTAGAGGACTAGACCATTGAGAGGAGGAGCTGATGTTATAACCTAATATGCATAACAAGGCCAGGGGGCCCGCCCCACAAGCCTGCGGCGGCTATTTACCTGATATACGTAGAGAATCCGGGAACTCAGGTGACTCCTTATGGAACGGAAGAACTATAGAACAAGTCACGTGATAATAAGGAAAGTGAGCATACGATAAGGTGATCATAGTGATCACCCAAAGTGAGCGCTTCCTACGTCGGGACGCCGAGAGGGAACAGTTTTTGAAAGACTGTTTGACGAAGATCGAATCCTTGGAGAGAGAGCTTCAGGAGGAGAAACAGCGTTCAAACCGGCATCAACGTGGTCTAGTAAGGTCTATATACGCTATTAGCACAGGGCCTAGCGAGACTAACCTGAGTTCCCAGGGGCATCCCTCGTACACAACCCAGAACTAGCCGACCCCAGTCCGTTCATATGCGGCGGCGGCGAGCTAGCCACTATCCAGAAGACAGGATGAACCAACGCCAGCTAAACAAGCCGCAAAATAAGCTACAAACCGGGCGGCCTTAAAGGATCTATATATCTTTGCGCGTCTATCGCCTAAAAGCCCGCTTCAGAACGAGAAAGCCTACGATATATATATCTTCGTTCGGGAAAGGCTAAGTCCCTAAGCCCGAGAAGCCCTTAAGGGATCGACTATATCAAGATAGGATTAGCACTCCTACCTTCGTTAATAGATGGTATAAAAGTCCTACTAGAGAATAGAGAATAGATCGCTGCCCTTCTCTAAGAACAAGCGATCGAGCAATACGATACCTAGATCCGAGCCTATATCGTAAACGTCCCTTATACTAGGCATTATCTAGTAACCAATACTGAGCTGGAAATTACAACCAAGGAGCTCCTTGAAGAGATCCAGGTCTCGACGAAACTCAAGCCTGAAAAAGCACACTTCTCTAGGAAGGACGAAGTCGAAAGGCTAGGCATGGTGACAGCCTGGTTCAAGGCGGAAGCCATAAGGCAACTACCAAGACGCCTCCGTTTGATAGGGGCCAGCGTTTTTGTAAACCTGCAGTTCCCGAAGGAGAAGAGGTCTCCTTAATGTCTCCGCTACGGCGGTTTTCACAGCAAACGAACGTGCACCAGAAGGAAGAGATGCCTCAAGTGCAGCTCTCCTTCCCACACAACTGATCAACACCGGGCACCCTGCGGCGGCACTAAGGGTCACGATGGCTGCGACTGCCCCTTTAAATGCCCGTCGTGTAACGGGCCTCACGCCGCCTTCGATGCGACTTGCCCTATCCAACCCAAAGTGGTAAAGGGGGTAGTCCAGAGGAGGGATAAGGCTCAGCTACGGTCCATCCGAGCTAAGGGAGAAAGATTATAGAGAAATGATCCCAGCAGTCGCATCGACATTCCCATAAAGAAGAACAAGCGATAGACTATACCCCGGTAAATAAGACATAAAAAAAGAATATAGCCCTCTAAAACCCTACAAATTATATAAGCGAATACAGGCAGGCGGGCATCCGCCACGAAATAGTACTAAACCTGGCTTACGTAGCCCAGATCGATATACTCCTAATATAAGAGCCGTCTATCCGTTCGGAGGAGAGGAGGCTCACAAGACACCACCCAGGTTTTGAGACTTTCACCCTAGTAAATAACTAGACCGAAGACCGTCCTAGGGTACTTACCTACCTCCGCAGAGGAACTAAGGTACGAGGCGTATAAACACGGCCTCTACCCGATCCATCCACAGACCTGCTCTTCTTACGACTCCTCTCAGGAACGAAGGAGGTCCTCACAATTATTAACATATATAACGCCCTTCGTAGCTCTCTACGATCTGGCCAGGCTCTCAGGAACATCCTAGCGGCCTGGCAACCCAAACCTGAGGATCGAGTACTGATTGCGGGGGATTTTAACTTATACCATTGGACGTGGTAGCCCGAGGCTACGAGTTCCCCGGACGCTGAAAACCTAGTAGAATGGGCAGAAGCCGCTAGCCTTGTCCTAATGTCACCTATAGGTGAACCCACGTACAAAGGCGGCAACACCCTAGATTTATGCTGGGCGTCCAGTAACCTCCATGGGGCTTCCACCAGCATAGAAACGTCACTATACACGATATCAGACCACGAATCTCTGCTTACCCGGGTCCCCTTGGCCCTGATCGATTCACCCAGCTAGACCCCGGGAAGGTTTCGGCTCGATACGATGGACGAGGAGCTTTTCCTCGGCATCATTAAACGCAACTTACAACCCATGCGCCGCACTGCAAGCAACATCCAAGACCCATAGTCTTTAGATCTCCTAGCATAATAGCTTACGGACTGTCTATTAAAGCACTCACGGCTTCCACAAAGCGCACGCTCGGGAAAGGTACAGGGAGACCATACTAGAGCGAGAGCTGTATACGTAAATACCGAGCCTATGCGAGTAAGCAGCGATGTTAGTAAGACTCCGCGCAGCCGGAGTGAACTGCCAATGGGAAGAAGAGGAGGTCGAAGCTTTAAAACAGGACTTCCTCTACGAGTTTAAACGCTCTAAGGATGCCTTTTGGAAAGATAAGATTCCTTAGCCTCCTCAATAAAAATATATTTGAAATGGTCGGTTAGTATAAAGCCATAGGATCCTTTCAGACCCCGCCACTCCGAGATATAGATAACCAAGACACGCTTGTCTCATAACCAAAAGAGAAGCGCGACTTATTTACCCGCGTCCTCCTTAGAAACGCTGCAATCTCCGAGGACATACCAACAGAAAGCCCAGTCTTATAAAGGCAAGCTATGCTTCCTTTCCCGTAGGTTACAAAGGACGAGGTACGGTCTTCGGTTCTCACCGCGGGAAACACGACTCCTAGGACCGACGGAATCACTACGACTACTTTGAAAATAGCATAGCTAGTTATTAAGGATATTGTCCTCTTACTTTATAGCGGGTATATACGCAAGGGTTAGCATCCTACTTATTTTAAAGAAGCAACTCTCGTAATCCTAGCAAAACCGGGAAAAAGAGACAAGATACTCCCGCGCTCCTATAGGCCAATTGCGCTCTTAGCCGTCCTCGGAAAAGGCTTAGAGAGACTCATCGCTAGACGACTTACCTAGATCGCAGTTAAACATCGTATTCTATACGATCAACAGTTTAGAGCACTCCCTCTTCGCTCTTACAGCGACCTTATCGCAGCGGCTATCTACGACATCGAGTACGCCTAGCAAAGAGGCCTGGTTACCTCTATACTTACGCTCGATATAAAAGGGGCTTTCGACGCCGTACTCCCAGGACGACTAGTCCGACGCCTCTACGAACAAGGATGGCCGGAGAACCTCGTACGCTAGGTCTCAAGTTTTGTTACCGGAAGGAGAGCTAGAATAAGACTTGATAGGGAGGTAGGAGACGTCTTTGTCTCGAATACGGACTACCACAAGGCTTACCCGTGTCTCCTATTCTGTTTATACTTATATCGAACCTTTTTTTAAGCTAGGTATAGCTTGCTTAAAAGGAAGCGATCTTGTTTTGGCTATGCCGATGACGTCGCTGTCTTAGCAAGCTTAATATCACTAGAGAATAACTATAATATCCTAACCAAGGAATAGAAAGAAACCTTAGGATAGGGCGCGACGGAAGGAATCACTTTTGACCTTGATAAGTCCGAACTAATCTACTTTACTAAGAGACGAAAAGACGGAAACCTATCAATCACAGTAGGTTTACCGGATGGGAGGCATTATATAGTTCAGGCCATCAAAGAAGGCTCTTCTCTATACTGGCTCGGCGTTCACTTCGACCGTAAACTCATATTTAAGAGTTATATAAGAAACCTCTCTACAAAAGCATGCTTAGTAGTTAATGGACTACGGGGACTAGGGAACACTGTCTGGGGCGCGCCTATATACTTACTTCGTCGAGCGATCACCTCTTGTATATTACTTACTCAGTACTATATATCTAAAGTATAGTAGCCCGGCAAGAGCCGGATAAAGAATAGACGTACTATCTTAAACGGGGTTGGTAGTCTGCTACACTAACTAGACACGACGTAAACCAAAGCTATTAGAGCGATGGTCCCCGTATACAGAACTACGCCTGTACCGATCCTATAGCGCGAGGCGGCTCTACCCCCAGCAGAGGTGATACTGGACGCGAAGCTCTATACAGCGTCCACTAGAATCCATCGTCTGGACGAGCGACACCCTCTCCGAACGAGACTCAGGGACAAATCAGGACTAGACTCACGGCTACGACGAATAGCAAGCCTCGTAAGCAAAAATACTGAATACATCGATCCATTAGAACTCCCCCCTTGGGAGCAACTAGCGGACTGGCAGACAGCCCTCGCCAGGGTCGGCTACGAACCTAATAAGACCAAAGAAGAACAGGCCCTCTCCTTTACAGGCAGGATAGCAACTTTCTCTAAGCGGGACATTATTGTCTATACTAACGGGTCCTAGATATCGGACGGCAGCAGCACCTCCGCCGGAGCAGGCTGGGTAGGGTACTAAGCTACACGGCAGATCTTCTACGGATCCGAACTACTCGGCTCCCAAACTAAGGTATATAACGCGGAGGCACATGCTGCGTATCACGGCCTAATGGAAGCCACCCGGGCTCCTACGGCTCGTATAGCAGATAACGTCCATATCTACCTCGATAACCTCGTAATCGCGGCTAGACTATACTCCCAGAGCACAGGAAGTAGCCAGGCTAGGTTTAGGGCCTTCAATAGGCTCTCTTCCTCCTGGACTCGGAGACAAAGAGAGAGCTGGACAACCCCCGGCAGGGTTTATGTTTGGTAGTGCCCTGGGCACACGGGAGTACCAGGAAATGAAGAAGCGGATGCTCTAGCCAAGGAAGCCTGCAAACTAATCCCAAAATCACAACCACAGCCCTCATTAGCGCACCTAGAAAGGCAAGCTAAAGCAGCTGCCTTCTAAGCCTTTGCCAGAAAATGGCTGTCCCAATGCCCTCGGCAATATGCCGACCTCGAGATAATTCTTCACCCCAAGCCGCCCGAACTCCGCCTCCCTCGGCACTTACTAGGAAGGCTATACGCAGCAAGATCCTATTATGGAGACTTTGTAGTATACTACGAGAGATTCGCTTATTAAGATGCGTTGCTCAACTGCAGCTGTGGGAAACCTAAGATACTAGTCCATTTCTACTTCTGCAAGCGTGGACGCAAGGCTACACCGCGCTACCTCCGCCAACGTATAGCCAAAGCAAGTATTGATTTCTTGTTAGGTTCTGCTAAGGGAGCCTCTCTTCTATGCGAATAGATAGAGGAGACCAATTTCTTTTCCGAAATTTGCCCGAGTCATTGAACAGGAACGTTAGGTGAAGACGGTAGCCTGTAATATAGTTTAGATTAGCATAGACCATGTCGGCATAGCGCCCGGCACGTCCTTTTGTTACCAGACGTTAAATACATCATCATCATCATCACCAAAGTGAGCGCTCACCAGTATCTACTTAGTGATCACCAACGAACATGGTGATCAGGTAACAAAGGATATGTTCAGGATCAGGACTTATATATAGGATGGACTCGAGCCGGGCTCTAGGACAGACTTCCCATAGCTTCTTTAGCAATTAACTTCGTATTAGGATTAACATCCGCTTTCAGCTACTACCTTGACAAGACTACGATTGATCACCGAAGCCTTACCTACCCTTACGATTGACAGACATAGTTTCCTTGAACTATTCCACGACTACGATTACTGTTACCAGTTCCGCAGCCTCAACTTCTGCAAACTACCCCTACGACTAGCTGGCCGTAACATTATGGTTAGCTTGGAAGGGGCCGGAGCAGTTAGCGCACTTCGGTCTAGCTATACAGGGCCTAGTCTCGCAGGATCCCGAGGGCCTACTACAGTTACTATAAAGTGGCTATCGGTTATAATATCGGTTCGAATAATATCTCTAGTATCCTGGGTCATATCTAATTAGGGTCTTCTTCTTTTAGATAAGCTAAGACCTGCTACTTTAGTTAAATAGTCTAAAAGGTAGTACTTCTATAGAGAAGGAGATGACCTAAGAGACTTTGTTTATAATAGGGTTTATACCTAGCCGGGACTGCTAGGCCCGGGTAAGCTTACGTCCTATTTAGATAAGGACCTTACCTTCTACCAGAATAGCTAGATCAAGGGCATCGCCATCAAGAGTCCATATCTTAGCAGGGTAACGTAGGACAACGTAAGTAAACCACTTAATAAGGGTCTTAACCTTATAAACTCCAAGATACTCTACTAGTTTCTATTTATTTATAAGGAGCGCTTGCTAGACCTAGTTATTTAGGGGTCTCAGTAAGTAGCTAGTTATAATATAATAAATATAGTTATAGGATATCTACCAGCTAGAGCCTAAGGGCCTGGCAGACTATCCGGCGTAGGGCAAAGGGGGCGTGCTTCCTAGCAGCCGCTAGGCCCTCTTCTAGGATACGGGTAAAGACCCGGGGGTCCTCCTTCGGTTAGGATAGAGCCTGGGCCCGGGTCTCCGTCAGACTCTATATCTGGACATCGGGCCGGGTAGGGATTCGGGTACGGGTCGGGGCTACGGCCACGGCTATAGTTGAAGCCAAGGCTACTACGTCAGTCCATTTCCGGCTCGGAGCCGGAGCCGTAATCTCGTTACCCATAATCCTCTTCAAAGCTTAGATTATATAGGTTATAGCTTCTTTTACAATCTACTTCCTAGGCCCCTCAAAGCAAGAGATCACGTTATCCATAAACTAAGTAATAGCCATAAAGACGTCCTTTCGGGCTTTATAGTACTTAGCCTCTTTATTAAGAGCTGTAAAGATAGCTCTAATAGCTATCCTAGTTATAATCGAGGGCCCCTTAGCCGTTAAGGGGGTTATTATTAGGGCGTCAGGCTAGCTTCCCACGAGGCTAGGCCAGAGTGGCTAGGCCTCGGTTTCGCGGCGGCGTTTAGCCCTTGAGGATAGGGGCGGCTCTAAAGAGGGTCCAGAGCCTCGATCAGGGCCGGCCGAGGAGGCCGGCAACGATCCAGAGCCCGCCGGAGGCTACGAGGCCATCGCGGGAGGGCGCCGGAGCGGGTAAGGGGTTTCAGCTGTTAAGGATTTTGGTGGTGGCCCACTTATTATACTAACAGTGGATGCCAAGTGTTGGGCAGCGATTATCAGGTAGGGGGTCAATGGGATGTATTGATGAGTATGAAGAACGAGTGGCTATGGGAATATCCCGACTATCTATATAGTGAGTGGAAGACCCTTTATACTGGCATATCCTTGGCAAACTTAGTCATGCTTGTGTAAGACCATATTGTTTCATAGGCATAGTGTGACAATCGTTGTAACGAGTGTACTGGGATGGGCCTGACACCAAGAAAGATTAGGCAAGAGGGAAGTTGTTTCCACTCATCTCGTCGCCGGTCCGAAATCCGATCACTCATTGCGATAGAACGTGTGTGTGTGTGTTATATTTAACGCCGTGGCGGCAAGGGCGCAGCCGCCCTTGCGGCCGACCTTCCGAAGGGTATATGGCGTGGAGAGCCGTCGCCCTATAACTATTGCTAGATACAGTCCAAATCGTCCTCCAAATCGTGCCTTATGGCTACTATGCGTTCTATCTGTCCCTGGTTCCCGCTGGTGCCCCAGTTCCATTCTTGAATTTTGCGGCTTAAGGCCGGACATGTCTGGAGAGGGCGGCCTGCCGAAACAGGCCCCTCGTACATGTTCTGATTTGTACAAGACCATTCCTGCCCCAGTACTTGGTTGACGACGTGTACTCGCCGCATATCCACTTTTTCTTGGTCGGAGGGTGTGGATATGAGAAAACCCTGGCGAGGGCCTGGAAAGGGTCCTAGGCCCCGCATTGGGTTCTGCCCTACCCTGCGATAGAACGTGACTTGTACGGAGTATGAATGTACGGATATGCTCAGCAGATCGCCGGACCGAGGATTTTGAACGCACTCCAATAGGTACGGAGAACATATTTGACACGTCGCCGACCTCAATGCTTGGCCGAAATTCTATCCAGTCTTCGGCAGTCGCTCGGGTGCTAAAGAGTGAATAGGAGTAATCAATGCGACGGCACACAGAGACGGAGCCGAATATGCACATCGCGAGTTCTCTAATCCCCGAGACGGTGACTTGGCGATGCCATGTCCACAAGGGTTCTTGGAATGCGATCAAGATCGAAAGCAGAAGTTATCCCCTGTGATCCAGAACAGCTCCCGTACGGCAAAGTTTGAGGCTTGGAAAGGCAACTATGGATATGCCGTGAGTAGTGCAAAACCTTACACCTAAAACTTCAATTTATTCCAGGGACCTCTTCGTTAGCTGCTATCTGTTGGAAACACCCGTTCGCAAGTAAGGTTTGTGATACATGTAACTAAGGATCCCGCCTTCTCACCGACGTTTCCTCCAAGCTCCAAAGTTTGGCCTATCCTTAAAGGAAACCCTTGGTTCTCTCATCGCAGCTCAGTCTTCTGGAAAGTATCGTGTAGTCGTCTACTCCTTTTGGCTTCATTTCTTCAAACATTAGGATTCACGACTTCCTTTTGCGGGGCGTTTGCGGGCTCGATCAAGCTAAATCAGACACAAACGCCAGACAATTCCCGGTGGGCGCGGCACTTGGCTGGCACCGGGTGTAGCCGAATTGGAGGCGCAGGCACGAGATCTGGAGGCACAAAGAACGACCTTCGGGCGCTGTGGTTGCCGAAAATTGTGGCTGAGAACACTGCTTTCGCTTCGATCTGACATTAGAACACCTCGGATGGAGGTATGCGTATTGAATGGGAAGCCTCGTGTAATCTTGTCGACGGTTGCAATGAGGATGCGAGGCCTAGAAGAGCTGACAAGCAGAACCGAAGTGGCAGAGATGCATAGTAAGAGTAAGCACCTGTGCCGCTGCGCGGCAGGCAGTTGCGGCAAGAGATGTCGATCATTGAACGATGGGCTTTCACAAGAGCTCTAGGTGAAGTGAATGCTCATGCGCACCCAGCTCCCCATCCCCCCATCGCCTCATCGCCGGGGGACTGGCGGCGTGCGGAGCTCTCGAGACGGACGGAGCTTCGACCCAAGTGCCCCGAGGGAAATCAATCTGTCAACAACCCTGCCATCGATGGGCTGGGCAGCGGGCTGACTGGGATTTTGTTCTGCCAGCTTGGCAGCTCTGTTACGGACAGCCAGTCTCTGCCAAGTTCTGGACCGATTCTGCCATCCGATTGTGCGGGCTACATCGAGAGTGAACGCTAGGACTCGAAGAAGACCTGAGCCCAATTTTGGGTTCGAAACGGGTTCGACAAGCGGCCAAGCGCCCATGCCAACCTCCCGAAGTCGGGCTTTAGACTGAACTCAAAGAGACTCCGAGGGGAGGAAGGGCGGTTAATTACGAGGTCTGTCAACCGATGGAAAGAGAGAGGCAGGGACGCCGTTGTGCGCCGTTGGGCGGACGTATTTTTATCACCATTGTGTGTGTACACAGGTTCACAAATCAAAGTTGCCTCGTTGAATCGGCATATCGAGAACCTCCCACAAGGCTCCCCAGAAGTCTCACGGGAAAAGGCGAGACATTGCTTCTCCGTACCTGGCGTACCGTCCTGTCCGCCACCTGAGACTCGAGAGAGGGCGAGGAAAAGTCTTCATTTCGACATCCGGTTCCCCGTTACGAAAGCGAATCACCAACGGCGCTTGGCTACATGGGTGTCCCCATGCATCTCCATGCGGGGAAATTGGAACCATCGACTTGTTTAGCAGCTTAGGGCCCCGACAGCCCGAGTGAAGGGAAGCAGAGCGGTGCAGAAGCGTGCCAGAGTGCCAGAGTGCCAGGAGCTGAGCAGCTCGCGTCGTCACAATGGCGTACACCAAGTTCTTCGTACTAACTACGAGTAGTTACCGACAGACAGACAAGCGTGACAGGGCCCCTTGGTCTTCACCGTCACGACGAGTGGTCTGTCTTGTCGTTCGTTCCATGTTCCCCTTGCAAAAACAATGCTGGTTGACGACCCTTTACCGTTCCCCCGGGCCATCGCGCGAATCACACCTCATGGACCGCATTCTCGGATCATCAATGACTTTTTCCCTAAAGTTTAGCTGCATGCAAACTCGGCAACCATTTGTCTCCCCTCAAAATACCCAACTCGTTCGCCCCCTTCTTCCGATTCTTCTCGCCGGCCCTTTTTGCCCTTCCTCCTTCTCACTTCTTCGCCTCTTCTGTGCCTCTCTAGAGACACATCTAGCGTATCCATACCCTCCCTTGCGTCCCCCCCGCGCCTTTCCCAGATCAAATCAACTCGAATACCGCGCGGTAATCCAACAGAAGCTAGAATAAAGACGGCTTGGCATTGGGCTGGGGTGGGTGCCGGGTGGTAGTAGCTGACTCAGAATCCACGTCCCTACTTTTGCGAATCCCACTCCGTCCTCCCTTTTTCAACGCATTCCTCGGCGGCTCTTCTTTCAGCGACGGCCTTTTTGTGGTTGTTTCTTGCTCCGCCCCGTCCTCCTCTTTAAACATCTGGCTGTGCCCTTTCTGGCCTTGTCAAGTTCGTCCCATCTGCGTTTCCCTTTTCCCCACACTTTGAACGTCAAAACGTTTCCCAAAAAAGAGCAAGCACTTCAGAATCCGTCCCTTATTCAGCGCACTGGGGATCCCGAGACCTTGGGACCATCGGCCGTTTTCAGCCAAAGGGCAACTGCGCAGTGCGAGCCTTGTCAAAGAAGAGCTATCAAGATCACATTGGGATACGGATATAGCAACCTGCGAAAAGAAGGGCCAGAACAACAGGAAACTCGCTTGGGAAGGGAAAGAGGCGTTTCGACAAAACGTACAAGAACCAACAATGTCAGCACCAGCATAACGGCCCTCGTTGCCGCCGCGCCAGCAGCCAGACACCGCAACCGAAACCCGACGACAACATCACCAATACAGAAATGTCGGCAGATGTGACCTTCGACATCGTTACGGCCAGTATTTGCGCCCTCCTCATCATTGTCCGCTGCGGCTACCGCATCCTATTACAATGTAAAGTCCACGATACCTGCCACCGAATGTGGCACGTCGACGACGCCTACATGGCCTTTGCGCTCCTCCCGCTCATCGGCCGCACGACATGCATCTCGCTCTCCTTCTACCTCAACCCTACGCACACCTACGATGCCGCCACCGAAGAGGCGGCCGCGGCGCGGAATCTCAGCGTTGAGAAATTGGCAGAGTATTACGTCATCTCACACAAACTGCTTATCCCAGCTCGCATATTCTATGCATTATTGTATGTCGCTTACACCTACACCGTGCTGTCCCGCCTCGCCCTCACTTTTGTGGTGGTGGCGGACTGCAAGTCAAGGCGGTGTGTCTAACGTTGCTCATTGCTGACCGTGCCGTGTTTTTCGTGTAGTTTGTGGTCGTTGAAGCTCTGCCTGCTCAACTTTTACTCTCGCTTCGTGGACATCTTTGGATGGGGCAAAGCTGTCACGAATGCTCTTTGGTGGTTTATTGTTATTACGTTTTTTGTTATCTTGATACCCACTCTAGCGGAATGTCGGCCACTTCACTTGTAAGTTGTTGCCTCTATTTGCCAACCCAGCACAACGGAATACACTCCGAGGCCTCAACTCCATCTAACACAGTCATCCATAGCATGTGGTCCCCTGATCCTACCGGCGCAAACACCTGCCATCGAGCCCTCGGAAACCTCGTCACAATGGCCGTCTTCAATATTATTACCGATATCGCGCTCATCATCTTTCCCTTTCCCATTTTTCGCCATGTTAAACTCGACAGCAAAGTGTTTGTCTCCCCCACTTAATGTCTCAATGCGTGATTGGCTGAGGACTAACACCTTCTTTATAGTAAGGTGCAGCTCGTACTCTTGTTCAGCATTGCCGGCGTTGTTGTCGTCATCACCATCCTGAGGCTGCCCATGATACTGAACCAGGCAGTATCACAAAGATCTCGCTCAATGGTAGGTTTTCAGCCAGTACGTCTCGAAACCCGACGATCGCCCGCTAACGAGCTCTATCCAGTGGGCATCCATAGAAATTCTTTGCGCCTGTATTGTCGCAAATACAGCATTCTTTTACGCATTATTGAAAGACTACCAGCGAGGTCATGACAGTCGCGGTGGAGGCTCGAGCTACGTGCAACAGCCCGATTATTACATGCAAGCGATCCCATCGCCAGAGTTGCGGATGGGGTCCTCGGCGCGCTCCGACGGCCTGGAGGTGCCGGACCATTGGTCAAGGGAGAGCAGATCAAGTAGATCTAGTAACATTCCTATCATAGCATGAATGACGAGACGATGGCGTGTCAGTTGAACGTGTCTATCATCCACGCGATGTCTCTAGGTTGCGACAAGAAACCCAGTCTTTCCGCTAACGCGGAAGACATGTGAATGTTTGGTCTAAAGAGGGTTAGTGCTGACTTTGACGTATTGACGTAAGGGGTAAATCAGCCAAACATGGAATGTCACTCGTATTACAGGCCACCATCTTCATCACCAGCTTCATCACCAGTCCTTCAACCAGACTCTACCCCCGCTTGGCACCCGCCCCCGTCAACCCGCACCCTATCAATATCGACTTATCGAGGCCAGACACGATGCCAGACCTCTCTACACTCTCAACCCTGTCATCTTACACCTTTGGCGGGCTCTGCGTCCTCTCCGCCCTCCCATTCATCGGCATCCCATTCCCCAACCACCGCGCCACAGACTACTACGCCGGTAAATGCGAATGGATGTCACAAATATTTGACCGGCGCGTCAGCCCGCGACAAGCCGGATACTTTGGGGCAGCTTTACGCATCGCAGTAGGAGCGGCCGTCGTGGCCCCCGAGACGAGGGAGCCCGCGCTGCTCTTCAACGGGGCTATAGTCACGTACGGGACCATCAGGGCTTATGTAGATGGGCGACCTATGCTTCCGCAGTGGGGAATGCTAGCGGCGATGGCGGTTTGTCTAGGTCTTGGGCGTTTTTCGCAGGTTAATACTGGTGGAGGCTTGCTTCGCGACTGAAGGAGCTTTCTCACGTTGGAATGATGCTTGACTCAGATTCCAGGAGTTCGGGAGTATGATTGTTCAAAGTTGCATGATGGGTGCGATGGTTGAGTGTGCATGTGGCCCCGGCCTTGGATTCATTTGCCACGAGGCATGAACAGCTTCACATTCAGGATTGTTCTACGCAATGTGTCATTGTATTATGAGACTCAATATCATTTCAACCTCAACATCAGAATTTCCGAGAGCATACTGTCAGCTGTCTTACACTTTCCCACGATCCAAATACTCTTTAACCGCACCGTCCGCCTGCGCTGGATTGTCTACATGCACCAGCACACGATGATCCGGCCTCACGACGATCCCCTTACCCCCCTTGATTTCCGGGACAACGCTGAACCAACTCTCAGGTAAACCAAGGCCTGCCACATCTACAGCCCAGTCGCAAGACGCGAAAGCTGGATTCGCAGAGTGCAGCACGGTGAATCGATTGTAGGGCACGAGATCCAAGAGAGACAGCCCATCATTCGTACTCCCATGCGGCAGCCTCGCCCCAGGACACGCTCGCGGCAGGTAGACCGTCGGGTCATCAAGCAAACCTTTGGTAGAGGAAGGGTCGTCGTAGATGAAACCGAGCTGGAGGGCAAGCGAGTCAAAGTGCTTGCTCGCCTCCGTGACAGCTCCCCCCGCCGCCGCGGAAACAGCGGGCCGTTGGAGGAATTTGTCCATGGTGAGCTCCGACCCCGGCGCTTCTTGCGCCCTTGCTTCTTGGAACTGGATCGCGAGGCCAACGAGAGAGGTACTAACGGAGTAGAAAGCCGCCTCGCTGCCCTTGGAGTACTCGAGATTTGCGAGTGCGACGGGTCTGCGCTCGCGGGTGAAGCTGGCGAGAAGGCTTTGAGTGCCTTTTCCGTTGATGACGGAAGCTAGCTTCCATACCAGGTTATGTGCGTCCGCGATGCCCGTGTTGAGGCCAAGACCACCCTGAGGCGGCAAGCTGTGCGCGGCATCGCCGACCACAAATACACGGTGCGTCGTATCGCTGTATGATGATGCCACGCGCGGAGCTGTCTCCCAGGTGGTTCGGAGGACCTCCGAGTACTGCAGACCTGGGAGACAGGCCTCGATTGGTGGTGCCTCTGACGAGGGGCCCATGACGGGCGTGACGTGGACGAAGGAGGCGTCAAGGTCGTGTGCGATGAATTCGCTGGGGTGCTCTGGATGGAAGCAGAAGTAGAGCATGGCCTCACGACCTGGCGGAAGCGCCGCGCGGAGACTCCCTTTGCAGACGATGGACTGGTAGACGTGCCCTGGTCCCATGGATTCAAACTCGATGCCGGCCATCTTGTCTCGCACAGTCGAGTTTACACCATCGGCGCCAATGACGAAATCAGCCTGGATGCTATGTCGCTTGGTGTTTCCGTCGTTTCCTCGTCCAGTGAGACTGCTGCAAGAGACGACGCAGCCAGCTTCCTGTGACTCGTTGATGTCGACAGCATCGACCTGCCATCCCCTCCTGATTTGAACGAGACTTGTCTCAACGACAGCTTTCTCGAGCAGGCGCTCTATCTCCGGCTGCGGCCAGTTCACCAAGGGCTCAGCCGTCAAGTTGTGCATCTCATCGTCCTGGCGCTCATATGAGAAGCAGCCAATTTCGGCATCAGTCAGGCCATAGACGAGCCGCACCGATCCGGCATCTTTGGGCTTGGCTGCTTGTTGACGGATATAAGTCACATCCAAGCCAGCCTGGCGGAAGATTTCGAGCGTCGACGGGTTGATTGTGTGGGCTTTGGGGTGCTCTGATACGTTGTGGCGTCTATCAAGGATGATGCACTCGATATTTTGGCGGGCGAGGAGATAGGCTGTGAATAAGCCTACCGGTCCTGCCCCTGCGATGATAACGCGCGTCTTTTCCATTTTGTGCGTGTTTATCAGTGCCAAAAAAAAAACCCCCCAAAAAAAACCCGTACTTGTGATGTCACGAATGGTTGGCGATGATCACCTAATGCCACAGATGAGTATGGGGAGAAGGGAATCTCAGCTATGTGACCATCGCCAAGACAAGGTGATGTGGGATATCCGAATACGTCTTTAAATGACTGAGCGTCTGATCTCCCTTTGGTTACCTTGGCTGCAGCTCACAGAACCATACTTTCTTGCCTCTTTCTTCTTGAGTTCACTGGTGACTTTCGAGTGGCACACAATGATCGAAAGGATGCTGAAAGATATCGGTAACTATTACTCATATAGGTTTGGCGCATTAAAGAGTTTAGGCTGTCATCATGAACTTTGGCGGCCGGTTCTGCGTCTCGGGAGCGTCAAACAGACCGGTTGCCGTTCACTTCGTCAGTGCTCCAAGAGTTCAACCAGTTTCCGAGTCGACGGGTTGCCATGATGTCAAGACAGCCTTTCGCTCCCGTATCCGTATCCCCCCTCTTTGTTGATGTTTAAGCTCAGTGCGAGTTCAAATAAGGTTTGTTGCGCGTTGATTGCGAGCGCCAAAGCTCTATGCCGCTCACACTGTTTGCTTTCATGTGCTGGGCCATCCGTTCAACGGACGGGCCGGAAATTCTATTCGAATACTCCGTACTCGCATCCATTTCCCCCCGGCTGCTTACACATAATTTCAACCTTATATTAGACAACTGCTTTTCTTTCCGTTTTAGGTTGGTTAAACCTTCCACACCACTCGGAGCCACTCCCGACGCTGAATGATAGGGAGCGGGCTTAGACGCGAATTCCCGTCCCTCCGTGCTGTCTGCAGCTGTTGCAGTTTGCTGCCACACCTCAGCGATCCATCCCATCTCAACAGTCCTATCTGAGTAGTTACTTCGGCATGGTCCAGAACACGGCGGAGAATACTTAATGATAGATAGTTGCAGACATTTACGTGCCTGGCGCGTATGCCCTCGATAACATGTGGTAGTGGTGACTGTATGTTCACCATAATTCATCAAAGGCAATTCAACGTCTCGAAGGTCGACATTGCAACGCACTTGAGGCTTCACTTTGGTCCCAATTTTAACACTTCGGAGAGTCGAGGTTGAACCAAGTGAACTTCAACAACACCGTTTTACCAGACAGACTTTAGCAGCTGAGCGTACAAACATCTGGTTCAGTTGCAACCATGCCTGCCAAGCTCTCCACCGACAACAGGGCAGAGAACGAGCGGCCGGTAATGCAACATTCGCGTCCGTCTCGCCATCGTGCCTCTTTTCTGAGTTTCCCCGGCGCCCCACCTCCCAGTGATGACCGGCCCAGATCCGTACATATATCTGCGGACGAATATAAGGCCATCACAGATCTCGTCGATCTAGCAAAGTCTTTCCTTGAGAAGCAACAACAAAACGGCGACGTCTCGACATCTTCAACCCAAAGCGATTCTGTGCTCGACGTCTCGAAGGCGCCGAAGCAAAATGGTCCCCTCGACCCCTTTGGCGACAACTTTGATGCCCGGGAATGGGCTAAATCCTTTTATCGCCTCCGCTCCGACAGCTGCGAGGTACGCAAGGCCGGCGTCGCCTTTCGCAAGCTAAACGTCTCGGGCTACGGGTCCGATACTGCGTTCCAGACTACGGTGGGCAACGCGTGGTGGCTCAAGGCCGCGGGGGGCATGCGTGGCCTATTGCGTATCAAGCGTCAACAGGTGCGCATCCTGCATGATCTCGAGGGAGTCGTCAACGACGGTGAGATGCTTTGCGTTCTGGGTCCGCCAGGCAGTGGCTGTTCGACCTTTTTGCGTACGATGGCGGGAGATACGCAGGGCACACAGGTAGCGGAAGATTCTTATCTCAACTACCGCGGCGTGAGTGCCGATGAGATGAAGCGTTACTTCAAGGGCGACGCCATTTACACCGCCGAAGAGGACGTTCACTTCCCGGAACTTTCGGTAGCGGACACACTCTTCATCGCAGCCCGCGCAAGAGCACCCAGGACCCGGCCCGCGGGACTCTCGGCGGACGAGTATGCGACGTGGGTGCGCGACGTAACCATGGCCATGCTGGGGATCCAACACACGATGCAGACACCCGTAGGCGGTACCGACGGCGACACAGTACGCGGTGTATCTGGCGGCGAGCGCAAGCGTGTGAGCATCGCCGAGGCAGCGCTGAGCTTCGCCCCGATCCAGTGCTGGGACAACAGCACACGCGGACTCGACAGCGCCGCGACAGTCGATCTTTGCAAGACTTTGCGCGTCCAGAGCGATATCATGGGCATGGTAAGCGCGGTAGCCATCTATCAAGCTCCGGAAGAGGCCTACAAATTATTTGACAAAGTCCTGGTTCTCTACGAGGGAAGACAGATCTACTTTGGAAAGACAACAGAAGCCAAGCGTTATTTCCAGCGGCTGGGATTCGTTTGTCCCCAGATTCAGACGACGCCTGACTTCCTGACGTCCATGACTAGTCCAGCCGAGCGTGAGGGCATTGTGAAGCCTGGATATGAGCAAAAGGTTCCGCGTACCCCCGATGAATTTGCCGAGGCATGGCGGACGAGCAATCACCGCCGTCAAGTCGACGAGGAACTGGATACATACGACGCATCCTTTTCCCTGAGCAGCAGTGGCCCGCGGAGCTCGCGCACACACTTTGCCGAGTTCCTGGAGAGCAAGAAGAGCGATCAGTCGTGGATGCAGCGATGGAAGTCTCCCTACACCCTCTCGTACCCGCGTCAGGTTCTTCTATGCCTTTGGCGCTCCCTCGCGCTGCTCAAGGCCTCGCCGCAGATGACGGTGATGATGCTCGTCCTCAACCTCTTCCAGACGCTCATCGTTGCCAGCGTCTTCTTCCGGCTGCCCGACACAGCTGAGTCCATGAAGTCGCGCAGCACGTTGCTGTTCACGGCGGCGCTGGTCAATGCCTTTGGTTGCGTACTCGAGGTGCCGACCTTGTACGCCAAACGATCCATAGTCGAGAAGCATGTCAGATATGCCCTGTATCATGCTTCGGCCGAGGCCACCGCGGACTTGGTCATGAGCTTGCCGTACAAGCTCCTCAACGCCATCACGGTCAACACACTTTTCTACTGGATGTGCAATATGCGCAACGAAGCTGGATCATTCTTGTACTTCGTGCTGGTCCAGTTCGCCATGACTCTGGCCGTGAGCTTACTCTTCCGGCTCGTTGCTTCCGTTACGAAGAGCCACACAGCGGCTATGGCGCCGTCGACTATTGTGCTGCTCACGCTGGCGCTGTACACGGGGTTCGCGGTCCCGCCCATGTATTACAAGCCGTATGCTTCTTGGATCGCCACGCTCAGCCCCGTGTCGTATGGATTTGAGGCCCTCATGATTAACGAATTCGGCAACGGGCGCAAGTTTCCCTGCAAAACCTTTCTTCCGGCTGGCCCAAGCTACGACATGGATGCTGCGAGCATGAGTATGATGGCACAGACGCGCGTGTGTGCCGCGCAGGGAGGTGTGCCGGGCGAGACATTCATTAACGGGAGCGCGTACATCACTGGCGCGTTTCGATATGCGGACAGCCATCGGTGGCGAAATGTCGGTATCGTCTTTGCATTCGCAGTGGCCTACTTCGTGTTGCATCTCATTGCCACGGAGATGGTAAGCAGTTCGAAGAGCAAAGGGGAGATGCTTGTCTTCCCTAGAGGTAAAGTCCCGACGAGGCGGACTGGGGAGCCGACGCGAGATGTGGAAGACCACATCACCAAAGGGAAGACAGAAGCACCGGACCGTAGCGGCGGTCATGATGGTGATGATGAGGGCGAGTTAACCATCGACCGTCAGACGGCTATTTTCCACTGGAGCAACGTCTGTTACGAAGTCAAGATCAAGAAGAAGGAGACGAAGCGCATCTTAGACGGTGTAGACGGGTGGTGCAAGCCGGGAACGCTCACTGCCCTCATGGGCGTATCGGGCGCCGGCAAGACCACCCTTCTCGACGCCCTCGCCTCGCGCCTATCAGTTGGCGTGGTGACGGGCGAGATGCTTGTTGACGGGTCCCCCCGAGATGCCTCCTTTCAACAAAAGACAGGTTACGTCAAGCAGCAGGATCAGCACCTCCTCACGTCGACGGTGCGCGAGGCTCTGACTTTCAGTGCTATCCTCCGCCAGCCGGCCCGATTTTCTCATAAGCAGAAGATTGCATACGTTGATAAGGTGATTGAAATTCTGGGTATGGAAGAATACGCAGATGCCGTCGTCGGCGTACCCGGGGAGGGTCTCAATGTTGAGCAGCGTAAGAAGCTTACTATCGGTGTTGAGCTGGCTGCTCGTCCTGCACTTCTTTTGTTTTTGGATGAGCCTACGTCGGGCTTGGATTCTCAGACAAGCTTGTCGATTTGCACTTTGCTCGAGACACTGAGGCAAAATGGGCAAGCCATCTTGTGTACAATTCATCAGCCGTCAGCGATTGTAAGTTCTCTCGTTTTCATACATGTGCACATCCCTCTATCCACATCTGCCTCCATCTGTAACATCGCTAACATGAATCAACAGCTCTTTGAGCGGTTCGACAGACTTCTTCTCCTTGCTCGAGGAGGAAGGACCGTCTACTTTGGGCAGATTGGGCGCAACGCCAAGGTTCTGGTGGACTATTTCGTCCGCAATGGCGGACCGCGACCCAAAAAGGGGAAGAATCCAGCCGAGTACATCCTCGAACAAGTCAAAGCCAGCGGGAGCGGGAAAAACGATGTGGACTGGCCCGAAGTATGGCGACAAAGCACCGAGTATGAAGAGGTCAAGGCTCATTTGGCCAAACTCAAAGAAACAAAACACCAAGATCCAACGCAGCAGCAGCAACAACAAGATGATCCCCCCTTCGCCGCTCCCACAATCACCCAGTTTTTCGAGGTGACCAGGCGTTTGTCCAGACACTACTGGCGCACTCCGAGTTACATTTACGCAAAGATTCTCTTGACTTTCGGTTCGGCTCTCTTCATCGGTCTCTCGTTGCTCAACCTACCCAACACGCAGGTGGGCATCACGATCCAGACCATCGCCATCTTCATGTTCCTCACAACGCACCTCAACCTGATGCAACAGATAGTCCCCATATTCGTGTCCCAACGCACACTCTACGAGGGCCGTGAGCAGCCCTCACGCACATACTCATGGGCCGCCTTTATGGGCGCGCAAATGATCGTCGAGATGGCCTACAACGCGCTCATGGCCCCGCCGGCGTTTGTGGCGTGGTACTACCTCGTCGGGCTACAGCGTAATGCAGCAGAGACAAACGACACCGCCGCACGCGGCGGGCTGGCCGTGCTGTTTATGTTTGTCTTCTTTTTGCAAGCAAGCACTTTTGCGCACATGATCGGGGCCGCCTTTGACCTCGCCGACCAGGCTGCCGGCATCGGCAATCTCTTGTTTGTCATGATGTTCATCTTCAACGGCATCCTCGGAACGCCTCCTAAGTTCTGGGTTTGGGTGTACCGCGTTAACCCCTTCACCTATCTCGTCGAGGGATTGTTGGGCACAGGTCTCGCGAACGCCAAGATCCACTGCGCCGAGAACGAGTTCCTACTCGTGAACCCGCCTATTGGACAGACGTGTGGGGAGTACTTGCAGCCCTTCATCGCCATGGCGGGCGGATATCTCGATAATCCGTCCGTCCAGGACAACTGCAAGTATTGCACGACTAACAATACGAATCAGGTCTTAGCAGGGGTACACGTGGAGTTCAGCAATCGCTGGCGCGACTTGGGCATCTTGTTTGCGTACATCTTCTTCAACGCTATCGCTGCTTTTGGGATATACTACATCCGCGTGCCCAAGCCCAAGAAAGATAAAGCCAATGCATCACCATCAACATCATCACACCGAGATGACAGTAACTCAGAACCTCCGCCCAAGTTCCCCATGGAAGAGTCAGAGAAACAAGCGGACAAGTCTCTGCACGTCACGCGGGCCGGCAAGGTTCTTGGCTCAATTCGCTCGTCTATCCACGGCAGCATACAGGGACTCGAAGGCAGTGGAAAGAGATACTGGGATGATGACATGGAGAATGCCGACGATGCTCAAATAATTGGCAAGGAAGCAGAGTTGGGATGTTTGAGTAAGGGCGAAGAGGGAAACTAGGAAGTCAGTATTCGGGATTTCACTATATAACGGTTACTTATAACTCCTCAAAATTGGATTTAGTAATAGGAGGTCAATATGCTTAATTAGAGTAATAGCTTAGATTATATCGTTATCTTAAAAGGTATATCCTGAGATAGCTATTCTAATTTAGCTTAAGTACAGCTTATATAGCTTATACATACTAGCTAATAGCCTTCTATTCCATCATTATAATACATGGCTTTCGATATAAATACAACCCTACAATAGGGTACCAAATGTCTAGGAACACCTCCCAGTGCGTTATGTAAAACTTACTAACCTAGTATTATCGTAGGATATATATAGCGTTAATTACTACCCGTAATTAACGGCGTCGTTTTTACGACAACTATATTTAGTTACTACTTTAAATATAGGCCCTATTTTTTATATAAACCTAAGAACTTTTAATAAATAATTTAAATGAGTTATAAGTTAGTTAGTTACTCTTAATTTAAAATTATTCTCCATAGCTTTAAAAAGATTTCATTTAAGTATTTATTATAACTAAATATAAAGTTAAAATATTTTAAATGAATAAAATATATAATATTAATACGTAAAAAGTGTTACGACCTAACATACATAGTCAAGTTCGGGCCTGCCCCGCAGGCCACGGCGGCTATAGTACATTATATATATAGGTTCAATTGAAATACTAATTACTCTTTATAGAACGGAAGAACTATGGTACAAGTCACGTGATGATAAGATAAGGATCATTTGGGATCAATATGATCCAACACGACTTGGGGGCTAAACGATCATTCTGGATCAGAATGACCCAAGACGACCCAAGGGACAAGGGACATATTCAGGATCAGGACTTGTATATAAGGATGGACTTGAGCTGGACTCTAGGACAGACTTCCATAGCTCTTCAGCAATTAACTTCGTATCAGGATTAACATCCGCTTTCAGCTACTACCTTGACAAGACTACGATTGATCACCGAAGCCTTACCTACCCTTACGATTGACAGACATAGTTTCCTTGAAACTATTCCACGACTACGATTACTGTTACCAGTTCCGCAGCCTCAACTTCTGCAAACTACCCCTACGACTAGCTGGCCGTAACAATAAGGTCCTGGGTAGTGGACGTTTTAGCACAGGGGAGTCAAAATGTGGAAGATTACTACACGAAGCACCGAGATCATCGCAGGGAGTTGTTCGCGCCTCTGATATCGAAAACTCATATGAAAAACTGGTCGTTGGACATGTTTTCAAACGAAAAAAAAGCAAGAAGATTGATTCATCAAATCTGGTAGTTACCTACTTAAAGTACTAATCGCTACTATCCGTGCCAGTTACACGATCCTCCTTCAACCGACACTCAATCACATTCCCCAGACCACGACAGATCCACACCTTGACAATCTTCAGTCCAGCTGCCTTGACAACCCTATCCAAGTCTTGAAAACTCCTCTGGCGACCGTTGGGACTAGCGGTTAGGACAAACCCTGCAATGAGCCCCATGGCCTGGAATTCTCCGTAATTCTTCAACAACGGGGCAGGCGCATCGGGAAGCAGAGCGTCGCCGCACGTCGGGTGCATCATGTACTCGCCAATAAGCAGACGCGACTTTCCAGGCGCCATGGCGTTCCTGACGTGCGTGAACATAGTGGTCAAGTCTTCATCCTGCCAGTCTACAATGACCGACCGGAACCAGTACACGTCGGCGCCCTTGACGGGATTCTCATTGAAGAAGTTGTGAGGGGTAAGCTTGACCGCGCCCGAGGTCAACGCCTGCGGATCCGTCTTCTTCCAGTGTGCCGTGGCGTGTGCGATCATGCCGGGCTGGTCCTGGACGATGCCGATGAAGTCATTCTTCTGGCTAGGGAAATTTGTACGCAAGGCCTGGATCGAGCTGCCGAGTCCACCCCCAACGTCGACGATCACGGCGCCGTTCCGGAGGGCGGCGTCCCAGGGATACCCCCGTACGTCGGTCAGCCCATGAAGATACTCTCCCAGCGAAGCGAGCCACAGGTCGAAGCAGTCACGCCACTCAGGGTGCGCGTTGAGGTATTCGAACTGGCCCATGCCCTTACCGATGCTTTTGGCAAACGCCGAGTCTCGCGGCGCGTAGCTAGCGCAGAGGACGGGATCCTTGAGCAGGCCAGGCAGCACATCAGCTGTTGGAAAGAGGAAGGAGGCGTAGCGGACAGAGTTGGTGAGGCGTTCATCTGTAGCGAGGGCCGTGGACGCCTCGTCGTTTGCAAAGACGTTAAGGGCCGTCTCGGCAAAGATGTGGTGGGAGCAGAGGGTCCGCATTACAAAGCCCAGCTTGCTCGCATCGACGATGCCCGTCTTAGAAGCGAGAGCGTCGAGCGTCATGGGGCCATTGGTTGCCAGAAGCTGGGGTATCCCCCATTCGACAGCCATATGTAGCGCGCGAGATACAAAGTAGCTATGAGCCAGGTGGCCGAGACGCCATTGGGGTGTCAAAACGGCCGCCTCTAGGGATGCTGTGGCGGCAATGATGCGCTTGCGGGCTTCCTCCGCCTTGGCAGTTTTCGGGATTCGAGTATCTGCATGATTTTTCGTAGTTTCATGTCCGTTGCTGACTGTAGACTTACTAGCCGAAGAGTATGCGAGCTCGGCGATGAGGTCATGAGTTGAAGTGGTTAAGACGGACAGAACCGAGCGGAGGTATGTGATTTGTTCATTCTGTTCTGCGATGCCGGTAGCCATGTCGACTGAGGATGACGATTGTCTGTTCCTTGTACTTGCTGACGTATTGGTATTGCGTATCGCTCTTTTGTTTTCTTTTTCAATTGCTTCCCTCTTTAAGCCGGGGTATTATTTGCAATTGGGTCTGTATGTTGAGGTATTATAGGTCAGGGGTGGTGAAGATAGGAAGTCCTGCGGGTTTCGGGCTCGGCACTGCTTGTGCTCTGGTATAAATGACGTTTTCTGAGAGGGATATGAGTAAGAGTCCCGGGCTTGAGTGATTACATTGCAGGGGGCCTTGGGCTTTGCATATTATAGAGGGCTGTGATGGTTGCGATGAGGGACTTTGAGTCAATTCCTTAAGCTTCGTATTCGTGCCCGGTGGTCGGTTATCATACGAGATTAGAGATGACAGCGGTCCTGCTATAAGAGCCGATTGTCCGAACGCAAAGTCTATAGGATTTACTGTTTTTACACGGTGTTCTCACGAATCAGGATTCGCTGTGCTCAATTTGTGCCCATTACGCCATGGCCCTGTCAAAATTGTCATGTCTCTAAATCTTCATGCTAAGAGAAGATGAAAATGGGATATCGCTCAATACTACTATGCTTCACGTTGTTGAAACGGCCGCGTGGGCAGATTATCTCTTCCAGTCCGCCCCGGCCAAGGCGGTGGAAAAAGCGGACTCCGACGCCGTCGGGGCCGATTAGTCAAGGCATTTCCGTAAGAGACCTGCTATACGGGGAGATCCCCACCTTGCATGAGGAAAGCGTTTTCACATGCATCAAGGTTAGGGCCCGTGGACCCGTCACGCCCGTCAACCTTACAAACTAGATACTTCCCAAACTCTAAGCGAACATCCCACCAGTTCGTCGAGATGGCCCGGCCGCCCGAACAAGAATCTTACCTTCCGCGTGTTCCGCATGAAACGTTTAGTTTAAACTTCAAGTCCAGCCCTGTCAGGAATCACGTCATATCGAGATTGCCCATCATTCAGCCTTGATTTCTCATGTCTAGAACAGCCCTTCACTCTTGACCTCAGGAACCCAAATGTGTCTAATCAATAATAGGTTTGGCTATACCGCGCAAACTGTACGCTTTCGCATTCGCTTTCCGAAAACGACCTAGCCTCTATGGAGCTTTGGTTTATCTCAACTACAACGACCGATTGAGATTCCTAAACAGGCAACCCATTGTCAACTTAAGCATTCGACACATACAGGCTCAAAAAGAAGTGACTCAAGTAAACTCCAATGTAGGAGCTTTGGTGACTCGAGGCCCCCGAAGAGCAGAAGTGGCCATCAAAGCGGGAAAAGGCAACTTTAGTGCGGATAAACGCCAGACTCAGAGTTAGGATACCAAATTTGGACTTCAACTAGCTTCAACATGGAAATTCACCACCCAACGATGGCCCATCAAGCCAATGGAATCACCAAGAGGAACATTTACAACGAAGTTGAGGCTTCTTCTGCCCCTTTTACTTCCACTTCCAAAGGAGGTCCTCTCGTCTCCTCATGGCTCCCCACTCTCCGTAACACCCTTTCCTCACTCTTACACTGGACGGGCTCCTACTCAACCCACGTCCAGGACGCCCATCTCGCCTTTGTGCGTGCAGCCGTGGTCCCTCGTCTCAAGCAGCCACCTACCGCGGCTGACAGGCAGCACTACATACTGACACACAACCAATCACCTTACGAAGCAAGCGTTGCCTTTTCATCTCAAAAAGGGGCCAAGGTGCGATTTACGGTGCAGCCCTTGGTGAATCCCAGCCCCGAGCCCGCGGGCAATGACCCCTTAGGGCAGAAGGGACTACGTGAGAAGCTGGAAGGTCTGGCGTCTGCCTGCCATGCGGATCGTATCTGGCTAGATGCCTTTATAGACTCTGTCCTCCTTACTGCCGAAGAGGAGGCAGGCTTGCTCGAAGTGAAAGCTGATGGTGCGCTGCCGCGACAAATTTGCTATGCTGGATTCGATCTCGAGTCCGATGAGAATGCGACCATCAGCATGAAGGCGTACCTTTTCCCTCAACTCAAAGCTCTCGCAACGGGCCGGTCGCTGGTGGACATCACCGAGTCCGTTGCAACACGCCTTGCTGAAGGCGACGAGGCAATGTTGGCCGCATGGGGACTCCTCAAAACCTTTCTCGTCTCCCAGGGCGAGGACAACATCAACATCTACTTTCTCGCCATCGACTGCCTGGCACGCAACAAGAAGCCTCGCTTCAAGGTCTACGTCCACACTCACGCCAACTCGCTCGCGTCAGCTCGTAATGTCTTCACCCTAGGCGACCGGCTTCCTGCTTCCTCGGCCGCCTTCCTCCCACAGGTCTGGCCCTTACTCATGGACATGGAAGACGTTTCCTCGGCCGACATAGACGGCCTGGAAAAGCCGCTCAACGATCCTCACAGCAAGTATTGCGGGCTCTGCTTCGCCTTTGAGATAGTCCCGGGAAAGAGGGTCCCGCACATCAAGATGTACGTGCCCATATGGCAATACGCCCGTGACGAGGCCGGAGTTGTCGAGCGCTATGAGCGTATACTCAAGACGCAGGGAATGATGTCTGGAGAGTACGACTTTGGAGCTGCTGTTCGAGACGCCTTGTAAGTGTTACCCCTTGTCTCTTCATCGAGGCGCCTAATGAGCGTATGAGTGTGCATGCTGACTCGTGATTCCTTTCAACCTAAAAAGCGGCAAAAAGAGAGATACTGGTCTGCATACCATGGCATCTGTTTCCTCTTCTAGTAAGGGCGTGGGGTTCAGCGCCTATTTTGGACCAAGGTTTTGGGAATGAGCTTCATTGGTCAACTACGTATGAATCTAGTTAAAATTATTTTCGTACGATGATGGAATAGTTTCTTTTTGGAAACTACTTGATTTAGCCTTTGAAATTCTTAAAATGATGCAACATAGTTCAACACATGCGTCGGGCAAAGCTTTAGTACATGTGACTCATTCACACCGTATTGTATTATTGAATCAGGAGAGTGTAGCAAGACTTCATTTATTATTATAGACCAGCTCAAGTAAAGTTACTAGATAATTTCGAATAATCACCTCCGACCTTATAGGCAGTGCAATGTCAAAGAACATGTCTCATATGGACCCTACATGTTTGCGGGGCACCACCTTGACCCAAAGCGGATGCTTGTCCCAAATACCGTAACTCTTCTGGTCCAACCAGTCAAAGTTAGGGTCAGCCAGTTCAAGGTCAAAGTTATACAGTAGACTGGCAATGATGAGTCTCATCTCGGGGTACGCAAGACTACACGAAAGATTAGTCAATGGCTTCCACTTCAGGCACAAATATCTGAGAGAAGAGATGGAAGTCAAGGTAAAACTCACTTCTTGCCAATACAATCTCTCGGTCCCGCCGAAAACACCTTGACACAATCCCTCCGATCACCAGCATACTCGGCAGGACGGTCCTTGACGTCCAGCCACCGCTCTGGCACAAACTCCTCAGGGTCGAAAAAGTTATCAGGATGATGTGCAATCGCGTACAGCGAGATATCCACACGCGTGTCCGCCGGCACGTAGCGCCCGCAGACAACACGGCCTCCAGTAGGCACCATCCGCGGCATCGGCGTCGGGGCAGGCGGGTATAGCCGCATGGCCTCCTCGATACACGCGTTGAGGTACGGCAGCTTCCGTAGGCGAGTGAAAGTCATGTCCGTCTCTGGATCCTCGATCGCGGCATCGAGCTCAGCGCGCAGAGTAGCCATCTTGGACGGGTGCGTGAGCAGGAGGTAACTCAGGGCCGACGTGGCAGCCGTGGTGGTCTCCGTGCCGCCAATCATGAAAGTCGCGGCGTTGGAGTACATCTCGGCTCGAGAGATGCCCGGCTTCTTCTCGCTGCCGCTGTTCTGCATGATCATGGACCAGATATCACTGCCGGAGTCGTCACCGCGGTCCAGCCGCTTGTCGACGCGGTCTGTTGAGAAGCGGTTGTGTCGGGCGCGGCGCTCACCACTGCCACCCCAGATGTATTTCAGAAGCAACGGCCCCAGAGGAGCATGCCATCCCATCATGGTCATGCCAAGCGTGACTGTCTTGATGGTGGAGTATGTGTCTCGTACCCACTGGCGGGCTGACTGATCGCTCTCAAGCATGCCGAGCGGCTCGCCATACATGAGGTCGCCCATGATGTCAAAGGCGAGGTAGCTCAGCCAAGTCATGAGGTCGACGCGGCCATCACGATAAGAAGAAGCAGAAGTAGAAGCTGGCTCCACATTCTCATCAGCCAGCTTGCTCATCAAGTTGCGGACATGGCCCTGCACGAGGCTCTCCTGCTTGAGCACGGCACGGTCGGAAAAGGCGTGCGAGAAAAGATGCCGCTGCCGCTGGTGGTCTGTGTCATTCTCGGCGCGCACGATGCCCTTCTCGGGGGCCGCCATGTCCGGTCCCAGTCCGACGTAGTCCTTTGGCATGTCGCCACCTCCTCCTGCCTTGGCGTAGATGTCGTGCCAGGCATCGGGGTGGCTGTAGCTCAGCTCCTTTGGACCGATGCGTACAACGTGGCCATACTGTTTGTGGAGGAGCAGTGGCCAGCTGTGGTTGGTACCGTGGGCGCGGTGCCATAGCCATGGGATGGTAGTGATGCGTGCGAGTAAGGGGCCTGGGTATTCTGCCAGGGGGTGGAGGGTAAGGTAGTAGATGGTGCGTAGGACGATAAGTCCGAGAATGGCCGGGCCGAGGGTCCAGAGATGTCTCTGAAGGTCCGCCAGGTTGATTAGGTGAACGTTGGATGGAATGATGTCGAGAAACATGATGGCCTCCAGTTGTTAGTGAGTGGGGAGTTCTAGACCGAAGTTCCGAAGGACGTGCTGGTTCAACTTGTTCTCTTCTCGCTTTTTGACTTTATTTCGATCTGGATCCTACAAGCGGTGGTTAATCTCCGAATCTCCGGGGAAGAGTACCGATCTGAGGAGAAATAATGAAGACTCAAAAGAGGCTGTCGCCACTGTCCGAGTCCAGACTCTCCAACATGAGGGGTGAAAATTTCAAGTGAAGCTGATATGGCCTGGGTAGTTACTAAGACCACAGCAAGGCGGAAACCGAGCATCCCAAAAAAGGATTTCCCCAACGGGCAACTCATATAATCGATAGACTCAACCCCGACGCCGGAAGTGTACTGTGTCGTGATTTTTCGCATTCGCAAGGTCCGAGGGGCCCGAAGTAAAGGGCAGGGTGCTTTGACGTAGCCGTGTGCCTGAAGGGCCGACGGCTTGAGCTCGGAGCTGACACGGGGAGGTTCGGTAGAGGTTCCGCGGACAGGTAGCTAGGTTCTTCTGAAGTCGACCAGGAGAGCTTTGAAAGACTGGAAGCTTCCTCGCATGATTACCGATATGACGGAATCGGACATTATCACATGAGAATAATTTTCCTAGGTTCAAACTTTAAGGTCTTTAAACTTGGCGAAGAGATTGCGCCCAGATGCGCCGTCATCCTGCGCTTGGACGAGCGTGTATTCGTATTCTAGAGAACCATATGTGACTTAATCAGGCACCATATACCCGGTCGTGCACGGTGTATAATCGTCCTGGCTACCCAAAGGGGCTAGTATAGATGGAATGATCAGACGGTTGTCAACCACACCGTCGGGGCACTGCCGAACAGCAAGATGTTCTGCTTTGCACTGCCGATCCATCATGCCGGATGTCTGCTCTGCTCGGGTATGAGGCCATTAAAAGAAATGCCGCGTATAGAATAAACGCCGGTTCGGTTGGAAATATCATCTGAATACGAAATACTTTCGTAATCACAACCAATTTGTGAAGGTACCTTTGAGGTTATTTTCGAGTGGAGGCCGCAGGCTCGGTGGCGCAAGCTTCCAAACGCCGTAATAGGCATTACGCAACAAGATTGA
This sequence comes from Colletotrichum phormii, assembly GCF_030913505.1. Taxonomy (NCBI): domain Eukaryota; kingdom Fungi; phylum Ascomycota; class Sordariomycetes; order Glomerellales; family Glomerellaceae; genus Colletotrichum; species Colletotrichum phormii. Next base: position 260,098 of record NW_026851449.1, read on the forward strand.
GGGAGAATATCTCTCTCCTGGTTTCCATTAAAATACATTTACATATATTTACTGACTTGCCTATTCCGAACATTCCTGACAGACCGACAATCACAATAGCTTTGAGTTGTATGCTTAATGAATCACGAAGTCAACGTATTTTGCCTCACATTTTGGTGATCACTGATCTGGAACCAGTAACTTCGCCTCTCTCTTCATCTTGTCGTAACTACACTTCCTTACACCTTGTTCATTAATATTTTTTCCCACCAAGTTACTTACTATGTCTGTCTATCAAAGACCCTCAACGCCAGTGTCGGCTCCCATTTCTCCCATGCAGTGTTCCTTCAAGGAAAAACCACAACAAGATGTAATCAAGCACAAAAATTCTTCAATCTTTCTTAATGTGCCCCAAACATTCTCAGCTGGAGGCATCATCACGCCGCCGGAAACCCCGGCCCAGAAACAACAACACGCCACAAGCGAATCTTACGCAACACTAATCGATTGCCCCATCTCCAAGGCCAGCTTTCTGCTCGCCCAGGCATCCCTGGCAACGGCGCTGGCCGGACGCACGTCATCAACAACAGAATTCAAGTTCCGGGACCGAGAGGCCTTCGGAGCGGAAACGGGGACGGAGACACGAACACTCCGTTTCGGCACGGGCCTCGATGGGTGCTTCACCACCTCCAGGGGCTTCCTTGGATGTCAAGCAACGCCTCCGAGCAACGTCATCACCCGTAGTATTAGTAATTCTCCAAGAAGCTTGAACCAAATCCAACGCTTGCCAGAGTCCCTGAAAGCGTGGGAGGTGGTTCACGGAAATTTGCCCCGTCTACTCCGCGCACGACGAGTGCGTCATGCCGTTGACGCCCTGCGCGAGAAGGCGGCTGTAGGTGGTAGAAATGCGTGGGATGACTTGGAACAGCGTCATCTGGCGCGAGCTGCGCTCGTGTTGAGCGGGCTGGCTCACGCTTACATGTTTGGCGAGGAGCAAGACAAGGGAAAAGAGAACGAGGGACAATCTCAGGTGCCGCGTCACGTTCTTGATCCGTGGGAGAGAGTTTGCACGACGTTGGGGAGAAACCTGACAGGGCGGGTAAGTACACAAAGTGACATCTTCGAAGCTGCAGAAGCTAACTCACCACAGGTGCCCGCCGACGATGTCCTCAACAATGCTGTGGGAAATGCCGCATTCAACCTCAGCAGCGCCTACTTTGGCCTCCCAGAGGAACGCCTCTCCTCAGGACTCCAAGGCACAATGGAGGGCATCTTCGCACCAGCTCTCTCCGCCATGGCCCTCGCACAGAGCGGCGTGCTGGCAGATGAGCCAGATCAAGTCACGCACTGCCTCGAGAGCCTGGCGGCCAACATTGTCAAGTGCGCCAACGTCTTCGAGTCCATGACTCTGCGCGACGCGGCCACCTTTGACCCCGTCGTCTGGATCAAGACCTACCCAGCCATGGGCCGCGCCGTCACGCCCGGCGAACTGGGTAACAGCGGCGCCGACACGCCGCTTTTTCACGCGCTCGACGTCTTTATCGGCCGCCAAGACGTCAAGGGTGACTTGACAGGGATGCAGAACGACCGCAAAGCCACGCTACCGGCCAACATACGCGCCTTTCTGGATGCCCTCGGCGACGGTGCGGGGAGCGTGAGAGACTACGTCGCGGCGTGCACCGCCCGTGCTACGCACCGTCTTTCCTCGGAAGAGCAGTCGCAGTACCGCCATCTCGAGGCGGCGTGGGACGGGCTTCTGCAGATGTACGTTTGGTTTCTCGAGAGACACCGCGTCAAGGCCATTGGCGTCACGGGCGTGTCGCTGAATACGGGGCGGCACTCGACGAGCAGTGGCGTCAAGAGCGGCGACCAGTGCAAACATGCTGGCTCATCAATGGCATCAGGAAAAGGAAAAGGGAAGCCAAAGATGCGGCCCGAGGCTATGCTAAGCATGCAGATGAAGGCGGGCATGGCGTCGCGGCTGGGTGGCCGACCTCTGTGGCAGGATGCGCGTATCCAGTCGCAGACTGTGTACGAGGGTAGCACAGTGGTTGAAGTGAGATTGGATGCCAAGTTGCCTCTCGAGGCGGGCGATCGAGTGCAGGTCTGGCCGTCAAGGAAGAGGAGAAACGCCAGCAGTTCGCACCAGCGACGGGTACGGGCTTCCACCCCTCCTGAAGACCATGATGTGTCGTCAGATGAGGACGGCGACGATGGAGATGATGAGGCCGAGCCGAGATTCTACTCAATCGCGCGTGTCACGCCAGACTCGGGAGGCGGCATAACCATCACTCTGACAGTCAGTCAACACTCGCCCCAGGGCCTCGTCTCCTCATTTTTGAGCAACGCGGCCCAAGGCACACATCTACGTCTTCGCCCATGGCCCAGTCTACGTTTCCGCCAACCTCGCGACCTTTCCGTACCTTTGGTCCTAGTCGGCCAGGGCAGCGGCATCGGCCCCTTGGTAGGCTTCCTGCACGACCGGGCGGTATGGGCACAGCAGCGCCAGATTGGTGACGGCGAGGTGGGCGAGCTGCTCCTCGTGGTCGCCGCCAAAACACGCCGCCATGTCCCCTGTCAACTCCACAGCCTGGAACATCTCACCAGGGTCTTGCCATTGACTGTCATCCTGGCCCTCAGTCAGGAGACACACCACCTCAGAATCCGCGGCGGTACCCGGACCCAGCTTGCCGAGGGGGAACGGCGCGTGACTCGCCACTTGGTAGCGTACCGGGACTCCGTCCATCGTCTTGTGAAAGAGGAGGGCGGTCATCTCTTTGTCTGCGGCAGCTCTGACTTTGGGGCCACGGTAACAAGTGGTCTTGAACTGGGTCAACCGCAGCAAGAAGAGCAACAAGCACAGGGACACGATGAGAACAACTACACACAGATCCCGTCGCCACCCGCGCACTGGGAAAGACTCCATCAAGATCTCTTCACAGCCGTCAAAGGACCTTCCAAACCGCGAGCGCCGTCTTCTTCCGGCCCCTCGTCCACCTTGCCCATCGTCACTCCCTCCGAGCTCGCAGCCCACAACTCAATCACCTCAAGCTGGGCCGCCATCGACGGAACAGTATACGACCTGACGCCGTTCCTAACTATCCACCCAGGCGGACCAAAGACACTCCTCGAGTCAGCAGGCACCATCGCTGATGTGCGCTTCGCCGAGACGCACGGCGGGCCACACGCCCAGGAAATCAGAGGCTATCTGCAGCAGTACGCCATTGGGCGTCTGCCTCCACCCAGGTGTCCTAGAGACCTCAGTACGCTTCAGATAACGACATCAAAGCTCACCGATGCCTTGGTGACGATGCAAAACGCCCTCACCAATAACACCGCCTTTGACGCGAAACGCGGGCCTGTGCCCGTGTACGTGTACGAGGATGCCTTGCTTGTATTCGCCGACGGCCTGGATGGCGTGATGGCCATCCTGTCGGACGTCGCTCCAGACGACGAGTACGGAAACGCCTTAGAGCTAAAGGAAACCGTAGCAAACACACAAACGCTGCTAAAAAAGGCCTTGTCCGATCTGAAAGACGGTTGTAAGCGTTACATGCAAGCCGCGGGCTCCAACGGCTCTGATGCCTTGCTCGATGAGAGCGAGGGGTTGATTCAGAAGCTGCATAATGAGCCTATCAACAAGATCCACGCGGCTATCAATGCTTGCAAGAAGGGTCTCGGCGAGATTGAGTCTTTGGGTCTTGCAGAGGCGGATGGTAGTGACGAGATTTGTGGTGTCTTGGAGGAATTTTCGCTTACTCTCGCTACTCTTGCCAAGAATTTGCTTCTTGTCATGGCTCTGGCTGAGGAAAGTGACAACGCGGAGCTTGAGCAACGGGCTACCTGTCGAGAGGAGAATATTTGCGCAACGCATTCTGCGATGCCGAGTGTTGATCTTTGAGCGTGTTAGATGCATTAAGTGAGCCTTGAATTTTAGCGGAGCTATTGAGCGTTCTCAACTAGATATTTAGATTCATCATAGCCTTTTCTATTCGTTTCAAACTATGGCTTCATACTACTCTGCATTTGTTCAACTTTCGTTCCTATCCCATCGAGTGCTGTTGGGCTACAGATACATTCACAGAAGGGATCCTGACCACTCAGGAGCAGCCAAGAGTTTTCTCGACCAATCAATGGCCCTATTTGAAAGGTACTTCGACTTCGGTTGCCTATATATTTTGGGTGTGATAGAGGTACCAGCAATCATCAGAGTTACAAATCGCAACCCCACACTGCTTACATCCTGACCTCGTCTTCTTTCTCCTATCTCTTCGCAAGTTCCGTATGACTTCGCCTAATGCTATTCGTTTGTTGTTACAAGACAAGCAAGCAGAGGGCTTCCGTGATACCCTCGTATATTGTTGCCATGGAATGGAATTCTCTCTTGTATCAGTGGCCCTCTAGGGCCGGGCCCGTTGCCTCCCATGAACTAATGGCCCAAAGCGCTGAATTAGCTGGGTGGAAAGGGTCCTTCGCCATTCGTACTGAGAGTTGGCCCGAGCCCATTCCGGCTCGCCCCAGAGCTGGAGAAAGAAGCTATTAACAACTACTACTTCTAAGAGAAAGTTCCACGTAAGGGATTGCCACCCCCCTCGTCGAACTGGCCGCCCATACTGGTTATCCCATCGAGTGCCAATTGGCAACAGGTACATTATGCCCAGTTTTGACCCACTTTTGCCCCCTCACCGCGGGAATACATGACGGTACGTCATCAACCCCTATATTTTCCCAGCTGCGTTCACCACCACAACTAACATTTCTACAGATGGGCAACTGTCGCGATGTCCTCAAGCGACTCTGATGCGTCTGATTCGTCAGCGCTTTCACATATCACCGTCGCAGTACTTCCCGAAGACCTTGATAGCGCCTGTACAGCTCAATGTAGGCCCGAGAGGTGTGATAACGCAACTGTACGCCCACACGAATCGCCTCCGCTAGAAAGGGGCACACCGGGCCAATTCAACCCCCTCGACGTGCCCTACCGCGCCGCAACAGTACGGGGTCTATCTACTACCCCTTTAGAGCTTTTTCAGCAGTATGTGCCTTTGAGGCTGGTTGAATCGTGGGTACAGTGGACCAATGAAGCCGCAGTACGAGGCCCTGTTCAACAACACTCACGATCCCACAGAAAAAAGACGAGGTCAGGGTGCCTGCAGTGTGGAGTAGCGCTTTGTAACTCGGATGATTGCTGGTACCTCTTTCATAGTCAGAGTATATAGACAACAGAAGTATCCATAATCTAGGCTTTTTGGTTGGCTAGAAGAAGTCTTGGCTGTCTCCTGAGTGGTCAGTTCCCCTCAAGGGCATGTACCTGTTGCCAATTGGCACTCGATGGGATAAGACCTCATTTGATCCCCTGTATCAACGCCGTTCATATTATGGTTATAATCATCGATCCATACAGGAATAGGCAGTTTCTTTTGGGCTTCTGGACCAAAGACCTCTCGGGCGGTACGAGCGGCAGCCGAGGACTTGGTAGGCCGGCGACGGTTCCGTAGTATCTGCTCAGTGTCGCGATAAACAGTTGTGAGGAAAAGTACCAAGGCATTATCTTTCCAGCTTAGCTGATTGACCTAGAAATGTAGGGAACAAACCTTCAGTATAGAAATACTATGAAAACATATGTGCCTTACGTACCTGACCGTCTTTTGTAGGGATACAGTGGATCTGACCCCAGGGAATACCCTTCCCTTCATCTTGCTTTTCATTAACAAGTAACTGATCAATTCCCCCATCCCTTCGGCAGGTTCCAGTTGCCCCTATTGCCTTTAATCGTAAAGCACGAAAGAGCTTTACAGAGGCAAATAGGTTATCGAGGAAAACGTGGTATTCAGCAAGGGGTAGTAGGGTCAGTAACGTAGTAACTACTCGTTGAGTGGGCGTGAGGCTGTCGTCAACCCCCTTTTCCCTTTGAAGCTGTGGCCGCTGTTGTGGTACAAGACCATACGGCCCCTTTCCGTGGACGTGCCAAAACCAACCATCGTAGGAAGTATCCAGACTGCGCTAAAACCCATACTTTGTAGCCAACTGGCGTATGCTTACTGGGTACTGTTGTCTTCTCAATAGAACGACCTTTAAATCGTACCATTGCCTCGTCAACGGTGAGGTTACTACCAGGTAGATAGAAGCCATCACCAACTTCCTGTATATGACTAGACCACTGGTTCACCTGCCTATAGACCTTAGGCATAAGGTCCTCACGAGGCTGGGCTTCACCGCGGTATCGTTTCTTCGTAGGAGGGGGGTCAGGCATAGTAAATTCAGCAGTATTGAAGATACGTAAGCGGCGGGATAATAGTTGGAACCGGTCTCGAGAAATAAATCGGGTAAATAAATGGATAGGATCTTCGTTCTTTTGAGATGTTGACCAGTACTTGGATACCTTATTTTCGGTATGGATTCCCATATAAATGAGGATCCCCAAGTACAAATAGACTTCCTCTACAGAAGTCGGTCTCCATAAGCGGCTTCGAGAGTATTGCTGAACAGGACCTTGTTGTGCTGCTTCATTCGTCCATTGTACCCACGATTCTACTATTCCTTGTGGTACGTACCGCTGGAATAGCTTCAATAGAGTATCGGGGAGGTCTCGTACCGTCGCCTTACGATAGGGCACTTTAAGGGGACTGAAGTGGCCTGGTATGCCTCGTTCTAGCGAAGGTGGTTCATGTGGGCGTACAGTCGCGCTATTACACTTCTCGGGCGTATAGTCAGCTGTACAGGCGCTTGCGAGGTCTTTAGGAAGTATCGCAACGTTGATACAGGAATGTACAGACCCTTCAGAGTCACTATCGTCGCTCGAGGCCATCGTGACGAATTGGCATGTGTAGATAGGCGATTTTGGTGGTGGAGGGAAGCCAGGGATTCCTAGGGGTAAATGACGTACTGTCATGTATTCCTGATGTGAGGGGTTAAGAGTGGGTAAAAGAGTGGAGCAATGTATCTGTAGCCCAACAGCACTCGATGGGATATGACCACGAATATGATCCGTCTCTTACGGCTTTGGGATGTTGCCACCATGTACGCATGGCTTACTACTTTCAGCCGCTCCGGAGGCCACGCTTTGCAACCTGATGAAGATATTTACGCGGAAGGACAACTTCACACAAGCCCATCATCACGACGTAAAGATGCTTGTAGTGACCCCGACCAAACAAGCCTCCTTCTAAACGAACTCGGATCTAGATCCGGTCTGATACATGGAAAGCACCATTTGCTGCGCTTGCAGTGTATATTTTCTAGATCAGGCCAAGTGGATGATAACATTGAACCCAAAATGACGAAAACTTGAAAAGTAAACTTGCTACGCCACGTCGAAAAGTCTATGTTTTCCGAAATATCTACAAAGCCCTCCCAACATACCTCCTCTTCCCCTGCCTCCTCGTAATCGGCACCCTCGGCTCATCCGGCCCCAACCCAATCAATCTCCGCCAGTGAAAGTGCAACGGATTCTCCTGACACGGCGGGATCCTCTCATACCCAAACGGCGCAGCCTCCAAAAACTCCACCGGCCCCGTATCCGGCTCCGGCACATTCTGGAACCAGCGCAACGAGACATGGAACCGCGACACGGGCATCTTGTTCCGCCCAAACTGGTGCAGCGGCTCAAACCACTCCTCGAAGGGAGTCGGGTAGCGCGCGTAGTAAGGGTACGCCCAGATCCGGAGCTCCTGTAGGCGCGGGAGCTTTTCGGCGGCGGATGTCCATGTGTCGTTCCATTTGATCCTTTCGGCGATGACTTCGTCTTCTTCGGGGTCCATATATGTCTCTATTGGGGCTCGCCATGTGAAGTGCAGCTTTTTGATGCGGGATAGGGAGGTTGTGGATGTGGTGCCGAGGAAGCGGGCGAGGGCGTCTGTGTTGATGAAGGAGAAGGTTGTGTCGTTGTAGATGGCGTCGACTGCTTCTTGATGCATGCGCTTGCAGGTAAGAAGGATGGCTAGGAACGGGCTGAACTCCTTGACGAGAATCTGACGTCGTTTCCCCTTGGAGCCATCCTTTGACTTTTCCCCCTTATCGTCTTCCAGCGAGGGTTGCTCGAGTTCTCGCAGAATAGGTGGCTCCTCTTCACAAGTCCAGTGGTTACACCACGACGAAACGATACGGAAGCGCCAAGTATTGATCGTCTCTTTTTCCTCTGCGGATCCCGGTCCGACACCTTCCTGTAGCGTTGACGGGTCCGCGGGCGGCGTGTTGAGGACGCGGGAGAGCTCGGTTTCGCGGATGTCCTCGGCGTCCAGGTCGGCGATGCATCGGCAGTGGGAGAGGGGCGCTAGAGGGGAAGCGCTGGATTTATACACGTGTTGGATTGATCCGGCGGCTTGCCAAAGGTGGCTATATATGTTTTGACGGATCTCGAGGGGCAGAGCTGAGAAGAAGGCTGATTGTGGTTGTAGATGAAGTGCGGTTTGAGGCTCATGCACGTTCGTGGTCTCAATCTCAGCCGAGAGAGTATCTTCACCATCCTTCTCCAGTTCGGTCATTATTGCGATTGTAGATGAGACGATGTATGAGTGTTAAGCCGTCGAAAATGAGATGCAGTGAGTACTATCACGCCAAGATGAAACTACCCGAATCTGAGGTGAGATGATGCGTGGCACTAAAAGCGTTGACCACCACCACGACAAACACCCCTCCTCCGATCCTTTGGCGAGGGACCTCCCCGAACAGGCTTAACGTCGCTTACGACATTGTACTCGTCCAATAACGATAAGGCTGGTCCTGAAATACGGATGCCTATTGCATGAAGTTTCCTCTCATCCAACCAACACCTGAAAGAATTCAACGATCTGACATGTGTGCATCTTGCGATGAACGACCGTTGTCAACGTCGGCAGTTTCAGCGAGAGAGACAACAAGGTTTTCCACAAAGTAGACAAGCAACATCACCAAACCATTACGTTACCCTGCTGATGCCCCTCGGTGGAGTTTACAAATCTACGGCAAATGATTGGCCAATGCGACGATCTGTTTGGGTCCTTGGTCTTGTCTTACCCCAGACCATCGGGATCCAGCCCAGGGATGATTGAGTGTGCTGAGTGCGGCATTCTTTTGTATCTGTGCTCTGGCTCTTATCTATTTCTCAGGGCAACCCCTAGACCGCCTTGTCAAACGCAAAGTTTACAAATTCCACCCGTCATCAAGAAACTTCTTCTTCTTCTTCTTCTTCTCCTCCATTGCGTCTCCAAAGATAAAGCTCTCCCAAGTCATTCAACTGACCCGGCGTTGCTTCGTTCCAAGCAACAGCCATGAGCAGCCGTCCTATCCAGCGGCTTGCCCAGCTGCGTGGGGCATCGTCATCGGCTCGACGCGCTTCAACGCGGCTCGCCGGCCCCAGCTACACCACTCTCTCGGCCAACAACCCGACAACTCGGCACCAGATCCGACACACTGAAAGAAGTAGTCCAGCAGTAGCAGTAGCATTCACAGGTCTGCTGTCAAAGAGGCTATTCGGAAGTACAGCCCAGCGCCGCAATGAATCCGCCGCCGCGGAAGACGAGGAAGATGCGGGAAGCTACAGCGAGGCGGACCACGAGCACGCCGTCATCTCGACGTTTGATCTGTTCTCGATCGGCATCGGCCCTTCGTCTTCGCATACCGTAGGCCCTATGCGCGCCGGCAACATCTTTGTCGCCGATCTGGCGGAAGCCAACCTCCTACACAAGGTCAACAAGATCCGCGTTTCCATCTACGGCAGCCTCGCTCTCACGGGCGAAGGCCACATGACGCCGTCGGCGCTGCTTCTCGGCCTCGAGAGCGCCGATGTGGAGACCGTTGACACGGCGTACGTGCCGGAGCGGTTCACCGAGATCAAGGCGAGCAAGAAGCTCTTCTTGGGCCAGGGTCTCTCGGATGGCAAGGGCAAGGAGGTCGCGTTTGACTATGAGAGGGATTTCGTGTGGGAATGGGGTCGCAAGTTGCCCATGCATAGCAACGGCATGCGGTTCACGGTCTTTGATGATGAGGGTTACGTCTTGGCGACGAACGACATGTTTAGCGTCGGCGGAGGATTCGTCGTCAATGGTTCCCTGTCCATCAACCCGGATGCATCGCCGGCATCGTCCTCGTCCATGACGCAGGTGGATAGCCCAGACGGTGAGACTACCGGAAGGCATCCGGCCGATTTGGCGGAGAACATGTTTTACAAGGAGATTCGCCGCTCCGACGCTGCGGGAGACCGTAGGACCGGCGCCGAGGTCAAGCCCCTGGACGAAGCAAAAGAAGACCCGATGCTGCTCGATGGCACACAATCAGATCTATCCCCCATCGAATCAACATCCGGAAACGGCGTCGACGGTGGTGCCGACCATGGATCTGAGAGCAGCGAACCCTCTGGCCCCCGGTACCCCTTCCGCGACGCGACCAGCTTGCTTGCGCTCTGCCGCAAGCACAACCTCACCATCGCCCAGCTCGTGTACGAGAACGAAAAGAGCCACGGGTACACGGATGAGGAGATCTACCACAAGCTCTTCAAGATCTGGCAGGTCATGGACACGAGCATCCTGGAAAGTGTCCAAGCACCGCTAGACACAAAACTCCCCGGCTCCCTCAAGCTCCATCGCCGCGCTCCCGCTCTCTACCGGAGGTTAACCCGAGGCCTCTACTCCACCGCCGGCCACACCTCCCCGAACCCCCTCGACAAGGGCACCGGCGAAAAGGCCTCTTTGCCGGGCTTCTCCTCCGGCTCCGGCTCCGGCTCCGGCTCCGCATCCACCCCGGCAACCATCTCCAAATCCAAGGTCCCCGGTCTCAGCATCGGCCGCCGCCAACCCCCCCGGATCCTAGGCTCCCTCGACCACCCCATCACCCCTTCCCCCTCCCGCCGCACAACCTTCCCGACAATGGACTACCTCACAGTCTACGCCATCGCCGTCAACGAAACGAACGCAGCCGGAGGCCGCATCGTCACGGCCCCCACAAACGGCGCAGCGGGCATCATCCCCGCCGTCCTCAAATACACCATCGAATTCATCTCAGACGACCCGGAGCGCGACATCCCCACCTTCCTCCTCACCGCCGCAGCAATCGGCATGCTCTACAAGCGCGGCGCCACAATCTCCGCCGCGGAGGGCGGGTGCATGGCCGAAGTAGGCGTCGCGTGCTCCATGGCGGCGGGCGCGTTCGCGGCGTGCATGGGCGCCAGCCCCGAGGCTATTGAACAGGCGGCCGAGATTGGGATCGAGCATAACCTCGGTCTGACGTGTGATCCTATCGGGGGGTTGGTGCAGGCGCCGTGTATTGAGCGGAATGCGCTGGGTGCGATTAAGGCGATTTCGAGCGCGAATTTGGCGTTGAGCAGTGAGACGGGAACGCAGAAGGTTAGGCTGGATGATGCGATTCGGGCGATGCGGTTGACGGCCAAGGGGATGCGGAATGAGTTCAAGGAGACTAGTTTGAGTGGGTTGGCGACGAGCGTGCCGTTTAATATCCCTGTTAGTGTGCCTGATTGCTAGATATCGGGATTTGGTTTTATGAGTTAAAATGGGCTGTTCTTTGGTTCTTTGGTATGATTATAGACTTGGGAATAGAATTACGGCCTTTCGGTGGAAGAGACACATCAAGGGGGTTAGGCTTGAAGCGCTGCCAATCCTCGATTCGCGGTTCCGTCTTTTCAGTGGGAAAACTTGAGTCTTAAAACTTGGGATGAGGAAATAGAGGATGCATGGTCAATCAAGCTGCGGTGTCTGATTCCTTCATGTTATGCTGACATGAGCCGCGAATGCCTTCTAGGGCGTAGCTCCCGGTGTTGAATTGAGCGTGCATGCCCACACAAGCCGGGGCGACTATGAGTCTCTAAGATCCACATATTGGGAGTTCTTCACAGAAATGGAGCATTTCAATGGATCCTCCCAGCGATGAGAACGCGCAAATGCTGCAATTCCCATCCAACCAAAGCGAGAAACAGCAAGCCAAGACTCTGGCACGGGAAGAATCTCTTGAAGCAACGATCACCGAGATGAAAACTGACCGAAGTCGCTCCGATCGTCAACGCCAAGCTGTCAATGAGAATGGAGCTCCTGTAGTCGCGATCCAACTTGATCCTTCTGGCGTCGCCAACCGTCCAACGAATTATACGGCAACTTGGCCGAGCGGTCTAAGGCGCCAGACTCAAGTGTCCCATTAAATGGTAACTTCCCCGTAAGCGGGGCGCATTCTGGTCTCGAAAGAGGCGTGAGTTCGAATCTCACAGTTGTCACTCGTTGCTTTTTGTTGTTGGGTGAGATGTCTTTGGGTCACGATGGATCCTTTTTGTCTCTTTTTCACACCTGAATGGCGTGTATGTATCATGCATGCTATGAGGAAGAGTTTAGATGTGGCCGACAAGCTTGTCGTGGTGTATTACTCCGTATTACTCCGTACCGCTCCGTGTTATTTCCTCTCCCCGAACACCCGGCATTACTTCCCTTGATCATCGGGAGTTGATTGACATGGCTTCAAGCATCCCTACAACCACCCACACCCATGGTGTTCGTGAGGGGAACTTCCTCCAAACATCTCACATTCTGCATGCCTTTTGGAATGGTGATTGACAAGCATCTTCCCGTCCTACCCGCTTTTCCGGTCTTCTCGCCGCGCGACGGACATATCGAAACAGCGCAAACTCTTTTTCCGACGCATGGGTTCGTTCAATCAATGCATACAGGGGTCTCAGTCCACGCCCACCCACCACAAGCCGAACTCAACCCTCCAAAAGTCAATGGTCAACAGAAGAAACAAACTTGGGCTACGTTGAATGTAGTTTCCGATTGATGGTACGCTAGGAAATATGATGGGTTGTGGCCATTTTAAGCTTAAAGAAGCGTCCTTAATCACTGAGCTCGACTACCTAGACTACCAAGACTACCGGCGTTTCAATTGAACGCCATTAACATCCCGCCCCGGCCTCCGAGCCGGAGCTCGGTGCTGGACTCTCATCCCGGCCCATCATGTGTACGGATATCCCCCCCTGCCAAGTAACAAATCCATCACCAATGACTGGGGCTCTGGCGTCATCTCCGCCCATTTGGAGCACCAGATCATGGACGACATGGTAGCAATATCGAAACGCAAGAAGATCATCGAAGCCCAGTCCAGTCCAGTCCGTTTCCCGCCCGGCTTTGGAGCTTGTCTCTATTCCCCGCACCCCGCACCGCACCCCGGGTTCTTTACCGTGCAGTGGTTGCATCCATCCTTACCGTTCGTTTTGTTGTTTCCATCTTTACTCTGGGAAATTCGTGTGCCATTGTTGTCCCATGCCCGCCTGCGGTTTTTCAGACCGGGGTGAGGTGTTGACAGAGTCCTTCGAGTACGACTCAAGCAACGATCCGTAGTCGCAGGGTGGACAATGTGGAGGAGGAGGAGAAGGAGGAGAAGGAGGAGGAGGAGGAGGAGGAGGAGGAGGAGGAGGAGGACAACTGCCGTTAATTCCCTTGGACAAGCCGGGTAATCTCCGCCGAACAGGACAGTCCGCCCTCTTCATGGTCCACTGCGGCCACTGCCCAGACTTCTTTTTTGGAGTCTAGTTTCCTGGGATCAACATGAACAGGGCCTAAGATGCAAGCAAGCTAACCGCCATTCCACGCCTTTTTACCCCTCATACTACCGTACCGTACCCTTACTTTGGGTATCCGTACCTTTTACGTACATCTCATATTGGGTATCCGTACGCATCGGTGAAAGAGCTCCAAGAGGAGGGAAAAGACCATGGCCTTGGCGCTGGGGTATAAATCATTCCTAACCTGCAACTCAATCCCGCCCTTGACCACCTGGTCGTCGTCGCTCCAAAATACCTCCGTCATGGCCTCCTCCTTCTCGTCAGTAGCCGCCGTCGCGGGCCTCCTGCTCTCCGGTGCGCCTGCCCAGCTGGCCATCGCACAGAGGGCGCTCCCCGCGAAAGCTCAGATCATTGACCAAAAGAGCTTCAATGTCTTGGAGGTCGTCCCGCCTCCTTCGGAGTTCAATGCTTCATCGGTATGTCATCCGGAAGTCACTTTACCGTGTTTGATGAGTCTGAGTTTGATGAGTCTGAGTTTGATGAGAGAGGATCCAGTCATTGACATGAGTATTAAAATAGGAATTCCTCTGGCCAGGCGTCACGCATGAGTCTCTCACCGAGAAGCCATTCCACATCTACGACCCGGAATTCTACGACATCATCGGCAGCGATCCGTCACTGACGCTCATCGCGACCTCGGAGACGGATCCCATCTTTCACGAGGCAGTCGTATGGTATGTTTCAATCCCCCTCACTCACTCACTCACTCGCTCACTCACTCACTCACCACCCTGCCTAGACTCACCTCACAAGTGAGATACAACCAGCTAACAAAGACACACAAGGTACCCCCCAACAGAAGAAGTCTTCTTCGTCCAAAACGCCGGACCCCCCGCAGCAGGCACCGGCCTCAACAAGTCCTCCATCGTCCAAAAGATCCGCCTCGCCGACGCCGAGGCTCTTCGCAATGGGTCCCTGGGTACCAAGGAGGTCACAGTCACCACCGTCCCTTCGAATCCGCAGGTCATCAACCCCAATGGTAAGGACTACTGACTCTCCAAGCACGTCTGTTGGAAGATTTCAACGACTGACGCTCATGCAGGTGGAACAAACTACAAAGGCCAAATCATATTCGCCGGCGAAGGCCAAGGCGAGCGTGTACCCTCGGCGCTGTACCTCATGAACCCGGTAGAACCCTACAGCACCACAAGTTCGTCCCAAACCTCTCCCAAACCCCCCCTCCAACTCTTTCTTCCCCCCGAAATCTCAAAAAGCTAACCATCCCACCCCCCACCCAGTCCTCGTAAACAACTACTTTGGCCGCCAATTCAACTCCCTAAACGACGTCGTCGTCTCCCGCCGCAACGGCGACATCTACTTCACAGACACCCAATACGGCTACTGGCAGTACTTCCGCCCCGCCCCCGGCCTGCCGAACCAGGTGTACCGCCTCAACCCCACCACCGGCGCCTTGTCTGTTGTCACGGACGAGTTTGTATCGCCGAATGGTATGTTCTGCCACTCGAATTACCCAACCTGGATCAAGATGTAGGTTTAGTATTAGTGATGAGAATGCTGACTCGAGAACCCCAGGCATCACGCTCTCTCCGGACGGCACATACGCCTACGTAACAGACACGGGCATCTCGCAAGGCCAATTCGGCACAAACTTCACCAAGCCAGCAACAGTGTACGTCCCCCCCCCCTTTCTCCCCTCGCCCTTCTCCCATCTCCCCTAGCAATCAATCCATCTAACCCCCTCCTAGCTACCGCTTCGAAGTAAAAGAAGACGGCACCTTTGAAAACCGCAAAATCTTCGCCCACACATCCGCCCGTCTCCCCGACGGCGTGCACTGCGACTCCAAAGGCAACGTCTACGCAGGCTGCAACGACGGCGTCCACGTCTGGAACCCTGCGGGAAAACTCATCGGCAAGATTTACACCGGTACGACAGCGGCGAATTTCCAGTTTGCGGGTGATGGGAGAATGGTTATCACGGGACAGACGAAGCTGTTTTATGCCACGTTTGCGGCTTCGGGTGTTGCGTTGACGTAGGGGAGGGGGTGACGACGGGTTGTTGTGAATGGGATGATTGTGCAATGAGGGTCAATGAGAGCTTCTTGAACATACTTGATACATATAGGTAATTGATTGAATACAAATTTTCGATCCATAACACTTGGTTTTACCAACACTACACACTTCTCAA
This sequence comes from Colletotrichum phormii, assembly GCF_030913505.1. Lineage (NCBI taxonomy): Eukaryota > Fungi > Ascomycota > Sordariomycetes > Glomerellales > Glomerellaceae > Colletotrichum > Colletotrichum phormii. The sequence goes on from NW_026851449.1 coordinate 275,760, forward strand.
ATGGGCTCGTGCGTTGAAATCATTTCTCATTCATCGTTTAATGTATATATAATAGTATGCAGCATCCTCTGTGCCCGGTACGGGGTTGGCAGTGGCACCACAAGTGACAACGGTAGCAACATCACCCATTCAACCTTGTTGAGTAGCATCCGGCCTTCCCTCGAAGGGTTCCTACCCGTTGAGCGAGTCTGTAAAGCTCTTCAGCCACGGCAAGTCGATCGTGTCGACGTTTGGATCTTGAACTTTGGTGTCCCAAACGCTCTGCAAAACTTGTTAGCATCACACACGTGAATGTCTTGTAGTCCGAACGAACCCAGTCCAAGGCCATGGCCGAGTCCACTCCCGTCATAGGAACGGGGATAGACTCTGACGAACTCGCGGTTGGCATGTAACCCCATCGAGCGGATCCATCTTGTTCCATCCATGAATTTTCCACGGGTTGCGGAGGCATGTACGCAGGTATGACAGGATCTACACGAGTTAGCTGAGGAGGCTACGTTAACGCCGTGCCGATGGGGGCACCTACTGCATGCGAGTTGATAAGACGGCCGCATTCCCATGTCAGTACCATGCATTCCATCCGAGCTGACAGTTTCCGGGGTGCTCTCGTAATGGTCTCCAGTCGACAAGCTGAGCATACGAGACAAAATCTTGAAAGCCCGAGTGGCTTCGGTGGAGTCTTTGCGGTTGGACTTCCAAATATCTCTGGACGCCTGAAGAATGGAAAGGAGAGGCTCCTTGTCGATATGTATTCCAATCGTATTGCGGCCTTCTGGGCGCAGAAGATGGGACAGTTCCAGGCAGAGCATCATATCCGCAAGGAGAAAGTCATGGGTGCTCAGACTAGAGACGAACCAGCGCTCGCGTGATAGCCGACCCCCAGGCTTGTACTCCTCGTTGATGTTGAATTGGATTTCCAAGATTTTGGTTGCCGCATTGATGCATGCAAACCTGGAGTGCGCGAATCGGATATCCTTCCGTCCAATTGTAAAGTACCGGCGATGGAGGACTATGCGGGCCTTCAGGTACATGAGCTCTATCCAAAGACGCTGCATGATCAAATCGACTGTGTCTTCGACGGAGAGAGTGAATGATCGATCTCGTAGCACGGGAGGGATTTCTTCGTGGGCCCTTTCCAACCGCTCGTCCAGGCGCAGAACCTCTCCGTAGTCGGGACTGCTGCGGCTTGCCATGCGCGAGACAATGTCGCTAAATACTACTACAAGTCTGGACTTAACTATCGTGTACATCACCGGTGTCCGCTCGATTTCGGTCATTGGTCGCTCAGGGGGTAGCTTGACTGTCGCCTCGTCGAATTCCCTATCATGGAGGTTGCGAGGTAGACCTGCTTGAATCAGACTTGTAAAATCACATCGGAAAGAATGCTCAAACCTGTGTCGAAATATTGAGACTGTACGTTGGAGGGAAGACCGAATTGGAAGGCTATCAGAACGTCGATTTCGGTTACGATTGTCCACAGACGCTTGCGCATCTCTCCTTCAAAGACTGACATGCCCTTGAAATGGCTCGGGTCTCTGTGCATTCCTGAGTGCATTGCCAAACGAACGATGATGGACATGAGAATAGCCTATTCTGCGTCAGTTCTGCGGGGAATCATCCTAAAGGCGGGGAATCTCATGGCATACGGTGCCTTGCTGTGCATCGGCTAGTCGAAGATACTCTGTGCCAAAGTACAGCATCATCGTTTCGACCTTGTACTTCCCAGGGGTCGTGTAGTTGTCAAGAGCTAGACACCGCGCACAGTGACTGCGATTAATGTCGGCGACATATGCTGCTGGTCCCAAGTCGCCAGGGACGGCTTCGTCTGCTCTTAGACAAAAGAAGGCAGCGTGGCTGATCATGGAGAACAAGAGTGCAAGCCAGGTCAGAGAGAACTGGCTTTGATCTTCCCAAAATTCATGAAACTAGACTCTGTGAGCATCTCGACAAGTAGTCATGTTTGGACCATTGACTCTCACCTCTTTCCAGAATGTCGGCACATGGAACATACCTACGCAGGGAGGCCGAGTCAGTAAGATACCTAGCCAGTCGATGTTTCAGGACGTACACCAAGCAGGTTCTTTCCCTTCAAAGAACCTTTTAATCAGCCTGTTCGTGATGTCCCTTGGCGGCAACAGTGCCATGAGGGTAGTCATGTTCGCTGTTGGGAATGCTCCTGAAAGAAGAAACGGGACCGTAGGTTTCGAGGAAGCATTGCTGGTAGGCATATCCTCAGGCTCTTCAGCATCAAACATTACATATTTCTTGGTTTTAAAATGTGTCGTGAGCCTGGTGATCTTGGGAGAAATCAGTACAAACGTGGTAAAGCTACTCGATGCCTTCCAAACTCACGTCGTCGAGAATGGCTTCCCAGTTGGCAGCATCCACATACCGCACCCTGTCCACCATCGGGCCCGCAGTTGTCGGCTCCGTGATTCCCATCAGGCTGGGGGTTTCGGTCCCGCTGGAAGGCTGTTTGGCGCTGACACTAGACGCGCTAGATTCCGAGATCGGGTTTCGAGACATCTCGACCTCTCGACTCCGCATTTGGCCCAACTCCTCGGTCAGACGGTGCAGCTTGGCTTGCAAAGCCGCCATTTCGGCAGACTGCGGTGTCTGATGGCGAAGGGCAGCATGTTCGGAGCTAGCACCAGGTCCTCCTCTGATCAGATATGGTACGATCACACAGGAGCTCGCAAGGCCCCGCTTCTCGCACTGGTCGCAAGGATCTCCGCGGTTACACTTGCGCCTGGGGGGAGGCGCAAGGCTGTCAGATGCAGTCCAAGGCTGTTATTTCGTATATGGGAAACTCACTTCTTCTCGCGACATATGGTGCAAGAGTATCTGACACGGCTGCGCTTCTTGGAACCCTCGTAATCGGTCGGGTCAGTGCCCGTCGCCTCGGTAGCCATTGGAGGGTATCCGTAAATTGGATCCTTTCGACATCCGAGCTCAGTGTGGTAGACTCGTTTCTCTGTGGCTTGCGACTGCGGAAGCGAAATTCGGCATCAAATCTCCAAAAACAAACTCGACTTGGCTTAGGTCGAAAAAGCCGAATGGTTCTTTCACAAAGGTCGATCTTTTCGATCAATCACGTTTCCTGGCGATTGCCGCCAACGACGACTCCCCAATGGACAGGCATGTCGGGGTCCTGTCATGTTAACGTAAGCAGGCCTGGCCATACGGCGTTCACTATCAGGCTTGATGGAGACGATGCAAAGGCCCAGAAGTAACTAACATTTAATTAGCGACAAATCCATCTGCCATGCATAATGGACACAAACACAAGCCCTGGTCTGTCGACAACTAGCCAAATCATGGCGGAAGAGGCCACCAACGGTCTTGGCAAAATTGCCGTTCCATCCTCCAGAAAGCAGACCTGAGGATGCTTTTCCTCAAGTATTTCCATGAACGACAAAATTTGCTACAGTCGCCTTCAACCTCTCAGCGGTAGCGGCGTAGGTACTGGGCATCGGATTGAAATGAGGTGGTCCTGGTTGATATCGAGTCTATGGATCAAAGCCAAGGTCGCCAGGATATCCAAGGGGGGCGGCTGGTCTTATATAAAGATCTTCCGGATGAATTCGAGGGCCGCCTCTCTATTTGAACCGTGTGGTCCATTCCATCGGGGCCGCAATTTGTCCAGAAGAAGCGGAATCGTCTGACGGCATGCAAGTCCGGTGTAACCACGTCGACGTGTACCCGAGCGTGTTAACTGGTCGAGGGGCGAAAGCCGGAGATAGAAGGCCGGAGTTGTGGTTTCTGGCGCAAGATGATGGCAGATTAAGCCGGTCGGCCAGCTCGACAAGGGTGCTTGGCATGCAAGCGGTGGCATTCCCATGCTGTTGGAGCTAACTTCTAACAACATCAGTCGGTGACCACGCACAACTAATTGGACGGTTTGTAAGGACTGACCCGCCTGTTGGCTGACTTGTCGAATGCGTGAACCTTAATGCTGCAAGGGAGGTTATGGATCCATTGAAACGAACGGGGAAAGATTGCTTGGTATTATAACGGTTGAACCTCGTTGATGCATCGGATTGCTTGATTCCTTTGACATTCGTACAAGACCACGGTGAGGGCGACTCGACTCGCTGTGCAGTGCACGTACCACACTCGGTTAACGTGCCTGCCGACGAGCATTTCAAGCTTCGTGGCTCTCCGCGGGGTATCAGGCAGGAAGACCCAACTCTTTTCCCCACTTCCCTGCACTTTGAGGTACCCGCTTTTCAATGGCCACCCAGCTCCATCCATCCAATGAGATGTTGCCACTCAAGATGACGTACAGCGGCAGGAGGCAACCACTAATGCAATCTTCCGCCAAAAGTCACCGTTATCGTCGCACCGCGAACACACCATTCTCAACTCAAAACCGACGACGACGAGGACTTCCACTCTGACCGCCAGTGCTTCCTATTTTTTCGAATACTACAGGCAGTGAAGGCCATATATCTCGCGAATGTCGGAGTCACAGCGATCCGCGTGGTCGTCCCGCGCTGACCTTCTCCTCCGACCCGTCGAGCGTCCGGTGGGGTACCTGAAGCGCGCCAGCATCGCGGCCTGGTTTCCCATCCGCGGCATCTGGTACTTTTTGCGGAACAAGGAGTTCTACCCGCTGTTCCTGAGCCGCCTCCTACCACTATCAATTATCTCTTTTCTCGTTTACTTCATCCTCTTTACATTTGCATTCCTTCCACAGTTTGCACTTCTGGCCATCTTCCACGGATGGGGCGCGTGGGTCAATGCGGTGGTGCTAGTGCTTGGAGAGGGTCTCGTGGTGATCCAGGGCCTCTTTGAGGGATTCTTCGTTGACGAGTGTCGAGTGGATGTTTTTGATGTGAGTAGAATTTCTCGTTGTCTAGGATTCTCTCCCTGGTTTCATAATACTAATCGTTTCTTCAAGGCCACCCTCATAAAAGAGTCCCAGACAGACCTCGTGGCTCCCCACAGGATCCTCTTCCCCGATGCCCCCACCGCAGTCAAGATGCTCGGCAAGCCGACGACCCCCGCCGCCTTCACCCCATGGTCCATGGTCCAGATCATCGAGCTGATAGTTTTCTTGCCCCTCAACTTCGTCCCGGTGGTTGGCACCCCAGCTTTCATCATCATCACTGGCACGAGACTGGGCAAGCTCGCGCACTACAGATGGTTCCACTTGCGGGGACTGAGCAAGAAGGAAGCCAAGAACGAGATTCGAGCGAGGACGTGGGAATACGTATGGTTTGGCACGGTTGCAATGATTCTGGAGCTGATTCCCGTGCTGTCATTCTTCTTTCTGTTGACAACCTCGGCCGGAGCCGGACTTTGGGCGGCACGTATTGAAGATGAGAAGAAGAAGCGAGCCGTGGACGCTCTCATCGGAGATGGAGAACCCCTACCGCCCCCGCCCCCCTACGAGGATGAACCGGTCTAAGAGCATGGGTAGAAGGGATTTTTGAGCCCCAGAATAATTCTTGGGATCAAACGAGCAGGCAGGCAGGCAATTGAATAACTTCACTGACTAAAACCTGAGTTTTGTCATCGTCTCAGCGTGTCTTCATCACGCCAAATTTGAGCACCATCAACCCGTACACTCTTTCCTCCTGCCTGGGGGAAGCTTCGTGGGCTCTTTCCATTTCGATTTTGTGTCCCAGGTGCCTTCCCTTGGCCCAACTTGCCATGAAATGATCGCGTGACCATGGGCCGCTAGTGGCTCCCGTCTGGTGGTCTGGCGTGAGGAGGAAGGCGCACTCTTGCTCAAGCTGCTTTACCACCGCAAGGTAGCTCTCCCCAAAGGAAGGTGCCGCACCCGGCCGGCCTTATGCTCCTGCCTCATACCTCCTCTTTCTCGCCCTTCTAGAAACTCATGGCAAGAAGTTCCATACGTGGGCGAGTACGTACCGGACCTCAGGGTACATACCTGAATCCCCGGTCACCCACGAGAGAAAGAACATTAGGAAAGAGCCATCTAAGTGCCTTGGGACTAAGACCACTTCAAGGAGCGTATCCTACAGTCATAATCGGGGTTTAGGGGAACTTACGCTGGGTGAAACGCACCGAATACTCTTTCAACATACGAAAGGAGATGAAGCGGTTGGCTTGGGAGAAGGTCTTGATGTCGACTGCATGGGAACCGGCGCCTGCTCATTGAGACGAGAGACGGGCCCTGATCTCCACGATGCTGCGGACAACTTCCTTCCTCCGTTGAGAAGTACATCGTACGTGTGGTTGCGTCACCGGCCACAGCCCGTTCCCAGACCTTCATGGGAGGAAGGAGAGGACGATGGCTTCCTTCCCACAACCCAGCTCTGCAGGATTCTCTCACATTCTCCCCCGTCATACTTAATCCCCCAAGGGCCCCCATCTCTGCTCTCTTTTTCCTTTCCTCCTCATCCTCTCTCTCATCTGTTCCGCTCCGTTCCTTTTCTCCCTGCGCCGTCATTGTCTCTCTTGTTTGCGTCCTTCTTTGCGTATTCAATCAGATCAGCGTATCCTACGTATTCTACGTGTTCTTCCTACACCTAGATCCGCCACTGCCGATTGCCCAACATGCGGGCCTCTCTTCTTGCCATGGCGGCCATGGTGTAAGTGTTTTCTTCCTATCCATTCTCAGTAGGGTCCGAAACTGACAATCCCTTTAAGTGCTGGAACTTATGCCCAGCCAACCTGTCCCGCGGCGGCGACCACCACGGTTTTCGTCACGGTCGACTCCAACAACGATCCTGGTCCCTCGATCATCGTTCAGACTGTCACCGCAACCGTTCCACCCTCTGCCCCTTCCCCTTGGTCTCCTGCCCAGTCTGGTCAACCCGGTCTTCCGGCCACTCTCACTGTCACCATCGACAGCTACGATCCCCCTCCTGGAGGATCTCAGTTCACCGGCCCCAAGCCTTGGGAGTCTTCCCCTGCCACAGCCGCCCCTGTCACTGTTGTCACTGCTACTGTCTACTCTCCTGGTTCCGGCGATCCTAATGGTGGTTCTCCTGGTTCTCCTGTATCCCCTGGTAACTCTGTCCCTGGTGGTCAAGGAACGACAACTGTCACACTCCCTGGCTCTCCTGGCTCTCCTGGCTCTCCTGGCTTTCCTTGGAACCCTTCCCAGTCTGCCACCACTGATTGCCCGTTTGCCACGGATGACCCCAATGGCGCTGGCAGCAACACTGCGGGTGTCGCAGTCATCACTACGACACTCTACAGGACAAACGCCAACCCAGGTCAAGCTACACCCGACGTGGACTCCGTTGTTGCAACCTTCACAGTCATCTTCCCACAGCCTGCCGCCACCGGATCTGTGCCTGGCTCTGCTGCAACCGATGGTGCTGTCGATCCTGCGTCTGGCGAGTTGTTCACTTACACTTTGACTACACCGGCTGCCACTGGGCCTGCCGCCACCAACGCTCCATCTGGCCCCAACAACGGCAATGGGGGTTCTGTCACTGACTTCACCACCACTCTCTACCGGACTCGTCCTGACTCTGGCCAAGGAACACCTGTCGTCGACACACTTGTCACCTGTCTCACTGTCACTTTCCCTTCTGCAACTGGCACTGGACCCGTCACTGGAGTCCCCGCAGCTTCAACTCCCGCTCCAGGAAGCCCAGGCAGCCCTGGCAACGGCGGCTCTGTTGGCATCACGACTCGCTACGTTCCCACCATGGTTGCTGGTCCTGATGGCTCCTTGAGCTACTCCATTCAGACTGTTGTGTCGACTTTCACAGTTCCCACTCCCGGCTCTCCTTCAACTGCAGGCTCAGGTGTCACAACTGTCTATGTTCCTGCTAACCCTGCTGGCGCCGCCACCACCGTGGTTTTCCCTGCCGACCCCGCGGGCAATCCCGTCGGAGGGCCTTCGACTGTTGTTACCACGACTCTGTACGCTTCTCAGCCAACCATTGGCAACGGCAACCAACCTACTGATCCTTCCGATCCGGGCAATGTTGTCGTCTTCACCTTGACAGTTCCTCATCCTCCTGCCGGTAGTGCCTCAACTTACACCACGGTTCTTCCCAGCATCCCAGGAGACAACGGTTCTGCTGGCCCCAGCTCTGTCTCGGTTTCCACTGCTACAATTGTCCTGACGTTGCCGACGTCTCCTACTACCCCAGGAGACACCACTCCTCCTACGATCCCTGGCGGCTACGGTGACCCTGTCCTCCCTGGTGCATCTGGAAATCCTTCGACTGGTGCTCCTGGTTCTGGCACTCCAGGCTCAGGTACTCCGGGCTCTGGCACTCCGGGCTCAGGCACCCCAGGCTCTGGCGCTCCCGGCTCTGGCACTCCCGGCTCTGGCGCTCCCGGCTCTGGCACTCCAGGATCTGGCACTCCAGGCTCTGGTGCTCCCGGCTCAGGCGCCCCAGGCATTCCGATTACAATCACAGTTCCCGCAGGTGGTGTCTCTCCTACAGATACCAACGGTCTTCCTGGCGGTGGGATCCCAATTACACTTACCATTCCCGCAGGTGGTGTCAACCCGACAGATACGAATGGCCTTCCTGGCGGCTACACCGATCCGGCTCAGACTGGCGCCCCCCCTTTCGGCGGTTTGCCAGGACCACAGATCACTGTCACTGTTGCTTCAGGAGCTCCTGATGGAGGCGTCCCAACCACCGTTGCTGGCGTGCCAACTTCAGTCATTGGTAGCTACTCTGTCATTGTCGACCCCGCAACTGCTGCCGCTGGCTCTCAGAACTCGCCTTCTGTCATCACTCTCTGGCCTGTGTCATCGACGGTTGACAATGCTCTTCCTGGCGCTGCAACCTCAACTTCATGCACTAGCTCCGAGTCCACCTCCACGACTGTGCTCACCAGCAGTTTCATCAACGTCGTCGCGGATGAGACTACCACGTACACCTTCCCCTACGAGTCTCTGGTCACCAAAGTCGATACAATTGTCGCATCTGCCTCGGAAGTCGCTGTCACTGGCGGCGCTGTGACTGGTGGCGTTGTCACTGGTGGTGCTGCTGGCTCTGCCGTTGTCTCTACCATCATTGGCGTATCCACCATTCTCGGAGTCTCTACCATTGCTGGTGTTTCCACGGTCGGTGGCCCTGCTGTAACCGCATCCACGGCCTCTGCCCCTGCTGTCACCGTCTCTCCTGCCGGCAATCCCTCTGTCTCTACTTGGCAGAGCGTCGTTGTCCAGAGCTCTGTTGTCCAGGTTTTCACCACTGGTGTCTTCACCTCTCTTGTCCAGCCTGGCGGAGTACAGAGGCGCTACGTCAACACAACTGCAACATCCAGCACACCCACATTGACGCCTGTTCCGACACCCATCTGCTCCGGCACTACAGAGGTTGGCAACCAAGTCCTCGATGTAAGTTGTTTCGCTATTGCTGTCTCATTCACTTGCTGACTATGTGTACACAGTTTGATGATGTTTCATCCGGCCCGCTCTTCAACCCTTACCATCGGTTCTGGTTCTCCAAGGGCTTCCTTGTTGGTCCTCCTCCGTTGATGCCCTTCCTGCCGTCCTCAGGCGGCCGTCTCGTGGAGTTTGTGCCCCCAATTCTGTCGAACACATCTTCAGATGATGTCTCTGGCGACACGGCGCAGATTGGCATGGGAAAGCTGGCGTCTTCTCCTTGCTTTCAATTTGACTTCTTCGGCATGAACCTGGGCTGTCACTCCGACTCCGCGGTTCCCAACCAGCTTTGTGTCTTCACTTTCACTGGATACAGATGGGATGCAACCAATGCCACCGAGACAGAAGCCGTCAGCCAGAAGGCTTGGGTCAACGCTTGCAATCAGTCTTCCGGCTGCCCACTTACACCTTTCTCGGCTGTCGATTTCACTGACCTCAGCTCCATCCTGATCACTCTGCAAGTCGATGGCCGACCTCAGGTATGGTGGTCTGATGACATCCGTGTCGGCTGGAGCAAGAATGATTGCGCGACCGCCAACTGTCGCCAGCAGTTCCAGCCGGAGAATATTCAGCTCCACGCTGGCCCCTTCTTCTACTGGACCAGCTCCGGCCTGAGGGTTTTGTCCTCGTCCAGAATCAATCGGGGTTGAGTCTACAGGGACACATGATGATTACAAGAATGATTGCAATAATGGTGGATTGAGAACTGTCGTGTTGCTACACCATTTGATCCGAATTTCTTGGGCGGCTCATCGCGAGCCGGGATGTGTGCTGAAATGACCATGGGAGAAAGGACCAACTACACCTATGTATGCTATTGCTAGTATTCTACATGAATGATTTTGGAGGTCCCATACTACTGTCTCTGTCTCATGTCGCTTTCTTGTCTCAACTAATTGCATTGAAGCAACATGCGAGCTCTGAGTGGGCGTCGAGTGGTGATTTGCGGCACCAAGGATCACTTGCTAGGCCATGTTCATCTTGGACAGGGCGACGTCATCACACGTTCTCAAATCCGGCAAAGTCTAAACACAAACATGAGGTCGTAGTGTCCGGCGAAGAAGTGCAGGAATTGAGTATGTATTCGAGGACTGAGAGTGGGCAATAAGCACCGTACCTATGGAGGCTTAATTAAGCGTGGGCTGATGGGCTGCGGGCAACCCAGCCACATCTCCTTTAACGCAGTTTGACATTCACCAGTGCAATGGACAAACCTTAAGGATGGTCAAAGAGCAAGACAAACAACAGCTTAAAGGCTTAAGAGATAATTATTACTCTCTAATCTAGGTACTCTACTTCAAAGTCCCATCCTTCCCATACCGCGCGCAAGCTCATCGATCTCTGCCGCATGCCTCACGCCTTCGGCCGAAGAGTGATTTCGGCCGCCCACGGGAGAGTTGCATTCCGGACACACCGTCTGCTCCATCGCCATGCCACACTCCCCAATGGTGAAGGGATGTCCGTTGCGGCATGTGTACCAGTGCCCTGTTCCTGAGAACTCCTTGCTCATGGCCGCGTAGACGGCTCGCATTTCATCCGTGGATACGTCGCTGTAGAGTATCCCGTCGTGGAGCATGCGCCTCGCCGTCTCGACTTCGGATGCAAGCGTCGCTGTTGACGGGTACTCTTTAATGGTGTCCTCAGCTTGTTGAAGGTGGTCCTCGCCGAGCTTAATCATCTTCTCTTTCGCCGAGGAGCCTTCTGCTTTGGGTGTATCTTGCGTGCCAGTCGTCGGCTTGGTATCGTCCGGCGGCGCAAAGTAGCAGAACATGGCGAGGAAGATGTGCCCTTCGACTTCTAATCTGGAATAATTTCTCATATGAGCAATCTCAATCAGTCGCTCGCAATCCTTGATGTACGGCGCCGCATCGATATTGGCAGACTTGGCGCCGTTGTCTTCCGTGGTATTGCGGCACAGACTGATGTAATCAGAGACCAGGAGGAGATCGCACCGCAGCGAGAGCGTCATCGCGTCCAAGAGACCACCCATCTGGATTGCCGACTCGTCAAATGAGTAGTCGCTGGTTTGCCGCCGCTTGTTGACGTGCCAGACCAGGTGTGCCACGCGCTGGTACGGCTGTTCCTCTTTCCTGACCGCCCCGAGGAAATTGGTGATCTGATTCCGGAGCATCTTGAGGGCCATGTACCGGGTGTCTCCCGTGAGCTTGAAGAGATGGGTCATTTGTTGCTGTCGAGACCCCCTGAGATTGAAACTCGATTGGGCTATGGGAAACCCCGACTGTGTTGTAGGAAAGCTGAATTTACTCTTTTCCATCTTCTGCAGATTATCTTGCGCGGCGAAGAACGCGTCGGTCAACTTTTGCTTGATGCCATGGGCCCAGTTGATGAATTTTCTCGTTGACTCATCGAGAAGTCCACGGCGAACGATCCTCCCATACCTGGAGATGTTTCTTAAAGATCCTCGGCAGTCGGGGCACACCTTGATGTTAGTCGCTGAAAATGGATGGGACCCTGATTTGATGGTCGTGGGCACTCCTTCGGGCGAGACCTCGTAAAGATCCTGAAGCCCCATCTGTCCGTCCATGGTTGTGTAGGTGAAAAAGTGGCCACAGTCTGGAAAGATACAGGGCTCCTCGTCCAGGTCCACTGAGCCGTAGTCGTCCATAAGGATGAGGTCAGCCACCCTGTCCTTGATGTCATCCGCGGCGCACGTCTGGCAGTACTCCTCGTCTGGACAACGTTCTCCGCAGACAGAGGGGCCTTGTCACTGTTAGTGTGTCCACAATTGCCCGGGAGACAATGACTTACATTGATGCCCGCACTTCAACACCTCGGCACACCGCTTGGTGCAGGGAATCCAATCGCAAGGAGCCGCGCAACTGTTATCGCAAATCAGAAAACCTTCAAGAATTCCACAATCACAGTTTGACGTTGTACTCACGGCATTGTACACTTTGAGTGCGGGCATGCGGATGGGCACGTCTCCTCTGCACACGGCGGGCAAGGCTCGTGACATTTCTTGCCGCACTTTGAGTGCACGCATTTGTTCTGACATGGAGATGGACAGGGAGGGCAAGCCCCATCTGCATGGCAAGCGTCTCGGCAAGAGTGACTACAGGATGTGTAGGACCTTCCGCAGGTCTGTCGACAAGCTTTGTGGTCCTCTTCAACCACTTCGCCATCCTTTCTAATGCGACATGCGGAGCACGGCGACTTGCAGGTATGGCCACAAGGCCTCTGGAAGCCACACTCGGCCTTGCAGAGATAGCTGTCCCTGGCAACGTCCACGTAGCAAGATACCTTCACGATATGATTGCATCCTGGCACCTCTTTGTCGACTTGGACGACACATTTGATTAAAGATGGGTCCTGGGCTCTCCAGCAAGCGACGGTGTCGAGGATATGACCGCATGGAAGCTTGAGGCCAATGCCGCGCAGCACCTCGGTACACAGCTTATCGCAAGGCTCTCCACAGCGTCGGCGGCATGGGTGATCGCAGCTTTCCTTTGGCCTCACACAGTCCTCGAGACATTTGATGGCGTTGTGGAGGTGATCGGAGTGGCAAGGCCCAGTACAGGCGTGGCCGCATGCCAGCCGACGGTCACATCGGAGTTTGCATCCACCATCTGGAGAAAATCGAAGGAAGTCCTCCGGCTGTGACACGAAGCTCTTGTTTTGAGGATGTCGCGGACATTGGAGTTCCAACCTATTGCCGAAGTTGCCGCCGTTCTGGAAGATTTCCGTGACTTGTGCCCACATCGTGACATGACTCGAGGTATGCGAATTGCCAATAATGTACATGCCATGCTTAGCTCGAGATAGAAGAACATTGATGCGGTTGGAAGTACTGAGGAATCCGCATCTCTTGTCGTTGTTGCTGCGAACAAGTGAGATAATGACAACATTGGCCTCCTCGCCTTGAAAGTTGTCGACCGTTGCGGCTCGAACACCGCTCAGAGCATTCGTTTTTGCCGCTTGCCTTACGTTCGTGGAGCTGCCTTGAGGAGAAGTAGAAGCTGAAGCAGATTCCATCTCAGCAAGATCATCCATATCTCGGTCGTTGATGACGATGTGCATAATAGAGCTGAGCTTCTGTCGCAGCTTGTTGAGTTGTCCTAGATAAGGTGTCAAGACGGCGATTTCTCCGGATTTGTAGACGCCCTGCCTTAGCAGATGGGATACAAGAGCCGAAACAAGCTCAATCTCGAAATTGTTGGAGTATGACGTCTCAACAGAGTCCTGGTCAGACTTTCCACCCGATTCCGGGCTTTCGTGGTGAAGCCAAAAGAGCCTTCGGGCCATGCCGGGAATCTCTGGGTATTCTTGCACATTTCCAGAGTCTGACAAAGATGGGTACAGTGTTGATCGTACTAGTTCCGCAATCGATGGGTGCATTCGACGTTGCGTATCAAGGACACTGAAAGGAATACTCGGGACGTTGGGAGGCGGTTGGACAAGTCTTTCGAAAAGTGACACATCCAGGGAGTACTTGACGCCAGCCGGGTTTGCCCGCTGGAGTCTCCAGTCTTGTATCTGAGGCCGTAGCTGAAGGTGATCCCCGATCAGAATGGCATGCTCGATAGTTGGCAAGAGTGCGGTCAAAAGATGAGCTTCCAGAACTTCGCCCGCTTCTTCGCACACAAGAACCTTGCCATGCACTCGCCGAAGAAGGTCAAGATTAGTGGCGAGCCCCGTGGTTGTGACACCAATGATGTTGGCTTCTTGAAGGCAACGCAGATTCATGGAGCTTCTGATCTTGCTGTTAATTTCTTTGTTTGCCTGGTAGGCCTTGTGCAAATTTGACAGCGAATCGATCTCTCCTTTCAGCACTTCCTCAAGCCATTCTTGGTAGAGCAGGATGCGTTCCTGATGATAGAGGTCGGATAGCTTCAAGTGGCGCAAGCGCCTGAGTGGGCGTGTCGTATTGCTGGGCAAGCCGCCAGCGAGCCACTTTTTGACTACATCCCCGCGTGAGTGAAATACCGTATGCCACTCCCCTTCATCGTCAGAGCCCGGCAGGTTTGGCCCCATCAGCTCCTCATGTTGGGAAGGATAGTGTTCGGCAAGGTGAAGACGAATCTTTTCGTTGTCTCTACTGAAGCTGAAGTTCGAAAGCCTGTCGCGAATCTCGCTTGTGTCGACGTCCAAAGTCTCGATGGATTTGTAGAGATCTCGACCCTCAGCAGCCGTGCGGGTCATGTCTCGAGCAACCGCTCTCAAGTTTACAGGTGCCAACCTTTCAGATTTGGATCGGGAGCCAATGCGAATGATATTCTGGACACCACCATCTAAAAGATGCTCCAACAACTGGTCCAAAGCATGATTGGTGTAGCAAACGCACATGATGGGACCCAACTGGACTTTCGATTTGTTGGCAAGCAACACTTTGATGAGCGCTTCTCCAGTATAGCTCTTCCCCGTACCCGGAGGGCCTTGTATCAGGGCGAAGGATCTTCTCAGTGAATTGAGGATCGCCTCAGATTGAGTATTGTCAAGGCTAGAGTGCCTGCTTAGACGCGACGGATTGATAGCATCGCCGGGCGTGTATGAGAGTTTCCTGCCATCGTTCGATAGGCAGCTCAGATCGAAGGAGAAACCGGGTCGCCTGGAGTAGAGCGGGGGAGGAATGTCCGCTGGTTGACTCCCGGCACGAAGCGTTAGGATGTCTTGGAAAGGAAGGTCCAGCGTCCGTGACATATCTTGCAATGCCTTTAATGGAGGGGCGAAGGAAGGCAGTAGGATGGAGGGAAATTCGAGAAGACGACGATGCTGGCGGACGATCCGCATGGTCTTGAACCACCTTAGTGATCTCTTCATCTCTTCGACGCCTGTGTCGACTAAATGGAGATGTACGTAGGCGTGATGTTGATCGTCGAGCAGACTATAGCGCGGTCCCTTCTTCTGGTCCTCTTGATTGTCTGCTTGACCTAGATGGTTCTCGTCTTTGGGCGTCCTGATGGTCGACCTTGAGACCTGAAAGAAGAAAATACCGCCCACGCCATCAACAATACAAACAAGAGACCCATCCATGAGTCTCTTTCCTGCCCACCAAGTGCCGCGTTGCAATTTGTCCAGACCTCTTGTAGGTCGGGGTTGGTCAATCTGGACAATGAACTCAAGGCCTGACCATCGGTCGAAGGTCATGTCAACAGCAATGGCGTTCTCATATGCCACGACTCGTGTCCTAACATCTCGCACCTTTACGGCCGACTCCACGGTCGTGCGGATGGCGCTGCGTAAGTCGTGGAGTGTGTCCTCGCGTAGGAGACGGAAATGACGGTCCAGCAAACCTCGCAGACCTTGTAGATGATGCTGTGCGGGGTTGGCAACTGGCAAGTATTCATCTCGTGAAGACAAAACTTCTTGGTGAGTGGGCATGAGCTTGATATCCGATATGTCTTGGTGGTCATTGTCGTGGCGTTCGCGACGTTTTGAGAGTTTGCCAGGCAAGTCCTGGCTGAGAGTGAACTCGGCCATGGCACCAGGCGACGCGGAGACATGGACAGCGTCAACCAGAGTTTGACCGATCCCCAAGCGACGGCAAACATAGTCGAGGTGTCTGTTTGCTTGCAAGGTATGGAAGTCGTTTTCCTTATTGCCGAAAACATCCAATCGCAGCTTGATTCCTTCGACAATGGGATGAAAGAGGGCGTTGACAATGTTCGAGGTGCTGGTGTTGATGACTTTGGCCAAGATGCCGCAGGAAAGAGCAAGTGCTTCCATGCCAGAGATACCATTACCTTCGAAAGGCAACTCAGCCCAATGATCGATGACATCGAAGATGAAGCTGAACAGAGTCTTCAGGCGAGTGGCGTCGATTCCCAAGAGTAATCGATAGAGCATCGCCGTTTCCTGTTCAAGGACCACAGAGTCTACAACAGTTGGGTGAAGCAAAACCAGGAATAAGGGCGAAATACGCGATTCCCAGAGAATTGCTTTGTCTTCGGGCCTTCTAGTAGTGGCAGACCCCTCAATGACATCTCTGACAAGCGATAGTCGACTTTCAGTGGCCATCTCCTTGACAACCTCTTGTGCCAGACTCACATCTTGCTCCACCAGACTGATAGCAGTGCGGAAGAACTTCGAAGTGGTCTCGTCCCAGAGCACCGACAACTGTCTCGGCTGAGGTCGAAGTCGTTTCCACTGAAATAGCCGCTCACGCTCAGGGTTACGCGCTTGCTTTGAGGCATTGGAGGCTTGGCCATCGCTCCTTCTGGCATTCGCTGTCGAGTCGCCGAGTGCTGCATTGCCAGGTCGCCCTTGACCTTGTGTTTGGCGATTCGGCTTGTCGTCTGTATCGTGCGAGAATTTGCACTCTGAACCAAAGGCACAGGTTCCAGTCCTCATGTAATAGTGGCATGTACCTTTTGTAGACGAAGTCGCTCCCGGGCGGTTTCTAGCACACAACAGACGTCAGCTTCGAGATCACGGATTGTAGACTATGGTTACGAGCATATCTCACCTGCCATTTCTCCACATCTTCGGGCGGTTGGTAATGTAATCACTATCGGGGCGTTGGTAGATAATTGTGGTTAGGCGTTCGCTCAAGAACGTCTAAGGATTGCAGTGATTCGGGAAGAAAGGCTGGCAGAGGGAGCATTGTCGGGGGCGAGAGCAGCTTCGCCCTTATGAGGCCCTGGTTAAGTTATCATTCAATCAGTTTCTGCCTGGGCTCAGTCGTATGGCAGACAAAGCCAAGAATGACATTTCCAGCAAAAAGGAAGGTCAATGCAGCAGCTTCAAGAAGGCTCTCTGCATAAGAACCCAGGCACCAACCAAACAAAGCCTAAAAGCTTCATTGGCCATCTCGAATGTACAGCGTCGGAACTGGCGTGATTTTTCCTCCGCCGCAGGGCTTGCGAGCCTTCGTTGGACAGGCTTCCATCGCGTGTTGATAGGAGACCGGCATGGTGTTGTGGGCACCCTGCAGCGCAGAAGCAGGAGGCCGTCAACGCCAGAGTATGCGGCTCCTGGCGCGACGAATGGGAAGACGAGGCGGTTTGGGGATCCAAGACAGCCATCAAAGGTAAGCGGTATGCCAGGGAGAAGTCAGCCCAACGGCCTCCTGATTGGCCTCGGGTGCCGTCATATCGCGGACCAACATGGTGGTGCGGCCCATTCTGCCAGATGTTGGGGCTGAGAGGGTCGGGAAATTGGCCTCCAGATGACCGAATTGCCGGGATGTGGAATAAAAAAGTCGAAAAACACTGTGATGGAACTTTTGGGATGATTGAAGGAAAGATCTTGCAATACAACGCCGCGTTTGCAGTCGTCAAATGTGAGGTACCTTGAGGTGAGGTTGGAGTCGCACCGGCGTGCCGTACGGGGCGCGACAACTGCCTGCATTCTTAGAAAATGGGTTCGAGAGTGCTTTCCGTCAAAATTCAACGACAGCCAGGTACCCTAGAAGACTACCTTCCGTGTCTTTCACCTGGACCACGATTATGTCAGCAGAGTCGACTACAACCCTACGAACTGGAACAAGCCAACCGAATAACCATAGTACCGGCTCAATTGTAAAAATTATCTAGACATAATAGCGTTCGTCGGGGAGACCTGTCCGAGGAGTTTTTCTTGTAGGTCGCGACTCAGCTTCGTTCGTTTTGACGAGAACAAAAAGTTATCCTTCGAACGTCAAGACTCAAGACTACCATTGAGGAACTTGTCAAAACTGAAAAAAATAACGTACATGATAAGCGAGTGGGCCACCCAACCGCCATCGTGCCACCTACATCATCACAACACGCATTTCTCCATCGAAAACAATGACAGTACAGAACAAAGATACCCAATTAAACTTAGCGGTTCAGGCTACCCAGAAAGACCGAAATCTCAGTATTCGGGCCGCGGTAAAGATCTATAATATCAGTCGCGTTACCTTAGGCCGCAGATTAGAGGGAACGTTATCACGACGTGATAGCATACCCAACTTACGGAATTTGACGCTACTAGAAGAGAAGAAGCTGATTGAGTACATCCTCGACCTAGACGCCAGATGTTTTCCTCCCCGTCTTCGCGGTGTTGAAGAAATGGCGAATCGATTGCTCGCTGATCGTGACGCGCCCCCTGTTGGGAAGCGATGGGCTTCGAACTTTGTAAAGCGATAACCAGAGTTGCGAACGCGTTGTTTTTGCAAGTACGACTACAAGAGGGCCTAATGCGAAGATCCGGGCGCGATTAACGTATAGTTCTTACTTGTAGCGAACACAATCGCGAAGTACGGCATCGTAGACTTAGACATCTACAACTTTGACGAGACTAGCTTTATGATGGGCCAGATCTCAACCGGTATGGTCGTGACCAGTGCCGAAAGGCGTTCAAACACAAAAATGATGCAGCCTGGCAATCGTGAATGGGTTACGGTCATTCAGGCCATCAGCCCGTCGGGCTACAGCGTTCCGCCGTACATCATCGTTACGGGCCAATATCACCTCTCCACCTAGTACACGGAATCCGGTTTCCCACACGACTAGGTCATCGCAACGTCTGAAAATGGATGGAAAACAAATGAAAGAGGTCCAGACTGGGCTCGGCACTTCGAACGGCATACAAGACCGCGTGCAAAGGGTCAATACCGCCTCCTCGTCGTCGACGGATACGAAAGTCATTACTCCGCGGATTTCGAGATTTTTTGTAAGAAGAACAACATGTCACCCTGTATATGCCGGCTTATTCGTCTTATCTACTCCAGCCCTTGGATGTTGGATGTTTTAGGCCTTTAAAAACGGCGTACGGTCGAGAAATCGAGGACAAGATGCGTCGGGGCAATACGCATATTACTAAGGAGGACTTCTTCCCGGCGTTTCACAGGGCTTTTACGCAAGCGATTACGGAGAAAAACATCCAGGGAGGATTCAGAGGGGCAGTAATTATGCCTTTGAGTGCAGAGAGTGTGCTCTCAAAGCTTGATATGAAGTTACGCACTCCGACGCCTCCAGGATCCCTCCCGACAATACCACCGGTATAAACTTCTCAGACACTAAACAACCCAACGGAAGCATCTTTTTAATCAGAACTTATTAAGAATCGAATCTCCCGTCATCAAAACAGCTCACCAACTTCAATTATCGAAGCTATAGAGCATCTATCTAAGGGGGCTCGTGGATTTATATACCAGATCGCCTTATTAAGATCCGAGAACCAGATCCTTCGAGAGGAGAATAACCTACTTAGTCGACGCCGGAGAGCTAAGAAAAACCGTCTCCGATAAAGAGGAAGCCTTACTATAGCTAAGGGAGAGGACCTTTAGTCGTAGAGAGAGGCTATAGCCCAGGTAGAGGAGGAAACGCGCCGGAGTAGTGGTCGCCGACCGAGGACTAAGACGGGCTAACGACGATATGGCGTCTACGGGAACACTAGTTATAATGTGCGAATATGTCGATTCAATGAGTAAATGTCTGAGGAAGAGGACTCTGAGTAGTTTGGATTGAATCCATGAGGTGGGTGTTGATATTTGCTCCTTCATGTCATGTGGTCGTGGTTGGGTGGCCCACTCGCTTGTCTGGCCCACTCGCTTATCATGTACGTTATTCAAAGTTTGAAAGTCGTATAGTTATGTCTGCTCATATACTACTAATATTCGGCTTATTCTTCTGATCATCCACCTCGCCGCCGCTAAACTCCCGCATGAAGCAACATAGCCGGTTTCCGCGGGTGTCCCTCAGGACCCTGGCTTCGCATGACCATCAAAATGAGTTAGCGACTGTTGCAGGAGGGCCAATTGGTCTTGGAAATTGCCGTCGATACGACTCCCAAGGAGTCTGTCGAGCGGTATATTACCAGGGTGAAATATTACTCCCTGGGGGGCAGCAACTCGGTGGTTTGATTCAAGAATTCCATTCTCCCCAGCGCCAAGAAAAGTAAACATTCAGTTAAGGCTAGCTTGTACAAAGATCAGATGCCACAATTATCTTCATCCCTCAGGGCGCGTGCATGGATCGATGCACAAAGTGGGAGGATGCCCTGGGTCGGCCCAGTGCTTGAGGTTTGTGCATGTGCAAACCATATTGTTACGCCCGCCGCAACTTGTCACTGTGGGCGCGTAGCTATATAATGCAGAACAAGGGACAATGATGCCGGAGTCATCATTATCGAAGCTTTTGCTTTGTGCCACAGTTGGTTGCCTTGTCCTGCTCGTAACACCCCTATTAGCAAGCGATGGGCCTCGAATTTCGTAAAGCGACAACTATAATTACGAACGCGTTATTTTCGTAAGTACGACCATAAGACGGCCTAATATAAA
Source organism: Colletotrichum phormii (assembly GCF_030913505.1). Lineage (NCBI taxonomy): Eukaryota > Fungi > Ascomycota > Sordariomycetes > Glomerellales > Glomerellaceae > Colletotrichum > Colletotrichum phormii. The sequence continues at coordinate 296,303 of NW_026851449.1, forward strand.
GATTTAGACGCAATGCGTGGTTCTTAGTTATAGCAAATGTAATCGTAAAGTATAATATCGTAAATTTAAACATTTATAACTTTAATAACTAAGGGGAATTGATATACCGGCGTCGCAAATTGATACACCGGCGTCGACCTTACACCGGCGTCGCTGTTCGACCTTTTGATTGGCTCAAAAAAACAATACCTCCCCATAAAGGCGGTGAGGGTGACTGCACTAACATGGCTATTCCTGCCCTCTTCTCTAACCTAAGCTCGGATTTGAGATTTCTAAAAGTACGTATTACAGCCTACTTATACCCCAGGTTTGTAAATCTCAAATAGGGACTATATAACCCCTCGAAAGGCCTATTACCTAACTACCTTTTGCGACGTGGTTGCAAAAATTCATCGTCACTACAGACCATTTCCCACTAACTCCGTTTCCTCCGAACACTAGGCTGCATCGGCCGTCCACTTACATAATTCCCTGTTATCCTCCCCTTACCAAGAACACTAGACTAGCTCCTTGTTTGTCGCTGGGATGAGCTTAATATCTAGCTTTAACTTGGCTAACTTGTCTCTTATGTAAGCCCAGCTAGCGTCGACTTATTCTTACTCCCAGGTGGGCGGCCTCGCTTCTTACTACTTGCGCCTTAGCTGCTGTAGGTAGTGCGGGCTTGTCTAGCTGACTAGCCCTCTGCAGGTAAGGCTAGTTGTGATGGGACAGGCTGCACTGTGTTCTTTGGCCTGCCGCGGAGGGATGCAGCAATCTTAGGGTCAAGGATCCGGCGGTATGGATCTAAGGAAGACGTCTCTCGAAAACGCCACCGAGGGTGGACCTCCCATTTACTAAAAGTAGCTGAATCTAACTTTTAGGAATAGATCTTATGGCAGCATGGGATACCCAGCTCAATTAAAACAGTGCAGTCTGGACCATAGTCTCCAAGGGGGGCTGGGAATGGCCTCGTACCAGACGGCATTACCTTCTTTGCCAGCCGGTATTACTTCCCAATTAATGCAAGACACTTTGAGGAAAGCATCGTTCGAAGTTCGCCTAGGTACTCAAAGCGAGTACCTATATACTCCCGGCCTATAAGCACTTCATCCTCAGCACAAGCTTGCCTGAAGCGTATCTCCTGGTCACCAATCATATCCTGCATAACATCAACAAGCCGATATAGGTGACTAAGACCATTTAAGAGATAACTCTTAATGTTGTTATTACTTGACTCAGTGCCAGAGGTGACGCGAACACCAAAGTTCTGGTATTTTCGGATAGAGCAGTGGGCCCACTGTGCTCTTAAAGGTAGGTATGTTATGTGGAGGTACTGGAGGATTGGGCGTTGGTAGTTAAACTCTTTACAGAGCTTGGTCCAGGCTTTCTCAAAAGCGTGCTCAGTCTCAGCAAAAACAACAAGCTTCCACATCATAAGGACCCCACGATACGTATGAGGGGGGGGCTCATCAACAGATGTGTTGATATAGGCCTCATCCTCATCACTTAGCGTGGCCATTGCTTGTGTTGGTAGCTGATATCCCTCGTCATCAGACTCACTGCTGTTACTGCTACAGCTGCGGTCCTTAACCCACTCCTGATTAGCCCTGGGCATAACGTTAGAATTGATGTGGTGGATGCAGAGTTGTTGCTGAACGTCTGGGAACTGCTCATTCAGTGCAGCCTTCATCTGCTTGTCGTAGTCTGTAATAATAACAGTAGGGTAACGGACTGAGTGTTGGTCCATGAGTTGGCGGACCCCTGCTGAGAGAAACTGGAAACCCTCTAGTCTCTCGTTATCGATAAGGCCAAACGCAGCGTTGTAAACAGATCCAAGGCAGGTCTGCCCAGTAGCTTGGAAGAGAGGGAGCTTAAAGCGATTGGTGTTGTAGGTGTTGTCAAAGCTAATCACCTCAGGGAATCGCTTCCACATTTAGAGACAGTAGGGAAAGGTCCAGACAAGGCCAATAAGGCGGTTTGGCTCGACGTCTACCCATTTCACCACGTATAGGATATCTCGCTCATCAAACAGCTTGATTAATGCTACAGTTGGCGAATATCCCGCTAGTTTCTCTCGGTTTATACAAGTCCTAGCGTTATAGATATCTCGCTGGGTGAATAAGGACTCTAGGAACTGCTCCTGGACAACAGCACGCACATCGCGAGCCCGAATCCCAACTCGTCGGCTTGTAGTTTCAATGGCATCCTGAAGTGGCTGGGTAAGCCTGCGATATAAAGGGTGTACAGTAGCTTCAAGGCTAGGGCCATGATTATGCTAACTGTGCTGGGGGTCTAGGTAATAACGTAAGAGCCACTTGCCCTCCTCTTGAGCCTCGGCAATAACTTGCCATTTACAACCGCATTTACGAGACTTGCGCTATCGAATGCCAGCACCTTATGTAGGCCCAGGCTCGCCAAACCGATCACACTAGAAGGTGTATCGAATGATTCGGCCTCGAGCTTTATACCTATTCCGCTTTACAATGCCAAATCCATTAGCTCTTATAAAGATATTAACTCGGTCAAAGAGGGCATCATAGGTATGCTCTAGATCGCCAGGAATCGGTGGGTTTGGGATTTCGGTTATAGGAGGAGAGGAGGATCGGTTACTTAGAGTATAGTAGGAGGCTATAGTTCGGAAAGACGCTTCGATTTGAGGGGAGGATTGCCGTAGGGGTAAATAGGGTAGTGGGTTAACTTGGGGACCCCATGTTTCTTGCCATTAACGGACATACTCTTGTTATCGGAGGAGTGCCGTTGTTAGCTGTTGATTAGTCCCAACAACCTATAGAACAAGCTGAAGAGGACTATTAAACTGCTCTGTTATAGGATGGGAAGGTTGCTGGGACTGTTCGTTAGGAGGAGAGGGGCTATGCTCTAGAGAAAGTCGTGGGAGAGTAGTCCGCTGGGTTTTTATGATTCCTTTAGGGAAATAACGAGTAAAATATAGCGTAGGCTCCATACTAAGGTAATCGTATGCAAGAGGTCGCGTATCTTATAATATATCGGCTAGGAGCTCGGTGATAAGGTCGCGCTGCCCTTAAGGATCACCAACTCCATAGAATTGGCTAACGCTAGGGCGGCTGCTTTCTGAGGAGGGAGATGATAGTGGTTGGCCAGATGATGGTGGGAGGCCGTACTCAAACAATGGTCGCTCTCGTATAGGGGGAGGTTCATTAGTAGGGGTATTGCTTTGAGATTGGCCTTGTGGAACATCTCTAACTCCAGTTAGAGAAGCCATTGTAAGCAAATAGCATAAGTCAGACTTAGAGGCTTGATGATGTAACCTTAGAGGAAAGGGAGCAAAAGAACAAAAAGGGTTGAGATACTTTGTGGGTATCTGGCAGAATTTGATTGCACTAACAATATTTTTTTGGGCCAATCAAAAGGTCGAACAGCGACGCCGGTGTAAGGTCGACGCCGGTGTATCAATTTGCGACGCCGGTATATCAATTCCCTTAATAAGACTGGCTTTATAATAGGCCAGATCTCAACCGGAATGGTCGTAACTAGTGACGAAAGGCGTTTAGATACGAAAATGATATATTCTGGCAATCATAAATAGGTTATAGTTATTTAGATTATTAGCTCGTCGGGCTATAGCGTTCGGCTGTATATTATCACCGTAGTGTTACGAGCTGGACAAGGCAACCAACTGTGGCACAAAGCAAAAGCTTCGATAACGATGACTCCGGCATCATTGTCCCTTGTTCTGCATTATATAGCTACGCGCCCACAGTGACAAGTTGCGGCGGGCGTAACACGTAGGCTAATATTTTCTATCTACCTAGTATACGGAATTCGGTCTCCCCTACGACGAAGTTATCATAACGTCTAAAAATAGATAAATAATAAATAAAGAGGCTTAGATTAGACTCGATACTTCAAACGGTATTTAAAACCACGTATAAAAAGTTATTATCGTGTTACGGCCAGCTAGTCGTAGGGGTAGTTTGCAGAAGTTGAGGCTGCGGAACTGGTAACAGTAATCGTAGTCGGGGATAGCTTCAGGGAAGCTATGTCTGTCAATCGTAAGGGTAGGTAAGGCTTCGGTGATCAATCGTAGTCTTGTCAAGGTAGTAGCTGAAAGCGGATGTTAATCCTGATACGAAGTTAATTGCTGAAGAAGCTATGGAAAGTCTGTCCTAGAGCCCAGCTCGAGTCCATCCTTATATACAAGTCCGATCCTAACTGAACAGTGCTGAACAGTCCACTTTGTCTGGATATGTTGGATATGCCGAATATCCAACATATCCTTGACTCGGTTGGATATGTCGCATATCCAACATATCCTTATCCCTTATCATATCTCTTATCATCACGTGACTTGTACCATAGTTCTTCCGTTCCTGGGGTTTCCCCAATGTTCCGTCCCGTCCTGCATACTCGTTAAATACATCATCATCATCATCATCATCATCATCATCCCGTCCTCCATATATGATGCGCCGTAGCCGCTAGGCGTCAGCGGGGCACGCCCTGGTCTCATGTTGGGTCGTAACACGATATATCATCTACCAAAATACTAACTATAATACGCGAATAACTATAACGTGAATGATAAGCGAGTGAGAGAGACAAGTGAGTGAGACACAAAACTGCGCCGATGAGATAAACTGGCTTCCATATCAACATCAACAGCATCAATTCAATTCAAACTACTCATAATCCTCATCTTCAGACATCTCTTCAATAAACTGGCACGTTCGTGAATTGTGTCCCGGGTGACCACAAACGCCACACCGTCGCTGACCTGTCTCGGCCCTCAGTTTGCGACCACTAGTACGACGCATTTCCTCCTGAACCTGCGCAGTCACATCTTTCTGTGACTGTATATCTGCTGCGTCAGCTACAGTAAGACTTCCTCCATGTTGTAGGCGTGTTTTCTTAGTTCTCCGTCGTCGACTGAGTTGGTTATTCTCGTCTCTAAGAATCTGTACCTCAGATCTAAGTAAGGCTACTTGGTGCATGATGCCTCTTGTACCTTTAGAAAGTCGTTCAACAGCCTCGCAAATAGAGGTTGGGGAGCTGCTTTGGTGACGAGTGATCCGACTCTTAATAAAGTTGGATTGAGAGCTTGCCTCTACTGGGTTGTTTGGTGTGCTTGAAACCCAAGGCGGAGGTGTCTGTGGTAGTGATGCTGGAGGCGTTGGAGTGTGTAGCCGGATATCCAGCTTTGATAGGACGCTTTCTGCACTCAGAGGAACAAGCCCAGCTCCTCTAAAACCCCCTTGGATGTTTTTTTCAGTCATCGCTTGACTAAATGCGCTGCGATATGCAGGAAAGAAGTCCTCCTTTGAGATGTGGGTTACGCCCCGCCGCATCTTATCCTCAATTTGTTGCCCATACGCCGTCTTTAGCGGACCAAAGCACCCAACGTCAAGGGGCTGGAGTAGATGAGACGAATGAGGCGGCATACAAAGTGTAACGATCTTGTTTGCCTTGCAATATAGCTCAAAGTCTGTTGAGTGGTGACTTTCGTGCCCGTCGACGACGAGGAGGCGATATTGGCCTCTCAAACGTGGTTTCGTATGACGATCATAGTGCTGGATCCAATCTAGGCCTCTTTCATTTGTTGTCCATCCGTTTTCTGACGTCGCAATGACCCAGTCGTCCGGGAAACCTGACTCTGTATACCAGGTTGAGAGGTGATATTGGCCTGCAACGATGATGTACGGCGGGACGTTATAGCCTTGCGAGTTGATGGCTTGAATCACTGTAACCCATTCTCGATTACCAGGCTGCGCCATTTTTGTGTTTGAACGCCTTTCAGTACTTGTGACAACCATGCCAGATGCAATCTGGCCCATCATAAAGCCAGTCTCATCAAAGTTGTAGATATCAAACTCATCGATACCATACTTCGCGATTGTGTTCTTCACAAGAGCGAACCAGCCGCGAATAGCCTCTGCATCCTCGCATTAGGCCCTCTTGTAGTCGTACCTCCAAAAAAACCGCATCCGCAATTGTGGTTATCGTTTGACGAAGTTTAAGGCCCAGCGCTTCCCAACCGGAGGCGCGTCGCGATCAACAAGCAGTCGATCAGCCATTTCTTCCACACCACGGATCCGGGGAGGGAATGATCGGGCATCTAGATCGAGAATGTGATCAACTAACGTCTGCTCTTCTAGCAAAGTAAGATTCCTCGAGTTCGGTATCCTGTCGCTTCGAGATGTAGAGCCCTTCAATCGTCGACTCAATGTTGCATGGCTGACCGAGTAGATCGTAGCTGCAGCCCGTGCACTAAGCTCTGGATTGATTCTGATAGCTTGAAGGGCCAGCTGTATGCCTGACTCATTACTTCTGGATGCCATGATGTGTTGTGGAAGAAACGTCTCCATTTGTGTTGAAGCATCATCGGCGCAGTTTTGTGTCTCACTCGCTTGTCTGTCTCACTCGCTTATCATTCACGTTACCGGATAGGAGGTATTATATAGTTCAGGCCATTAAAAAAGGCTCTTCTCTACGCTGGCTCGGCGTTCACTTCGACCATAAACTTATATTCAAGAGTTACGTAAGAAACCTCTCCGTAAAAGCATATTAAGTAATCAATGGACTAGTTATAGGGACTAGGGAACACTATCTGGGGCGCGCCTACGTACTTATTTTGCCGAGCGATTACCTCTTATATATTACCTATTTAGTACTATATATCTGAAGTATGGTGGCCCGGCAAGAGCCGGATAAAGAATGGACGTACTATCTTAAACGGGGTTAGTAGTCTACTATACTAACTGGACGCGACGCAAACCAAAGCCATTAGAGCGATAGTCCCCATATACAGAACTACTTCTATACCGATCCTACAGCGCGAGGCGGCTCTACCCCCAGCAGAGGTGATACTGGACGCGAAGCTCCACACAGCGTCCACCAGAATCCATCGTCTGGACGAGCGACACCCTCTCCGAACGAGACTCAGGGACAAATCAGGACTAGACTCACGGCTACGACGAATAGCAAGCCTCGTAAGCAAAAATACCGAATACATCGATCCGTTAGAACTCCCCCCTTGGGAGCAACTAGCGGACTGGCAGACAGCCCTCGCCAGGGTCGGCTACGAACCTAATAAGACCAAAGAAGAACAGGCCCTCTCCTTTGCAGGCAGGATGGCAACTTTCTCTAAGCGGGACATTATTGTCTATACTGACGGGTCCTAGATGTCGGACGGTAGCAGCACCTCCGCCGGAGCAGGCTGGGTAGGGTACCAAGCTATACGGCAGATCTTCCGCGGATCCGAACCACTCGGCTCCCAAACTGAGGTGTATGACGCGGAGGTATATGCTGCGTATCACGGCCTGATGGAAGCCACCCGGGCTCCTACGGCTCGTATGGCAGATAACGTCCACATCTGCCTCGATAACCTCGCAGTCGCGGCTAGACTATACTCCCAGAGCACAGGAAGTAGCCAGGCTAGGTTTAGGGCCTTCAATAGGCTCTCTTCCTCCTGGACTCGGAGATAAAGAGAGAGCTGGACAACCCCCGGCAGGGTTTATGTTTGGTGGTGCCCTGGGCACACGGGAGTACCAGGAAATGAAGAAGCGGATGCTCTAGCCAAGGAAGCCTGCAAACTAATCCCAAAATCACAACCACAGCCCTCATTAGCGCACCTAGAAAGGCAAGCTAAAGCAGCTGCCTTCCAAGCCTTTGCCAGAAAATGGCTGTCCCAATGCCCTCGGCAATATGCCGACCTCGAGATAATTCTTCACCCCAAGCCGCCCGAACTCCGCCTCCCTCGGTACTTACTAGGAAGGCTATATGTAGTAAGATCCTATCATGGAGACTTTGCAGCATACCACGAGAGATTCGCTCATCAAGATGCGTTGCTCAACTGCAGCTGTGGGAAACCCAAGACACCAGTCCATTTCTACTTCTGCAAGCGTGGACGCAAGGCTACACCGCGCTACCTCCGCTAACGTATGGCCTAAGTAAGCATTGATTTCTTGTTAGGTTCTGCTAAGGGAGCCTCTCTTCTATGCGAATGGATAGAGGAGACTAATTTCTTTTCCGAAATTTGCCCGAGTCATTGAACAGGAACGTTAGGTAAAGACGGTAGCCTGTAATATAGTTTAGATTAGTATAGACCATGTCGGCATAGCGCCCGGCACGTCCTCTTGTTACCAGACGTTAAATACATCATCATCATCAAGAAGATATCCAGCCCAGCCAGCGCTCAGCTTTTCCCATCATCATCATCAGATCCAATACAGTAGTATTGCCTCCACATTGCTTGCCTCGTTGGTCCAGATGAGCAGTGTGTACTGCCCACAGGTTATGAGAGCCCATTTTGACTTTTTCCCCAGCTATTGAAGCTATCTAATTATTCCGTTGGATTCGCCTGTCGCGACTTCCTCCGTTTGTTTATTTGGACTATCACGTCGTCAATACGTGAAGTCCACCCCCGACCCTTGATCCTCGTCACGCCAAAGCAAGGATCCCGACCTGTTGATCGACAAGGATTCCGTTTATCCATCGATCAACCGTACGATCAATCAACAACCTACAGATCATCACCATATCCTACCAAGGGTCTTCCGATGGCTGAAGAGCCACTTAGTCCATCCCTCAGCTGAAGGGAGAGGAGAACTAGGATGACTGGATGGATATGCTGATGTTGACATTAGAATCATTGGATCTGTCCCACTACGTTGAATCTGACGTTGCTAGACCTCACGAAGATGAAGTCCCTACAGCTGCCCAGATCGACGCTGTGAAGAAGTGGAAGAACGACAGAATCCACGCCTTTGCCCTCATTCGATCGAGCATCAACCCCGTGGCTTCACGCCTTCGAGCAGACGGTTACGAGATGAAGACCCACGACCCATACGCACTAATAGCCCGCTTACGTACCATTATTCCCAAGATTTCCGAGGATGCCATCGTTGAGCTAGTTCGCGAGCTCTATGGTATCAAGAGGAAGTTCTTTACGGATAGATATAAGTACCTTGAGCGAGGCCTATCCCATCGGGTGCGGAATAGCTCCATTTTTGCCAAGCCCCAAAAAACCCAATATTTACCCATTATTACCCCGCATTTAAAGGGGTACTTGACGATACGTCACTTCTCCCTATGCTCCGTTACCTTTTATCACCACTATGACTTACATTTTGATTGATGCTATGATGTCTTCTGATGATTCTGATACCTCGATTGCTTCTAATACTTCTGTACGTAGCTGTATAGTAGTTGAGGTACACCCAGAAGACCTTACTACTGCCTGTAATATAGACTGTACGGCCAAGCGCTGTGATGCCGCTATAGTCCGGCCTTACGGCTACTGAATACGGCCCTCCGGGTTCCTTCTAGCCCTTTGACGTACCGGCCCGGGCCTAAGAGGTACGGGGGCTGCCGGGAAGCCAGCTTGAACTATTTCTCTAATACGTTCCGTAGAGCCTCGTAGAGTAGTGGGTATAGTGGACGAATGTAGTACCGTTATCTAAGGAGGGCCCAAGGGCTAGACGAGCTAGGATATATGAGTGGAGGAAAACTTCAGCAGACGAGATTTACCTCTTCTTAGGGATCCTATTATATATAGGGATCCATAAGGAACCTAGATTATCAACCTACTGGTCGACCCAGCAGCAAAAGGAGGATCCTATCCACCTATTTACGCGGTTTATATCCCGGGACCGTTTTCAACTACTGCTCCGACGACTACGGATATTCGATACTGCGGAATTCCAGCCCGGGCAGTCCGGGCAGCCCAGCCGGGGCCGGGGCCGGGGCCGGGCCTAAGATCAAATGCTAGATGTATATCGGAAGGTTAACTAATGGTCAGCCCATATTCAAGAGACTGGGGATTTCCTCTATATACCCGGTTTAGACCTTATAGTTGACGAGGCTATGGTCCGATTTATAGGTCGATCTCTTGAGACGACAACGATTCCAACGAAACCTACTCTAACTGGCTATAAGATCTGGATCCTTGCCTAGTCTGGCTACTGTATACGGTGGCTGTGGTACGTATATGGGAAGGGCCCATACGCATTAGTCCCCCAGGCATAGCCAGCCCAGCCAGCCTGTTTAACCCAGCCCGTCCGGGCTGTCCGGTCGGCTAGGCTAGCCGGGGCAGCTGCTGGAAAGCTGGCTCTGTTGACACCAATGTAGTAGGCAGTAACTACTCTTGTTTCCCTACTACCAGCTGCAACCTACTACGTATTTCTTGACAACCTCTTCGCCTCTATACGTCTCTTTCGTACCCTACGGAATCAACAAGTTGGAGCTTCTGGTACCTGCCGGAAGGATAGTGGGATAGATAAGATCCTAGTTGCCGAGAAAGAGACTGAAGGACGGGGTATCCCCTGGGGGGAAATACACTGTATCCCTACTTTAGATGGGGAGGTAAGCTGCTAGCCTGCCCAGCCCTGCCCAGCCCAGCTAACTAGGAATTAGGTCAATCGATTCACCTGGAAGGATAATGCCCTCGTACTCTTCCTGTCAACTGTCTTCTAGGACGGCCAGGAAGTTATTCGCAGCCGCCGCCGCCCAACTGGAGACACTGCTGCTAAAAAGACTGCCCGGTAAGTCTTTGGACTAGACGTCCGCAAGGACCTTCCAGTCCCTAGGGCAATTGATGAGTACAATCATAAGATGAATGGGGTTGATATGAGTGACCAGATGAGGTCCTACTATCAATATAGCCACCCTATTCGTCGAGGAGGCTGGTAGTCAATTACTTGGAATTTCCTACTGGAAGTGATAGCTGTGAATAGTTTCTTATTACAGCTCTGGGGCAGCCCTAGGTGGTAAAAGGTGAAGTCCTATTACCAATGGCGGCAGTTGCTTGCAGCCTAGCTTATCCAGCAGTTTGGACCATTAGCAGGGGGGCGGAAGCATTCACGACTTGGACGGGCTACAGATAAAAGGAATACTTCTATTCCATGGGAATACCATAGGAAGGGATCAAGGGGAGCTAACTTACTTTGTTCCTACTATAGTAATAAGGGGGTATTAAGGGCCCGACGCCAGACCCTAGGTATAGTATTTGGGAATAGCCTTATATAGAAGAAAAGGACGCGGAAGGGCTGCTTAGACTGTAATGTAGCTCTTTGTATTGAGGGAGACTGCTGGTACTTGTGGTATACCCAAAATCTATAGGTAATAGAGGTACTTTTACTCTATTGGTTAGCTTGATTAATATAGAAGCCCTTATTGGCTCTACCCCGCCCTTGGCAAAAATGGAGCTATTCCGCACCCGATGGGATATCTCTTGCGCCGGCTAGACGAGCTGGCCCCCTTATGGTCTAAGAAGGGAATGTACATTCTACTTATCGGCTGCCAGGATAAGTATCCTGCGATGTTCGACAAGTATATGGAGGATTCTAGCAAGACGTTGGAAGACTTCACTCGCGACTACACCTTCAAGTGTAATTCGGCCAAGGCTGCTGCCAACGCAGCTGCTAAAGGGTATATTGCCCTACCGAATACCAAAAATACTACCAACAAGTACAAGGGCAAGGAGGATCGTAGCGATCAGCCCTACTGCAAGCACTGCGAAGCTCGGCACCCGCAGCTCTGCTTCGTCGCCCATCCGGAATTAATGCCCAAGGACTTCAAGTTCCGCCCGCAGTTTCAGAAGAGGGCAGATGCCCATACCTGTACAGACAAATACAGAGAGTCTAATAGCAAGGCTGCGGTGGTAAAGGCCACAACTAATAGCCTTTACCAACCGTCTATTAGGCACACCACCCTGCCCGTACCGCCTACGCTTACCCACAACCTACGCCCACTACTAGCAGCTGCTAGTTCCGTCGTTAACAAGAACGACGTGATCCTGGATTCCGGATGCAGTGTCAGTACCTTTAACGACCTGTCGTGGTTTACTTCCTTCACAGAGGCGCAGATGCCGCCCATAAAAGTCGCCAACGGTCAACTGGCAGCCCCGTTAGGCTATGGAGACGTCTACCTGCCTGCTGTTGACCCTGACGACAGTGGGAAGGTTGTGGACTGGACTGTCCAGCAGGTCCAGTACTGCCCTGAATGTCCAGTCAACCTGCTCAGTTACGGCAGCCTTCGATCACAAGGATACCGTACCGATGATTACAACAACATAATCACGTTGAATGGGATCAACATGGCCAAAGTGGATTGGCGTAGCAACGTCGCTGTATTCACCACCCACAAGACGGAAGGTCCACGACTTGACACCGCTGTCAGCCTTGCTGCAGTCACCAAGACGCAGAAGGTCACGTTTAAACTGATGCATCAACGCCTTGCCCATGCTAGCAAAGATCGAGTGATCCAGGCTGCCGCCGCGTCGGCATTACATTCAACCGTCAGGAAGTTGAGGACTTCCACTGTGAGGCCTGCCACCTGGGCAAGTCGCAGCAGCTCATTAGCAGAGCAACCCCGGCCCGCGAGGCCCAGCCTGGCCACCTTATCCACATGGATCTAGTGGAAGTCACCCCGCTGTCGATCCACAAGTCCAAGTACTGCCTACACATGATCGACGCCCGTACTGGATTCCATTGGGGATACTTTCTGAACGACAAAAAGGCTATGACCGTATGTAAGAAGGTCAAAGGGTTTATCCAGTTCTTCAAGACCCAGACCAACGGCCTGACCATCAAGGCCTTCCTCATCGACAACGGTACAGAGCTATACAACACTATTACGAAGGAAGTCTTCCAGGAACTCGGTATAGCTGTCAAGCTAACCGTTGTCTACACCCCATCGATGAACGGCAGGAGTGAACGAGCTGGCAAGTCCTTTGTGGAAGCAGACCGGACCAGCCTAATTGATGCTGGCCTACCGGCAATACTATGGGACTACGCCATCAACACCATGATTACTGTGCAGAATTTGCTGCCTAAGAAGACCAACCCAGGCCAGCAGAGCCCCCACGAGATGTTGGCCAAGGACTTGGGACTTGACAAGCAGGCCCAGATCCCCCACATCCACCACCTTCGGACCTTTGGCTGTGTTACCTACCTTCACAAGAAGGGCACTCTTCAGCCAGGCCGGGCAGCGAAGATGTCTGCCCGCGCAGTCAAGGGTTACCTAGTTGAGTATGAATCCCTCCATGGTCACATTTTCAACGTCTGGGTGCCTCAACACCACAAGGTCTACCGCTGTCGCGACGTACGATTCAATGAAGGACAGCAGCAGAAGGCTGATGACGAATATGACGATCCCACTGTTGAGCACGACGCAATTCTCATCGATCCAGACGTCGAGGCGGACCTTACTGCTTACGAAGGTCCCCTCCACCCGTACAATAACAACACTACTGCTAAACAGCAGTCTATTGACGACCCCTATGATAGGGATGATGCTGTCGCGGCCAGCAAGGAGCATAATAAGGTAATAAAGTCCTTGCTGTCGCTACCTCCTAAAAATACTATCATAGTCAAAACAGATACCCTGGAATGGTAAGATAACGATAACGTCGCCCTGATTCCTACCTACCAGGACCAACGCGACAACTTTGATAGCGAGAGTAACTATGACGAGGCCCTAGAATCACAGCTCTAGCAGGATATTGACGAGGCTACCTAAGTGGTTGAAGCTGAAGATCACGACCTCCAGCCTGCCCAGCCTCCTACTGTCAGGAGGAGACCCCGTAAGGATTACGGCCCGCCGTCACGGAGCTCTGCCCGCGTTGTCAACAAGGGTATGGCATCTATTCCAACTACTGTCAACAAGGCTTACGTGAGCCTCGACCTCATTGATAGTCAACACCAACAGCCAGCTGCAGTGATCACTACCAGCACTGCTGCTGCCGCCACCGATCCACACATTCCACGTACGTTCAAGCAAGCAAGAGATAGTCCTGAGTGGGACAAGTGGAAGCCTGCCTTCGAGAAACAAGTGAAGGCACTGGAGGATGCCGGAGCGTATGTTCTGGTAGACCTGTACAACAACAACAACAACAAAAAGAAATGGCACCACATAGGGTGCCGCCTGCAATCCTGTCTTATTCTACCCTGGGACGACCGTTTGACAGTTCGCTCTTTGGGATACTTGTATAGAATATGACTTGTCGTAGAAACTACTGACGCTCACGGCTAACCTGAAAGTTAGTTATGTTTGGCATTACTGTGCTTAGGTTGGAACCCTTCATCTTACTTTACGAATAGGATCATGCGGTTTGCGAATTACAAATCAAGGGCCTTATGAGTTGTGAAGCCATAAAACATTGCACATGCCATCTCAACGCTTAATACTCTTTACAAGATTCACTACATCTTATCAAATCAATTTCATTCAAACAGGTTATAGCTATGCGCGTAGTCAAGAACTATTTAAGTTGGTCCACTGGTCACTTGCTCAATCTTCCTATAAATGTCGCCCTTCTATGTCGCCCTTCTATGTCGCCCTTCTATGTCGCTCTTACTAGTATAATTCGCTGCTTAGAGTAGTTGAGAACTGAGTTGATTGTATACTAAGGTTAGCAAAACATATCGGTATGGCCTTGCTTTAGCAATTCTTGGTGATTCTAGATGAGACAGGTATCATTGGAGAATTCGGGGAGACGTCCCTGACTTTGCCTCCAACCAAAGCATGCTTCAATTGAACCAAGGCTGCAAAATGCTAGGTTTTACACTATGATCGTAAGCAAGTGACGAGATATATGGCTGTCATAAGGAGAAAACTTGCGCAATAACCAAAGCGGTTCTGGTCGTTAATGATCTCAGAGCCCACAATGTGGCAATCACCAGGTGGATAGACAGGTCCTCCATGCTTTGGATCAGAGTTGTAGTCGTATCACTATTTGTTCGAGGGAGTTACTGCATGTTCATTGATCTGAGCAGTTGATGACATACGTAAACGGCGTGCGTGTTTGGCTTACGACTATTAGTAAGGAGGGAGCGCCGGATAGAGAACATTGAAACCTACAAATCCCGCACAAAACGCTCCGGGTTCATTCCAATTCTTGCCATTGTAACAAGCTGAAGCATGCCCGAAGAGGACTGAAGATAATGCCAAAGCAAGCCCGAAACACCGCATTCTACCTTCCAAGTAGCTGTAGTGGCGTGATTTCCGGATAGGTGGACAAGAACTGAGTAACGTGGTTCATCAGTCAGCCGGCCGGACCAGTCAGCCGGACGTTTTTTCCCACGTCCACAACAACATCTAGTATTTCTCAACCACAACGCATTAAATCAATTATTGGTTATCGCTATCAGAATCTCCTGATGATTCGATATCTTTGGAACAGGTTCGTGCATTATACCCAGTCTTACCATACGTACCACAGCGTCTCCGAGTCGGCTGGGCTCTCTTTGATGGACCCCCCTCCTTATCCTCTCGAGGTGCTGGACGTTTACCTTTTTGTTTCTCTTCCAGCAAACCCTGAGATTCCTCTATACTAAGTGCCCCTCCAAGCTGCACACGCGACCTTTTAGCCCTCCGACGCTTAGCAAGTGCTACATTCGCATCCTCAAGGGTACGAAGCCGATCAGTCAAAATAGTGATTGAGTGCGCCATTGCCTGCGCACCCTTTGACAATTACTCAACTGCAGCAATAATTGGTGTTGGTGAGCTTCCTTTATGAGTAGAGATCCGGCTTTTGATAAAGTTGGACTGCGAGACGGCTTGTTGTGGGTTAGAGGGCGTTTGCGACTGCCAAGGTGGTGGTGTTGAAGGGTTGGCCATAGGAGGTGTAGGCGTCCGTAAATGCACATCAAGCTTTTTGATGACATAGTCTGGGTCCCATGGTGAAATTCCAGCGCCTTGGAAAGCAGACCTGATGTTTTCCTCATTAAAAACCTTGTTGTGGGCCTGGTGGAAGGCAATAAAGAACTCAGACTTGGTAATGTGATTTATGGAGGCTCTGATAAATAGGTTGTGTTGGATTCACAGGTGGAAAAGGAAAATACTCGAGTATCGTGGGTAGCAACGATCACCGACTGTAGTGGTGATATTGCTTGTTCTTGTTGTTCTTCTGTGGAAGTCTAACCAGGTGCCAGCGGCGGCAGGAAGTCTGGGGTATACCACCCTCGTGTGGCTGAGCCACACGGACCACCGTGGCTGGAACGGACCGCGGCAGCAACCTCCTGCTGCCTAATGTAGGCCTATTCCAACACTGGCAACTTTTCTCTCTTGCAAAAGCCGGGAATAGGACAGAATCAAGACCTAATTATACAGTACCGAGAAATAACAATAGTCGGCCGATTATCCACTTGGATTAGCCGAATCTTCCTCTCTATCCCTCCTTCACGTACGTGTAACCCATCCCTCCATTCTAATGACCGCGTGGTTGGTGTCAATAATGCCCTCGAGGGCTCGATTGGGCGACGATTTAGTAAAGCTGTCAGCGGGGTTATCATCGCCGTGGATCCATCTGACTTCGCAGAGCTCCCGTCGCTCGTATGACTGCCGAAGTGCCATGATGTCGATCATCAGGCGTTTCTCCTGGGTGGTGCCCAGTTTAACGAGGCATTCGTATAGCGAGTATGAGTCGGTACAGGCAGTCGTAGGGATGGTTGGGTTGCCAAGTTTTTGTGTAACCATTGCAAGAGTTGATGAGATAGCGTAGGCCATATCTACGCCGGCAACCATGCCGTAGACTTCAGAGGCAAGCACGCTGCGCGTCACTCGCTTCGACTTCGTGGAGGAGAAGTGGACAATATGGCCGTCAATCGTGAAAGTACCGTTATCATCGTCAATAGTCTCGTTGGCAAGGATAACGAGGAAGCCGAGCTGTGAGGTAAGATCGTGGTTATTGGCGAAAGAGCCGTCAACAAAGACAAAGAGCTTCGCGGTTGCCAGGTTCAGCGGGATGAAAGTTAGACCGCGGTCTAGCGAATTCATCTGCCACTGTAACCGTCGGTTGAGGCTCTTGATGGCTTCAGCATCGGGCTCCTTGTGCTGGGCGGCGGCTGACAGATCGTAGCATGCTTCGGGCTGGCAGATTGAGGCGATATATGCCCCACGGGCACGTTGCTGGACATAATCTTGTTGGGCTGTGGGCGAATCTCCGTCGACGAGTTGCAGCTTTTTCCCTTGCCCTTTCTGTCGTAGGACGATCGAAGTGTCTTTTGCTGAGGTTAGTGATACGATGCCGCCGTTGAAGATGAGTGGCTCATTGATTGAGAGATACTGCTTTGCCTTAGCGGTGAAAGCAGCCTTTACAAGTTCTTCATCCTCTCTCGCAGAGAAGGGCAGGTCTGTAAGGCCGATAGTGTCGTCTGTTTGCATGCCAATGAGGCCGAAGTGAGGGTTATCAATAGATGACAGCAGAAGACACGGGTCGTATGATGAGGTACTCATCTCGAGACTTTCTCTATGGTGGCGGTTGTACGTTGCCCACCAATGAGTGCCAGCTTCGGCAATGCCATATAGTGGCTTGACGACTTTCATAATCGTATTCGGAGGGTAGTCATCGCGAATCTGGGTAGGTAGTCGTGCGTAAATAGTGCGATTCAACTGTGAAGTTGACTGGACGTATGCTTGCGTGATATCGCGAAGCCAGAGCTGATGGTTGTCACGCAGGAGGGACGGAGCAAGTGCAAGTATCAGTCGCTGGCTTGCTCGTTGTATGGTCGGTGACTGCGTAAGGATAGCTTCTTTCCCGTCATCAGCATATCCTTGGATAACAAGGCGTGACTTCTCGTAGGGCTTATCGGTATTCTTGCCCTTTACCTCGTTAACGATACGTGATTTGAAGATACGGCTATCGTGCTTAGCAAGGTCGAGGGTGACGAATTCGAATACCCCCTGTGCGATAAGGCTATCTATCTCGGTCTTCGTAGATAGTTCGAAGGGCTCACCAGAGGTGGTTATCGTCCCTTTATCGCGTAGTTGCTTTGCGAGGGCCTTATCGGATTCTTCTTTAGCAGAGAGAAAGGTAGAGGAGGAGGGAAGGAGTGACGGGTTATCAGGTACGTCAGTCTCCTGTAAAAGCGCGTCAGCGACGAAGTTCTTGCGCGGTCGGCCGCGGGTACGACGAGGGTATGGAGTAGTCTCAGCTGCGACAGGGTTCCTCGGGGGAGTAGCAACGACAATAGTATCCTCTGCGTGGTCGTCGCTTTTGTCGGTATTATGAGGAACATCTTCGTCAGGGTCTGCGTAATAGGGCTTGATAACGGTTGATCGGAAGTTACGCGGTCCGTTGACGTCAACGGTGCACTCCTCACCGTCAGTAGCAAGTAGGCGATAAGGGCCACTCCATCCTTCTTTCTCGCGCCAGACGCGGACTTGCGATCCAATTGTAAGTGACTTCAGCGCGGTTGTATCAGGGCCGTTTCGTGCTGCCAGGGCCTCATTCACTTGCCGCTTGGCAAAGTGCTTGCGTAACTCGTTGCTTGCCTTGCGTACGGCGGCGGCGCGTTTGACGATATCGGGAGATGGGGCGGAATCGTCGGTCATACGTGGGTATGCGCCAAAGACGAGAAGGGTAGGGACGATGCCGTCAGGGCCGGCAGTATCATTGATTGCCTTGACCGCGCTTTGTAGCGATGACTCTCGTGTAGTCAGTGGGCATTCCTTGCGGATAACATCGTAGGCTCGTCGCAGAGCTGCGTGGTATCTTTCAACCTTTCCAATGCTGTGATGTGCCTCGACAGGGATGATCTTGACTTCAATAGACATTGCGCGAGCTTCGCGGCGGAAGTCGGCTGCTGTGAAGTTGCGGCCGGCGTCAGCGACGATCCAGTCAGGTGGTCCCTGGTACACATCAATCCAGCAAATTCGAAGAGCTTCCCACGTAGTCTTCGCAGAGATGTCTTTGAGAAAGTGGGCCGCGTTGAAGGAAGTCGCGAGGTCAATAACGTGAAGGACGGGTTGATCGCCGTCGAGGTACATGACGTCAACGATGACTTCGTAGTTGAAAGAGCAGTCGTCGCGAAGGGAAAATTTGAATCGGCCGGGCGACTTGCTGTGCATTTGGCATTGATGGCAGTACTTCGTCAATTGCTCGATTGCGGCGGTCTCAACGTCATGGCCAGCCTCGTGAAGAACCTTGTGAAGTCGTTGGACAGATGGGTGGCCGAAGCGACGATGAAGTCTGCGTAATTCCACGTCCGTGAGGTGGTTCCAGGCGAGGCTCTGCTCAGGCGGGCCAAGTAGCAGCCACGGATGGCCCCATTTACGAACAACAGGCACAACAACGTTGCCTTGTTGCAGTGTATTGGCGAGATTGTCAAAGCGAATCCGCAGACGGTCCATATCGGCGAGGCAGAGCAGAAATGGGGTATTGACGGGTACGACGTAGAACTCGATATGTCCGAACGGGGTGGGGACCGTGATGGTGCCGCTTGAGGGCAGAAGATCGCCTCCGCCGAAGCGGACATTTGCTTTTCCCGCTTGCGAAGTGTCGATTTCTACTGATGGAAAGGTTCGTCGAAGGGCAAGAGCTTGGGAGTATCCTGCAGTGGAAACTCCGGCTGCTCCCGTATCTGGTAATATCCCTTGGAAGACTTCTGCTGAGTATCGGTCAAGTACGAAGACAGCCGCGTTTTCCTTGGCAGTCTGGTCGCCGAGATCTGCCTTAGTCAATTGATGGAAGACCGATTGGTCAGCTAATTGTGACAAAATAGCCTTGCCGCTGAAGTTGCTCTTGTTGAAAAAGGCGGTGCTGACGAGGAAGGCATCACTGTCATCAGCCTCCTCATCATCGTTGTTGGTGGGCGCAGGGGTCGTCTGGAGGTATTGGCGGATATCTTCCTCTCCATCGTCGTCGTCAAGAGATTCGAAGCCTTCGTACTCGGCAAGGAAGTTACCGTATCCCGTTGACGAGGTATCCTGCACGTATCTATTGCTTTTGTACCGATCGTATGCCTGCCGTCTTTCGTCCAGCGAGTGTTTCGTTGACCAGCAGCCTGGATTTTTGCAGACATAGCAATGGCGGTCAGACTTGCGGTCTGGCGGGCCGCGGTTATGAGGTCGATTTGTGCCCCGGCCACGGCTGTTGCCGTATCGATCATCTCGGCCTCGGCCGCGATAAGTGCGGTCGACCCAGTATTGCTCGAATGGTTCAGTAACATACTGGTGGTCCTTCTTCATGCGGATAGCGGTGCTGACGGCTGATCGAAGCTGGTTGCAGACGCCTTCCAATGTCCGGGAGGGGTTATACAGGCACAAAGTACACTCTGGGACCCCGGAGCAAGCATTGACAAGCTGGCCTCGCAGGACCTCGTCAGACTGGTACACAGCGGGGAGAGCTCGTTGAATGACTGTGAGCTTCTCGATGAGGGCCTCAAGGACCTGTATCTTCGTCTTGTCGGGGTGCTCTTGAGCGATGCGATTGAAGTTAGTCTCTCGCCACTGGGAGAGGTAATTCTGCTGACTTTCCTCATTCTCGAAGTGGTTCCTGATTTGTCGAACCATCGAGAAAAAGTCACGTGGGCCCCTGCCGCAGATTCGTTGAAGATAAAATGTGGAAGCTTTGCCGCGGAGCATGATAGAGAAGGCGTAGCCCAGTTGGTCCTCCTCGATATCGACTTTCTCGCAGTTATCACGGAAGTTCGTTAACTTAATGTCCAATACATCATACATCTCGCCACCGTACTTGTTTTCGTCAGGTATCAGCTTGGCGAGATCGGAAAGTTGCCTAGAGGTTGGCTTGCTGGTTCGTGTCGCAACGTTGTCGATAGGAGGTTGTGGTGGGAAGCCTGTGGTGACAGGGGGATAGTCCTGTAGAGGGAAGTTGTGGCCTTGTGGGCCGACGTAGAAGTCTTCGTCATGAGGCGGAAGGTGTTGTGGAGGGTGCTCCATCATCGCGGGTCTCGGCGACAGCGGGGGCGCTGGTAAGATATGACGAGATTGCGTAGTGGGAGGTGCTATCGTAGGATATAATGGGCGTGTAATTGGGGTAGGTCGACGAGATACTGAGTGGACCGATTGAGCTGGCGACTGTCGAGGAGTCGGCTTCTGTCGGGTTGGTCGTTCTGGTAGAGGAGGGTTGTCAACTCCCCTGGTTGCCCTGGCTGCCAGCTCCTTGGCAAGAATCTCATTCATACGGTCCTCCTTCTCCTTCTCGTTCTTCCTTTGCTGTCTCTCAATCTCCATCTGCTGTTGATATTGCTTCTCCCTCATAGCCGTTCGTTGTTGCGGGCTGATATATTGTCGTTGGATATCCTCGAGGATACGTGGATCCTCATCTAATAGACGGTTAAAGTAGGGGGAATGATGACGCATCTCTTCGACTTCCTCATCCGTCCATGTATGAAAGGTGTCACGATCCAGAACTTCCACCAGCCTAGGAGCCACCTTGTCCCTGGTCTTAGGGATATAGACACCATTGAAGAGGAGGTGATCGCGGAGCAGGCTGAGTGCCCTTGATCCTGCCGCGTGGAAGAATTCTTCGTCCCATCCATCGAAGTCGCGTTGGAAGGCGGCGAATAATTCGCGACCAAAGATTTGTTCTTGTAACCACGTAGCGATGGAGTAAGCAATGTGTGTACATACCTTCCTATTATCGCGCTCGCTAAAAAGGATCTCATCGTTGCTTCCCCATACCGTTAGGTCGATAAGTCGGCCAAAGCCGTACGGGATGGGCAGATCCTGTGACGTCTGCGATTCCGTCATGGTGTAGCGTAGTTAAGGGAGGAGGATTAGTGAAGTGAGTAGTCGCAGAGATAGCAAGTAGGAGCCTGCGGCCTTGCCACAGCGTGGATATCGCGTAAAAGTGTAGAAGGTAAGGAAGGTACAGTAGGTGTTTTTCGCGTACTTCCGCGAATCTTCGCGAATTTGTGGGTTGAAGGTGAAAAAAAAAAAAGTATCGTGAGGAAATTCGTTGTGGGCAACGAAATTGACGAAGTTGACGAAGTTGAATTATCGTGATGAGCAACGGACTTCTCCAACGGCACTTGTCGTACGGAAGGGTATTCGGCTGCGAGGTCGATCGACGACAGCGTGATAGACGCCCTTATCAACGGCAACGTAGTTGCGGAAGAAAGGTTGACGATAATGCGGGTTGTGGAGGGCCGGCGATTTCGTGATTAGCACTGAAGGGATCCCGTGGTGAGGCGTCGCAACAGTCTCTTCTGTAATACCTTGCTGATCTGCAGTATATCGCAGTAGTGGTTACTGTGAGGTTAACCACTGATCAGTGTTGGATTCACAGGTGGAAAAGGAAAATACTCGAGTATCGTGGGTAGCAACGATCACCGACTGTAGTGGTGATATTGCTTGTTCTTGTTGTTCTTCTGTGGAAGTCTAACCAGGTGCCAGCGGCGGCAGGAAGTCTGGGGTATACCACCCTCGTGTGGCTGAGCCACACGGACCACCGTGGCTGGAACGGACCGCGGCAGCAACCTCCTGCTGCCTAATGTAGGCCTATTCCAACAGGTTGATTTTATCACCGTATGCGCGTTTTAAAGGCGAATAAAGCGCAATATCCAATGGCTGTAATAGATGCGACGAATGTGCAGGCATACTGACCGTTATAATATTGTTTTACTTATAATAATCGTCGAATTTGGCCGATAAATAGCTCTTATGGCCGTCGATAATGAGCATCCGGTAGACGCCCTTAGTTCGGTTTTTAGTATGTTTGTCGAAGTGTTTAATCCAGTCAAGACCCGTCTGATTATCCGTCCATCCATTAGCAGTGGGCTTGATGACCTAGTTGCCCGGAAAACCTGATTCCGTGGTCTAACTGGTAAGGTAATATGCGCCCTTGACGATCACGAACGGAGGGATGTACCACCCGCCCGAATTGATATATTTAATAACTATAGCCTATTCATGGTTACCCGGCTGGACAGACTTTGCTTTGCCGCGTCGATCGGTGCGTGTTATTATTATTGACGCGGTGATTATGCCTATCATGAAGCCAGTCTCGTCGAAATTGTATAGGTCCTCCTCTTGGATTCTATACTTGGTTATTATGTTGCGTAATAACATAAACCACTTTGAAATAACCTCTGGGTCTTCTTGAAGAGCCCTTTGATAATCGTATGGATGATTAAACTTTGTTTTCAGAGCAGGCTGTGAGTCCATAAACCGCCTGGCCCATCGCTTGCTAATAGGCTCGGCATTATGCGCTCGTAGCAGGAGATTGGCTATATTTTCCACACCGCCAAGGCGTAAAGGAAATCCTCTGGAATCCTGTTTAATAATATATTGGAGAAGTGTTTTCTCTTCGATCGGATCGAGTTTATGTTGTTAGGGTTAAGTTTGTTTGCGTCGCGGTCGGTTATTTATTCTATCGGCTAAGGTGCTCTTCGGGATACCGTAGGTCTTTGCGGCATGCGAAATACTTAAGTTATTACCTACAGCGCGTATCGATCGGATCGCTTCAATCGTAAGAATGACTTTGTCTTCTTGGGTGTAGATTGGCATTATGGTTGTTGAGATTTTACGCGTCAAAGGTTTAAGTGGTTTGGACATAAGTGTGTTTAGAAAAAAACGTCCGGCTGACTGATGAACCACGTTAACTGAAACACAAAGAATATGAGGAGGTTGTCGAGAAACACCATAGATGATTCCTAAACTAGTTTAAAGACTTTAAAGCACACGACGTGTTGTTAAGGATATAAGTATTTGGCTGTTGACTAATACTTAACTAGTAACTACTTAGTAGTTAATAATCGATAGTCTTAATCAGTGACTGGACTTTTGATAGAAGGAACTCTAATAGAGTGTCTGGAAAACAGCGCTGCCGCTAAAGCCAATCTATCAATCAAACTTCCAAACAAACCAAACAACTGAGGCTATTCCCAACTATCAATCAAACAACTTCTGACCACCGGGATTTGATATATTGGGTTGATTTGGCTTGGCATATTACATAAGCCTGTATATAGCCAATGGGATGCCATTATCGCGAATATTCACGCCCTAACGCGGTCAGCTTTCTTTTTCTGTATGCAGCACCATTAATACTGACAGCTTTGCGACATTCTTTTCTGCCCTCCTGGCTGTATTTTCTCTTCAGACAATACTCCTGAGTGATCTATGATTCCCAGCGACGTTGGATATGGGTATAAAAGCACTGGAACCGCTCTCTTACTACGTCTCTTCTTCTTCCTCATGCCTCACAAGCAGCCAACATCAGCAACATCGCCAACATCCTGGGCTTGCCTACCTTTGCCATGATGACTTCAACCGTACGTCAGCCACTCCCCCCCTCCTCTCTCCCTGGCCCTATATAAGGGCTTCCCCATCCATCCAGGAAGCTCTTCTTCCCCAGGCATGATGATGTCTTGGTTTCACAACTAACGATGCTACTCACAGATGTTGTCCCCCACTCCTTTACCTACCAACGTACTTCAACTGCTTCGATGCCCCTCCAGAATTGCAACTCAAGTGGCCAACAGTGTCTCTGTCGTTCTTCCCTCGAATCCATCCATCTTCGACCTCCCTACGATCATGTGGGATTGTGGATACCTGAGGCAGTGGCTGGTGCCCCAGGCACCAGCTGCCTGATCCACCTCCTGGTTGATCCAGCCCACCGCAGCCACCTTCACCACAACATCACCAACCAACCGTCAATACCAGTCGTATTGCCTCATTGCTTGCCTCGTTGGTCCAGATGAGCAGTGTGTACTGCCTACAGATCATATGGCAGAACAAGAGATATGTGGTTGAGGAGCAGCTGGCCCGTAAAGGAGGCAGGGGGAGGAAGAGTTGGCTTAAGGACCATGGGGTCTTCCTTGTTGAGCTTTGTGATGAGGGGCCAGCTGGTGCTTACTGGTGCTGTCAACAATGTGACAGTAAAGGAAAGCCAGAGTTCTTTGCTGCTACTGCTTCTAGCTCTGCTGCAGACCATCTTCGCAGGTACGTATATGTCCTTTGGTATGATTATTGTTAACTGATCTATATACAGATGCCATCAAGTCTCACAATGGGGTTCTGCTACCGATGATACAAGCTCAGGAGAGACTCTCCACAGCTCAGAGCATGGTACTCGTTCATCGAAGAGGAGGAAGATCTCCCATATACCCAAGTCGAAAGTGGCTACTGTCATAGATCTCTGTCTCTCCACCATCATCACCAACGATCTACCATTCGACCACTTTCAAGATAGCTTCGTTCAACAAGTTCTACGACTCCACAACTCCTCTCTGGCTGATCAGGTGCCATGGGGTAGGACTTCAATGATGGACCATCTTCCCATTCTCTTCGCTAGGGGGCAATCCTACGTCAAGGATGAACTCCACAGTGCCCTCACTAAGATCCATATTGGGTTTGATCTGTGGACGTCACCCAACAACTACGCCTACCTTGCAGTCACTGCCCACTTCATCAACAGTATGGGCCAGCACCAGTCTCGTCTCATCGCCTTCAACCACATGAGCGGCGATCACAGCGGTCCCAACATATCCAACAATATCTACGAGACTCTTCAGCAATGGGATATCACTGGCAAAGTGGGTGTGGTGGTCTGTGATAACGCCAGCAACAACGATACCTGCATCTCTGCCCTCTTCAGGAGACTCGACCCTATGATGGATCAGGGGGACTATCAGGCAAGGAGAATGCGATGCTACGGCCACATACTCAACCTGGTGGCACGAGCCCTTCTTTTTGGTGCTGATCGTAAAGTCTTTGAGGCTGAGTCACTCTTCTAACAGTCTGTCTATTATGAGGAGGAAGATCTGAAGCTCTGGAGGAAGACGGGGCCTGTTGGTAATCTTCGTAACATCGTGAAGTTCATCAGGGCTTCTCCTCAGCGATCTGAGCGATTCAGGAAAGCAGCCCAAGAGGTTGATGCTGGGTCAGACTTCGAGCTATTCAGCCAGGGGTCTCAGGAGTCATATCTTCTTCTCAACAACGAGACGAGATGGAATTCCACCTACCTCATGATCCATCGAGCTCTTCAGAAGAGGGCAGAGATCGAGACCTACATCAACTGGGTCCAGGAGCAGGACAATGCCAGTAAAAGGATACCTGACGATGACCTCCTTTCTTCAGAAGATTGGAAAGTCTTGGTTGAAGTCAAGTCTATCCTTGAGCCTTTCTACCTGCAGACGAAGAGGACGGAGGGATGGGGTAAGGGGGATGGGCATGGTCGTCTCTGGGAAGTCATGACTGGCATGGAGTACCTCCTTGAGCATCTAGAGGAGTGGAAGAGTCTATACAACTCCGTACTCCATCCCATTGATTCTCAACAGGAAGACGAGTCGTCTACGATCAATGTGACTGCTGATGAAGAGTCCCTACCATCACAGACTCGATCAGGGCGCCCCATTCGATCTTCAGTCAACAGCCAGACCCAGCCTCTTCAGGAATCCATACTTCCACAACATGTAAGAGAGGACTGGAGTCAACGTACTGCTCGATTTATGGGTTTCTCTTCCTCGTACCAGGAGCATCTTCGTACTTCTGTTGAGTTGGCCTGGCAGAAGCTCTCCTCATACTATACGAAGTTAGAGGAGTCTCCCTTGTTTGCTGCTTCTGTTATTCTCCACCCTTCACTTGGTATCTCATACCTTGAGGCAGTCTGGGATGAAGGGGTTCAGCTTGAGTGGGTTCGTGATGCAAAGAAGGGGCTCAGGGACTACTTTGACCATTGGTATAGGTCCGAGGAAGAGTCTGATGACTCTACGGCTGTTCTTGAGATCACACTTCCATCCCATGAAGACAGCCACTTCAGGCAATGGGTACAGACTAGACGTAGTCGTGAGCCTTCTCGACAGCAGGATGAGCTGGAGACGTACCTCAGGCAGCCTCCTAAATCTACGGAAGATCCTGTTAAGTGGTGGAGAGACCACCAGTCAACCTATCCTCTACTCAGTAGACTAGCTCTTGATGTGTTGGCAATACCAGCCATGGCTGCTGACTGTGAGAGGGCATTCAGTACTGCGAAGCTGACCCTGACGTCGCAAAGGCACTCAATGAAGCCTCAGACTATGGGTCAGCTGCAGTTGACGAAGAATTGGCTGAAAAGGAAAGCCATGCCCATGGGGGTTGAGATTGGCTCACATATTGCATCATGAATAGTTGTGAATAACTAGCTTCACTTATTTCCTAATTGGGTAATTAGTATGGGCGTCGTCGGGTCACGTGTTCATGGATTTGTTTGATATATTGGCCAATAGGGCAAATTAACCAATCTTGGGGAAAAGGCAGTCAAATCAGTCAAATCTTGGCGTTGATTTCTTTGTTTGCTTTGGCGGCAGCGCTGCTGGAAAATAAATATAGTGCTGGATTTCTCCGGCTTTGCTGGCTTTGGTGATTTACCCGAACGGGACCCGGCTTCGAGATGATATAGTTAAACCTTCCCAAAGGAATGCAAAGCTTAATGTCGACGCGGCGTATGGCACATTGGTGGGAGCCGGAAGGTCTGCACTGGGATTCCGATTATTATAATGTTCGTTCCGCTTCGTCTCAGCTCAACTGGCCGTTTGAACCTAAGGATACTACATAAGAACAGTGCCGGAAGATAAGCGTCTTGCAAGTTTGTCGTCCGATTCCATAATCGTTTCTGTTTCTAAGAATGTTCACGTTTGATCAGGTGACTTTAAATATGTACTTCACATGGGGAAGTTTCTTCAACGGGCCAAATGACTGTGCACTATGAAGAAAGTAACTTCCTTAGGCCGAGAAGAACGGTTAGTCGATATATTAGACTCTAGCTGAATAAAGTACGAACAATGAGATTTAATGAACTCAACATACATTGACGGAGAAGGCAATTTCTCGGAACCACTCACCTAGCGCACGGGCTTCCGTAGACGCCGAAGATTTCGCTCAATTAGCCGGGAGCTGGGTGGGCATTTCAGTTGAATTGACAAATCCTTAGAGAAAGGCTTCGCAGCGTATATATGCGAAGGAAAAAATGTGCGGAAGACAATAGTGACACATCCCATTGAAAGTGTATTCTCGTACTTGTGACCTTGGGGACACAGGCCCCGCAGATATTCAGATGATATGGCAACGATGATGTCGGCAGCGCCACGCGTGGCGCTGCCGATTACTGCCGCACGATACCGCCTTCTACGAGCCGACTGCTCGTCTCGCACTGTACATAGATACGACCCATTATGGGTCCCTCACATAGAGGGAACTAGCCACTTTCTACTATACATGTCTTCTACTTGTTACCTCGCTTTGTCGTGGATGACTAGTAAGCTTCTTAGACTCAAATTTGTGCAACTTTGGTTGAGTTATCAAATCTGATTTTTACCACGTTTAGCGCAAAATGTGGCTGCAAAACGAGTTCTCCAGGGATCGAAGGGCTTATGTCAATCCATTGTACTTTCCATCACTGTCGGATTGGAAGTCCAATTCGGCCGCGAGTAGGGGCAGAGCATGGGCCACCTCGAGGGGGTACACTTAGACCTCGACTACTGTTACGGCCAGCTAGTCCTAGGGGTAGTTTGTAGAAGTTGAGGCTGCGGAACTGGTAACAGTAATCGTAGTCGTGGAATAGTTTCAAGGAAACTATGTCTGTCAATCGTAAGGTAAGGTAAGGCTTCGGTGATCAGTCGTAGTCTTGTCAAGGTGATAGCTGAAAGCGGATGTTAATCCTGATACGAAGTTAATTGCTGAAGAAGCTATGGGAAGTCTGTCCTAGAGTCCGGCTCAAGTCCATCCTATATACAAGTCCTGATTCTGAACATGTCCTTTGTGCTGGACAGTGTCCTTGTTTAGATATGTTGGATAGCTCATATCCAACATATCCTTATCCTTAGTTAGATAATTAAATAATTATTTAGTATAACTAACATAATCTATCTTTTATAGCCGTATAGTAAAGTATAGTGTTACGCCCGCCGCAACTTGTCACTGTGGGCGCGTAGCTATATATGCAGAACAAGGGACAATGATGACCGGAGTCATCATTATCGAAGCTTTTGCTTTGTGCCACAGTTGGTTGCCTTGTCCTGCTCGTAACATATAGTCGTGTTACTTCGAGGGCTACCTCTGCTATAGGCAGGCCAGTCTCTCGAAGGAGGCTATTAGTTGGTATAGTCCTCTAGATAGGTAGGATAGCCCTTACCGCTATTATAATAACTTTACCAATTCTGCGGACCAGGCCCTTCTGTCCCGTACTAATAATAACTATCTACATAGTAGTACTCCTGCTAGTATTGCTGTGGCTGTTTAGGGCTGGCTTGTTCAAGCCTGTATACCAGGTCTTAGCTCCATATAGGGCTATTGGGAGGATACAGGCGATGACCGCTTTACGCACAGCAGCCGCTGGGAGCCCTCCTTTCGTGTTTGTCAGATGCCGTAGGAACTGGGCTACCGCTGGAGCTGGTGCAGCACTATCGACTACGGCGAGTGACTTGCCTGGTGACCTAAGTTAGGATTCAATGTTTCGAATTTCTATGGGTATTGCCTAGTAGACATTCTAGTACATGTGCCTTGTGTCCGAATGATATGGCGCATGTATGGCAGTACTGCTAGTGACAGCGTTGACTTCATCGTCAGAAACACAAGATGACTTGAAAAGACTACATGTATTGACCACCGAGCACTAGTATGAATTACAAGCGTTCAAAGTCTTCACGTAACATGAGAAAATACCGCATGTTACTTTTACGCAGGTGAGAGCATAGGGAAGAGATACGTTGTCTGAAACGAGGCAAACTCTAAAGTGACGGCCGAGCTAGTCGGAAGCTTTTTCTTGGCAGAATAACATCCCTCGTGTTCACGCGCGGTGTCATGCACACACTGTCAGACGTAAACTTTCAGATTTTGGCGCACTTCTTTAGCAACATACGGAGTAGGGAAATGGAAATAGGCTCCAACTAGAAATTGAAACAGGAATGTGATTGCAGAATTGGTACACAATGGAAACACAGTGTTGGGCGGCACTCGAACTGCTTTGCACAACAAGAAACGAATCAAGGGTTGTATTTGAATTCTTTTCATTGCTGTGCTTCCCATAGGACATTATTCGACTTCAATTGAACCATGCCGAGGGGGGCAGATTATCGATGACCCTGTTCTTGCGGCCTCTCCTTCCATTGTGGCTAGGTCATCTTGTGCCTATGATTGGAGACGATATTGCTTCCCTCTACGGGCATTTTGCAGTAGCTAGCTTGGTTGACTGCTTGACAACGCCATCAAGTTCCGTGATAGAGATCTCACCCTCGCCCGGCCCATCGCTGCTCATGCTCAAGTAGTTGTTGATGATCATCGTGAACTTGCCTCCGTTAGAGTTGCAGCCAGACCGAAACTCGGTGGAAAGGTTGTTGGTAAACTCGGTGGCGGCATCAATAGGTGCTTTGAACGGCCATTCCATGTTGATGGTGCCCGGGCTTCCTTTGAACTTGTATTGGTTTTGGTTCTTGGCCCAGGCGCCTTCGGTCAATCTGACGTGTCCCTTGTAGGTTCCACTGCGGCAACGTTAGTCCGTGATATATTTCCATAACGTCTAACGACGCAAGAGTCGCAGAAGACAAGAATATGACTCCTTACCTCAGAATAACCAGCTGTCGCTCCGCAGCTGTCTGGATATCGACTTCGATTTGACATTTGACCTTTACTTTGTAGTCTCCAGCTTCTAAGATTAATTGTTAGTGATAAGTGTAAGGCGACAACATTTCATCTTGATAGACATACTGATCGTGGTGTTCAAGGCTTCATACAACACATCAAAGCTGCCGTTGGGGTCGAGATTCCCACTCAGAGATCCAACGGGACAGCCCTCTCCAGTGTATCTGATACCAGTGACAGCGAGAGTAGCATTACCGCCAGAGACTTGACGTCCCAGGATGCTGCGTGCCGGGCTGGCAATGGCAGCACCGGCAAGGAAGGGAACGAGAATGGAAGATATGTGAACCATAGTTGCGATGTAGTTAGAAAAAATGTGAATGCTGGTACAATGGAATACTTCGTGGTGGTACGAAAGGTTTCCCCTTTTGAAATGATCGATCACTGGCCTGATATTTATGGCCTTTTGGGGAGAAAGGGGAAAAGAACGATATTCAGGGTAGCAGAAACTTAAGTTTCGGGGAGCCCGAATTTCAATTTCACATAGTGGAGCTGACATGAACAGATCTACATTTACCCAATTCCACATTCAACTAAGTTTTGCTGCGTTTTGGAGTCTTCAAGTTGTGTCGGAATGTTTATATGCAAATTTCGTGGACCACACAATGCCTCAGTGAAAGTCTTGTCGCTAGATTCAACGTGGAAGGATTCTGTCGGTATCCCTATCACAGGGATGTTGGTTCGAACCGTAGGGTCCTGGGGGTGACGAAGTATTAATATCTCTGTATTGATTGATTCTGCATAAGGAGTAGAAGGGAGATTCTAACCGGAGGTTAGGTAGGTAGTTGTTACGACCCAACATGCATGACCAAGACCAGGGTCTGCCCCGCAGGCTTACGGCGGCTACGACACGCCATATATGCAGACACAGGAGTCACCCCAACGGAACGGAAGAACTATAGACAAGTCACGTGATGATAAGAAAGGACCGACAGACGATAAGCGGTCCATGATATAGGCCGACAGGAGACTAATTTCTTTTCCGAAATTTGCCCGAGTCATTGAACAGGAACGTTAGGTGAAGACGGTAGCCTGTAATATAGTTTAGATTAGTATAGACCATGTCGGCATTGCGCCCGGCACGTCCTTTTGTTACCAGACGTTAAATACATCATCATCATCATCATCACCGACAGGATAAAGGCGGTCCACCCCTATAGGACCGACAACACGATGTCGGTCCCAACCACAAAGGAACTGTTCAGATAGTACACGGGACTTGTATATAAGGATAGACTCGAGCTGGGCTCTAGGACAGACTTTCCATAGCTCTTCAGCAATCAACTTCGTATCAGATCTTATGATCGCTTTCAGCTATCTTCCCTGAGAACCTCTTTAATAAGACTACGATTGATCACCGAAGCCTTCCCTTACCTTACGACTTATAGACATAGCTTCCCTAAAGCTATCCCCGACTACGAATACTATTACCAGTTCCGTAGCCTCAACTTCTGCAAACAAACCTCACTACGACTAGCTGGCTATAACACTTTAATTGCTCCTGTTCAGTAAGTTAACCCTACGAAACTACTAATAATAAGAACGACGGTATCTTCCAAAACTACCCCGTCCACCTCCTCTAACGACTCCAAGGGTAAGGCCTCTATACCCGCCAAAACCCTGGACAACGAAATAAAGGATAACGTACTTGATAAGCGAGCTGCCCACCTAACCATGATCATATTATAAATCTGTCTAAGGAGTAACACTAAAAACATAAAATCAATTGAAACTACTCTGAATCCTATTCCTCAGATATTTCTTTATTAAACTAATATGTTCGCGCATTGTGGCCAGTGTTTCCGCAGACGCTATATCGGTATCGACCTGTTTCTGTCCTCGGCCGATGACCACTACTCTAGCGCATTTCCTCCTTAATCTAGGCCGTAGCCTCTCTCTGCGACTAAATATCCTCTGCCTCAGCTACAATAAGACTTCCTCCTTGTCTGAGACGTGTTTTATTAGCCCTCCTACGTCGGCTAAGTAGGTTATTTTCCTCCCGGAGGATCTAGACCTCCGCCCTTAATAAGGCAATCTGGTGCATAAATCCCCGCGCTCCCTTTAATAAATACTCTACAACTTCAATAATTGAAGTTGGGGAGCTATTTTGATGGCGGGAGATCCTCCTTTTGATAAGTTCGGACTGAGAAGAGGCCTCTGTTGGGTTATTTGGCATCTAAGAAGTCCACGCGGGGGGTGTTGTTGGTAAGGACCCTGGGGGTGTTAGAGTATATAACTTAACATCAAGCTTCGAAAGCACACTTTCGGCACTCAAAGAAACAAGCCCGGCCCCTCTGAAGCCTCCCTGGATGTTTTTTACCATTAGGGCTTGCGTAAAAGCGTTATGAAATACAGGAAAGAAGTTCTCCTTCGTAATATAGGTATTACCCCGGCACATCTTATCCTCAATTTGTCGACCATAAGCCGTCTTTAGTGGCCCAAAACACCCAACGTCTAAGGGCTGAAGTAAATGAGACGAATAAGCCGGCATGCAGAGTATGACGATATTGTTTTCCTTGCAATATATCTCAAAGTCCGCAGAGTGGTGACTTTCGTGCCCATCGACGACGAGGAGGCGATAACTGCTAGTTGTACGTGATTTTGTATGCCGATCAAAGTACTGGAGCCAGTCTAGGCCTCTTTCATTTATTGTCCATCCGTTTTCAGACGTTGCGATAACCCAGTCGCGTAGGAGATCTATTTCTATATACCAGGTAGAGAGGTGATATTGGCCTATAACGATGATATACAGCGGAACGCTATAGCCTGACGAACTAATGGCCTGAATGATTATAACCTATTCACGATTGCCAGGCTGCATCATTTTTATATTTGAACGCCTTTCGGCACTCGTGACGACCATCCCGGATACAATCTGGCCCATCATAAACCTAGTCCTATCGAAGTTGTAGATATCGGAGTCTATAATGCCGTATTTTGCGATTATGTTTACTACAAGCCAAAACCACGCGTTTATCGCGTCTAGATCTTCGTATTAGGCCCTCTTACAGTCGTACTTACGAAAAAAGCGCGTCCGGAGCTGTGGTTATCATTTAATAAAGTTTGAAGCCCAGCGCTTCCTAACTGGGGGCGCGTTACGGTCGGCGAGTAATCGATTGGCCATTTCTTCTATACCACTGATCCGGGGAGGAAACGATCGGGAATCCAGGTCGAGGATATACTTAACTAGCTTCTCCTCTTCAAGCTCCGTCAATTTGCGTGAGTTAGGTATAGTATCTTGTCGTGTAGGTGTCCCTTTTAATCGGGTGCCTAGGGTCCTAGGGGGGGCTGAATAGATTCTTGCTGCGGCTCGAATGCTGAGTTTAGGGTTTTTTTAGATGGCCTCGACTACTAAGTTCAATTGGGCCTCTTTGCTTTGTGACGACATGATTATTTGTGGCGTGATACGCATTAGAAGTGAGGAGGAAGGATGAACGCGGTTGGGTGGGCAGCTCGCTTGTCTGGGCAGCTCGCTTATCAAGTACGTTAGCGATTAGAACATTCTTAAGCTAGAGACTCAAGGTATCTTCGAAGGATTATACGGATTCGAGAGAGCACTTCTATTTCTGTTCTAAGAACTAGACGAGGAACGATAATACGAGAGAGAACTCTCTAACCTTCGATAGAAGGGATCAGCCTCGTATTACGCTATAGAATTTAGACGAATCTACGCTCGACTTAACTACTCCGACAACGCTAAGATCTTCATGTTTTATAAAGGGCTCAAGGAAGAAGTCAAGGACGAACTATCTCGACAAGACAGACCTAACGACTTCTTAAAACACGTCGAACTAGCTATCAAGCTCGATAATCGACTTTACGAACGACGAAGGGAAAAGAAGCAAGTCCCGTAAGCAAACATTAGGAAACGCTATCAACCGCGCTTCTAGGGACAGAACCGCCTTAAAAACAATTATTAGCAGAATCGACAAACCACGGCCTAAAGATACTATAGTAGACCGATAGACCTTAGCATGGCTAAACGAGAATAACCGTATTAAAAGGAAGTCTTCAGGTACTACAATTATGACAAGCTAGGATATATATCCCGCAACTATTAATAACCTAGAAGGGTCCAGCAGCGACCTATGCCCGAGAAACAGATTGTCAGAGCCCTCCCGGATAGGGGCTAGTTAGAGGTAGTAAGGAGTCCAAGCAACAAAGGAGCAGCTCAGATATATATACAGCGCAGGGAGTACACGTCGAGGGAGGAGCAGATTTCAGTAATTCATCATTCTACCCCTAACTGCAGTTGGCCTCTGAGAGCTTCCACCCTGCGTCAACAATCCCAACTTGACACAGATCAGGATCGCTACTAAGGAAATTCCTCATAAGCAACTCTCTTGGACAGTATACTACGACGATAACTACCTTACTTATCAAGATAGTAAGGAAAACACGGGATGGTACCCTAAGGAGCCCGCCAGTATTAAGACCCTCGCTATAACAAGTAGGTAAGAGGTTAAGCATCGACCGAAGACCCTCGAGGATTATAATAAGGAATATATTTAGATATTGTCCACGGCCTACAAAGCCGTCAAGATATAACCTAGTAGCTATCCGAGACGAGCTCAAATACTCGCAGCAGTCGGAGGAAGACTCTAGAAAAGAATAACTGCGAAGGACAAGAAATCCCTACTTCAACTAGAAGAAGAGATCCTAGCCAGGGAAGTACGAATTCCTACTAAGTCCATCTATATAATACGACAATCCCCGAATAATAAGTTCCAACGTAAGGTCCTCGAGCAGCTTAAAGACCTCGACCGCGAATATAAAATCGAAATCATTAAGGGAAAGAACCTTGATTTCGGAATGAACGAGAACGGAAGAATCGACTTGTTTGTTTGTTTGTTGTTTTTGTTTTATATTTAACGCCATGGCGGCAAGGGCGCAGCCGCCCTTGCGGCAGACCTCCCGGAGGGTATGTGGCGTGAAGGGTCGAAGAATCGACTTCCGAACAGACAGCCAAGAACCGGCTTTCGGTTCTAGCTTATATATATTCGATAAAGGTGAAAATTCACCTTACGATTCGGACGAACCTCGCAATATCGCTCGATAACGTACTTAGACGAAGATCGATCACAAGGCACCTCCTAGCGTTAACGGCACCAGTTCTAAAGAGGACCTTAACAAATCTCGGTATAACCATATTCACCTATACGATAACGATCAAACGGTCGAACTTTATAGGACTTCTAACCGTAAGAAGAACCCCGTAACGCTATATACGCCTAAGGATCACCCCCTACTAGACCCCAAGGACCCTTTTCATAAGGAACTCTTCTGGGCAAGATACCTGGACGACAGGTGCCTTTGGCACCTCTCTGTTACGCCCGCCGCAACTTGTCACTGTGGGCGCGTAGCTATATAATGCAGAACAAGGGACAATGATGCCGGAGTCATCATTATCGAAGCTTTTGCTTTGTGCCACAGTTGGTTGCCTTGTCCAGCTCGTAACAACTAGCCACAATGCGCGAACATGTCAGTTTAATGAAGAAATATCTGAGGAATAGGATTCAGAGTAGTTTCAATTGATTTTATGTTTTTAGTGTTGCTCCTTAGACAGATTTATAATGTGATCATGGTTAGGTGGGAAGCTCGCTTATCAAGTACGTTATTTTATTCTATAAGAGAAATCTCTTTATATTTTGTAAATTCCTAAAGAAATATATAGAAGACGAAGGGTAATAGTAGGAGTAATAGAGATAATAAGAAAAGCGAGAATAGTACTAATAATAAGTATAGTATTGATGACAAAAATAAAAGTTATATCAGAGCTAAAATATTAGTAAATAATTACGCCACCCGCTTAAGCTGGGGTGAACATTTCGGCATCGTATTTTTGAATCAGCTCCTCGTCAAATAATTGAACTCACGGCACGGTATGTTTCGAGCCCGCTGCCCATGCCGTATCGCAATTCACGTACCACCGTGGTCAGGTTCTCTATGTTGCACTGTTGCTGGTGTAGAGTGGCTCGGATTTTTTCGAATGATGTCGCAGCGCCACACGTGGCGCTGCCGTACGATACCGCTTTCTACCAGCCGATTACCCGTCTTGTACGGTATATAGATACGACCCTCATACGGGTCTTCCACTTAGAGGAATCAAGTCACTTTCTACTATATATGTCTTCCACTTGCTTCCTCGCTTTGTGATAAATGACTTCGCGAAGTTTGTTTGCATTGTATCGATTGTATCCTCGAAGTGACGTCTGAATGCATCCATGGTATCTTGTAGTTGGACTGGCTCGATGGGGCCTCCATGGCGGCCTGTGCGGAGAAGGCGATTGGGAGGGGAGGATGACTTGAGAGGGGATGGTGGCAGCTTGGGAAGATAGCTTGTCAGTAATGGTGGTAGACGGAGGATGACGGCTGAGGGAGAGGAGAAACCCCCCCCGAGATGGGGCATAGATGGGGTATATATATGGCTATCAGAGGCCGCCCGTGCGAGGGCCATGGTTTCCCAAGAGCGGTTGCCACTCAAGACTCAAGATTCCTCCTGCTCTTCGTAGTACTCCTTTGGTCCCGGCATGAAATTCACGACACAGTCACATGTTCAGGCATAGGAACCGCGTTCGTATCAAAAAAAAAAAAAAAAACCCCCCCAAGGTCTGATTCACTACCAAAAAAAAAAAAAAAAAAAAAAAAAAAAGAAAACGTCAACCCGGCCGGATCCACCCACAACAGTAGAGGGGGTGGGGGGTGGCTCAACCGCCGCAGCGGGAGCGATGCGGGTGTCCCTCTAGAGGGCCTTTCCTGCAATCTTATCAAAGACCTCGTGCATCAACTGTCCATATGAAAGGTCGTCATGGGCCATTGCCAAATCCACAGCAAGCTGGCGGACTGTGTCTTCTGTCTGGAATTATTAGGGACTCCGCAGACGATAAGGCCAACGTCTCACATACCGTCCATTGCCCAAAATTCGCCGAGCGTCTTGGGGAAGCCGGGAACGTCGAGCAGGGTGTCGGTGCTGATCAGACAGTGCAAGAGCGTGTTATTGCCGTTTTCGAGCTGCCGGCAGGAGTTCTTAGCTCTCCTGGCAGCGTTGAACACACTAATGTAAGTCAGTATTGCGTGTCAAATGCATGTGCCTCAAATGACTTACGGGACAGTATGTTTAGACCCCATACCGGATCGCAGTTCGCGGACCTCCGTCTGTATTCTTCAAGGAATACATGGAGGGCAAACTGCCGTGAGTAAAGAGAATTAGAAGAATAACGACGGCATGGTTAGAAGAAGTGATAGAGATATAAGTAAGGACCGTAAGTTGTAGAGCGAAAATTCGTTCTTACCAACAGTGTTGTTTTCTAAGATGCACCAAGTTCTCCATGTGAGGTCGTAAATGAAATTCGAAGTCGCCAAATAATGTGGCTGGGCACCCGATGTGGCCCGTGCTACCTCCCACCAGACTGTGGCTGATGCCAACGACCCACTCTCCCGTCATGAGCCAGAAAGCTTCCCTCTTCCCTCAACGCACACCATTCAGTCAGTCACTTCGTTGATGGAGCATTATCCCCTGCTGCCCATCGCACCAAAGGAGTCTAAAGGAAAATTCGCCTATTCGATTCCGTTCGGGGCCCACGTCCGAAAATGAAGCTGCCTCGGTGCGGTCCTGCTCCGATCAGCAAGCAGCCACAGCCGGAACCGGCCGTTGACAAACGTTGATCTCTCGATGGGGCCACCAAGCAGCCAGGCCGTTTCGCCGATTTTGTCCCACACCAGCGGGCGGATTGACGTCCCGATGTCTTTATTCGATATGTTCAGCAGCTCGCCTAAGCATCCCCAAGCTCCCCCAGCAATGATTTTCACCGGCAGTTCTCCACCCCGGATTGCGTGTGTTTCAAAGTGGATTGCTTCCCTTATTCTCCTAACCCGGCCAGACATGCTGCTTGCCCGCGGCCGGGGTCGGCGCCGGGTGTGGGGGGGAGGGGGGTGGTCGTCGTTTAGGTGTGATCGATAGTGTCGCCTCCGCGCTGCCATGACTCGAGCAAACAGCGTCGCTGTTGTAGTATTAAGGGCCTAGGGGGGTTGCGCTTGAGGATTTTGGCGCCGTTGAAACAGTTTTGGTTCTTGCGACGTCGCTACTCATCTTTTCGTTCTTCACGTTGGTCGGGAATACTGCAAATTGCTTCGACTATTGAATGCTTAGCAAAGATCTTATGGGTTCGGCAACTGAAGCATGACGACACCGAGAAAGCTTGTGCAAGAAGCCGCTTAAGTTATCGACATCGGAGCAAAGAACCCGTGTCTCAGCACTGCGATTGGCGCGCTTCCCCGGAATAGGGAAAAGGTACATAACCATGAGCGCTCCCCATCCTCACATCGCCCATGATGTCGAAAAGTCAGGGCCACGGCAGACGATGGAGTCGCCTGTTCACGACGAAACCGACAGCGCTCGCATGAAAGAAGCCGTACACGGGGAGGAAAAGGCGCTCCCGTCGTCTTCATCGGACGACGACCCGCCGGGAATGGTGGCGCAGGACACGGACCCGGACACGGACCCGGACACGGATGCTGGGCACGGGGCCGGCGCCGAGGCCGGCGGGATCGTGGGCCGCGTGCTCAGTCGGGCCACGTCCAGGTCCAGCGTCGTACAAGGGCCGCCTCCTGACGGGGGCGTCACTGCATGGATGGCTAGTGAGTTGCTGCGTGCTCCCCGTCAAGACTCTCGTGAGGCTAACTCCCACCGCAGTCTTCAGCGCCCATCTGGTCATTATGAATACCTGGTGAGCTTCATCAAACCATCACGAGTGTGTACATCCAGCCATACTAACAAACCCCCAGGGGCATCGTCAACTCCTTTGGCGTCTTCCAATCCTACTACACAACCCTCCTCGCCCGCCCGCCCTCAGACATAGCCTGGATCGGCTCCTTCGAGGTCTTCCTCCTCTTCTTCATCAGCACCTTCAGCGGCCGCCTCACCGACGCAGGCTACTTCCGCCACCTGTTCATCGCCGGTTTCCTCTTTGTGTTCCTCGGCATGTTCGCCACCTCTTTCTGTTCAAAGTACTGGCAATTGTTCCTCGCGCAGGGAATCTGCCTGGGCCTCGGTAACGGCTTACTCTTCTGCCCCGCGCTGTCTACGGCCTCCACCTACTTTGACAAGAAGAGGGCCCTCGCGCTGGGGTTCGTATCGATTGGCAGTTCAACGGGCGGGCTGATTTACCCCAGCATGGTGAGGCAGCTGCTTCCGAGTATCGGGTTCGGGTGGACCATTCGTGCTATCGCGTTTGTGCAGGCCGGCACGCTGGTCATCAGCTTCGTATTCCTGAAACCGAGAGTCAAGCCCAGGAAAGCTGGAAGTATCGTCGAGCGGGCAGCTTTCAAAGAGTTGGAGTACACTTTCTACGCCATTGGTTCTTTTCTGGTAAGCTCATTCTCGCAACCCCCTTCCACTCACCGTCAGCCTCCCCATACTCACAACAACATGACAGAACTACCTAGGCGTCTTCTTCGCCTTCTACTACCTAGCCTCCTACACCCGCGACATCATCGGCCTCTCCTACAACGACTCCCTCAACCTCCTCCTCGTCCTCAACGGCGTCGGCGTCCCAGGTCGCATCCTCCCCGGCTACATCGCCGACCGCGTCGGCTCCATAAACACCCTCATCCCCATGTCCCTCGCCTCCGGCATCCTCATGTACTGCTGGGTCGCCGTCTCCTCCACAGCAGGTCTCTATGTGTGGACGCCCTTTTACGGCCTCGCCGCCAGCGCGATCCAGAGCTTGTTCCCTTCGGCGCTGAGCCAGCTGACGAGCGATCCGCGGAAGCAGGGGACGAGGATGGGTATGACGTTTACGATTGTGAGTTTTGCGGTGTTGACGGGCCCGCCGATTGCTGGGGCGATTATTGAGGCTGAGGGCGGGAGGTATGTTGGCGCGCAGGTGTATGCGGGTTCGTGTTTGCTTGCTGGCATGTGTTTTTGGGTGGCGGCGAAGATGGTCAAGACGAGGAGGGCTGGGATGGGGTTGACGGTTTGGGCCAAGGTTTGAGGAGATGATGATGATGATGATGATGATGATGATGATGATGATGATGATGATGATGATGATGATGATGATGATGATGATGATGATGATGATGATGATGATGATGATGATGATGATGATGATGATGATGATGATGAGGTGCTGATTTGGGCATCGCTTGATGTGTTTCTTTGTGGATAGAGTGCGGTACAAGTCTGATGCTACGGCTAGAAGCATCGACTAATACTCCCCTAGTCATCTAATGTAATTATTCAACGCTGTCGTACAGTGATCAGGGCACGGATTCATCATTCGCCTAGGTTTGGTGGCCACTGGTGGTCTTCCATATTGCTCTTCTTGTCAAGCTCAAACCAAATATTGGTGTATCCATCAAACCGCGATGATTCAGTTGGTCAGACAACCACTCCGTCATCCACACGAACCGCCAAAACGCCCATCCTCGTGAGGTGAGCCGCAACCAAAATTGCTTCCCTTCAACCATTCTCACCGGGCCCCCTCCGACGACCCACCATCACCACCCTTTTCCACGCAAACCACAAACAACCGCGAATTCCATCGACACACCACTATGCAAGACAAGATAATCTCTTCGGTCGGAAAATCACACGCTAAAACCACCTAGTCGCCCTCTCTTCTTCTGTAAACCTACACAAAACAGCTCGCTAACAAAAAACACAAGCAGGCTGTCAGACCCCAAATCCCATCACCACCACGACATCAACCAGAGTTAAAGGCAAGCCAAGACAAGGTACGTAAAACACTTCATCAACACAACGCACTCCCCTCCAATAAGACGCAGTACCAAAAAAGCCCCAAGTCATCACCCGCATTGCATACCGGAAGCAAGCCCTCAACACTCCCGGCCGGCCGTTGTCGAACAACGGCGGCGCAACGAATTTCGTGCATAATCGAATCCGAAGCAGCTGTGCCACCCGGCCGTAAGGTACCGGAGGAGCTGCCCCGCATCCACATCCGCATCCGCATCCCATCCAACCGTTGACTATTCCCACATATCCCGCCCCCACGTTCCCTCCGGAGGTGCTGGGAAGAAATGATGCAGAGTAGAAACGTACCGTACCGTATCCCGGATTTAAAAACAGCATATCCCACAATTACCAAGGGTGCTCCAAAGTTTGCCTTACACACTGAAACCGGCGCGCATCCGTCAGAAGGCAGGTGATCCGATGCAAGTATGCAAGTCCCCTTAGACCCCCCCCCCCTTCTCCTAGAAGCAGGTCTACGGCCGTTTGACATTTTTGAATTGCGTCAAAGCCCAGCGCCTTGCGATAATTGACATAGCTCACAATGATTACAGACAGGCACCTTGGGAGGCAAAGAGTCAAGATCAAATGGTATCTCTTGTTCATTCATGATATCTATCTACATGCTAAAAGTCCAAGCACCAACACAAAACCCCCAAAAAAAAAACTCAACGCTATGTCTAGTTATCTCGATGATGGAAATCTATCTATCTACACAACAAAAAAAAGAAAAGAAAAAAACAACAACAACAACAACAACAACAACAACAAAGCAGTCAAAGAAACCC
Organism: Colletotrichum phormii; assembly: GCF_030913505.1. Lineage (NCBI taxonomy): Eukaryota > Fungi > Ascomycota > Sordariomycetes > Glomerellales > Glomerellaceae > Colletotrichum > Colletotrichum phormii. Next base: position 338,153 of record NW_026851449.1, read on the forward strand.
CCCAACCATCCTCCTCACACTCTCCCCGCCCAGTAACCCCCCAAGTCTCGCCATATCAAGCTCCCCGAGCGCAGGGTACACCCGCTCCCGCGGCACCTCCCCGCCCACCGCCAACACCCCCTCGTCCTCCATCCACTTGCGCAGCGCCGCCTTCATCGGCGCCGGCGTCATGGGCGAGTGGTACAGCATGTGCAGCGCCTGCGCGCGCATGTCGCTGACGTGCTCGTCGCCCTTGTTGTCGTGCAGGTGCGGGTTCCGCGTCTCGATTTGGTGGATCTGCACTGATGCGTGCGCGTGCTGCCGCGAGCCGTTGCTTCTGCTGCTTCTGCTGCTGCTACGGCCGCCGAGGCTCATGGGCGAGGCGGGAGGCGACAGGAGCTGTGACATTCGTGACGGAGACGACGGAGATATGGGGATGCTTGCGTCGGAGAGCGTGTCGCTGCCGTCGTCGTCGAGTCTTTGGTGGTTGCTGTTGTTGAATTTGTTGTGGTGGTGGTGGTGGTGATGGTGATGATGATGATGATGGTCCAAGTCGCCCATCTGCTCGAGGAGGTAGAGGTACTCATACGGCTCAACCGCAAACCCGCTCGCCATCCGAAGCTTCAGCGCCAGGGACATGGTCATGGCGTGCTCCCCAGCATTCCCCGTCGTGATGCAGTCCGTCCCGTAGCCGGAGAACTCTTGCAAAAGGTTGTTCAGCCACTCGTTCACCACCCGTGAACTGCGTCCCCTCCGATCAAACATGAGTCGGCCGTTCCGCTCCTTGGGTTTCGAGCTCCACGACACCCGGACCATGGCATGTTCCGCCGTCGCCCTCGAGAGGTGAAACCCAGCAGCGTAGCTCTTGCAGTACTCGTTGATGGAACCGGGGATATAATTATCAGCATCCACGAAGCCAACATACTCCCTCTCCATCAGCGCAGCAACAGCCATGCCGACAAGCATCCCCTCCCCCTTGCCGCTGTGCACAAGCCCATCGTCAGCGCTCACCAGCTCAGGAGCCCCCGCCGCCGCAAACGCATCAGCGACGCCGGGGTCCTTTTGATGCACCGCGATGGCGAAGCGATCCGCCTCGCGGCAAAAGGTCTGCAAGATGTTGACTTCCGTCTCGTATCTGTCGTTGTAGCCGCCCGTCCGGTTGCTGTTGGAGACGAGGACGATGAGGCAGTCGTGCGGGATGCCCGAGAAGACGGACTCGATTGTGCGGAACTCTTCGTTCATGCAGAGCACGACGATGGCCATGCGCGACTCGATGGCTAAGAAGTCATCCCGCGAAACGGTGAGGCTTGAGGAGGTGCTGCGGCCTGATCCGGCGTCGAGCTCGATGACGCGCTGGAGTTCGTTGATTTGTATTGAGCCGAGGCGCTCGAAGCGGGAGGGCCGTGTAAGTCTCATTGTTGGAAGAGTTGTGGTGAAGAGTGTGTGAGAACGGCTCGCGCCGAAGTGAAGGTAGAGTGAGATTGAAAGATGTGATTGGGAGTCTGATTTGCTCTGCTGAAGAGGAATGAGTGTACCGGATTCAAACAAGGTCGGTATGGTTAAATAGGTGTTCGATATTCACTCGAGCAGACTTCAGAGCAGTTGAGCTTGGTGACTCTTAGCTCTTTCTTCCCAGATATCCAAGCAAGACCCCCTTCGCCGGCCTTCCTTATATGTATTAACATTAGTCCCTGTGATCCAACAGGCCGGGTCCGTTGTCCACCCCAAGCACCAACGGCAACAGGGAGCAATGTGCGAATGGTAAGAGTACGGTTGGGTCAGTTCCAACGGCCGTAATCCGGTAACCCAGGTAGGTAGGCCAGATATCGAGACCTCATTCGAAAAAAGGGCCCCCAACGGGTAGACTGTCGTTCATCACGTCTCTATCCCACCGCATTGGTCAGTCCCCGACAGGTTGTCCGTTGTTCGCATTTGCCTAAAGGGTCGTTGCAGCCCGTTTGCTGCGTCTCCGCTGGAGAAGGGGGACCGACGTTATTCGTCAACTTACATCCTATGTAGAAGATGTTCCGTTGACAGGGGGTGGGGAGGGCAAAAGAAAGGGGAGAAGAGCAAAAAGAAAAGAACCGGGATTGTCAAAAATGATGTAGAAACGAAGTGTGCTTTGCACTGCATTCAACCTACCTCCGAGTCCAGTGGCCAACAAGCGACCTCCAACACGGCCATATCGCGACAGGGGGGTCTTTACACGCTGCGCCTCTCTCCCGCCGAAAAAGTGTAAGTGGGTAGAAGAAGATGAAGCATTTCAACAAAGAATGCTCTTCTAGACAATCTCGGCAGACAGAGAGGTCCAGAGATTATGAGAAATTAGACATTATTCAATTTTTTTTGTAGATTACAAATCGCATTGCAAAAAAAAGAAAAAAAGGTTCGATTTCTACGAAAGCACAGCCAAAGTGCCGAGGGGAAGAAAGACGGGCACAGCCGCTGTCAAGATCCCACCACATTGGTTGGCACCGAACTTCAGAACCTAATTGATCCTAGCGATCTAGGCGCATTCCAAAAACCCCACGTGCGTTGGTTCATTGTGATTGACTCAGTCCTGGAGAAAAAAAAAGTGCGAGAGAGCCTTGTACTGGGGAACTGGGGGTGGCTCTTGTCGAGGCCAGTTGGGCGCGGTTGTAGCTCTCCTTTTTTTTCCACCAACACACAGCCACGCACCGCGGCTGTTGGTTCTCTCTCGTCTTACCACAAAAAAGTGCCTGAATGGTTCCAACTTCCGCTTCGCCTTGGGGACCGATGATCTCATTGCTGTGCTGAGTAATTTTCGCCGCGGATCGTTGGGTCTAGAGGATAGCGCCCAGGGCCGGGTGGTGGCTTGACAGGTTCCGAGTTGGCCTCGTTGAGCTCCTTTGGGTCTTTGGCAAATTGCATCGTGCCATATCACCCCCTCACTCGGTGTGACAGAACGTCAGAGTAACGAGCAACTGGTTTTCTTGTCTTCCTCTCCCTACTGATTGCTCGTCATAAGATACTTTACAATTGTGCCACGACCGAAGGCTACGTTCCATTGTTTTCCGTACAACCAATCAACCAACATCCAACTCCAACATTCTCAATTTCCAGTAATGACCATTCCCTGTTGCTTCGATCTGCCAGTCATTTCAATTCCCTAGCCAATTCTCTCACTGCTTCTTCGAGGGGACAAAACCCTGTCGTTCGAGTCGGTGTAGTACTGGTATCCGTCTTGCCTGGCATCGATGCTAGCAATGTTGTCGTCATCTGGGTGATGATACTCTCACATCATTCGTCAAGTCGTTTGTAATTTGCATTCCGTCGTTCTTGTCCATCTCGTTATGTTGTTCGAACTGGCACAGTTGTCGTAAGCTGTGAGGCGAGGGAACCAAGTTCGAGTACTGCTCACTTGTTTCGAGTAGACGGGCCCTTCTTCGACGTAGGAGCGTAGGGAGCGCAAGTGATCGAATCGGCGCTCTTCTCTCCATTGGAGGACCTGAAGCTGGAAAGGGTCTTCTCATGCAACTCGCTCATCGCAGCCGCCAGAGACTTTTCGTAAGCCTCTTGCTTCTCTTTGATGGCGCGGATGTCGTCCATGATCTGCTTCATCTCGGCTTTGACAGTCTCATGGATGTACTCCTGCTCCTCTTCCAAGACTTCCTGCTTGTAATTGACAGCCTTGATGTCTCCTTTGAACCCCTTGATGGCTTCCCGAACGTCGGTCTTTCTAGCCGACAGAGCATTCTCGATAGGCGTCAGAGCCTTCTCGGTAGCCGCCACAGTCTTGTCGATCGAGAACTGCTTTTGATAGAGTCTGTTCACGGTGTCGCTGACTTCCTTCTGGCGGAGTTCCATGGCAAGCCACTTCTTTTCCATGTCCTGGAGGGCGTCGGACGCTTTCTTCAAGTCGCCCTTGGCCTCTGCGACGGCCTCCAGGACAGGCGCAAGCTTTCTGTCGATTATGCCCTCGACAGTGGCTTCAGTCACCACGTTGCGGGACTTCATCATCTCGTTGACCATGTCCTTCACGTCGGCTGGAGTCATTGGTCGGGTCGTATTCGAATCCGAACTAGCCATGGTAGCTACTACCGGATTGGGAGCGGTCGCGATAGAAGCTATAGCGGCGAGAGCTGTTGTGCCGGTAGAAGCGGAAGGTGCGATATCTTCTGCGGAAGGGGTTGTAGCTGAAGAATTTCGAGCGGAATGGCGTTTCGCTGTGGAGATTTGAGCTTGAGAAATTGGAACTGGAGAAGTTGAAGCTGCAGAGGTGAATGGGGAAGGTTTCGGCGCAGGAGGCTTTGGAATAATCGGCTGGGCTCGAGTGGTGGGTCCATCGAAGTTGACGGAACTTCCTGCCTCGGTTCCATAGGCAGCCTTCTTCTTCTTTTGCTGGTTCGAATTATAATTGTTCGTGGCAGATCGAGTCTCCTCGTGAAGGCGGCCCTGCTGCTGGGGACGAGAGATAGCCAGAGACTCGAAAAGCTCCTCCGGGGTCCGACCCTGATTGGTAAGCGACTTTCGGGTACCTGCCTGATTGTTGTTGCCTTGTTCATTGTCAGCGGTTTGATTCTTTGTCCGAACTGTCTTTGTGGTGTTCTTACCGCTCTGCCTTGTGTTGTTGGTAGGATACTGAACTCCGCCATCCCTGGACACAACGATCTGTCTCTCCATCAACTCATCAAAGGTGATGATGTGGCATCTGCCATGCATTTGAAGCCACTTGCTGTACTGACTGAAGTCAGAGTGTGCAATCTTGGCCCTGCGCAAGTCGGCAAACTCGTGAGAAAAGCATGTGGCAACTGCGGTGTTCTTGTTAGCACGATCGTAGATCATGCTAGCGAGGTAGCTCGTCTCAATGCAAGAGTCGCCTTGAAGGAGGCACCAGGCAATCCAAACTTGGGTGATGTGTTCTTGAGTCTCCTTGTATTTGGGGTCCTCATCGGCACACGCCATAATCGCAACAGCGCTGCGAATGATGGGGTGTTCAGGTCCAGGAACCCAGACAGAGCGGCGCATGATCCTCTTGGCATCCGCCCAATACTCATCGGCAAGACCGGGGTTGGATCTGATGAACGGTCTCCTGATTTTTCTGAACAAGTGAGGAATACTTTCCTTGTTGGCTCTTTGATTAGCTGCCCAGTATTTGTTGCGGAACTGCTTCTCGAGACGAGCTTCATGGACCATGTTAAACCAATCCGCCAAGGGCTTCGCAGCCCAGTTGTCAGTCCGAATGAAGATTTCGGCTGTGAGATAACGGTTGATGTCAACAATCTCTGCTTGGCCCTTGTTTCTTAAAACCGACTTGGTGGTTGAGTGGTACGTGTTTGCGCCCAACAGAAGGCCTTCAGTCTGGCGGGTAGTCGTGACGGTGCGTAGAATTTCGTTGTGCAAATCGACGAGGGCGGGAGTGTGGACGATCTCCTTTCTCATGGCTTGCTTTGCGACCTCTTCAGAGTATCTGATGGTGGTCATCTTATGCTTAGTCGGAGCCTTTGTCGAAGCTTGTCCACGTCGTTTGGAGGGGTTGGTGGAACGCTGAGGGGCTTCATGATCATCCTCGCTCTCATTGAGGACGTCGGCAGTCCGCTTTCGAGACTGATGAGCCATGCTTGACGAACGCTGTCCCAGGCTCTGGCGGTCCATGGTGATTGTCTTGCTTGTCACGCCTGTGATTTTCTGCGTTAGAAAAATAAGGGAAGGTGAGTAGGAGAGTTGAGAGATTCGAAGGAAATAGTGGTGATGTTCATGAAAGGGACCAATAATCGAACCGGCCAGTTCAGATCAACCGGTGGACGTGATGGAAAAGAAAAAAAATGAATTCAGTACTTACTTTGCGATCTGAAGCTACTAGTGCTGGCTCTGACTGCGTTGTATTTACAACAAAGGGTAGACGACGTGTAGACGACGTGCAGACGAAGGGCAAGTGAGATGCTGATCAAGGGCAAGCGAGATGCTGATGAAGTACCGTCTGGCAGATGAAGTGCAAGTGAAGATGGGAGGAAAGCTGCGATCGAGAGGTGTGAATGGAAGAGAGTAAACAGAGAGATGAGAGGGTGAGAAATATCTTTCTGCGCGGTCAGTGGTGTGGAGAGGGAGGGCACAGAAAATACAAGATGGAAATTTTTGCGCTGAAGAGAGGAAGGAAGGAGATGAAGCCGCAGTTGAGAGAAGGAGCGCCTGCTTGGATGAGAAGAAGGCGCGTCACGCGGTTGTTTTATCGTGGGTAGGAGGTTGTGAGATGAGGGCTTGTTGATGAAGGGGAGTTGAAGCCTGGATATGAAGGTGAATATCACGACGAATATATAAAGACGAATATGAAGGCGAAGAAGGAGGTGAGGTTGAAGGTCACGCCTGCTTGTTCTATGACGGTTACCTCTGGCACTTACGACTCTATTGGGAGCAGATCATGTCACCAAATCTTTGATGGATCATGGAGTTTGAAAATTTGATGAGAGAGGAAAACTCGCATTTCCATTCTGGTGAACAACTCTTTACGAGGAGTTATGTCTCACGATCATTCACAGTAGGGTAGAAGGAGACCCTTCGCTGGACCTTATGGCATCAAGTCTAATACGCGCATCGACCACATCACATCACACCTCCTCTCTGGGGTACCTTATTGAACGTTTATTTATGCCAATGATCCTGATATGTTCTTTCGGTTTTGGCGGTGCCAAAAATCTATATGAGATGGTACTCAACGCCGTAGATCAACACTGCGCTGACGATGTGGTCTGGATGAATGAAGTCGGATGTAGTCTTCGATACACGTGATATTACATGAGCATATTTTCCCTCAATCCGTACTTCCTCTCCATCAGATAGTCGCCTTCGTATGGAGAACCACTCACCTAGCTTCAAGGTAAAGGGCCATTACTGGCGTCACATACGAGAGTCACTGGATGTAGTCCGTTGGACGCAGCCACATCCGTTTGCTCCCAACGGACCAATCCCAGCATCGAACACAGAGATGTTCGGAGCAGTAGACGGTATAGTCACTCAATATTCACCAATCGTTCCATTCTTTTGATAATCTACAGAAAATTTGCATGTGACCAATCTTTGACGGTCTAGGACTGCTGCAACCCCTGACATCGACTCTCCAAACTCGACAGAACCGTATATAACCCCCAGAGCAAAGTGTAAAAAGGTGTGAGATTAATCAGATACTGACCGGCGTGTATCGAAGCAGAGTGGAAGCTCGCAGTGCCTCAATTCGACTACGAAAATCCGATGACGAGGTTTGGTACACCAGACTTCACTCACATCGCAAGCTCACATCAATCACATCACCAACACAACCACCTGAAGAAACCACAAACAAACTCAGAGGTTCGTCGTTGTAGCACCAAACTCCAACCTCCAAACCCCCCACAAGTCACTACCTTACCTTGGTCCTTACCAACCTAAACCCACATGCACCCATGGGCCATACCCCCCCACCCGGCTCCCGCCCGCCGCCCGTTCAATGCTCACATAATCCCCTCCCCCTCGGCCTGGCCCCGCGAACGGCTCCGGTGGGATGAACTACACCCATCACCCATCCCATCTTCCACAAACCACCAAGTCTCTCCCTTACTATTTAGCCAACCAAACATACACAATCTTTTCAATGACGACAAAAAGCTGAGAAATCATAGTCTCTTCTCCCCTCCCAAGACGGAGATTTCTCCCCCCTCAAAAGTCCGCTACCTCAAGACACAACCAAACATATAAACTACTTACACCCGGCCGCGCCCCTCACGATCATGGTGACCTCCCAATCTCACCAGCACCACCTCACTTTTCCCCAAATTCCACCTTGTCAACCTCCTTGAACGTCCTCGCCCTCGCCCAGAAAGCAATCTAGACACTACCAAAAATGACCCTCCCCCCCTCCTCCACCATCGTCCTCACAGGCGCAAACGGCTACATGGCAAGCCACATCGCAACCCAACTCCTCCTCCAAGGCCACCACGTCCGCGGCACAGTCCGCTCCCCCTCCAAAACAGCATGGCTAGCCTCCCACTTCGAATCCACCTACGGCCCCGGGAAATTCACCCTCCACGAAGTGTCTGACGTCGAGAAGGACGGGGCGTTTGATAGCGTTGTCGATGGTACGTCCTCCCTTCGATTCACCCTTCTCCCAGTGGGGCATGAATGGAAAGTGAGGCAGAGAGAGAGCAACAAAACTCAACCTCCTTAGTCAACCTCAATTTCTACCTCACCCTAATACAAGACATCTCCAAACACTAAACCTAACACACCCAACCAGGCGCCGACGCAGTAATCCACACCCTAGCAATAATGAACTTCTCCCCCAACGGCCCAACCCCCCAAGAAACAATAACCTCAAACGTAAACGCAACCCTCTCCGTCCTCCGCTCCGCAGCCCGCTTCGCCGCTCCCTCGGCAGACAAACCCGGCGTGAAACGCTTCGTCTACACCTCCTCCTCCTCCGGCGCAGCCGCCATGCCCCGCCCCGGGACCCCGTACACCGTCGACGCAACCCCGTACAACCACCAAGCCGTAGTCATCGCGCTCTCCGGAAAGGGACCCACGGGCATGGCGGGCGGGTACATCACCTACTCCGCCGCAAAGACCAGGGCCGAGCTGGAGTTGTGGAAGTGGTATGAGGAAGAGAAGCCTGGGTTTGTCTTGAATTCGAGTATGTTCTTCATTGAGATATGTCTTCTTTTTGTTGTCCCGTCCCTACTTATCTTTTCCGTTTCCCTTTATCTGCTTGGTCCTTCTTTTCTATGTCTCATTGTCCTCCTCTTTCACCCTTCCCTGGTCTAACATGAATAATCGATAGTCGTGCCCAACGCCGCCCTAGGCAAAGTCCTCCTCCCGGAACACCAAGGCTTCCCCACCGCCGTCGGCGCAATGCGGCCTCTCTGGCAGGGGAACATCACGCCCGAGTTTGTCGCAATGTTCCCAGCTCGTAAGTACACGGTCCCCTCCCTCTGCTCTGGTCTGCCTCACTCGAAATACTTAAACAACCATGCCCCCCCATCCCTCTCAACCCAAACTAACCACTCCCAGAATGGTACTGCGATGTCATCGATATAGCTCGAATCCACGTCGCAGCACTCCTCCTCGCAGATGTCCAGTCCGAACGCCTCATCGCCTATGCTGGCAAATTCAATATCAATGACCTCCTAGCTGCCTTCCGCCAAATCCAACCAGCCCGAAAATTCCCCGATGATCTTCCCGATCTCCCCTCTGATAAAGGCACTATTGCCAACGAAAGAGCCACTAAGCTAATGGAACGTCTTCAGGGCGGCTAGAGCTGGACAAGCTTGAAGGAATGCCTGAGTGCCTGGCACCGTTGGCTGAGCAGTATGCCGCAGCTGAGGCGGAAACAAAGTGATGTCGAAACGAAATCAGAGGCGAATGGACACATGGGCGAGCTTCACCGGGTCGTGTTTTTTTTTGAGAACTCAAAAGCCTTTCAATTGTCCTTAGGGTGCTGTTGAACTGCCGCTTGGCTGTTCCATTGGCCCAATTGGATGCTGTATATCTACAAGTCGCGCTCCAGCCAACCCCTGGTGCCAGGCTCGGAAAGTTGAAAAGCATCGTGTCGTAAAGTGAAATTGGTATCTGAGAGAAATTTACATCACGATCTATCGCCAATGTTAGTAATGCGCTCATCAACAATAGTTCGGCTTTACTTACGCAGTCAGACTCATCCTTCCCCTTAGGAATGCCCATCGCCTCGAAGGTGGCAGGTCCCTGGCCTGTCGGTTGCTTCTTGGGAGGGGGCATAGTCTGAGCACTGGGAGCAGGGCTGGGTTGCTGCTGCGGACGCGGCTGAGATGAAGGCGGCGCACTGCCCGTTCGACCCGGCTGCTCGGCAAGGTCTGGTCGGTTGGTGAAGGGCCGGGGCTGCGCCGGTCCAGGACCGGGACGCGGGTTGCCTGAAAGGCTCAGCGGCATCGAGTCAATTCGCTGAGGCGCCGCGCCTCTGCCGTATCCATGCTGAGCCTCAGGCGGGATGGATGATGTTCGCTGACCAAAGTTACCAGCTTGTGCAGGCGGCGGGGTAGGCTGGCCGTAATCGCTCGGGCCATAGCTTCCCTGCTGAGGAGGGTACGGGTTCTGCTTGGGCGGCCTGTTTGCGGCTGGGTTGGGAGGAAGGCCACCAGCCGCTGGGTATGGTTGGCCGGGTGGTCGCGCTGCGGGACCAGGGCTTGGTTGGCGATATCCTGCAGGCCCTCCGACAGGCACGCGACCGCGCGGGTCCGAACCGGCTGGCGGGACCATGTTGCCCATCGACTGTGAAGCGCGAATATTGCCTGCAGGTCCCGGAGGACCACCAGGACCGGTGCGAATACCAAACGCGCTGCCGGGGCGATCTGAGTGCGGGCCAGAGACGGGGCGACCGCCACCGTAGTGGGGGGAGAGCTGAGGTCCAGCACCCCTGCCACCGCCGCCGCCACCATGGTGCATCTCATCTTCGGGATACGGAGCCGTCGATTTCGGTCTGCTCAGGTTGAGCGGAGCAGGGCGGTCGTCCTCTGGATACGGGGCAGCCGACTTAGGCCGGATTGCAAGGTTGGAGTCAAGGTTCACGGTGAATGCGGATGGCCTGTTGCCCATGCTGCTGGGTCGTGACGGGTCAGGGTAGTCAACGCTGTCGTGCGGCGCCGAAGTAGGATGCACTCTAGGCGAGGGGTGAGGAGATGTATTGGCCGACGTAGACGGGTAGCCGGGGTGGGCATCGGTAGGGGTAATCGGCGCGCTCTCGGAAACGGTCGGCATGGCATTTGGCTGCTTGAAGCGATCGGGCCTCTTTCCTCGCTGAGAACCATGCTGGGACTTGATTCTCGTCAGCGTCGTAGTCTCGTGATCGGCCTTGGTCAGACTCTTCTCGTGATCCAATGCGTCGATTCGGCCTCTGGCGTCCTTGTTGCCGTGGTCAGCAGCCGCTTCGTACCAGAATCTGGCTTGGCGGAGATCCTTGGGGACATGAACGCCAATCTCGTAGTAGTATCCCATGGCAAACTCTCCAGTGGGCAGCTTGGCGTTGGCAGCATCTTGAGCGTACTTGAAGGCGAGCTGTTCATTCTTGTTGAAGATACCCTCGTATCCGAACAGAAACCATCTGCTCACACCGAGCGACGCCTCGGGCTGTCCTTGCTGGGCGGCCAGTCCGTAGTAATGCAGCGAGTACGCTGGGTTGAAGTCGCAACCGAGCTGGCACAACTCGTAGGCCTGGCCAATCTTCAACTGTGCCTTGGCGAAACCAAGGTAAGCGGCCTTCTCGATATACATCTTGGCCTGGTGCAGGTCTACCCGGAGCAGGGCCTCCGGAACGTCAATGTCAGGAAGGTCCTTGGCGAGGAGCATTCCATAGACAAAGGATCCTTGCGGCGCATCCTCGTCCGAAGCGTCAGCGGCCTCCTTGATAAGGTCTAGACCTCGCTGGTAGTCTTTCGGATGGTTGTGCTGGCCGAGCAGACTCATCATACCCAAGCGATACATAGCGGCCGAATCTTTGAGTCGCAGGCCGAGGTAGTAGTGCTCGACGGCTTTGCCGTAGTCATTTGAGTTCTCAAAGAGCATGCCCAGACGATACTCCGCACGCGCGTATCCAAGTTCTGCCGCGCGCTGGTACTTTAGGTACGCATCTTTCTTGTCAGGTCTGCAGCCAAACTTTCCAAACTCGAGCCACTTTGCTTTCATAAAGAGTGCCTCGGGATGTTCCTGGCCCACCAGGTAGTTGACAATATTGATAGCGTCGACGCGCAGCTCGTGCTCGACGTTTGGTGTTTGGCGGCCACTCTCTGGGTCTCGGCTTCTAGCATCCATGACAATCTCAGCCCAAGCCAAGGTGTCGCGAGCCCAGGACAGCTGCATAGAAACATTGTTTGAGTGCAAGACATGCTCGCGGGCGTTCCACAGAATCGTTTCCTTCTCCTCGTCCGTCGGGGGGACGTTGTCACCCGTGAGCTTGGGGAAAGGAGAGAACGAGGGCGCCGCGCTGGGCCGCATCTTATGGGGGTTGTCGCTCGCGCTGTTCTCGTGGAAGGGTCTGTAGGAGTCGGTCGGGGGTGCGCCGGCTTGGGCGTTGGACTCTCCTTTCGGCGGCAGCGAGGGCGCACCGGAATCGGTTGGCTTGAGAACGGAGGACAGGGACGGCTCACGACCGTGACGGTTTGTGATGTTGTTGGAGGCGGCAGCTCGGTTCGGGGAGACTTCGCGGGCTTCAAGTTCCATGCGCTGAAGGTCGTTTTGCATATTCTGGGGGACCTGCGGCGTTACACTGGAGGAGAGGTGCGGTCAGCATAAGGCTATCGGGTTAGGAAAAGGGACGGAACAAAGACAAGGAGCGGCGCCAAAAACGGCCCCATCTCCAGTTCCAGCCAGCGGGAAAGGAGGACCCATGGTTGATCCGCCAAGATTAAAATGAGGGAATACGCGTACCGTTGAGGAGCAGGTGCAATGACCTCGGGCATGTAGTAGTCGTCGAACCCTCCAGGAACGAAGGTTGCGCCGAATTGTGGCATCTCGTCAGTTGTGTTTTCGGGCTGAGGTGCACCTGCATAAATAGGAGGATATCAGTCAGCGGGGGTTGAGTCGAATGACGTTTAGGTTGGAGCCACCGCCAGCTTTTTCTGTGTGGTGGTCTCGTTGCTGACAGTTGGGCCGGCCGCCTTCTGGAGCCCCCGGAAAAAGGAGCTGCTGCTGCTGGCTGTTGCTTTTCGTCGGGCTGATCTGCTTTTTGAGTACGCCCGGCAAGGGTGCGGGAGGGGGAAAGTAATCCTGAGTGGGGTGGAATTTGGCGAAGAAAAACGGTAGGTAATCAAAAACAATCAATAAAGGCTGAGCTGATGTCGGAATGGACTTGGGGGGATATCCAAGTCTTTGGATCCTCTTATGAACTGTCTCTGCCTTCACTTGCTCTCTGTTTTGTTGATCCGAAGGGCGAGGATGTCCGGAAGCGGGGTGGAGAGTCCAGGTCAAACGAAGCTCAAAGCATCTGGGATTCTCGACGGCGGGCCCTTTCTTTTTAGCGTGCAGAAAGAGCTGAGTGTCCCCTTTTCTCTTGTGTGCGCGAGCCGGCTAGTGAAACATGGGAGCAGCTTCGGATAGGCGTGCCAGGTGTCAATGTTGCATTTCTCTCTCGGGTCAGGAGTGAGGGGGGGGGGGGGGAACTCCCTTCTCTCTATCCCATTGTCCAGAAAGCGGGACTGACCAGGGAAGTTATAGAGGAGGAGGAGGGGTCGTTGGTCTCGTCGCAAGTTGTCGAGTGCCCATGGTACTCCACCGCCCAAGCCGCAGCACAGGCGCTAGCTCGCTGTGGCAGCAGAGGGAACGGATGAGCTGAAGAGCAACGAGCCTTTCGTCTTTTTTAGTGCTTGTGGTCATGCTGATGTTGGTATGTTGCTGTTGCTGTGCAGCTCCTTGCTGCGACCTCGAGAATTGAAGGGTACTTCGTCTGTACTTTCTAGGTTGGCAGTGGGCGGAGCAGGGGGTGGGCTGGTCTTGAGGATCAGGTACCGAAAGGTAATCGAGGGGGGCCGCTCCAGGATGAGGCATGTAAGACGTTGGAGACCTCTTTCGTCGTTTTGACGGCCGTCCATTCCGTCAGTGACCAGGATATGTCATCTGACAAGCATGAACAGACGGCGTGGCAGTGGCAGTGGCAGTCCGTGGCCATCCGAAGGCAGAGAGCAAGTATGGTTGAAAGCAGAGCAGCGACAATCCTTTGGAAGTCTGACATGTGCACATGGCACCCAGCAAGCGCGAAGATCTCAGTCATTGTGCGCTTGACTGTACGTCTTTCGCTTGCCGATGCATGGCATTATGGTGTAGATTGGCGGAGAAGAGTACTCCGTCGAGCAGCAACAGCAGCAGCAGCAGTAGATTTCCGGGTCGGGTGGGTCCTTCGGGCTCCCGGCTAGATAAAATGAGGTGGTCTCCACGAAAGGGAGATGGGGAGGAGAACGGCAAATAAGGGAGATGAAACTTACCACTGGCTTTTTGCAGATAAAACCCAACTTGTCCTCGTCCTCCTCTTCCTTGTGGGAGTTGTGCTTGACTCTCGGAGATGGAATGCGGTCCAGACGCAGCGGCTGTTCCACCGCGACTGGCGCTTCTAGTGCCGCGGCCGTTGTAGTGTGGGCCTCGTACGGCACCCGGCGCATGTCCCTGGCCAAGCCGCGCGTACATCGCCCACCTGGCTTTGTACGCTTCGACTTCGTAGGGTGTCATCCTCCTTGGGTACATCTTTTGTTTTCGAATGACAGCAGGGGTTTTCGTTTGCGAGTTGCCGCGGTAGGTAGGTGAGGGTTCGGCCGAATCAAGCTAGAACAGAGTTGGGAGGAACCCGCGGGATCGAGTGGCGCATACCGGGACGAGTGTACGGAGTATGGATGTTGAAACTCTGTTCGCGATGGTGGCTTGTAAGGCCGGGTATCGATGCTCCGGAATGCGTGATGAATAGGTCGGTCGATAAGGTAGGAAGAATCGCTTGACGAGCGAGGGCGTCAAGCGATGGAATCTGGATGAGGAGGGCAGAAGAATAATATCAGGTGTGAGGTTGGAGAAGAAGTCTGGTGCGGTGAGGCTGAAGGCTTGGATGATATTCTCATTTTTTCTATAGCAGAAAGAGCAAGAGCGGTCTCATCGCACGTTGCTGCTTCCTGCCTCTTTTTTTTTCAAACGACGGGAAGGAAGGCCCAAAGAGTCGGTCGGTCCTCCCTCACATGGCCTCGCTTGTTACCAGTCCCGTTCTACAACTTCATGGAAGCTTGGAAGGCGCGCGGGATGTTCCCAGGTTCCTTCCTACCTTACCTTAATTAGATGCGATACAGCGACAAGCAACATGGACAGCGACATGACGGGAAGATGCATCTGACCGAGACGAAGCAGCCAATGATTCTCGCCATCTCAGTAATCGAATGTTCGGATTAGCAGTAGAAGATGCGATGTCGCGACACAGACAAGGCGGCAGCGTTGCGCTGCAGTCCCCTAATTCCATGCCTACCTTACCTACACAGTAAGGACCTTTGGTGGCTGCTTGCTGCATCGCGTTACAGAACACCCCGCCCCCATGTCCTGCCCCTGCAAGGGAGAAGAAATCCATGGAGGAATTTCAATCAGGCATTGGATGCATCACTGGAGCCTGCGCCACTGTCCGACCGTTGAGCCCAGGGGACCCCTCTCAATCTCACAATGAAAGGCACCTTTTTTCATCCATTGCATTCCATTGTCCCCCAATATCCGTACCTGATACGGATATTCGTTCTTATGCCTTACTCTGATGAGATCTCGTGGAGATTGTCAAATTCATGGCGTCAGTCAACCTATCTCCCTTCCGTCTCAATTTTGACAGAGCGAGAATGATCTTGTAGATTCATATGAGACAAACTCACTCTCCAAGCCAAACCAATCACATGCGGCCCGGGTGTTGGTTGGCAGTGAATGACAATCACACCACAAGTCCCAAAAACTTAATCAAAGTTCCTCCACTCGGGTATCTCGCGTTTCCCTGCGCAGCCCGCTTTGCTCAGCCACAATGTCAATTTTCGAGGGAATGTCTTTTTTGCTGTTTCCAAACATAGAAACAGACCCTTGTCTGCATTTCTCGAGTGACCAACGAGTGACTTTGCATACCTTACCATTACCGGCCGCAGGCTCGCAGCTGCCCGTCCCGTGCTTTGGGGGCCAAGGTCCGATCGCAATCGCAATCGCTTGTCTCGCTATCGTTTCTCACCACTCCTTGGCGGCAGCTTCATGAGCATCACGGTTTTGGAATCGATTTGCACAGGCCCAAATGAGTAGAATAGGGAAAAAAGATGTATAAGAGAAACTGATTTGAACTCATGGCTTCAAAATAACAACAGTATTTCGTCGTGTATTCGGGTACATGTGAAAGGAATACAAGTCACCTTGACAACATCGACTGTCACCGAAATTACTATACACCTTTCGACACTTCCCAAGACTCATATTCCAAACCCAGAGTCTCTCCAAGCTGTCTGTATCATATGAGATCTCGCTCTCAGCCATTAAAGATTTATACCTGCGTGCAGGTGTAATCCAGTCAGGATCATCGCAGCACCAACTCATACCTCCCTATCCCACTCCATGCCGACAACGACTCTTCGTTCCATGCATTCTACTTGGCGCCCCGAATTTCCCCAAACACACGTCATAGATGCCACAACGGCCATCATCCGATCCAACCCGTCCCATCTCTTCCGCCCAAAGTCACCACCCTCTACCAGGCCGTGCCCTGCTCATAGAGCCATCGAGTGTAACCTTGTCCAAGTACTGCATAGATACTCACACACTGAACCCACACTGAATCAAACATCCGCACTGCATACTTCATCTCCGGCGTAGCTCGGGGAGAGACGAGATGAACACTCTTCTCGCTGCAATGTTAAACCCTCGCACTAAAATCCCCAATCTTGCCAACCTCCATCTGCCCGCATCTACACGTGGATTTTTCTAGAACCATGTTTTCTTTCTTTCTGCTGCTGCCCGCTCGGAAACAATTAGCCGCGTGTATACCTAGCGCCGTGGATTCTCGTGTGCCACCGGCGCCTCCAGTCCCGACGGTAGTCTGCGGCAGATCGACACTTGGACAATGGAATTAGGATGCAAACCCAGTGTCAACTCCCCGCATGCTTACTGTTTTTGATCCTCTAGTATCCGCCTATCAGCTCTCAAGTCACATTCCCCTGCGGGTCACGCGTTCTTCATGGCCGTATATCTTGGAGCAGGAAGATTATTGTCGACGGCATTACTCGGCGCGATGTCTTTATTAGGGTTTCAACACCGTATTCGCATTTTTCTTGGCTACCTTTCTTCATCATGATCCTGATTCCCATCGACACCACACTGGCCCAATGAACTCTGGGAAACTGTGACGACAAGTCAGAGACTTTCATGGTACTAGTCACAACAGTTAAGACAACCGAAATAGGCCGAATTCTGGAAACCACCATTCAGAATTTAGACCTCAGAGGAAGACGCGGAGGCACTCACACCAGAGACCGATTTACCCCCTGACGACCTTCCACCTCTCTCTGTGTTACTTTGACATACCTTACTGGCCGGCGTCTTACACAAATTATTCAGGTCAAAAACTAACAAAGATCACAGTTAGGAGCAGCAGGTTGACTCCTTTGATTGTCACAGCTACCCAGCCAAACATTGTGCCATTCAAACTCAAGAAGAAACCAGTCTATTGTCTAAGCAAGGGCTGGAGTAACAATCTATCCCAGTACCGGGCCCCGGATCTCTTTCCCTGCTGCTGGTCCAGCCTTTCAACCTTGCAGACCATACTCGTAAAACCACCACAGCCCAAGTACTCAAAAGTCTTTCCATTGGTCTGTGGAGGGCCGGCTCGAGACGCCGAATGCGCAAGCATGTTTCCAACCCAATCTACTATGGTGGGGTAGTTCTTTCGAAATGTCGCCGTAAGAACAAGGAGGCCTTGATTATATCATGTGTTCAAGGCACAATGCAAAGCCAGTCATAATCGAGAATGCCTTACGAATCCACCCGGTTTTCCGGTTCACCCTACAAGGCCACCCTGATGGCAAGGTACCACTTTCCTCCCACAATGTCTACCACGTGTTCCAATAAGTCGTAATAAGGCCCCCAATGATCAATCGGAGGAGTGACCCTGATCGCCGAGTTGCGAGGTATTGTTCGGCGTAACCCGTGTTTCAAAGGGGTGTAGATCACGTTGGCTCGACTTGGACCGATGATACTCCGATTCTTCAATACAGACATGTTCACAACGCCCTTGCCGCCATGGCGTTAAATAGAACAACAACAACAACATGTTCACAACAGCTTTCGTTCTCGCCTCGCTCGACTCAACTCGGTTCACAATTAATGGTCAAGAAAAGACAAAGCCGGTAATTGATTCAAATTCATGAAGAAAATAGGAACTCCCGAAGTTTGAAAAGTTGCCGTGTTTCAAGACGACTTGTACAAGCGTAGAGTCCAGACCATCAAGACTCTGGGCACTCTACTACAACAAAACAAGCTTCCGCTAAAGTTTTGATAGCCGCCAGGGGTCCTACCAACATTCTACATTCCTGTCACTTGTGGCAAGTGTTTCCGGTTTCCCCACGCCAGGTACTATGGAGAAAAAGTTAGCGTCGTTTGTGTAGAGCCATATTGTACGCGGCTCTTCGCAACGAGCCGAGTATCGCGAAACGTCTGTTCGGACGTGTTTATGTGACTCGTCAAGAAAATACCGATGAACTCGATTATTCACAGATTTTCCACTACAAAGACGAAGTAGGTAATGGAAAGTCGAAAATGCGAAAGCGAAACTTTGCGGCAGGTCTTCATGCGATGTTGCGATTACCAGAGACTTGAAGCTCCCTGCTTTTGAGGCCTTCAACTCAACCAGCTCAGAATCATCGGCACACAATGACTGTACTCACGAAATGCAAGCCACAAACATGCAAGCCACCAATATGCAAATGGTCTCAGAAATCATGGCGTAGCCGAGGTGGTTGTCAACCCAGATCGCCCCTTAGTGCTGCCCAATGCCAAGACTAGAGATGTTTAAAGAATTAATACACACCAACCAAATCTAGCGAGATACGCAGGCAAGCAGATCAGATCGTTTCCCTGGCTCGGCGACCCAAAGTGCCGGAAGCCCACACGAGTAATCATATTCGTGAGTCGTTTGAATAATACAGCGGGCCAATGGGAGTTTCGCGCCCTGTACAGCTTATATTGCCCATATAGACAGAAAAGGATAGAGATTAGCGCGCAGCGTCCGTGAGTTGCAGTTTCAGCTTTTACTTAGCGTGCGACATTCTCTGATAATGTTACGGTTAAACGGCAACGTGTCTCGAGGGGCAGTGGGCAGAAGCCTGAAGGAGAAGGGCAGATCATAACGGGGGGACCGTCAAAGCTTCTAGAAAGCCTCGTTTGATATTAGACTTCTTCTAGCGGCAAACTTTACTGGGGACATTTCCCATGGGCCATCAAACCCCAACTCAAAATAAGTGTCCGCAGGATCGGGACAATCAAAAAAAAAAAAAAAAAAAAGGTGTCCGTATCAGGATTCAAGGTGTTGTAGATTAGGGGTGATCCCCGCCTCATCCGAACTTTGAGGAGGGCCTGGTGACTGCCCAGGGGGGAGCTGCTGGTGAATAAGTATGTGAGATTGCCCTTTGGGACAGCGGCCAAGCATCGTCGTGGTTGTCTTTTGAGTTCCTTGTTCCACTCTGCCTAAAGTACTTGTCTTCGCACAACATCCGCACTCCATTATCTTCTTTCTTTCCCTAATTTGAACCAAAGAAACAACCAAAATGCGCCGTGTTCCCGTAGACAAGAGGCCAAATGCCACCCGCCTGATCCAAAGCCAAGGCCTAGTCTTCGCCGACCTCGTGGCCCCCGGCGCCTCAGAGCCGTACTGGCCAGACGACCGCTACTACTCCTTCACCGAAAAGGAGATGCTTCTCCTCGAAGAAGCCGCCAGAGACGTCTTTGCAATGTGCTGCGAAGCAGCAGACTACCTCGTAGAACACCCAGACATCATCACCAAGAAAATGGCCGTCCCCGCCTTCGCCCTGAAACAAATCAAAGCCTCATGAGATCGCGAACCGGCCTGGGGCAGCATCTACGGCCGCTTCGACGTCTGCTTCGGCGGGCTCGCGCACCCGGACCCGCGGCTGCGCGTGCCCAAGTTCTACGAGTTCAACGCCGACACGCCGACGTCGCTGCTCGACGCGGCGTCCATCCAGTGGCTGTGGATGGAGCAGACGGGCCACGGAAACGACCAGTTCAACAGCATCACGGAGAAGCTTATTGAAGGCTGGAAGCGCAATATAATGCTCGTCGAGAAGGAGCTGGGGCATAAGCCGACTGTGCACTTTGCCGTCGGCGAGGGCGAGGCCACGGGGGAGGATGCCATGAATACCATGCTCCTGATGGAGACGTGCCAGCAGGCAGGGTGGACGACCAAGGCGCTGACGATGGAGGAGATTGCGAAATCGAAAAAGGATGGGCGGTTCTATGATGCGCAGGGGGAGCATATCGATGTTATTTTCAAGCTTTACCCGTGGGAGTATATGGTCGACCAGCAGTTTGGCGAGGCGTTTTTCGAGGATATGGAGAATATCGGCAAGCGCGACGAGGAGGGGAACTACATCGGAGGAACAGTCTGGATGGAGCCGCCGTACAAGCTCCTGTGGAGCAACAAAGCCGTCTTTGCTGTTCTTTGGGATATGTTCAAGGACGACCCGCGGGGCAAGTGGCTTCTCCCCACATACTTTGACAACGAAGCGCCCGCCTCCATGACGAGCTTTGCGCGGAAGCCCATCTTTGCGCGCGAGGGCGCCGACGTGGTGCTCAAGAAGGACGGCGAGATCCTGCAGGACGCGTCGACGGGAGACTACGATGCGGAAGGGTACATCGTGCAGGAGCTCGCCGTGCTTCCCGAGTTCAAGGACGCCAAGGGCAGCTCGTGGTATCCCGTGCTGGGTATGTGGCTCGTCGACGGCGATCCGGTGGGCATGGGGATCCGGGAGGATGGCACGCCCATCACGACCAATGCCTCGGTGTTCATCCCGCATTCGATTGAGGATGGGCCCGTCAACTACATGAAGCAGAAGATTCCCGATCAGGACGAGATTGAGAATTTGTTGCGGGTTGAGCCATTTTTTGACTCGTTTGACAAGGAAGAGAATGAGATGATGAGCTATATCAAGAAGATTGTAATTTCGTAGCGGGGTTTCCTCCAGGGCGGGTGTACTCTTTGGCGTGTTTTTCTTTCGAGGGACTTGGAAGTCTTCTATAGCGGGAATGAAAATGAGAGAAAATAGTTCCTAATAACCTTTGGTTCATAACTTCCGGCATGCTCATTGATGTCGGTCTGTCGACGCCTTGCGGTGCTTTCATAGTGAGGTCCTGGCCATCAGGAGGTGATAATCATGGGCCACAACAGCCAACATCGTGTACTCTTCACTCCTGAAGGCGATCCCTGTGAGATCCGAGACAAGTCAAACCCGGAAACCGTGTAAATGGCTTCCTTTGACGAGCGCAGAGCCAAAGCTTCTCACTGCTGGGCCTTTAGAAGCGGAACCTGTCAGAGTATCGATGCGCAAGGTATCTGATGCAAAGGTACCCGACCTCGTTGAGAATTTAGAGATCATGTACCTCGGTTTCGCTTGCAGCATCGTCAACGGAAGTAGATTTTGACTAGGTACGCTGGCTCATCATGCAGAAAGAAGCTTCGAAAATTGCCCGAAAGATCATACGCTTTCGCGCGTCGCGATGCCGACTTACCGGATGGGAGGTGCGGGAAGACAAGCAGGACTCTCCCAGATGCTACCGGAATCCGGCACGGCGGGGTGATGGGACGGGAGTTGGGGAAATGGGAGCGAACGGGAACAGGGGACCGGGCCCCGGCGAAACCTTCCGATGCCGCGTCACGTGTCCCCAGCTCCCGGTCCATTACCTCAGCAAAGCAACTCGACGCTTCCGTTGATGACCAGCTCCAAGGCAGCTCCAGAATCCCCTAAGCCCATAAGAGCTAGCGCCATAGTGGGCAGGACCCCTGCACGGACCTGGCCAGCTTGACGGCACCTTTCGTCAGCCTCTCTCAGCCTGCTGAGCCAAACACCCAAACCGTCGAACCTACCTTACCTTAGCATTCGGACACTTCAACCTTTGACACGATCATCACCACCACGGAACCCACGTCTCTCCATTTCCTCTCCACGAAACCACAACGAGGCAACCTTGTCAATCGACCTCCCACAACATCAAATACCTCCCGACGTTCCACGCCCGTTGCCGACATCAATCCCCGACAACCGGTACACCAACCCAATCACCCCGCAACAACATATATACACACACACACACACACACACAACCACCACCACCAAAAATGGCAGACCGCAACCTCCAACAAGTCCTCACCCAGCTCAAATCAAAGGGCTCCTCCCTCCCCTACCCCGAATCCTCCGCCCTCCTCTCCAAAGCAAAACTCCACCTCCTCCAGCTCAACGCCCTCACCCCCTCCAACCCCAAAACCTCGCCCCAGCTCCTCGCCCTCGCCCGCGAGACCTACGAGCTCGGCGCTCTCGCCTCCATCCGCGCAAAGAACCCCGACGCCTTCACCCGCTACGTCCAGCAGCTCCAGCCCTTTTACGAGCTCCCCTCCAACCTCCTCCCGCCCAACGTCCCCGAGCGCAACAAGGTCACCGGCCTCTACCTGCTCCTGCTCCTCACCCAGGGCCGCTACGCCGAATTCCACTCGGAGCTCGAGAGTCTTGCGAACCGCGAGGGCGGCGGCGATAGCAGCGCCGTCGAGGGGGACAAGTACTTGGGCTACCCGATTCGTCTTGAGAGGTGGTTGATGGAGGGCAGCTACGATCGCGTATGGAACGCCCTCAAGAGCCGTGAGGTGCCTAGCGAGGAGTACGGTGTCTTCTCAGAGGTAATGCCCCCCCTAACCCGTTCACAAATTTGCCTCATCACTCCAAAATGATCCTCAAAAGCAGAAACACTTGATGCTAATTCCGTGGTTTCTTAAGATCCTCACCTTCCAAATCCGCTCCGAAATCGCCTCAAGCAGCGAGCGCGCATACCCCAGCCTGCCCATCAGCTCCGCCAAATCCCTCCTCTTCCTCGACTCCGAGGGCGACGTCATCTCCTTTGCCCAGGCCCGCGGCTGGATTCTGAAGGAGGGCCACATCTTCTTCCCAGACACCGCCGAGGGCGTCGCCGCCGAGGACGGCACCACCGAGAAGGAGATGAGCCAGATGGTGATAGAGAATGCGCTGGGATACGCCAGGGAACTGGAGACCATTGTGTAAACCCCGAGAATTTTACATGATTTGGAGGAAACGGGTTGTTTTTGGTTGTATTAATATCATGCGATTAGACCATGAAAGAGGAAGCTCGGATACAGGAATCCAAGCTGGGCGTTAACGATCTCCATATGGGCTTGCTATGCGGCGTGAAATGTGAATTTGAGAATCCCGGTACTCCAGGCAAACAGCGAGTATCTGTACTACTCATACGGCTGGGCAATGCATTGTCCCAGAAACCAAGCTCTCAAATCTACGTCGACACATCAGAGGTCATGGATCAAATGATGACATATATTCGTCTCCCACAAAACTATTGCTAACAATCAAGAGCCCGGGGTTTTCATCAGACACTCCAGTCTGTCTACTGTAAACTTTTCCCAAGACCATTTCCCCCATCGGCCGAGCGTTACTGCACCAATCATGCAGCCTTCACCCCATCATGGGTCGACATCTATTATACTAGCTAGCTCTTTTACGCAAAGAGCTTCAGGCCACTGCCGTGCTTGCCAACCTCGCACACCCCGCAGACCTTGCAAACGGTGCCCTTGTACTTGCTGTGGTACTTGGAGCCGTCGAAGGCGCACTCTTCGTAGGAAGTGCCGCTGTAAATGGGTGAGTGGCTGGCCGCGCAGATATCAAACTCGGCAAACTGGTCAAACTCGATTTCAATCGCATCCGAGGGGTTGCGCTCGCATTGAGCCTTGGCTTTCTTGGCCTGCAAACGGCGTTAGTCGGGAGATTTTTGGGATGCAAGGGCTGTACTCACGTTTTCGGTCAGCTTGCTGGAGCCGCCATTGGCAATAATGCGATTGGCAAAGCTCAGTGCTGAACCGTAGTTCTTGTTTCTTATCGCCAATTGCATCGCGTTGTGCAGGGCCAGCTGGCGATGAGGAACCTCAATCTTGGGGATGGTAAAGTAGGCTGACAGCTCAAGGTTGCGCTTGAGCTGCTCACCAGTTGTGCCGAGTTTGCGACGGCTGAGCTCGATCTCCATGGCGACGGCGTACTCGCTGGCGGATGTGATGAGCTTCTTTGCCTCGGCGACCTCGCTTTCGCTTGTAACGGCGTTGATTAGGATGGCGTGGAGGATACCCTTGAAGACCTGGAAACCGTCCTCGAGCTTGTTCGTCTTCATCGAGTTGTAACCCTGCTGAAGGTCGTTGGTTGCCAGGAACTCGAGATCCCTCGGTACAATGGGCAACACCTTTCTAGGGTCCGTCTCTTCAATCGTACGTCGTACATAGTTGACCAACGGGGGAAGGTTTGCAGAGGCCGGGAGATACGTTTTTGATGCCTGGTAGACTTCGAGGAAGCGGGGCTTAAGCGGCGCAAAGTTGACTGCTCCGACTTGTCTGTTGAGGAGTTGCATTGCTGACTCAAATGAGCCACCGGCAACATGATCCACAGCCAGAGGAGAGTTACGAGCCCAGAGTTCGGCCTCACTGCTTCCAGCGCCACCAGCGTCGGCACTGTCAACGTTGACAAAGTCGCCCTCAATCTCGGGGACGACATCATCGCCGAGATCCCAGCCTGCCGCGTCCTCGTCGTCATCGACGTCGATGAGGTTGCCATTCTTCTTCGCAACGACATCGTCCTCGACAGCATCGTCAAAGCCGTTGGCAGCTGCAGGTGCATCCTCCAAAGACAGTCCCTCAACCTGGCCAAGCAGGGCCTTCTCGAAGGTGGATTGGGAAGTGGCCTTGGTAGGCCAGTTTGCCTTGAAGGTGGGGACGACAGGCTTGGGGGGCGTCAGAGCCTCCCCAATCGTAGGCGTCTCCAATTGGTCCTCGGTGAGACCAGTGGCCTCAAGAATAGCCTGGCACTCCTCCTCCAAGCCGTGGGACTTTGCGGTCATGTATGCCAACGGGTCTGTGTCCTGTTAGTAGAAGTCTGAGTACTGCTTGCATTGCAACAACTTACAGAGATCGATTTCCTTGAACATCTGGATTCTGTCCTCAACCTCGCCGAGGTAGAGAGCGTTCTGGAAACGTGCAGTAAAGTCACCTCTGTGCTCGGCAATCTTGGCCATACGAGCCAGCTTAGAGTGGTCACCAGTAGACAGGTACAGGAATGACAGCTTGTCGAACTGCTTAAGCTTTTGGTAGGCCATTTCGACGACCTGGTGGTTTCCGTGGGCCAAAGCCTCGGCGCTCAGCCTCTGCCAAAGCTTAGGACGATCCAGCTCCTTTGCAGTCTCGACCGCAACGTCGAGGTTTCCGCACTCGATTGCGAGCTCGAAGCGGGTCGCGGGGTCCTGCACGAACTGCAGAGCAATCTCAGGGTATCCCTTCTTCTGAAGGTAGGAGATGATGGATTGACCAACGAGACTGGAGTTCTGGATGATGTGCAGCATCTCCTCGTAGTTACGCTTGACGAGGGCCAGCTTGAACCGGTATTCAGTGGGATCGACGTGGAGAACCTTGGGCTTGGCCGCTCTATCAAGGCAGTAAACGTTACGGCCCTTGACACGGACCAAGTAGACAGTCTGGTCCAGGGTGCGGACGATACCGTTGTCGCCATTGAGGAGCGTGTACTTGATGTGGTTGAGGGTTGAGTACAGCAGAACACCAGCGTCGTCCCAGGTTGCACTCTTGATCCGGATAGTCTCGTGCAATGTGCT
The DNA here is from genome assembly GCF_030913505.1 of Colletotrichum phormii. Classification (NCBI taxonomy): domain Eukaryota; kingdom Fungi; phylum Ascomycota; class Sordariomycetes; order Glomerellales; family Glomerellaceae; genus Colletotrichum; species Colletotrichum phormii. Next base: position 363,518 of record NW_026851449.1, read on the forward strand.
GACCTGCTCAAGGGTCTTCGTCACGATGGTAACGTTATGCTTGCTCAAGAGTGCCGCGTACAGCCCGTCGTTCGACCACACAACGTACTTGACACCGTTAACAGCCAACTCAGCGACGCTCTTCTTCTGTTGGATATCGTAGAGATGAACGACGGTGGGCGTGATGATGAGGAGGTTGCCGGTACCACCGAAGTAGATGTCGCTGGTTCCGACGGGAGGCTTGAAGGAACGGGTCGTGTTGTTGGAAAGATCCTTGATGTCGATTGTCTGGCTAGAGGTGTTCAGCACAGCGAAGCGGTTGCGCGCGACGAAGATGGCTGAGTTGCCCTGGCCGCGCTTCGACTCAGTGGGCTCAATGGCCCCGGAACCATCGCGAGGAAGGTTGATCAGTTCGTAAGATCCGCTGTCGGAGGGGGAGGTTACGAGAACGGAGCGCTCAGCCGGGTTGTACGACAAGGTGCGCGGCGGGGTCCAGGGGCTTCCAAGCTTCTTGAGGGAGAGCAAAGTCGGGCTCTCGGTACTCTTCTGGAAGTCGTAGGATCTGACATGCTTCTCCTTGGTGATGTAGAAGAGATTGTTCTGGTATACGGACGATGCCGGTCTCTCTCTCTCCAGCTTGAAAACCATGACACCGTTGTCATGGCCAGCAGCGAACAAGTTGATCTCGGGGTGGGCGGCAATAACCCAGAATCGGTCGTTCTCGCGCTTGAAAGACTGCACCGCAGTGCGCTTGTTGAGGTCCCAGACACGGATGGTCTTATCTTCGCCGACGGACAGGATCAAGTCTTGGTGGGGGTGGAACAAGCAGCCGGAGGCGTTCTGGAAGTGTCCCCTGCAGGTATCGACCTCCCAGGCCTTCGTTTCGCTCATGCGCCACAGCTTGACGAGTCGGTCGTCGCCAGCAGACACAATTAGTGGCATAGTCGGGTGGAACGCAACCCAATTGACACCACGGTCATGGCCTTCCAGGACAAACTTGACAACAGCATCGGTGTTACCAAACATGTCGGTCTGGTTCTGGTTCGCGCGCGCGACCTGATCTTCGAAGGTCATCGATGTCGGAGCCGAGTGCTTCTTGCGCAAGCCGGAAATGTCCCAGACGCGGACAGACTGGTCGAGGGAGGCAGAGACGACGAGGTCTTCCTTCGGGTGGAATTGGGCGCACATGGCGTAGTGGTTGTGTCCTGTCATGGTGCAGACTGCGAATCAAGGTCAGTCACGCTCACGGGTATTGCGGGATCCTAAGGGTTGGGCGCACTCAGGGAGCGGTTTTGCCAATTCCATATCCTGATAGTCTGATCGTCGGATGCTGACAGAATCCATGGCAACTCATGATGGAAGAAGACGGTGCGAACGTAGTCGAGATGGCCGTTTAGGGTGAAGAGGCATCGGCGGGTCTGGTAGGACCAAACCTTGATCTTGTAGTCGTCGCCTCCAGAAACGAAGAGGGGTTGTGTCTTATGGAAGTCAATTCCTCGAACCGGGCCATCGTGCTCTTCGAATCGATCGATCAATGTTCCCATGCGGTAATCCCAAAGCTGAATCGTGGAGGAGTGAAGTGCGACGAGGATCCATGGTCTGGTAGCTGTTCGTCAGCAAGGGGGCAGACTTGGTAATGGGAAGCTATGAGTTGAAAGCTCACCTCTTGGGGTGGAAGGCGATGCCCTTTGCGCGGGAAGACTTGGACTCGAACTGTACACTACGTGAGCAATGGACTCGAACAGAGCATAGAATCTCATTCGAGACCCAATGCGCCGAGGGCGGAGCGTACCTTGGTCAACATGCCCGAGGAGGCCTGCATTTTGGCGGGGAGGTGAAGCCGGAGCTTCTAGCAACCAGCAGGGGGGGAAATCAGGCGGCACCTCTGGTAGGAAATGGAATCAAGTGCAAGCCAGCTTACCGACCAAGAAAGGCTGCAGCTGGAATCGAAGGGGATGGTGACATTCACGAGGTCACGAAGAGGACGCGGTGAAGGGGTTGGATGCGTAGAAGTATCCGTAGCGAGGTAAGGTAGAGAGATACGTAAAGGCCACTTCCTCGTCTCAGAGCCCCTAGTAACAATTCCGCTTCGTGGCCATCTGTAAAGTGTGGGTTATTTCTGTGGGTCCATTGGCGCCGATTGACAGGAGCTCCCGCATCAGAGTTCCGCCGACCACCGTGTCCTCACCGCCCGCCTGTGCTTCTGCACCTTACATAATCTGGAAGACACCATTCACTCTACCTTTCAATGAGGTGCCATGCACTGCCATGCTACCAGATGCGGGTCTTGAACTTGGCGAAGCTGAGGTAAGCAAATGCCCCTCCAATAGGCCCGTTTTTCTGCCGTTCCTCCCCGTGGACCTAATACCCCTGACGTCCCTAGGTAGGAGACCAGACGCTAGTCTACTTTGGTACAGCTCTTTTGTCAATGTGTTCAGAAGGTGCCGTCACTTACACCGGCCCCGGACTGAGCAACTCCTAAACCGTATTACCTACGAATACGTTTGGCCCGCCTAAACGGAATTCCTCTCTAGAAACCCCTCCAAGCATTCTTGCACCCGCCATGCGACAGAGGCGATAAATAAAACACCTTCTTCGGCGTCCCTGCCCTTTTCCTCCAAGTCCAAGACACTTTCTTTCAGAAGCTGTCTGCCTTAAATATTCACCCAACCTTGCCGTCCACCTTCTTGGCAGGAAGAAACAAGTCGTCGGGAATTCCTTCCACCCGGTCTCGACTCAAAAGAACCCCAATTCGCTTTCTCTCGACCCCCCAAGCCAACAACTTGTTGCAAGTACCGACCAATCTGGAGGACAGCCTTGCGCCGGCCGTCGCGCTCCCTCCTTCACCATGGTGCGGTTGTCGCAACTGCCAGTGGGCTTTGGCCTATCGCTGTTGGCAGCCGTCAATGTCGCTGCGGTCCCCTCTGTGACGGTGGATATGAAGGCTGCCTTCCCGTCTGGCCCCTATCTTCTCGAGCTGCTGTAAGTGAATTTGTTCAATGCTTACCCCTTATTTCTCTCACTGCTGGCTAACACAATCGTTCTAGTGAGACCGCTGCGGGTGAAAACGCAACTGCCTACTTCCCTCTCCTCGATCGCATTGCCAGCGGCCACTTCAGCGAAGCCAAGACTGATAAAGAGGTCTACGACAAGTTCCTCCACACACTAAACGAGGATGGCCACATCACCACACCTGACGCCCTATCTACCTTCAAGCTGGCCCTTTCCTTGCGGACCGCCGCTCCTCGTATTGAAGCCCACTATCAATACTACCGGACCGCTGTAGAGCCAAAGCTCGGAGCCAAGACTCAAGATGGCTGTGAAATCTGGGCCGAGCAAGGAGGAAAACAGTATTGCACTCCGTCTCTAGACAGCGCCAAGGATTCGACGCTGGACGGCGCGAAGGTGCTGCCTTTCGACCGAGTTCTAGGATCTGGCAAGGAGGCCATCTTATACGCAGACCCGACTTCGTCTTCTTTCGGTTCTTTCCACAAGGCTCTGGCTCAGAAGGCTCGCAATGGAAAGCTCGAATACCGTCTGCGTTACACAAAGCCTCCTGGAAAGTACGAGGAGCCTCTACCCGTCAGCGGGTACGGAGTCGAGTTGGCCTTGAAGAGGACCGACTACATCGTCATTGATGACCGAGAGGCGCACCAGGATGACTCGCAGAAGGTTGTCAAGACTGAGGAGGTCTTGGACGCTGCAGAAGAGGTGGCTGACCTGAAGCCGCTATCAAAGTCCGAGGTACAGGAACTTGGTCTGAAGGCAGCATCTTTTGTCATGCAGAGCCAGAACCCCTTTGAGACGCTCGTCAAGTTGTCGCAAGACTTCCCTAAGTTCTCGACCTCCATCGCCGCTCACAATGTGTCTGCTGAGTTCCTCGCCGAGCACCAGCTTAATCGCCAACAATTGGTTCCTAGCGGTATGAACGTGCTTTGGATGAACGGAGTCCAGCTCATTGAGCGCCAGATTGAGGCATTCACCATCATTGATCTCCTCCGCTGCGAGCGCAAGCTTATCGACGGCGTTCGCGATCTTGGCTTTACGGGAGGCCAAGCTGTGTCTCTCCTTGGCCATCCCAAGGTTGCCGAGTCCAAGTCAGACGAGGAGCCCCCGCGCTTCGACTGGACGGATGACCTTGAGGAGGAGCAGGTCATCATGTTCCTCAACGACCTCGAGAAGGATGAGCGTTACCAAGATTTCCCTGATCAATTGACTTCGGTTAGTCCGAGCTATCCCTCTCTACCAAGTCCCAGATGCTAACTTACCCCAGCTCCTTCAGCGTGTTTACCCTGGCCAGCTGCCTCCCATCAAGCGCGACATCTTCAACCTCATCATCCCAGTTGACTTCTCCAAGATGGAGGATCTCAGCGTGGTGGCTCAGATGAACTCCTTCGTTCAGCGGAAGCTTCCTATTCGTTTCGGTCTGGTTCCTCTAACGCCCACTGAGGAAGCATTCCAAATCAGCAAGGTTCTGTACTATCTCCTCGACAACTACGGCTTAGATGTCTTCATTGAGTACCTCGATGCTGCTATGCAGGCTTCCAAGACTGAGAAGCCGGACCAAGGCTCGTTCGACAAGGCGATCCAGGACCGTGAGCCTCTTCCGGATGCGGATTCGAAGATACTTTCTTTTGCCGAAGTGGTGGAGTCGGACGAGCTCGATGGCATCGTCAAGCTGGCCAAGAACTGGGCAAAGAGACTCAACGCAAACACGCCCGTTCCACCCGTCTTCATCAACGGTATTCCGGTTCCTCGCGAGAACAACTGGCTTCAGGCAATGAGCATGAAGGCTTCCAGTGACTTGCAAGCGATTCAGCGCGCCGTTTATCTGGGCATGGTTGATGAGAAGAGCTGGATTCCGGACTTCTTCCTTGAGAAGGCCGTCAAGCGTCGCAACACCTACATCTACCCAGAAGATGAGAAGTCCCTGCAGGTCCTCGATGTCAACAAGATCTACACCGACTATGACGGTCTCTTCAGCAAGGTCCCAGTGATTGAGGCTTATGCAGACTCGACGAAAGAGAACTGGGCTGTTCTGACGGTAGTGGGCGATTTCACCTCCGACGAGGGAGCAAACCTTCTTCTGTCAGCTTTGGCTTTCCGTCGCAACAACCCTGGCGTGCGTCTTGACACCGTTCACAACCCTTCAGCATCTGCCTCAGCTTCTAGTGTAAACACGGCATTGAAGAATGGCGGTGACAAGTTTGCTGAAGCTGAGACTGTTTCCGATATCAAAGACCTCCTCAAGGCCGCCACTAGTGATTCGGACGCAATCTACACTGCGGCCCTCAATGAGTTCCTCTCCTTCGCCGCGGTTAAGCCGGGTTCCAACCTACTTATCCTCAATGGCCGTGTCGTTGGACCTTTCACTGAAGATGACCCCTTCCAAGGCGATGACTTCCAGTTCCTCTTGGAGTTTGAGCAGAAGGCCCGTATCCTCCCCGTCTACGCAGCTGTGGATGAGCTTGGATTGACAGACAAGATTTCTGGCCCTCTGGCGGCTGCTAAGATCACGTCAGTCACGGCGCTGTCAACCATCTCTGACCTCCCTGCTGGCATTTTCGAGTCTGCGCCATCATTGCGTGTCAGTGCCCACGATGCTTGGAACTCAACCTACACTGCCATTGAAATTGGAAACCCCGAGACATCAAGCATCCATTTGGTCGGTGTTCTCAACCCTGCCAGTGAGCAGGCGCAACGGTGGGCGCCTATCCTCAAGGTTGTCGCCGAGCTAGAGGGCGTGTATCTGAAGCTCTTCCTTAACCCGAAGGATAAGATTGACGAGCTGCCTGTGAAGAGATTCTTCCGATACGTGCTTGAGTCAGAGCCGACGTTTGATGAAGCTGGCAAGGTTCGCGCACTTGAGGCATCCTTCAAGAGCTTGCCCTCCGAGGCTCTCCTTAATGCCGGCATGGACGTCCCACCATCCTGGCTCGTTGCACCCAAAGTCTCGCCCTTCGACCCGGACAACATCAAACTCAGCGCCATCAAGTCGAACGTGCACGCCTCATACGAGCTTGAGAGTATCCTCATTGAAGGACACTCTCGTGAGGGAGGACAGTCGCAGCCTCCCCGCGGCGCGCAGGTCGTTTTGGGCACCGAGAAGGAGCCTCACTTCGCCGACACCCTGATCATGGCCAACCTCGGATACTTCCAATTCAAGGCAAACCCAGGCTTTTACAACATCAAGCTCAAGGAGGGCAGGAGCACCGACATTTACACCATCGATAGCATTGGTGCGAAGGGATGGGCTCCCGTGCCGGGCGATGAGGGTACCGAGGTGGTGCTGATGGACTTCCAAGGCACGACTCTGTACCCTCGCCTGTCACGCAAGCCAGGCCAAGAAGAGTCTGACGTGCTGGCCGAGCCTGAGAACAACAGCATCGTCGGCCGCGGCCTCAAATTCGCCGAAGGCATCTTGGGCAAGAAGAAGTCAGCATCTGACGAGGAGCACGCCGAGATCAACATCTTCTCCGTCGCCAGCGGCCATCTCTACGAGCGCATGCTCAACATCATGATGGTCAGCGTCATGAAGAACACCAAGCACACGGTCAAGTTCTGGTTCATTGAGCAGTTCCTCTCTCCCTCCTTCAAGGACTTCATCCCGCATATGGCCAAGGAATACGGCTTCAAGTACGAGATGGTGACCTTCAAGTGGCCTCACTGGCTGCGTCAGCAGAAGGAGAAGCAGCGCGAGATCTGGGGCTACAAGATCCTCTTCCTTGACGTGCTCTTCCCCCTCTCCCTCGACAAGGTCATCTTCGTCGACGCCGACCAAATCGTCCGCACCGACATGATGTCCCTCGTCAACCACGACCTCGAGGGCAAACCCTACGGCTTCACCCCCATGTGCGACTCCCGCACCGAAATGGAAGGCTTCCGCTTCTGGAAACAGGGCTACTGGGCAAACTACCTCCGCGGACAACCCTACCACATCTCAGCCCTCTACGTCGTCGACCTCCGTCGCTTCCGCGAGCTCGCCGCGGGCGACCGCCTCCGCCAGACGTACCACTCCCTCAGCGCCGACCCCAACAGTCTCGCCAACCTCGACCAGGACCTGCCCAACCATATGCAGTTCCAGATCCCCATTCACAGCCTGCCGCAGGAGTGGCTGTGGTGCGAGACGTGGTGCTCCGACGAGAGCCAGCGCGCCGCAAAGACGATTGACCTCTGCAACAACCCGCAGACAAAGGAGCCCAAGCTCGATCGCGCACGGCGCCAGGTGCCCGAGTGGACCGTCTACGACGACGAGATTGCCGCGCTCGACCGCAAGCGCAAGGGTCTGCCCGCTGAGGCGCCCAAGGTTGTCGTGGACGAGTCTGAGCAGAAGCCTGCTGTCGTCGAGGTGGAGAAGAACACCAAGAGCCGCAACTGGGAGGAGCCGCCCTCGGAACAGACCCATGACAGAGACGAGCTATAGACACACATCAAGACTTTTTCTAGGTACGATTCTTGTGTAGAGTTGCGCGAAGCATTGAGCATTATATAGAAAGACAGGGAAAAAACGAACAATCGGATTTCATGAAATGTTCTCTTATTTTGACTTGATCTTGAAGGTAGAAACGAAACGCTCGACATGCCCACCACGTCTTTTCTACAAATGTGGATATTTCTAGCTCATGTAATATGTTCATACGGACCTCTCATAAAGTCCAGTGTATCAAGCAAAGCCCCCGTAACACCTTTGCCATTTACGAATTCATACGACGCCAAACACCCTCTGTTGACTTCTTCAAAGACAAAGAAGCCACATGTTCATAATACATGCACATACCCCTTCCGTCAAAGACAACGCTCTAATGCGAAATATACTGGAACACAGCAGACACCTCTGGCTCCCCACACTCCTGCCTCAGCAGCAGATCCTGAATCGGTTTCAACCCCTCATTCACAAAGTGATTCCACGTGCTCGTGTCGCCGTACAGCATGGCAGGCGACTTCATATACTGCCTGCCATCGGGCTTGCACCGCTTACACTTGAACGTGTCGTGGGTATCAGACTTGGTTCCGGGCCGGTACTGGAACAGCTCGCGCAGACTGCCGAGCGAAAAGTGCCGCTCAACGTCCTCGGCTGAGTCGACGACGCAACTGGACAGCGATTGCTTGTGAGACTGGCGCTGGAAAATCTTCTCCTCAATGGTGCCCGTGGTGATGAAGCGGTAGACGAAGCAATCCTTCTTCTGGCCGTCACGCCATACACGAGCGAGAGCCTGTTGATCTGCGGCGGGGTTCCAGTCGGGGTCGAAGAGGACCAGGCGGTTGGCGCCGATGAGGTTGAGACCGCAGCCACCGGCCTTGGAACTGAGGAGGAATACAAACTCCTCTCCGTCTGGGTTATTGAACTTGTCGACAAGCTTCTGACGCTTGTTGACGTTCATGGTGCCGTCAAGACGCAGGCAGCCGTAAGCGCGGTTGCGGCAGAGCTTCTCGAACAGATCAAGCGTCGATGTGTAATTGCTGATAAGTACAATTTTGTCGTTTGTGTCCTGGCGGATACGGGCGAGCATGCGGTCAAGGACTTGCATCTTGCCTGAGTACCACGGCTTGATATCTCTATCTCTGCCACGCGCCTCTTTGGGTACATAGTCGTCGGGGTAGCAATTTTCTGAGCCGGGCAAATCATCCGAAATATTGAGCAGATCAGGGTGGTTGCAGAGCTTCTTGAGGATATTGATGGCTTTGAGGGGTTGACTGCCCTTGCCACGGAGAAGCGCCTGAATGTCCGGACTGGTGATGAAGTAGTTGTAGAGATCAAGCTGAAAGGGTGCAAGATTGCAGAACACAACATGCTCATACTTGACGGGCAGGTACTTGGACAGGATGTCGTTTGTGCGGCGAATGATGAACTTGTTGACAATGCCCAAGAGCTCAGCCAGGCACTCGTCACCCTTTTTCCGTTCAGACTCGAGTGCGTCAGCGTCACGTCCGCGGAGGATCGGAAGCTCGAATCTTTTGCGGAACTCCAGACGAGTACCAAGCAGATCCGGATTGGCAAAGCTGATCAAGGCAAAGTACTCGGATAAGTCGTTCTGGATGGGAGTTCCGGACAATATGACTCGTCTTGTGACATTCAGGTTATTGAGCGCACTGAAAGTCTGACTGTCTCCGTTCTTGAGGCGATGACCCTCGTCGCAAAGCATCAGGCCGATCTTGGTGTGCTTCAACTCCTCAACGTTGAGACGCAGGGTCTCGTAAGACACGATAATGACCGGTCTCGTGACTGCTCTGCCGCTCGCAATGGCCCACTGACGCAGCTGTCGCGTCAGCTCTTCCTTTGACGCCTTTCCGTCGATTGCAAAAGGCGTGACGGCATCAGCGCCAAGCCACTTGACCAATTCGTTGGCCCAGTTGCGCACCAAACTGGAAGGGCATGCAACGATGGCCTTCTGGATGGTACTCTTTCCAGCATCCGGGGATTGCTTCAGGAGAGTCCAGAGCAAAGTGATACATTGAAGGGTCTTGCCGAGACCCATCTCGTCTGCCATGATGCAGCCATTGGCCTTCTCCTCAATCATGCCAGTGACGCATCTGTACATGAACTTGACACCCTCAACCTGATGTGGTCTCAGAACCTTGGCCAGTCGTGGATCGATGACGACGGGAACCCGGGGGTGCTCTCCTTCGACCTTCTTCTTGATTCCTAGGATCTCAGCCAGACTCTTGTGGACGAGAGGCGCGTCAATCTTAGTCTCGGCCTCAGCATCTTTCTTGTCTTCCTTCTTTTCGGGCTCTTTGGGCTTATCGTCGATGGTCGGGTCGTAGAGCACAATGGAGAACTCGCCACTGGGGTCGTGTAGCGGCTTCGCAATGAATTGTGCTCCAGTGCGCAGACCAAGTGTTGGTGGAGGTCGGTTCGGGTTATAGGCACTCGAATCCTTGTTGATCAAAGGCACCGAGAATGCTTTGCGAAACACAGTTGACTTGTCCTTGGCCTGAAATATGGGAAATCTGTTCGCATCTCGATTCGCTAAGGCCAGGCGATCGGCATTTGTGTAGGGCTTGTCGGCGTCGGTCTCGCCATCAGCACCCTTGTAATCGACCCTTCTCTTCTTTCGTGCCGGTCTGTCGGTTGCGACTGTTCTCGTTGCTGATCCGGGACATTTGAACGGTCTTGACAGCTTATCAACTGACTGAGGAGTCGGCCATCTCTTAGACGGCACGTTCTCCTTGTTCGCGATCGGGGTGGCGGTGACGTCGACGGTCCTGTAGAGGGGTTAATACAGTGCCGTGTTAGTTGGAGAGGCATTGGACTAGAATTGCGTACATTTTGAGCCGCGATTGGTGCAGTAGCAATGCTGCGGTTGCAGAATATGCGCAGTCCCGGGGTGGTTATTCGCAAAGACCAGCAGAGGAGTTGCGGATGAAGATGGAGGAAAAAGAATAAGACCAATATTCCCGGTCGAGGGCCCGATGTTGATTTGGGGCAAAGCGCGACCCGACCCGCGTCGCCACTCAAACACGCTTTCACGTGCACCAGGCCCCAGGGCCCATCTATTTAGTCTGCTTACCTCACCAATGCTTACTTAAGACGTCCGCCACTTATTGCCCTTGCCCACTTACACCCGCATCCTCCACCTCCAACTCGCAGTTATCGATCCTAAAAAGAACAACTTCACAAGACATTCAACGACAACCTGGCGCGTCATTCTCTTGGACGGCTTTAATCCTTCGTCAGTTTTCAATGTCAAGCGACATGCTTTGCTACCAAAAATGTCTTCAATGATTGACCAATTGTGCGGCGCAGTCAAGCCGTGCGTGAGAACCAAAGTTGGCGCCGTCTTAGTCTTGCTCCTAACGATGCAGCTGACGATTCTTCCAAAGTCATACGTGGCTAATTAAGTCATGATGTCTGGCTTACATTCAATTTGGCAATTACAAAAGCGTTTGAGTCCCCGTACAATCCTCTCTATCTAGTGAGGATTACGAGAAAGAAAATACCGTGTAGGATGCTCCCCGGTCTACAGCCATGTCGTCTGGGACAGCAAAGTTCGAATACAGCCACTGTATCGGCAAGGAAACCATTCGTCTTGTGCGCATCCTAGGTTGCGGCGCATCTCAAGATGAATCGTTGCAGCTTTTACTCGAAGAACACGCTGTTGCTGACCTGCCAGCATACCGAGGCCTCTCATACACATGGGGTCCGCCCCTCGCAGAAATGGAGCCCGCTCGGCAAATCGAACAGCAGCCCGTAACAATATCAGTGATACTCAATGGCCACAGTTTTGACGTGTTTCCGAATCTTTACGATGCATTGTGCTGGATCAGAGCGCACAACTCCTGCGACCTGTACTGGGTCGATGCCATCAGCATCAACCAGGCCGATGACATTGAGCGCAGCATTCAAGTTGGCATCATGGACCGCATCTACAAAAAGGCCACCCGCGTCGACATATGGTTAGGCTCCGTCACCGAAGACCACCACCCGGCTGAGGTATCCAGACTTGTTCGTACAATGGCCGAGAATACCCAGCGAAACTTCAGCTTCGACCAGGAAAACTCCTTCTTTGACGACGATGCTCTGAGCAGATACGGCCTGCTACATGTTCCCGATGACGTGTGGTACGCCTTCGTTGCCTTTTTCGAACGCAAGTGGTTCAACCGCGTTTGGGTCGTCCAGGAGGTTGCCTTATCAAAAGACGCATGTATCCTCTGGGGCAGCGATGTTATTCCGTGGGAGACAGTGGCATTTTGCTCCGACTTTTTGTATGAAAGTCGTCTGTACCAGCAGTTGTCGGAGGTCTTGTACGATGACAACCCTACGATCAAGGACGTCAAGATCGGTAGCAATTCGTCGGGCATCGTCGCAATCCAGAGGTGTAGACACGACATCCTCGACATGTGGGACAGCACCACACTGGATCACATTGTCGGCCCCCTCGCCTGCACGGGTGGGAGCAGCAGAACCAAGACAGCTGGTGCGCTCTTGTTCCTTATGTTACGCTTGACAGTCGGAGTGGAAGCCACCGACCCCAGAGACCAGGTGTTTGGTCTGCTGGGCATCCTCAACCTCCTCTTGGATCTCAGCGGCCGGACGAGGACGGAGCTGGAGGCAAACTACCGCAAACACTGCACGCCTATCAGCATATACACCGACACGGCAGTCTTCATCATGGAAGAGTGCAATAATCTGGCTCTCCTGACGGCGGTTCCCGATGACTCGGTCAAGAAGATTGAGGGCCTGCCGTCCTGGGTGCCCGATTTCTCCGCAAACGGCCCCTTCGCGTTTCTGGCGATGAGATGGCCCGCGGAGATTCCATACTTTGATGCCTGTCGTTCCATGCCGACGAACTATCGCGTCGTCGACGACCGGCTCCTCCACGTCAAGGCCTTGTGCGTCGGCACGGTAACGTTGATGGGCGAGGTATACTCTGAACTAGCGACCAACGGGAGCTTCACGCAATGGGCCGACTTCCTCTTGCAATGCGATCTCGTATATCAGCCGACAGGGCAGTGTCGAGTAGAGGCGTTCTGGAGGACATTGATCGGTGACCGAGACGCGTTCAAGCACCCCGCCCCAGACAGCCTGCAAAAGGCTTTCCACTCCTGGATCGCGGACCACGTCGTGTGGGAGGTATACTGCACCATGAAGAAAGGTGCCGATGTTGAAGAGCACATCAGCCGTCTGGAGAGCATCAAGAGACTCGCCGCATCGGATGTCAGCAAGACGGTACCCTCGTGCGACGTGATTATGGGGTATTTGAAGCAACTCAAGGAATGTGAGAAGAAGGAGCAAGTTGAGGGACTATTTGATCGCTTCAAGCACACCTGCCAGGTGTATGTGAATCTTGCGTTTGAGACGCTCTGGGAGAGGCGGCCATTCCTGACGGATAGTGGTCACATGGGACTTGGAGGCCAATCCGTGCAAGATGGCGATGGAATATGGGTGGTTGCTGGCTGTCCATCACCGCTTGTGCTTCGAGAGTTGCCGGTATCTTCTATTTCTGGGCCTTTCAGCTATCGGTTGATTGGGGAGGCCTACGTGCACGGCATCATGCACGGGGAAGCCGTTGTTGAGGATGCGTTGTGGGAAGATGTTTGCATCCAGTGACAACATCTTTGCTGATACTGTTCACAGCATGTGTCATTATTTTGAGCTACATTAGAATGTCTTCATAAGAAGATTACCATTACTTATTTAACCGAAAATCGTCTTGAGCAACGTGAAGTGATCAGTGTACCTCGGTGACTGTCCCACCGAGGCTTACCGAAAAGTCTCGGTGAGAGCTGACCCCCACAATGGGAACACTCGAGGGTACCTGCTGACACCAGAAATCAGGTGACATTGGACCAGACGGTCGGCGCCTCTTACACCTCATTTCTGCGGCCCCCAACTCCATCTCTTCAACGCGACACAACCGGCGCAAGCCCGCATTCCAACGTTCTTTGCCGGGCGCACTCTTATCTTACGGTACGCTGTGCTGACTGCTTGCGATTTCATTGACTCGCATCGAAACTCAATTGACCTCACAGCTGCATATCGACGCTCTTACCCCCCACGCCTGACGACAGCTCCATCTTCACATGCTCCGCATCAAACACCACCACCACGTCTAGGTATTCGTACGGATACGCCCGCCCGTAACGTCTCTAGTCAGGGTGGATCCCAAGGTCCCCCGGTCCCCCGGTCCCACGGCACCTCTCCGCTTTCACCAAGCTTCCCTCGGTCCCGTCTCGAACGAAACAAAGCACGGCTCCCTCGCTCTAGAGCTCTTCATCAACCCCATAATGGCTGACCCCTCCCCCTCCTCATCCTCCTCCTCTCCCGGGACCCCGCTCCGTCCACCCTCTGCCCGCATCTTCTGGATCGTCGACAACTGGCCCTCCATCCTCGGCGGCACCGTGTTCGCCCACTACGCACACTACCAATACCTCTCCCGCGTCCGCAGTCCGAACCCGAACCCGCTCAAGAATGCCCGCTTCTGGGCTCTAGCCTCTGGCGGATGGATGCTCTCCTACCTCGGCATATGCACCGGAATCGCCGTCGCCCAAGCCAAAGTCAACCACTACCTCGACCCTGAAAATCGCCTTCAATACCGCGATTTCTAAAGTGCTCGAACGCTTCTGCTAGCTACAAGCACACAATTGTTACAAGAAACTTCACCACCCCCAGCCAGCCAGCCAGCCCACCATGTCCGCCGACTTCTGGGCCGGTTACATAAGCGGCGCCGTAGGCATCATCATCGGCAACCCCCTCGACCTCCTCAAAGTCCGCCTCCAAGCCCGCCCCGCGACCGCCGCCCCCTCGACACCCCTCCCCTCCTCCCCGCGACCGCTCCCGAGCCCCACCGCAGCCGCAGCGGCATCCTACCTCCGCCACTTCGAATCCCCCGCCTCCCTCGTCACCGGCTCCGCCGCCCCGATCCTAGGCTACGGCGCCCTCAACGCCCTCCTCTTCGTCTCCTACAACCGCACAGAGGCCGCCCTCAACCGCGCCCTCAACGTCCAATCCAGCCTCTGGACGACATGGCTCGCCGGCGCCGTCGGCGGCCTCGCTACCTGGGTCGTAAGCACCCCGACGGAGCTGATAAAGTGCCGCGCCCAGCTCTCCTCCCCGCCGGCCTCGAGCTGGGCTATCACGAAGGACGTCTGGCGCGCCGAGGGGATCAGGGGTCTCTACTTTGGTGGCGTGGTGACTGCGCTGCGGGATAGCGTCGGGTACGGCTTCTACTTTTGGTCGTATGAAATCACCACGCGGTGGATGGGCGTCGGAGGCGACGGCGTGCAGGAGACGAATCTGAAGGAGGAGGCTGCCAAGGTGTTACTCTGCGGCGGCCTGGCAGGCATCGTGACGTGGGTGAGCATCTTCCCACTGGACGTCATCAAGACCCGCGTTCAGACGCAGGCGTTTCAGGCACAGGCGCAGTCACCCGAGAGGTCACCTCTGCTTGCGGCACAAGGGCTCTCGCAGCAACAGCAGCAGCAGCCGGCGAAGCGTGCAGGCGCGATACAGGTCGCGAGGGAGGCCTACCGCGAGGGCGGGATGAGAGTCTTCTTCCGCGGTCTGACGGTCTGTAGCGTGCGAGCCTTCGTCGTCAACGCGGTTCAGTGGGCCGTGTACGAGTGGGCCATGTATGAGATGGGCGAGGGCCGGAGACGGCCTGCTGCTGCCATTGAGCCTGCGGGACAAGTCATGTGAGGAATCACGACTTTGATGAAATAGGCGGTATGAGAACATGTCGGCTCCAGATGGTCGCCTTGCGGTTCCTGAATGTCACCGCAATGTTGCCGCTCGCGCGCGCACCTTGATGGAGAAAGTTGCCGAATACTCTCCGGCATCACAGACAACCACGCAACCACACAGCCACAGAATAACGAGCCTGACGAGTTGAAAATGTGATCAATTATATAAAGAAACCTAAGGCCGCTCAAGCAACTACCATAGATCTTTTAAGTACCAAATATAGACGAAATACAAAGTCACCAAACATCTTACAGTTGCAATCATGACCACGACCGAGTCCGAAACAGCTTCTCTGGCAGAAATCAACCGCGTCTTCTGGGAGTCCGCCAATCCCAATTCCCTCCAATCTTGGACCCATCCTCAAGTCATGAAGCTGACATTGAAATGACGGCAGTGCGAACGCACATACCTTTCTAGAGCAAGACTGGATCAAAATCTTCTCCGAGCAACTCACTTGCTTCCTACGCGCCCAGGCCCCGAACCTAGGTCTCCGGCCCCGGGATACAGACCCGTCGAACCCCGTCCGGCTTTTGGATTATGCTTGCGCATCGGGCGGTGCTTCTTGGGTACAGAACCTCCCTTCAAAACCATACCTGACCTTACCTTCCCTTGCCCAACATCTTCAGAAGTCTATGTACATGGCCCCTAACAAGACAACCTCATGAACTCTAGGCCCTCAGCCCCTTTGTCGACTCGATCCTCGGCATCGACATCGCCCCCGCCATCGTCCAACGCTACAACGACTGCGCGGCGCGGCTGGGATACGCTCCAGCGCAAGTGCATGCCGTGGCGGGCGATTTGTCCTCGGATGAAGAGTTGGCTAAGGAGGGGGTGTTTGATGTGGTTATCATATCGATGGCGCTTCATCACCTTGATGATCCGTTGGGGATGTTGAAATTGCTTGCGAAGAGGGTGAGGGTTGGTGGCGTGTTGATTGCTGTTGAGGGGGTGGATTATAAGCCCACAGGGCTGGAGGCAGAGGGTAAGATGCCCGAGAAGGGGGAGGGGAAGGGGGAGGGTTGGTCCGGAGGGCATGGGGGTGAGGGTCATGGAAGGGGGACTCATGAACATGGTGTTCATGAGCACGAGGTCCACCAGCACGGCGTTCTCAAGACTACGAATCAGCATCTGGTTTTCAGCGAAGAGCTTTTCAGGGGTTGGTTTCGCGATGTTGGGTGTGATGAGGGCAGGTTTGTATATGTTGAGAATGAAGAGGTTAGTCATGTTCCGGAGGAGGCTTCTGGGAAGGCTGGTGGATTGGATAGGAAGATGGCCATTGCCTCTTCAGTCAGGAAGGAGTGAGGATAGACAAGCAATGGTTTGGTAGGAATAGGATGTGTTTCTCGACGTCGATATGTCGATTGAAGCAAGACGCAACCCGGTTTCTCTCAACCAAGTTCCCGGCCACAGCCAAATCAATCAAGAACCTCGGGAGAAAGCAACCAGCACCCATAAAACGAATCCTCCTTGACTTTTCTTCGAGCAAGTTCCCTCTCCCCCAACACCATAACCCATAGCGCCACTCCGCCATCTCGACAAAGCCACACTCCAACTCTATCCTCACGAACAGCCTCGCTCGCCCATCCACACCCTCAAACCATCAAGGTCATCCATCCAGCAATGGCAAGCCTTTATGACCAAACTACTCTCCTCATTCCAACAGGCAAACGGGGGGTTCAACCCCCTCGGGCGCTTTAGCCCAGCGGTTAATATGGAACACGCAGCTGGGGCCGTGAGATTTCCACAAGTCTCTGAGGAGATGGACCTCGTCCCCTTGAGTTCGACTCCACGCTTGGGAGCTATTTTTTTGCACTTTTTGGCACCTTTGTTTTACTCCAGGGGTTCTTCTTTCAGATGTTTGTAGGATTGTTTGTTTCTATTCTTCTTTCCCTTTCGTCGTTGTGGATTTGATATTGTGTTCTCGAAACTAGTTACAGATAACATTTATGAAAATCGCTTAGAGGGGTGATGATAAAATTCCGCCCTCTCCCGTCTTCATTTTCTTTATTCTTACATTGGGTTTCTGAAAAGCCGAACATGACTGTTCCTTCATTTCGAAGTGGAGGTGATCGTGAGGCCGGCGATCACCAGATATGCCTTGGGACCGAACCTCGCTTCCTTTCCCATTACTCATGATACAATCTGGTACATGTGTAAGGCATGAACCTACCAAATGAATCGATCAAATAACAAGCGAATTCCTTTGGAGTGGAGTGAATTGTTTGTTGTCCTTCTTCCACGGGGCTACTACTAATTACCACGACCGGCGACATATGACGGCACCCACCCGCACAGGATCCCTTCTTCCGACAACTACTATCGAGAACGACCAAGATTCATACACGACATGTAAAATTAGTGTCCTTTAGAATGAGTCATGCCAAGCTCCTGGTTCTGAAACTTGCTCGCTCGTCACTCGGCGCCTTTTCTCGGAGACATTTCCCTCGCCCGGCCAGGCCGCCCCACTCCGGATCCGATCTTCTCGGCAACATTTCACGGCCTCGGAGACATCCCGCAAGGCCGCGTCTCAAGCCGGCACGCCCGTTCTTCACTTGGAAAAACATAAAAGACAATAACATGGCCTCAATGATAGCTGGATATATTGCAATCTCATCGAATACACGCAATTTAACTTCCAAGCTTATACCACATTACAACTTACATGAACACCCTCTATAAAAACCTCATCAAAGCACTCCCACTAGCAACGGGCATCGTCACATCCAACATGACAACCCCAATCCTCCACGACGTCCTCGTCATAGGCGCAGGCCCAGCAGGCCTCGCCACAGCAACAGCCCTCTCCCGCCAACTCTACACCACAGTCCTCTTCGACTCAAACCTCTACCGCAACGCCCGCGCCACCAACATGCACAACGTCCTCGGCTTCGACCACATCCCGCCCCCAACCTTCCGCGCCAAAGCTCGAGAGGACCTCAAAGCCCGCTACGCCAAGACGGTGACCTTCGCCGACGGCGTCGAGGTCGTCAAGACGACCAAGGTCCAGGACGGGCTCTTTAGGGCCGAGGATAAGCAGGGCAAGGCGTGGTTTGGACGGCGGCTGGTCCTGGCTACCGGCGTCACGGACATTGCGCCCGAGGTGCCGGGCTACGCGGGCTGTTGGGGCTACGGGATTTTCCACTGTCTGGTTTGCCATGGCTTCGAGGAGCGCGGGGCGGAGAGGGTGGGCGTCCTCGCGTTCGGGTTGACGGGGAGCGTCAAGATGGCGACGCATATCGCGTACATGGCTCGGCCGCTGGGCAAGAAAGTGACGATTTATACTCACGGTGACGAGGCTCTCGCTTCGGAGATTCGTGCCATGGCGAATAATCCCTTTACCGTTGACACACGGAAAATCACATCGATGCGCATGGCTGGCGGAGAGCACCGCACCAGCGTCACACTCACGCTCAGCGGACGAGATGGAGAAGAAGGAGAGGAAGTCACAGAGGGCTTCCTCGCTCATGCACCGTTTACAAGGCCCAACGGTCCCTTTGTGGAGCAGCTTGGGCTGGAGACGATGGATAACGGGGATATCAAGACGACTGCCCCTTTTGGACAGACGAGCGTTTCTGGTGTCTATGCCGTAGGCGACTGCGGGAATATGGTCAAGGCCGTTGCGACGGCGGCGGCGAGCGGTGCAATGGCTGCGGGTGGCATGGTCGTCCCGATGCAGATGGAGCCGAGGGTTGAGATGGATGTCGAGGCTATGGAGAAAGTTATTGGATAAAGGTCTTGTAGACGATGGAGCGTACGATAGAAGAGGTCTTCTTAGAACAGGAACAGGTAGCTTGACTCCGGAGATCCATAAATCCGGTCTATTGAAATATAAGCGAAAAGAGACGATATGCCCGAGACTTGAAATGCCGTTCTCCAAGCCCACTTCGGAGGTGAACTCCGATGATAGTCAACCAGTCAACTATGTTCCCGAACAGTCTATGGAGCCTACCACTGCGCTGAATCTTTTTAACATCTCAGGAGTATTTCGAGTAGCCCAAATGAGACCCATCACCGCTTCCTTCCCGCATCTTCGTAGCTTCACCAATCTTGCTCAAGCACGTATCCAAACCCATCGTCGGCACCAAAAAAAAACCAACCAAACAAGCAACCCTTTCCTCAAAGCCACGAAGACCGAATTACTTTTATCGTAGGATCAGTTACCCCCGTCTTGAATGCAGTAGATCTCAAAGACGGTCCGATTATCGTTCGACATGCACTAGCGTCCACCAAGTTTCTCCCAATCACCGCCGCGGCATATCCGTTGCCTCCAGGCAGCAGAATTAATTTCTCCTGCAGCTTTACCCCTTCCCCCTCCATTCCCCCGACCTTGCGACCACAAAAGTCACCACCCCCTTTTCTATGCCGAGACTCTTGTATCGTCAAATCATGCCTTTTCGGGATATCAGCTGGACGCCACATGTTAGAGGCGGTGTGGGGATGGGGTCTCTGCGCTGGTTTCCTACATCGAAGCCTAATCCGGCCGGCAACTGGACTGAGAGCCTGGGGAGCTGAAGCGGGCTGCTAGTCTCTCCGTGGAGGCTCAATTCAAAATCCGAGGCAGGGATCAAACCATTCTTTCCATGGTTTGCATGCGGATGTTGTAGAAAGAGGTTGCACCAGCCAGCAGGCGGTTACAGAAACAAATTTTTCAAGGGGGAAGCAGGTCGAACATGACGAAAGAAGTAGCTGTAACCGTCTCTACACGATTTTTTCCTTGTAATACCTACACTGAAAGGGCTCCTGAAAACGTATTCCCTCTAATGAAGCCATGAATGATGCTTGACGAAGTTTTTTGAGTAGCTTCGTCGCTGAGTAATTACCACCGCTCAAGTCCACCTCAGGCATTCGAACATACGGCGCGTCAAACCCTATCCTTTACTAACTCAAGGCCTGCCTCTTTGATACTTTTGTATTTCGAACTCCATGATACCGGCTAGGGCCCCATGTCCATGTACTCGACGAGGGCCACGGAGTACATACTCGACACCTTCTAAGCTGCCCGGTCTTGCTCGAACTGAGCGGGTCCATTGATCACTCTCACTTTTGCAACTTGGTAGAAAGTTCGCCCCTGAAGCCTTGCACCTTGGACAATCTCTGAGCTCCAAAGGTAATGCAGTATCACACCAGGCTCCAGAACTGTGAATCCATTTCTTCTTTTTGGTAAAACTAGGCTGCCCTCAAAAGCCTTGCGATGCTCATTTCCAGGGACCACTAGGCGTTTACCCGGCACTCAGAGACAGACACAAGCTGAGAATGGTCGATGTTCTAAGAATACTTCAACGTCCTCGAAGTCTCGTGCCAGATTTACCATATTCGGCCGCTTGACGTTGTACCCACCCCTTTGTCATCACCCACCGACTTCCTTCGTTGCTGCAGCCTGTTGGAAAGCCCAAGGGTTCTTGTAATTAGTACGTCGATTGTGGATTTGGTGGGAACGGGCTGGGGAGGCAGGCTTCCATTATGGGCATGCGTCCGTCGTTCTATACTTAGGTAGGCACGTTACGTGACCTGTCCGTCAAGGTCAAGAGGTGGAAATGAAGGCTTTCGTGCAATTTATGGCCAGTTTGGATTAACTTTGCCCAGAAAGACATCATCATATGCTTGATGTTTTAACTCTAGCCGAAACCTCACGAGAGATTCTCTTCTCCCCAAGCCCTGGCAAAGGCTTGTGTCGCTATTTTAAAAGGCCCAGTTCTATTCTCAGCGAATCCTTCACAGCATGACTTCTCGCAATAATGCGAGGCACTTTTATCTAAACGACCCTAAAGCTTCAGTAAAGAATAAGGATGAAAAATGATCAGCACAATCATCAGCAAGCTGAGCGAGACTTCAGCACTCGCCTCCATGGAAAAGGGGGCATGCCCACCCCACCCTAGCAGATGTAAACCGGACACCGTGAAAAGGCATCGTCGTCAAGACAAACGTGTTCACCCCCGGGTTTCTGCCTGTTCCACCAACCGCTCCCACCATCTAGACTATCAAGGAGTTTGGATCTGTGCCATCATTGTGCTCCCCTCCGGCATTGGGCCCTTCCACGAAAAGTACACTCATGCCTAGTGCCTGGTTGCTTCGTTCCTGTGTGGATACTCGACGAAAGGGGTGGTATTCCAGCCGGGATGGGATTCCTTACCGCGAAGATGAACTCGAGATTGGTTCTTGGATTGAGAGGTATTTTGAAGCATATCCGCGCAAACCGCCGGACAACGTCCTCCTTGCGATCCACATCATGCTACGTCCACTTCGAAAGAGTAAGTAGCTAGCCGTAAAGAGAGCCGCGAACAGGGACCAACATCCTCACAGGACGACGCTATCGAGATGCGTAAACGGGTGATGTGCCCTTGGGGACGTAGTTCGCAGGACTCTTCAAGAGACACATGGATGGACATCAAGCTGGTCAGCCACTAGCATAGAGACTCGTCATTCCATAACCAAGTTCTTTATTGAGAGAGATCGAGTCATCTTCAGACCCCAAGGTCAGGCATCGACAACCACCCACCGCAGTTACTCATCCCCGTGTCGTCTCGACGCCACCAGATGCCCCCATACCCATATCATCTGCAGTCCAGGTGGAACGTTACATAGGAACGGTCGTAACATCCGATACCCTGATTGCATCGCTGCTTCCCATAAGCATCCATAATATCACAGCAAATCCACCCATACACACACTTGTGAACTAACATACCAACCATAACGTGGGGTCGGGTCACAGAGGCGGTAGACCATGCAGCTACCACCCAATCTCCTCAGTAAATCATGCTCTAGAAAATTGGTCCAACGAGGACGGAGCCCCTAGACAGACTTTCACGAGGCATTACAGGCAGCAGGCGGTTGCGGAAATCATGCCATCCGCCAGGGGAGCCGGACCTGAAGACAGATGAGGCAGGCAGATAGGTGTGAATAGAGACAACCGGCTTCCCCGGGCTATGCTCCACGTCGTACTTAGTCTGCTTCAACACGTTAGATAGCACCTTTCCGAGTGACAGTAGATAGAGGCATCGTTTCTTCAGTTCATGGCATGGCAGAATACAGTGAGCGAGATTCTTTCCACTCTTTCTTCATAACATGAGGTATTGTCGAATTGTTTCTCCCGGAAAGCAAATACACGAGGGCATAGAATGGAGAGGTTTGAAAGTCTCTTGCTAAAACAGCACACTCTGAACAACCGTACACCCTCTCCATCAATAACCTCGAATTGGTTTCACCCCCATTTCCCCCAGGAGACCGGGGTCCACCAATATAACCCGCCGGCGGGCAGTTACCAAAAGCAACATTGAAAGCAACTCACAAAAATAGAAAGCAAGAAAGCGGGAAACGAAAATAAGTAGTCGCCTGCCCGTGGGCTAATACTTCTGAAATGTGTCATCCCAATTACCTCCCCTCTCCCCCTCCCCCCTCCCACCCCGCGCGCATCAACGGGATGAAACCGCGACATTCTCCCGGGGCCGTTGCCGTTTCTGACGTTAGGCACCTCCGCTCAAACCCCAATTTTGATCTTATTCAAACATTCGACTCCGTAATACCAATTGAAACACTGAACTTTTGGGTTCAAGGATACCACCGTCCACCGTGTTTGCTAGCAAAGTTGGAACGGGATGTTTCAGCATCAAGAAAACATGTCAGAAGAGAAACACTTGACACAACCGACGGGCTGGATCATGCACGCGCGCGCGGAACCCCGCGAGACAAAGGCGTTCTAGGCTCTTCAAAGTCGGAAAACATGGGTTCCCCTCTAGACATTAGCAGGTTAGAAATCTCGAAAAAGGACAATGACCATGTTTCAATATCCTCATGTAGGAACCCCCGGTGTCGGCAGGCATCATCACAACACAGAAAAAGAAAGACCTGCGGTACGCCTTGGTGAGACCGGTGCGGAAATCCTTAAACTGGGAACAAAAGCCGTGGTACTGGATGAAAGGGCTGCTGTTTCTTGGTTTGACGTGGCGTGGGCGTTGATAACCTTCCCATGTTGTTGTTTTTTTGAATAACCCGCAAGCCTGGTTACCCTGGCGTACCATATAGCCCATTAGACGAGGCATGTTTTCTTTTTTTCATTGTTCCAATGATCCAGGATTCGTTTCCTAAAAATAATGATGCTTTGTGGAATCGCCTTTGACGTGTCTTGGTTGTTTGGGGTCCTGTGTTCCTGGTTTGTGACAAAGGGTCTTAGGATGGGAGTTGTTCGTGGTTGGGAACAGGATCAAAGGGAGGGGGCCAGACAATGTAATCGTGCCTGTGGAACGTGAGTGATGGAAAAATATTATTTTGGGTGAAAGTGGAAGAGAGAACCGCGCCTCTCTCCCACGAATCAAGGCCCCCCTTCTTGTCCAAGAATTTGGGTGCATATGGATATATCCTCCATGAGAAACTCCAACTGAAAAAGAAAAACTCCATATCCAACCAAGATAGTCTAGTCATCCAGACTAAACCGCGGTGAATGCCGATTATACCCCTAGATCTCCGCGATCCAAACCCCCCCCCCATTAATGATAAACCTGTGCGCCATGCTTTGAAACAAATCATGCTCAACCACCACCACTTTGGATTTTGTTCCCCCCCCCCCCCCCCCGTTCAGCTGTAAAAGAAGAGCTCCTCGGACCTCGTAGTCATCGACCGGTGAAGGCGGGGGCTCGCGTACTCTGACATGGGTGACACCAAGACACTCGGGTTGTAAATCGTAGCGCTCATCATGCTCGCGTGGGAATCCCCGCCCTGGGCAGACACCCATCCCATCGACTCCCTCGTGCCGTAGCCCCCCAGCTGCTGGTGCAGTTGCACAGGGGTCTGAAGAGGAGGAAGAGGAGACACCACCGCCTCAGCAGTCGCCGTCGTGCTCGCCAACGCCGCGGCGGTCGTGTGTAAGTCGCCAGCCACCACCCCCGGTGCAGTGATCTGCTGGCGTTCGCCCTGGTACCACCACTGGTTCTCGAAGCCGTTGTCCACGGTGACCATTGCCGCGGACAGCGCCTCCAGGTCATGTCTCCGCCCGTCGTCCCCTCTCTCGCGGGGTACTGGCGTGGCGTTGGTGAGGGAGACGTCGCGGAACTTCATGGACAGCTCGGAGGAGTAGTCGTCGACGACCTCGGACTCGTCGGGCATGCCGAACTCGCCTGGCCACGATGACGCTGACCAAGGCATCTCGTCCTCTCCCAGTCGGAAACGTGAAGGCACTTCGGGCAATGCCTTCCAGTAGTCGGGCGCGTTCTGGGCCCGTGGTCGTTGACGAGGCAGCGCTGAGCTTCCTAGAGCGTCCGGTTCGGCGTCCCAGGGGCTGTCGTTCCATGGCGGCGGGGCAGAGCTACCTCGTTCGTGTGAGGAGCTCGATCGACTCTCTTGTCGAGATTGTCTACTGACTTCGTAGTGTGGCGGCATTGGTGGTTGCGCCTGGGGTGCATAGTACTCTTGGATGGGTGGTGTAGACCGCGTCGGTTGATGTGGTTGGGCCGAGTGGGAGGGCTCTGCTAGATAATTTGTATTCGGCGGCGGGACTTGTCTGGGGAACTGAGCGCGATCACGGAAACCACGAGAGGCATATGTGACGGAGTGTTGGTTGGGTGCATGTCTAGGTGAGAAGGAAACCCCAAACTCGAAGTGAACAAAGATCTGGGGCTTCCGGCTTGAACTCGACGCCATATCGTCAAATAGCTGAGATGGGATAGGTTCTGTTCTCCAAATGGTGCCCATAATGAAAGGGGGGGGGGGGGGGGGGGGGGGACGTCCGTGGTTGATATGAGGGACGGGAGGCGGACTCGAGAGTGGATGCCCTAGACTCGACGGCGGTCTGAGCTAGGGTGAAAGTAGGACAAAGCGGAGATAGAGTCGGATGAATGCTAAGGTATGGCAGTATGATGCGGTGCCAGTATCCGTATGTACGGGGCCGAGCTTGGGCTCGGACGCTAGTGTCAAAGGGATGTGTGTGGATGTGTGTGTGTGGATGTGTGTGGTTGTGTGTGGTTGTGTGTGTGAGGTTCTGCAATAATGGGCAAAGAATGAGGTGTGGTGTGGATGAGACCAGCAGATTTCGTGTTGGTGTGCGATGGATGGGCGATGAGAGATGTAGTCAGATCAGATGCTGCGGTTCATCCCTCCGATGTAAGCGGATGTTTACTTTAGTTTTGGTTTGAGCGTATAGAAAGCGAGGTAAGATAATACAGGAACAAGGCCGCCTAGAATGGAAGTCTGTTGTATGATATTAAGGCGAGGCGTCTGAAGGCGAGCGCGGGCGAGAAGTGGCTCCCAAAGGGATTCGAAGGAGGAGGGGAGGTTTGTGGCGGAACAAGCAAGACACCGCCCGGTACAGGCCCCCCGTCGAGGAGGGACCTTGGACCTAAGCACCTAAGCAAGCAAGCAGAGCCAGCGCAGGGTGTCCGAGAGATGGGGCAAGGAGGCTAGAGGGGCCCCGGGGGACGAGGGTTGGCTGCATCGGGTCTTGGTGGAAGGTGATGTGATGGGCAAAGGGGCGCGGCGTGAGTGTGAGTGTGAGTGTGAGTGTGAGTGTGAGTGTGAGACTTGAGTGCGGGAGGGGAGAGGCGTGAAGTGTGAGGCGTGAGGTGTGAGGTGTGAGGCGAGGCCGAGACTGTGGAGGGCGGCTGAGGCAGCAGAATTAAACCCAGTTACGCCAGTGTGAGAGTGACCCGTATCTGTGGGTAAGTATCTTACGGAGAATGGCATTGGCAGCTCATCGTTTGATGCACAGCACGGCCCCGAATGCCGGGGACCTTGCCGTATGTAGGTACTCTTCTTTGAGTGAGGGATCACTTGAGGTAAGGTACGGATAGATAGGCTATGCATCAGTACACCGACCGTCTGGGAGCAGAGCAATGAGCAGATGAGAGCAGCAGCAGCAGCAGACGATCAGAAGTGAGGACGGACTGAGAAGCATGGTACAGCCCCTCGGCGCCTCGCTTGTCTGGCAACCGTACCCGCTTCGGACGAAATGCCGCGAGCGAAGGAAGCATATGTAATTTGACGACGCAAGCCAAAGTTCCTCTTTTGCTAACAAGACAAGGAGTCAACAAGAAATGACGATGCCTCGTGAGAGAGGCCGAGTTGGCGCGACGGAGTCTGTGGACCGCGGACCGTGGTCACTGCCAACTGCCCAGATGGTGTAAGTCGCGGGGAGATCATGGTACAAGGTACTTCGGCACAAGGTACTTCGATACAGGGGGTACTCTCAGGTACGTATTGACTCCATCTTTCTCGAATCCGAATGTGAGAATCCGAACTTCATAACTTGACATCAACAACTTCAAGGCCAAGTCTGCTGCGGCCTTGAGATACATCCAAGTGCAACTCCACGACACTATTCTCTTGGTCTCAATGCTATCAACAGCATATCACTCTGGATAATGCTAGTTTTACAGCTCGCTGCCTGGCTAATCTTGCCATACATCATGCACACAGCAAGTTGCCTCTTCTACTTGTGTTCACTCATCTTGCCACTTGGACGCCTCAAACCAACGTAAAATAAGAACAAAAGACCCCTCTTCACACAATCTCTAAAGCTCAGCTCAGCTGAAGCTGCCGTTATCGGGTTCCGGCTGATGATTTGCAGTTGATCTTCGCCCCCATGCGTGCCCTCACGGCCTCCCTCCGTGTCACATCAGATCTGTGAACAACACCACTGTTCACTAAAGCGCAAGACAACGAAGCGAGCCACTGACAACTGAAATTTACAGCAAGTGAAAAGGTTGCGTCCGGCCGTGTGGCCCGACTAGTTCGGGCGTCCCGATGGTGACATTCGCCCCCCGTCCCGTCTCCATCTGCTTGTCCACCGTCCAGGGTCTCCATTTTGAGTCCGCCGATCAGCGCCCCCCCTACAGCTGCCAATCATCGCATCTGTATCATGGGGTTTCCACCCCGCCGTGACCGAGTCGGCGGATATGATTGGGCCTTGACGCGAATTGACTCTCGAGAACCAAGGTACCTAAACCGAACCCCCATCTGTGGCACTGGTCGCGTGGAACCGCATCTCGTTCATCAATCAGGCAGCCATATAAAAAATTCCCGGTACCGCTCAACTGCCATCGAAAAAATTGTGAGCGTTTCGACTGAACCTTCAAAGATGAGGGGAGAAGAAGATCCCTAGCCTTTGTGGTGTGAAATGCCTCAACTGCTGCAGCTAATGTGCTTTTGGATGTGCCATATCACCGAGTGTCCCTTGATCAGCGTTTTTTGCCCATCCCCCCTTCGTGATGGGAAAGACAATCGCCAGGTTGCGCGGGAGCGGCCATCGCATGGAAGCGGTCAGTCGAAGAGGCTTAGGAGGCAGGGAGGTGACACATGATGGAATCTTCGAATCTGACTTCCATGAGTGGATACCGGTCAGCACCCAAAAGATCCAAGGTAGCCAGCCATCTACGACCTAGTGATACTCATGACCGAAAATATCGCACAGCATTCATAGCTCTCACCCTGGCACTGCCTGGAAGGTTTATTCCAAAGTTCAAACAGGCACACGAGGGGCCATGGATTGAAGGATGCGGAACGAGCTTGGAGGGAACGATTACGAGGAAGCCAATGGGAACGCTGGGGACCGTACGTACGGAGTAGAGGAAACGCGGACCCGGTAATACGGAGTATTGACGGGAGCACCACTAATGGGCACCCTACCAATCGATAGGGGGCACCCCATTTAACCACATCAAGGAAATAGAGGGTCACTAAGCCACCACAGCCACAACAGCTACCTCCGGGCGCCGGGCGCCGAACGGAAGGAAGGCGCGCTCCTGCCTTTGCACCTGCACCTGCACCTGCCTCGCCGTACTCCGTACAATCTCCCTTTTCCACCAAGCAACTTTCCGGCGAACTTTGACCTCTTTACCAAAACAACACTTCGAGAAGAGATTTTTCGGTCGGAAAGTATACCTTTCCGTAGCGCTTCAATCAGTGCTCCAGAAGGTACTCTTCTTATTCGAAAATCCGGGGGCCAATACGCGTTTCTGTCAAGAAAAGTTGGTGTTTTGAGGAGGAAGTCGTGCAATTGCGAGGGAAAGTGCGCTCATGCGTACCTTAGGCAGGCGCGTCGAGAAGTGCACGTGTAAATCTCACGTGCCTTCCCACTATTTGCTTGAAGTGGTTAAATGGGGTGCCCCCTAACGATCGGTGGGGTGCCCATTAGTGGTGCTCATTGACGGCGTACCTGATTTGAACTCGGGGATTTATTACTTGTTTTCTGCCCTGGTCTGCCGAATTGTCTGAGTGGTTCATCAATCATCACCGAGGTATGGAAATCCATCTACCATTCTGAATGCTGATGTGTTCGTATTCCCCGACTGTTCTTCTCTATTGCCAGTATTATGTAAGCTGCCCCCATGCGCCACACCTCTCCCACCGAGCCACGTGCCTTCTTTCGCCACGTTCCACTCGGAAAGCGTGGCTTGGACTGCTATTTTTAATTCTCCCATCCTGCTAGAATTGTAATTTGGTACGGTGATGTTAGGTAAGCACATTCTCCACAAAAAACGCACACCCCTTCGGGCCCTTCCGCTTCTGCCCCGATCCCTCAACCGCAACCTCCGCGTCCGGCCCCGACATCCAGCGGCCTTCTGCCTTGGGTTTCTCAGCAGCCTAATAAGGAGCACCCCGATAATGGCACAGTTCCTTCAAATCTGGTTGCTGTCTGAAAACAAGGCGAAGCGCGATGGAAGCGCGCGCCGGCGCAGAAATAACCGCCGCAAGCGTGATCCTATACCCCCAAGTTGGGGGGGCCCCATGACGAAGGAAGCTCTGCTTTATGAGCACCGCCTCTCCGCCCATCTATTCCAAGGCGTTACTCCGATCAAGTCTTTCCTGTAGAATCTTGAAGAAAAGAATGATCCCATTTCGAGCCTGAGAATTTGGCGTGCGGGCGCGAGCGTGCCGTGCACCGAGTAGTCTTTCGTTGTTGTTGTTGTTGTTGTCGTCGTCGTCCGGTCCGAGGATTGTGGACAATGACCTGCCTTCGCTTCCGACGATGCGGATACTTGAAGTGAGAGAAGGGTAGCGTGCCTATCTCGTGAGCATGTGTCTCAAAGTAAAGCCCCATAAGCAACTAAAAGGGTCTACACGAGATACTTGCGGCGCAGTCACACGCTTTCTCATGCCAAAACACACCCGCCATGTCCAGCCCCTTCCCGAGCTCTCAAGCACTCCATCTCCTATGGAGACTCCAGGGCCCGTTGGCGGAGAACATCTTCGTCGTGCGAAGCTGGGACACCCGCCAGTCCAGACGATGATGGCTGTGTCTATGGAGAGTGGCTAGACGACGACCTTGCCAAGTCAGAGGATAGTAGCAACAGCGATGGGGAAGAAGAAGAAGAAGAAGAATACGATAGCGGCGATGGAGAGCTCTTGCGCTGCTGCGACACAGACCGACCAAAAAGCGCATAACCCCTCGTCATCGAGGCGTCCAACGCAGAATACATCACCGTCCATGACTACGTCTCGGCGCTGCACCCGTGACTGATGGAATCACGGCAGGACATTGCGCGTGCTGACAACCTGATGGGCGATAGAACACCCGAGGAGTCTGAGAGTCTGGTGGTGGACATCACCAACCTGGACTATCTGAGGACCATGGATGAGAAGTGGTTTCTCCGTTCCAGATACACTGGTCCCCCCCATCCCGCTCCCGGGCATGAGCCAGGAGTACCAGGGCTGGCTTTCGGAATATGTATTCAGGAAGGACGTTCCGTTTTCGACTAAAAAGCCGCCACCCCCACCATAAACATATTGAGCCGCACACAAACGAATGGTTGGTTGTTGCTTCTTTTTATACAATTCAGCATAAGCGCCTCGGGCCATCTATCTCACGGCATCCCTTCCTCCACCACTTTTATCGGAAAGCTTCTTCTTCTACGATTCTAAAAAAAAATATCGGCCTGCCGTATTGTTAGCTAAGGATCTATATATGCCTATGGATGCCTCATTAAATGCAACACCCAAAGATTCAAAAAGACAAACCCCCCCCCAAAAAAAAGAGTTCACCACCGGTGTGGCTACATCTCTTGGTGCACTTGCTGGGAATCGAACTCGAACTCGTAGCCTGTCGTCGAGTAGGCTATAGGCGTAATTGAATGTTGACCTTTAACCACTCCACCACCCAGCCAGTTTGACCTGACCCGTCGACCTATACGGGCGCCTCCTGGCTGGTGACAGGAACGGTGTTGAGGGGGTATATATACCTTAGGTACATACTAGGCAGGGCCGGAATACTCTCACCTCTGGTCGTACCTGCCTTCGCTCCCAGCATGAAGCGTACAGGATAGTCCAAACCCCCGTCTCTTGTCCCTCACTCGGCTACTAGTGTTCAGCTTCGCCTCGGTGAAGACTGCGTCAGGCGCTGCTCAAATTATTCATTCCCCGCTGCAGCGACCTTCCGATGCAGCCATCTTTATCACATCATCGGAATACGAGCATGTGTAAGGCAAAGCAAATGCTACTCGTCGCATGAGTTACAGCGGCAATTTATCCACGACTAGTCTAACAGAACGACCAAGCATTTACAGCGTTAAATGGTAATTCACCGGTAGCCCGGGCATCACGCTGCTTCAATATGTGTTCTGAACCTCTAGTAATCCTCACACATACCGCCCGTCTTGGTACCGCGTCAGGAAGAGAAAAGCCAAGAGACCTAAATTCCTGTTCAAGCAACGCCCCCTCGAGAGGCTGGTCCAAATGTCCCTCGTCGACCTCGTGGAGCGACCGATTTCGATATACGACGCTCTTTATAAAAGTTCTGATAAGAAACTTAACAGTACAGTGGTTTCGCTAGCTTCTCAACCTCATAAAAAACCATCTATCCAAGAGCAGCCATAACAAGCCGATTACCTCCATTGGTACTCACAGCAGCCCCGTTAACCCAACGACCCTCTTCACTAGCAAGAAACCCAACAACGTACGCAATATCCTCTGGCACCCCGATCCGGTTTGCCGCCGTCGTGTCTCAAATCTGCCCATCAAGATACCCCGCCGGAAGCAAATCCTTGCTATTGTTAATCGAGTCCGTGGCCGTCAGGCCGACAATGACGCTGTTAAACGTCGCCTTGGTGGTCTTGCCAAATGCCTCGGCGAGCGAGCGGTTGTAGCTCTGGAAGGCCGCCTTGCTGGCACCGTACGTCATTGTAGGATCCGCGTTGGCTTGGTAGGCTAGCACGCTCGAGATGGCGATGATGCGCCCGCCGCCCTGGGGGGGGGCAGGTGAGGTATGACGGCGGTTGAAAGGGAGATTGGGGCGAATACGTTGGCCTGCATGACTTGAAGAAGGAAGACGGTCAGGGTTGTGTCGTTGATTGGTTCCACCTTGGAGTAGTCGCTTAAGACGGCGTTGTTGACGAGGATATCGATGGAGGTGGGGGAAAGCTGTTGGAGGGTCTGGGAGACAATTTTGGTACCGAAGGATGGGTCGAGAGCGTCTGCTTGGATGGCGATGGCGAATTCTACCCCGAGTCTACGGCACTCTTCTAGAGTCTTTTGTGCTGCATCGGAGTTGCTGGCGCACGTAAATGCTAACTTGGAGAGACCCTTGCGGGCTAAGTGGATGGCGATGGCTTGTCCGATGCCACGAGACGCTTCGGTGACGATGGCTGTCTTGTCGACAAGCGACCAAGGTTCTTGCGCCGTTGAAGTTGAAGACATGTTGGGCAATTTCTAGAATCTTTGTGATAAAGTCTTGAGAGTTACGAATGCAATGAAGGTTGGATGTGCTGATGAACATAAGAGAAGAGCCATGGCATGCCAATTCAATTTATAGGAGTATTGACCCTCTGGGGTTCTCTGAAGGAAGCTCAATGAGCTCGCTATCCCATCGTGACCAACACATCTTCAAAATCCGCCGAACAAATTGCATGGCATGTACCCGGACAGAACATCGCCGCAGCGGATGTTGATGTGGAGCATGCGGAGCGGCGCTTGGACATCATAAACGGCGCCGAGAAAGGAAGTTTCGGCCGGGGTGTCCGGGGATAAGAGGAAGTAGTCGCCGAAACTTAAGCTTTACTCCAGGTCGGACCATGAACCACCGGCATAACTCCCGGCCGGATGAACTCCACAAACCGATGGAAAAAGTCTCCGAAGCAAGGCAAGTATGTAGTCGCAACGACGGGACTTCGGGTTGTTGACAGTTCCCGTCCGGCTAGAAGGAACTATGCGAAAACACTGCGATGGGTCGTGCCACAACATGAACGGCGGACACGTTTGCCAAGCATAGGAGATGTGAAGATTCCTTTCCAATAGATCAGGTTTTCTCTCGCCTTGCTATACTTGGCAACTTTCGCCTGTGACATGAACAAGTAGCCATTTGATGTTGTATGTCTGAAGAGAGAAAAGAAAAAAAAAACGACGTCGTTTTCGGGGTACGCGAGACGGACCCTTATTGTTATTTCGAGACCATTCTACACCTACGAAGACCATTACTTCGACTTCAACGATGATGGCTCATCCCCAGAGTCCTGACCCGGAACAACTCCGTAGCATGCCATAAGACTTCTTCTTTTGCTGGGGTTTTTCTTCTTCTATTTCGTACAGCTGCAAACCACGATCAAGGACTTCTAGAGCCGACCACCTGAGGAGCTAATCGACATCACCAAAAGACGTTGCCAAATTGAATCCCGTAACAACCAAGAATGAAAGCTCATGATTCAGGGGCAGGAGCCAATGTTAGTAGCTGGGTTTGGCCCATTGCTGGCCAAGGACGGTCATCCACAAAGAGATAACAGAGCAACTAATCAAAGCGCTCGGTCTATATCGTCTTGCGAATTGTAGGATCACTTGTACACCGAGTTCTTGGCTCTTGAGTATCATGCAAGATTGTTCGGAGACGATATTTGGTATAAGAGAGATATACTCAACAAAGAGGACGATATGTCTAAGCTAAACAAACTCGACAAAAAGGAAAGCAAGTCATCAAAACACAAGCCAAGTCTAACACAAACACAAAACATAACAATCCCAACGAACCTCGCCACGCCTACAACCTCAAACAGTACCCTTCCCACTACCCCCCTCCACTCGAACCTCACCACCATCCCTCTCCCAAAACCTCTCCATCCCACGATCTCTCCCCCTAATCAACCACCTCAAATCAAACGGATCAACAACAGTCACCCAAAACGCCCTCGGATCCTTCCACCCGGGCCCCTCCACCTCCGTAACCCCATCGGTAGCAAGATACACCGTATACCTCTCGGGCAAATACCGCCTCGGATGCCGCACATTAAACATGCACACATTCGCCAGCATCAAACTCGCCTCAAACACGTAAAAGAACCACTCATACCGTATCGCGGCAGGTGCATCCCCCACCTCCGTCTCCGCATCAAACCTCACCTTCGCGACCCCAAAGTACTCCACGACCCGGAACAGCGTCCTCGCCAATATCAACCCGACGCTCACGTACAGCGTCACCATCGGACTTTTTACTCCGCGTACAGACGCCATGCCGGCGGCGGCGCACCGCCGCTGGAAGGCGACGGCGAGCGCGACGAAGCAGGCAATCACAAAGATTTGCAGGAGCAGGCTCGTCTTGATGAGCGCGTGGCCCGTCTCCATCTCCCGCTGCGTGAGGGACTGGTTGGCCGAGTAGGATGCGCCCCACCCGTTCAGCGCCTCGACGATGCTGGAGAAGAAGGCGAAGGTGCTGAGGACGCGGCCTGGGTGGAGGGGGGAGCAGTAGGGGACGTAGTAGAGGACGCGGCCGAGGATGTTGTAGTTTGCTAGTTCGAGGAGGGGTCTGTGTGGGGAGACAAACAGTAAGTTGAAGGGGGTTTTCTTTTTTTTCTTTTTTTTTTTTCGTTTCTCTTCCGTTTGGAAAGCCCATGTGTGACTTACGGAGCTGCGTAGATGAGACACACGCTCGCGATGAAGACGTTGAGGTTATCGTAGTGCCATGCGCCGTACGTGCGGACGGCGAAGCCAGCTGTGAAGAGCAGACAGCAAAAGGAGTATAGGGCAGTGACTTTGAAGAATTTATAGTGACTACATTCACATTGCCTCTAATCAGCTACTTGTTTTCCCTCAAGGAGGCTGAGTTTGGGTCGGTAGTGGCTAGGAGACGGAGGGTTGAAGTGACTTACTAACTCTGCCAAAAGTGCAATATGCCAGATGCAGCAAACGCTACAGCGAAGAAGATGGGCGCTCCCTTATTCGGAGCGTAGAAGAAGTAGCTCCCGTCGACTTTGGACATCTTGTTAGTGGGCGTTGAAGGTGCCTGCTCTTTGGGGGGGGGGGTTTCGGTTCTTACCATAGTTGCCATCCTCCATGTTCGCTCCTTTCTCTCTCAATACTGACAGTTCCTACAGCGAGCTCGCTTCTACGTGGATTTGGATCCAGAAAACCAATTTTGGGCAATGTGCGTGGGCTGGGTTGAATATCACAGCATTCGACAATGGGTCACTATGGATCTCCCGTCCCACGTTCTTTTATATCAATGCCGACCTACTGTACCTTAAATACTTCTTCAACCACGTCCTTCGCCCATCAAGGGAAGAAAGGCAATTTCCCTTTGGTAATCTTCCAATGATCCAAAAACTCGGTATCCCAAATGGCCTCCCCGTAACCCGACGAATACGCTCGCCAAGTCCCCTCAAGATCAGCCTCACGAGGCGTCAATATCGTCCAATCGCATCGATCTCTCAAATACGACGCGCGCAAAATGATGACCCGACTGACACACACACACACATACACACACATACACGCATACCATAGAAACTAACGTACTAAGCTTCATTCTCTCCCACGAGCCCCTTCGACAACTTTGAACCGATGCCAACGACGTTTTCACCTACAATTGGCGATGACCTAAATCAGCCCGAAGGCACACGCCGGCACGTAGATCTGCAGCCGTCATCTCGTCGTATCTCGTGTGTTTGATCTTTATTGGATTCCTTGGCTTTTCCAGTCTCTTGGAACAGTCTCCCGGGAACAGTCCACAGTCCAGTCGACAATCCGGATCATGTACCCGACGCCTTTTGCAGTCCTTGCCATGACTCCTTGAGGTTCCATGAGCAATGCGTTATGGCGCTCTACAATGATGACCCGACGGGACTCTCCTAGCCTCGTGGACCCTTCTTCTCATACGTCTGAGAACGAGTGTGGCTGCTTACACTCACTCACTCATCAACACGCACGCAGAGGCCCACCTCACAGTCGGCACTGCAACAAGCTCTTGAAATCGTGAAGTGAATTCATCCCTGAATAGTACCTGGCAAGGCCAGCGTACGGACTAAATGCCTCGTAATGCCAATGAAAAAGGGGGAAAATCCTCCAAGTTGCCCTATCCATCACCACCGTTCCCAAACTGTTTATACATCAGAGAAAGAACAAGGACCAAACGTGATCCCACATATTGTCGGGATATCTGCACGTTTTTCTTTTGGCTCGGGCCTCTCCAGATCCAAGGCCCGTCCGTGAAGTTTGCTTCCTCTTGCTCAAACAAAAACGCCCCAAAAAGGTTTCCATCCTGGATGCAGTTCCTGGCGATTAAAACATACAGTGGTCATACATGAAATCATTACAGACTGATGCCTCGCGCGGGGCTTCAGTCGACCTCCCACCCGCGACCCGTGCCGTTCGCGTTGTCGGTAGCCTCGTCATTCTCGCCGTCGTCAGTCCCGATCACGCTGTTCGCACGCGATGATTCGACTTGGCTGAGATAGTAATCGTCGTTCTCGCCCCAGCTATCGTACTCGTCATCAGAGTAGTCCCATTGCACGGGAATCGTCTCGCCGCCCTCGCCGAACCCGAACATCATACCGCGCCATTGTCCGGCGGCAATCTTAGCGGCCACCTGGAGCATCAGGGCGATAAGATGACTCGGGGGACCCAGAAGGACCTCGCAGGTCTTGGACACGATGGCCATGGGGAGTCTGCGGACAAGTTCCAGGCGGCTTCTCAGGGGATGATACCTCGCCTGAGTGCTCGTGGGCGCAAAAAGGTTGGCCGCTGTCGGCAGAGGGGAGAGCGCTTTGCGGCCGACCGAAATGCTGCTCGTGGTTGACCTGTGTCGAATGTAAGGGCGACGCACAACAGCCGTGGTTGTGGCTTCATCCTCGGAAAGGGCAACCTTGTCAGGCTGCTCAACCACCTCAGACACCATGTCTGGCGCGGTGGCCGCGCTCTCTAGCGAGCTGTCGTCGGTAAGGGACGAAGTCGCATCCCAAGTTCGCCGAGTCTCCGGGGTGACAGTCAGATCGGAGATATCGCGGTAGTGCCAAGGCTTCTTGGGAATCAAAATGTTATCGTGAGGGTATGGGAATCTCGTCGGTGACACGTCTGAGGCAGGAGACCTTGGGACAGGCGTGATTGGCGAGTGAGCGGGCGAGTGCCACGACTTTGAACTGTGGAATGAGTCTGTAGAGCCGGTAGGCGAAGTGGTTTCATCCAGAATCGGAGTTGATCTCATAGCCGACTTTGAGGGCGGCGAAGTTACGAGAGTCAACTGTGGGGGAACGAGAGCCCTGCCGGCTCGGAACCCGCGAAGCTTCTTTCTTCTGCCACCCACAACTCCGCTTCCCTCGAGAACTGCCTCTTCGTCGGTCGCGGACTGTGATTCGCTGCTTGATCCATTCCCGCTGGTATTCGCCGTCTCCACTGCAGATTTCTCGCACACGGT
Source organism: Colletotrichum phormii (assembly GCF_030913505.1). Classification (NCBI taxonomy): domain Eukaryota; kingdom Fungi; phylum Ascomycota; class Sordariomycetes; order Glomerellales; family Glomerellaceae; genus Colletotrichum; species Colletotrichum phormii. Next base: position 400,273 of record NW_026851449.1, read on the forward strand.
CTCGGGCTCAGCGACAGGTTCGGTGGCCAATGTAGACTCGGGAGTCGCAGCGGCCATCTTGATCTCGTAGTTCCGGATCACGTCATAAATGTTAGTAGGCGTGGGTGTGCTTGCCTCAGCCGACAGAGGTGTCTTGGGCAATGCCTCCACAGTGACGAGCTGTTCCCTGATATCGTTTTGCAGTCGCCGATCAGTCACTGGCCGCTCAACAGTCACCACAGTCTCCACCTGGATATCTGTTTTGCTTTCCTTCGGCTGGGTCAATGAGTCGTCGATTTTGATAGAAGCTTGAGGAACTCTAGGGCTCTGGGCGACCTTTTCGCAATCGTCCGTCTCTGTCGAAGGGGCTGTCACGGTTGTGAGTAGCGGGGCGAAATGGGACGCTGACGAGACCGCAGCGGCATTCACCTCTTCGCCGGCGTTGTTTCGTGCACCAATGCCACCATTCGCAACTTGGATTCCTAGTGACTTTGTTGACAGCTCCTCGGCGGGAGCCTTCAGATCTGGCTGTTGAGCATCGTCTTCGGGTTCCACTTCCTCGGCGATGGAGTACTCAAACATGGACTCTTCATGGTTCTCCTTGGGCTCGGTCTTCTCTATCTTGATCAGATCACACGTAGGACCTCCCTGATCAGTCACCTCTTGAGCCGTATTGTTGCTGTCGATATTGCGGGTTGCCTCCGCTCCACGCTTGAGAATCTTCAATTCTGTCGCAGCGGCTGGTCTCTCGGCCGTGGGAGTTAGTGCGGCATCCCTGGGCTCTGCCGCTTTCGGTATTTCGGCACTAGGTTCACGGGATCTTGAGGTTGAATGAAAGTCATTGCTGACGGTGGAGAGCCGGCGTTGCTCGCTTCTACCGCGGAGAGAAGATGTCGAAGCTCTCCTACCGGTGTTAGGCGTCAGAGCCTTCGGGGTCGGTGACACTTCGACTTCGTGAGCAGGGGTCGATAGGACAGGCAGGGCTCGTTTGACTGGAGGTGTCCATGGTCGCTTTTTGACGGGTGTTTTTGGTTTCTCGGGGAGGATGACTGTAAAGGACCGTTTGAAAGGGCATTCCGTCTTCTCGAACTGTAGTATTTGATCCCAAACACCCTTCAGTGCCGCTGCCAATTCCAGTTCATCGGCATTGGTGACGGGAATCTCAATCCTCCAGTAATTGGGTCGGCGAATTTGTAGGACGAATTTGCTGGAGTCTTCGGCTAGGGCCCAGCATTGACTCTTGGGCAACATTGGCTGCAGGGCAGAGCCGCAGTTCAAGAAGGCGACGGATCCTGTACGGTATATTCGGAACGGCCCTATTCAGACGGCCCCCAATTAGCAATGGCCATGCAGGCATTTGTGGACTTGCGCAACTTACCAATGGCAATTGTCCTCTCCAGCTGCGAGTGGGCAGACAAAGAGCCGGGCTCATCTGAAGGGCCACGACCTGGACTCCGAGCTCGGCCTCTGGAAGCAGCAGCGAATGCTACGATCTTGACATTGGGGTGGTTGTATAGTGTTTCGACGAGGCCACCGGCCGATGTGGACGGTGCCGGGCGTGACAAGTGTGTTGGTATCGGGGCGGTTGCGACGCGGCGAGGGGCCAGATAGGCAGGGCGAAGAGATTCCATCGTGGTATCCCTAGAGGAAGGGAGAGTGTGGGAGCTCGGCCAGGGGAGAGCAGTGTCGTCACGTACGTGCGGGAAGTATCAGCTGATGGGCGAGTATTTCGAATCGGACCTGGGTCATGTCGCAGCCGACATCGAGGACATGACAGGCCTTGGGAGGAGGAATATGTCGTCGGAGGTGACGTTCGCTGGCGTGGTCGATTTCCGTCGCGTTGAGTTAGCGCGCCGGCCTTGGTCGAGAGAACAGGGCGGTGCAAATCGAAAGCGAAAGACTGATATGATATCCGTAGCAAGGGGGTATTTTTTGAGGAATCCGAGAAACGGGCAAACAAACGGGTCCAGTGCAGCGGCGCCGGAAGGACGTGGGCCCCCTTTTGAGCCGAGCGAGAATCGGCAAGGAAATAAAATGTCTTGCTCCGGTCTCAGTACCCTTCAGATGAAGAAGAAACACTTGTGCCACCACACAATAGCGAATGGAAGGGAAGAAGAAGATGGGTGTGTAGTGTGTCCCCGGAGAAGCGAATGAGGAGGGGAGGAGGAGGGACCGGATGGTGGAGGGAGTAGGAGGAAGAGGAAAAAAAGGGTTTTGATAATTGAGATTGAGGCAGGGCGACAGGGAGGGGGCAGCGGCGCGGCGGACGTGGAGGTGTGAGCCTGTGAGGTGGGAAGCAAGACTAGGTGATGGATGGATGCCAGGATGCACAAAAGATGGGAAGTGGAAGCTTGGACGGATTTGGGATTTGCTCATGGTTCGACCAGGGGTTAACGATGTCACGGCTTCTTGGGGACTCGTTCGAGCCTTTGGAGGAAACACGCGCCCGACTGGGGGGTTCTGACGCTGCCGGTTTCCTGACCATCGCGTCGCGGTTTGATAGCGATGGACCCCCCGCGCCCCGCACCCACGTCCCTACTTCCAAGTGAGCCCCTACCATACGATGAGACCTCTCCTCCCTTTCTCACGTTTTCATTCGTCGTCTGACGTATCTCATCATCTCACTTTACCTCATTCGACTTGATTGCTAATAATGCTCAAACACTGAGGCAGACTCACGGAGACATGAGTGAGCCTCTTGGTTGTGGTTCGACTTGAACATGCATTGCCACCTGGTAATTATAGGAGAGACTCTTAATTCCATCCAGTATTGCGGGAGTTTGAGACAAAATGCACTCACACACTCATTCACTCACTTAGGAATACCCTAACTAGCTTTCACATGCTCTCTCACCCACTCACTTAGGAATACCCTTACTAGCTTTCACATGCTCTCTCACTCACTCACTCACTCACTCACTCTCCGTCTCTCATACCTGATCTGAGTCGGTTATGCTAGATTTTCAACACCACATCTCACCCGTCTTGTTGTGATTAACTTCGCTTTGATCTCTCACTTGCCCCCTTCTTCTTATGCACGGAGACCATCTAGATAGATCTGGAGAACAAGCTAGGATGACTAGGCTCACTGAAGCGCGCGCCCTCGTCATGTGCCCGGCCCCATCTGGAGCTAACCTGGAGATTGCACGTCGTAGTCGCTTCGCTAATAAGGTACCGCTCTCCATTGATGATTGGGGGGTCGCACCGGGGACAGCCGACATATCCCAGCCGAAATGCACCCCTAACTTTTTTTCATGACTACTTCGTATGGGGATTGATATGGGGGAGCCCAGGGCGTTGTAATGTTCGCTTAGAAGAAAACGGCAAAGATGAGACGGGGCAACCTCAACATAAAAATCCAGTGGAAACCCTGGCATTTCAGCCGTATCAGTGGCAGTTCATGTTTGGTCATTACTTTTCAGCTCCGCCTTGCAAACTCGCCTCTGAAAATTGAGGCTTGGAGAGCTCGTGTTGCCTCGTCATTTCGGCCCTCACCGCATTCTCAACCAGAAACTAGCTTCCGAGGTTTACAAAAAGCTTCGAGAGCCTCGGGTGTCCCATGACAACAGCCGCCTTATTCAATTGCAGATATATGACCTGGGTCTTATACCTACCCTGAAGCAGCATGGGAGGTAGCAATTCAGGGACCTGCTATTGGTCCATTGAAGCTCTGACCTTCCAAGCATCGAGCTTTTCGAGCTCTGAGCAATGCGTGCAGGGGTTGCAGCTCTTAAGCCCAGCGGACGCGTTCTGGGATGCAAGTTCGACGCGTGCGCAGTGCAGCCGCAGCCGCAGCCGCAGCAACTCGACATGAACCGGTGCCATATCTCTGAACATTTCAATCCACTTGCACCCGACCATTGGAGCTGACTGGTTCTGTGTTGATGCATCGCTATGCAGCTAGCCCTCATACAAGCGAATGGTATTGCGACTGAGGCGCCTTAATTGCGGTGGTTTGTTTCAGTGACTTGTACCTTAGCTGCTGGCTCATCACTTATCTTTATCTGGTGAATATCGATAAGATAAGGGTAACGGGGACTGCCCGGCACTCGGTGAAGCTCGGACCATCAGGACTTCCGGATGTACCGGTTGCAGCGTCGCGAGGTACTTCGTACCTACCTTGCTCCCAGGTCTCTCAGCCACCATCCCCGGCATGGGTGTCGTCATCGTCTTGCCGCCACAGTCAGCTCCAGCTCCCGGCAAGTTTAGCTTGGCCAAGCACCAGCCCTGCGCTGACATGGTCGCAGCAGCTCGTGTGCCCCTCCAAAACCCTCGACAATTTGAACCTCAACACCCAGCAACGTTCGTGGTGATCGGCATAGTCACTTCCACAACCTCGAGAAAACCATGGCGACCTCCGAAAAGGGCGAAAGGCGCGACAAGCTTGAAGGCCAGATCGACAAGCAGCTCGACAAGCTTCCCATTGACAAGGAGAGACTGAAGCGAGAGTTCGACCTGTCTCATTTCGACGTGAACCAGATCCTGCGGGGCATCCAGTTGACGCTGGTTGGAGGTCAGTTAATGGAACCATGGCCTCCAGTTACTCTGAGATTTGTAGATCAGGTTGAAATGCTAACCGTCGCTAAGCTCAACGAGCTCTTCAGAACCCCGCCTTGTTTACTTCGGACCACTACCGACAAGCCGGCATTGCCGTCTTGAGTGGCCTTGCCATCCGTCTCGTCATCTCCATTCCCGTATGTCTACCTTACACCCCTGCGTCAGGAGCACGAACAACCACCGAGATACTCCTCTTTTCCTCAAGTTAGGTATTAACACTACGATAGATGATTGGCGTCAGAGTCTTTCTCTGGATTCTCTCCTTCTTCCTGAGCCTGGATCATGTCACTTGGGACGACCAGATTGTCGGGGGCCTCAACTTCATCGAGGAATATGTCTTGCAGGTCCCCTTTTTCCTCATGGCGTTGATGCGTTACGTCACCCCGACTCTCGACAACATGCAAGTACACACCTCGACCCCCAGTCCTCGGGTTTTTGCTAACATGAAGGCAGGTTCATGGACTCACTGAACTGGGTCGACAAGACGTACGTCCAGAAACACAAGCATGAAGACCCGAACAAGCTTCGAGACATGTACTATCCCAACCTTAAGATGTACAAGGTCAGCGACGGCAGCACCCACACAACTAGCACGGCCGAAGCCATCAGCATGTTCTTGTATCGCTTCGCTCGAAAGGGTGCCATCTCCCTCGCCGTATTCGCCCTGTCGTATCTCCCCGTCGTCGGTCGATTCGTGCTGCCCGCAGCCAGTTTCTACACATTCAATAACGCCGTCGGCTTGGGCCCTGCGTCTGTGATCTTTGGAACTGGCATCTTCTTGCCCAAGCGGTACATTGTCATCTTCCTGCAGAGTTACTTTGCGTCAAGGAGTTTGATGAGAGAGCTCCTGGAGCCGTACTTCTCTCGGGTGCACTTTACCAAGGAGCAGAAGAGAAACTGGTTCCGGAACCGCGAGGGATTGCTGTTCGGCTTCGCCATTGGGTTCTACACGCTGATCAAGATCCCGCTCGTTGGTGTCTTGATCTACGGTATCGCAGAGGCCTCAACGGCGTACCTGATTACCAAGATTACCGACCCTCCCCCGCCTCCCGCCGAGAAGGCTGCATTCGCCGCGAGCCAGCAAGAGTGGACGAACAAGCACGAGTTCCTCAACCTTTCCCTCGGCGATATTGATGCCATTCACCTCAAGTCGCGGCCGGCAAACCCGACAGCCGATGCGCAAAAGCACGAGTAAGCAAATCGCTAGGGAAGGGCGAGGCTGCCCGTTCGTCTGTCGCTTTTCGGCGTTCGCTACGTTTAATTCAATGGCGTGAACCCATACATGCCGGGATTGGGTGACATTCCGCGGACGTTTTGCACTGGTCCTTTCTGCAACAGTACGGGTGAACGGGACCGACAAGGCGTAAACGACAGATGCCGAGATAAACAACCCCCCGGATTGCAATCAATTACGGTTTAATGATAGGAGCAGTCATGCGATATGAGATCACCACGCCCTTCTTATCGATTGGTTTTTGGGGAGTGGCCGACGGGCGGAGCCAATGCAGGGGTTGCCAGACACAAGCCTCTTACGGTATCGGGTCAAAAGCTCTTATCAATGTCCCGCAGCCTGCACCCAGCTCCGCACTTGCACGGCACATTGAACGCCCCAGCAGCCACCACTTCTCACACAGTTGGGGATAGGTGATCCCATACTCGGGATAGATAGCCAGGCGAGGCAGGAGAGAAAGGTGTCTCATTCGCTGGATGAGATGCTTCCGAGGAGACCAGGGCGGGGTAGTTTGGAGACATTAGCTTGGATGCATGTATATATATATATATATATCCACCACACACGAAGCAGACCAAAATCGTCCGGATGGGCCTAACACTCACTCTCATACCAAAAAGTGAATGGCTCAGGTCCATTGTCTTGGAATTATCTCATCCTGAGATCAATCAACTTTGCATTTAATTATTCCATCATGGGGAAGACAGGTATTCGTACGGCTAACAAGGTCAGCTTTGATCAGCCGGCTTCTGAGCAACCTGGCCTGCACGTAAGTGTCTAAATGCCGTCGATTTAAGCTTTGAAACCCAAGATGTTGACAGCCAAACCAGAACAGATGGCACCCCGACAGTAAGTGCTTTGGTTGACAAGAGTCCAAGTCATGATACCCTCTAACCAACCTCAAGTCCCCTTCTCCGGCACAATCAAGAATGGCGAGACTGTCAAGATTGAATGCGTAGACTGGTAATCCACCTCATTCAACCTCTTGTGGTTTAGTATCCACGAAACTCACACATCCCACACAGGACCGGTGGCCAGATTGGCAACAACGACTCGGCGGACGACATGCTCAACGTCGACCTGACCAAGATCCACTACCTCAGCGGTCCCTTTGAGGTCGAGGACGCCCAGCCGGGCGACCTGCTCTTGGTGGAGATCATGGACGTTCAGCCCTTCGAAGACCAGCCGTGGGGCTTCACCGGTGTGTTTGATAAGAACAACGGCGGTGGGTTCTTGGATGAGATGTATCCTACCGCGTAAGTTCTTCCCATGTCTCATCACTCATTCTCACGAGGACCAACGACACTTTTCGTTTATCTACGTTGGAAGAATCCTCGCATCGGCATCATCTTACCAATAGAGCACCACTGCTAATATGGCCACCGAATACAAAGCGCAAAAGCAATCTGGGACTTTGAAGGAATCTATTGTTCCTCGCGCCATATTCCCGGTGTGAAATTCGCCGGTCTCATCCACCCGGGCATCTTGGGCTGCGCACCCTCCGCCGAGGTCCTCGACACCTGGAACACGCGCGAGGGCGAGCTCATAGCCGCCAACAAGCTCGACCGCGACGTCGCAAAGCCGCCGGAGCCGATCAATGTGCATGCTGGCGCGGCGGACGCGGCGTTGAAGGAGAAGGTTGGTAAGGAAGGGGCTAGGACGATTCCTGGGCGGCCTGAGCATGGCGGGAACTGCGAGTGAGTTTTCCCTTAACGGCTTTGACTGCTTCCCCGGTTTGACGGACGGACTTGGTGGATGATTGGAAATAAGGATTACTGACGTTGAGGGGGTGATAGTATCAAGAACCTAAGCAGGGGAAGCAAAGTCTACCTCCCAGTCCACGTCCCCGGCGCCAAATTCAGCGTCGGCGACTTGCACTTCTCCCGTAAGTTTTTAACTACGCCGGCTCTTCCTCTCAACTGGCGGGCGGCTATACTCTGTATCATCAAGTATCCAACTAACCATGCCGAAGAGGGCGACGGAGAAATCTCCTTTTGCGGCGCCATCGAGATGGCGGGCGTCATCACAATCAACTTCAAAGTCATCAAGAACGGCGTGGCCGACTTGGACTTGAAGTCGCCCATCTACATCCCCGGCCCCGTCGAGCCGCAGTTCGGACCGGGGAGACACATTTACTTTGAAGGGTTCTCTGTTGATCAGCACGGGAAGCAGCATTACATGGACGTTACTGTTGCCTATCGCCAGACGTGTCTCCGTATGTCATCCCCCCTTTTTTTCTTCACAAGTGACTCTTTACTGCTCCTCAGCCGATCACTGCTGCCGGATAAGATTCTGAAAGACGTGAATCTGCTAACGCGAATGAAAAGGTGTCATCGAATACCTCCGCCGCTTCGGCTACAGCGACTACCAAGTCTACCTCCTTATGTCCTGCGCCCCCATCCAGGGCCACGTCGCGGGAATCGTCGATATCCCCAACGCGTGCACGACCATTGGTCTGCCCATGGACATTTTCGACTTTGACATCTCGCCGGGTGCGGGCAAAGTCGAGAAGCGGGATTTGGGCAACTGTGTTTTCGCGACGGGTGTTAAGGAGGGGACGGTTACCAAGGGCGGGGCGAATAGTGAGCATAGCTATGGGGGTGGGTTGACTTACAAGGAATGAGATGGGGTGCTGTGTCGTTGGGAATGAGATGAGAGTATTTTTGAGCTTTGCCTTTGATATGGAGGTGGAAATTTTGAGTGATGTTTCTTTTGCCTACATTTTTTATGTCTTGTTTCATCACGAGCGATTGAGGCAGAGCTGCGAGATGAGGTTTGATTGGAGTTGAATGAAGTTGGGCAAGCGTAGTCACGAGTTATCGTAGTCGTCGAGTCTTTATGTGAATTTCACTCGTGAAATACCAAAACTCATCCGAAAGGCGTTTTCAAGTCACTTCCTGTTTATTGAATTTCTCTGCCAAAAACAAACCAAACTCCCCAAGTCATTGGTTCCCGATCCTCATATAACCGTGCCCAACAACTCCGCCCCGCCATGCATATATCAATAGGCCCATTCTCTCTGCTCATCAAAAGTCCGGAATCTCAGTCATGGCAGTGTGCCCCGTCGCGCTCGTGTGAATCCTGGCCTCGGCCGTACCGCTGCCCAGCCACTCACAGCCAGGAGCATCACACTTGCGCAGCGCGTTATCGCCAAAGACAGCACCACCACCACCACCACCACCACCAGCAGAAGCACCGGCACCGGCACCGGCACCAGACGATCCACCCGCAGGCTCGTCCTTGATCTCGCTGAAGCCCATATGCCCCGTCGCCTTGGCATGCTTATTCGCCTCCTTCTGCCCGTTCCCCAACCAGTCGCACCCGGCAACGGTACACCGCAGCAAGAACTCGGTGGTATCCGTAAAGTAATGCATCTCATGCAACTTGCGAATCAGCGCTCTCGTGCGGTCGAGAACCTCGTCGTCGGCGGTACTCCAGTTCGTCCGGTCGAGTTCGGGCGGGAGGTCCGAGTGCGCGTACGGCGGCTCTGAGGGGCTGCACGCGATGCGGTCGTAGTGGATGCCCGAGTAGACGAGGATGCAGCGCGACTCTTTGTTCTCGCCGAAGCGGAGCGGGTTTTGGGACTTGACGTCAAAGGCGACGACTTCGAGATCGAAGAGGTCGGAGAAGATGCCTAGCTCGATGGCGCCGCCCCAGCGCTCTGGATCTTGGATGGTGCGGATGTACTTTTCGACGGGCATGTCGAGGACGGCTTCGGGGTAGTCGTCTGGGTGTTGGCGGATGTAGTCTGCTACCATCTTGCGGAGCTCTTTGGCTTCCATTTGCTTGCCGGGGATGGCGCCTCCGAAGGCGGTGAAGAGGCAGCTGTTGTCGTCGGGCATCACGCGAAGAACTTGGGGGGTTTTCATGTCAGATGAGAAGAGGTAACAGTTTGGGGAGTGAAGGGTACTCACGTAACGTCGACTCGCGCTCCGGCCACGGGATGCTGATGTCCGAAGGGGACGGGTCGGCGTCGAGGCGGGGCTTCTTGGACGCCTCCGGAGCTCGAGCGGCCGGGGCGGCGACGGCGGCGGCGGGCGGGGGTGTGATTGTGCGGTGGTGGGCTGGCTCGATGCTGAAGGACTGTCCGTTGAGGCCCAAGTCCTTGGCGTTGGCGTCCTTTTGCTCGAGGGTCAGGGTCTGGAGGGGCCAGCCGTACTTGAGGCTGAACTCGGTGATGCCCGTCTTGTCCTTGATCTCGTTGAAGAGGTCTCCGACTGTGGCGGTGTCGTCGAGGGAGACGACGCCTGTGCCTCCCGGACCCTTGTATCTGGCTCTCATTGTGGTGTGGATGTTGCTTTGCTGGAGGGCCTGTGAGAGGATGAGTATGATGTTCAAAAGTTGAGATCGCGAGTCGAAGTTTCTGATAGTGCAATGACGCACAAGCTTCGAATTGGAGACTGACAGGAGACGATCTTGGCCGGAGACGGATCCGGACGGACGACAGATGGCCACCGAGCTCTTGATGGCGGGGTCGAACGGAGGGGTTTATCTTATCGCAGATGATCACCGGCGGGTTCTCACTCTGAGACTCGATTGCCAAGGAACCTGGTTGTGAGACGTAGGCCCCTATGCGCCCCAAGTCGGTGCGTTTGACTCAAGATTCGAGTCTGATCAGCTTCGTAGAAGTCTTCCGGCGTGAGAGAACTGTGGCGAGGTCCTCGGCGAAGGAGGCGGGAAGGGTGCTTCTACAGCTATGTTGGATCCAAAAAACGATGGAGTTGACTTGCACCTGTGGCAGGAGGGTAGGGTAGAACAACTGTTGCCGAGAGTTCGGATGCACTAGAAGCTTCTCCGCTTATTAAGTAGCTCTAGCAAGCTGCTTTGAACAGGTCGTGTGATGTTTGGAACGTGGGAAGACTTGGGACACCGAGTCTGAGCGTTCATGACAGATGGACGTTTTCAACCTAAGATGCCCGGGCTACCTTGGGTCAAAACCCAATGGTCTGGACGCTCTGGTAGGGCAGCAGCTTTGTCCGACTCGAGAAAGCAAAGGATGACGGCGTCCACGGTACCAGTGCTGGGATTGGAGGTTTGTGCTTGTCTTTGATCGTTTCCCGAGTGGAGAACTACTCCAACAAACGCCGAGCTGCTGTGTCCTGTCCCGGTGCTGCAGTGACAATGACTTCATGGTTCCACGTTGCAGTCGCCCACTTTGTCTTTCCTCCACTGTGTGCCTGTAGAGTTGAGCTATGAGGAGCGATGATATAGAGCTGAAAATAGCTATCTCCGAAATCAAGAGATAGCAACTATCTGTAAGTGAACCGTGAAAACCGGAGATACAGGTCAGAGAGGTACTATGAAATGACATCCTGATAGAGTCTTGAAGGCTTTGAAGACTAAGGATGGTAAACAGGGCCAAGGAATAGTTCGAGTAAATGACTCAATCAACCTTAAAAGGTACCATGCAAATGACTTAATGGGCCTTGCCTTTCCTCTCTTTCTCAACTCGGGCAAGGAAGAAGCTGTTCAAAGAAGCGAGAGGTAACAAGAAATAGCACCATCAAGTGCCTCCTTACCCGTTGGACAGCTCGAGGTACCTTGTCACTTGTCACTTGTCACTTGTCCCTGAAGCCATTGATCCAAGTCCCCTCCGGCTCGTCCAATGGCCCGTCTTCAACGTCCCAGTTAGCCGAGGTGGAGCCGGAAGAGGCCACCACCGGCCCCGGGCTGGTTCCTTGCTAACATCCCCTCTCAGCACCACTTGTACCCGTAGTACCCCGGCCAGCTCCCGCCTCACTGCTTTCGCAAACCTTCAATTCCTCAGCTCCCGCCCCCCCCCAAAGAAACGTAGTAACTTGTAAAATCCCACCTTTGCGACGCAAGCCCTCGACCCCTTCTCCTACTCGACCTTGCCAATCAAGAGGGTCCACTGTCTCGTTCGATCCCTTGTGCCTTCAATTGTCACCAAAGAGAAGAGGATTCCTGAAGCTGCCTTCGCCTGCGGATTCCCGAAGAGGTTGGAGGATAAACCATGGCGACGCGCAGCGACGCGCCCGAAGTGCGCGAGTCCATCGAGGCCAAGGTCACCAAAGATGTCGAAATGACCGACGCACCCGATGCCGACGCCAACACCGCCGACGCCAAACAGCCCGAGCCGACTGTCTCCGCGAAACCGCCCCAATCCGATAAAATGGACATCGACGCGGGTGCGACCGCCGACGCCGATGCGGATGCCGACGCGGACGCCGACGGTGAAGCGGATGCAGATGGCGACGTGGACGCAGATGCAGACGCAGACGCAGACGCAGACGCAGACGCAGACGCAGACGGCGAAGTTGACGTAGACGCGGATGGAGACCCAGATGATGGTGCCGCATCGCCCGTGGAATCCGAGCCTGGCGACCTTTTGGATGTCATCCAAACCATCAGCTCAACCGTGAGCAACTACAAGGATGAAGAGTACGTTGGGATCAGAGGCATCCTTTGCGCATCTTCCTGCTAATCAATGGTCGTTGTAGTGGTGAATGGTGGGCGGCTAGTTTCCAGCGCATCCCGAACAAGCGTCAACTGCCAGACTATTTCGAAATTATTGAGAACCCCATCGCCTTTAGCACTATTCGCGTATGTCCTGCCCATCTGCGGAGCCTTCTTGGCACGACAAAAGACTGACCCCAAGTAGCACAAGATTCAAAAAAAGCTGTACACGGATTTCCCCGAGTTTGTTCGCGATCTTGCACAGATTTGTCACAATGCGCAGGTGTACAATCGGCCTTCCTCGGCCATCTTCAAGAGTGCCACCGTCATCCGAGACCTTTTCAAGAAGGAACTACAGAAACTCGTTGCCAAAGGCACGATCAAGTCAGAAGAGGCTGAGCTTCCCGATTTGGGCGAGCTCCCGCCCGCGGAAGACTCTTCGCCAGAGGCCGAATCTGAAGAGGAGGAAGGAGAAGAGGAGGAAGAGGAAGAGGAAGAAGGAGAAGACGACGAATCCGACGATGACGGAAAACGCCGACGAAGCAGGAGGCGTGCCCGGACTTCGCTCACCAAGCGCCAGCTTGAGGAGGCCCGGGAGGAAGACGAACATAAGAAGCGCGGCCGCCCTCCCAAAGTCTTGACACCGCTTGAGGCGCGTATTCACAACGTCATCAAGGGCCTGCGCAAGTTCCAGTCAGACGACGGTGACTTGCTCATTGGTCCCTTTGAGAAGCTGCCCGATAAGCTTGCGAACCCGGACTACTACCAGGTCATCACCAATCCCATTGCGCTCGACAACATCAAGAGGAATGCTAAGAGGAAGAAATACTCGACTGTCGACGACGCGCTTAAGGACATCGAGCTCATGTTCAACAACGCAAAGGAGTACAACGAGGAGGCCAGTGACATTTACGAAGCCGCTGTCGAGCTGCAGAAGCAAGCGCGTGAGCTGGTTGCTCAGGAAAAGTCGAGGCCGGATGATGAGTTCCGTGATGAAGATGGCAAGCTGCCACTTTCGGAAATTCATCACAACGGCCAGGCGTGGCGAGTCGGTAAGTCTTGTTTTCGGTGCCTTGTGTACAATGATGACTTGGGTCCTAACGGCTCCTGTGTAGGCGACTGGGTGCATATTCGTAATGTTAACGACATGGCCAAGCCCATTGTTGCGCAAATATTCCGAACTTGGCAAGATCGAGCTGGACAGCGATGGATCAACGCCTGCTGGTACTACCGGCCCGAGCAGACGGTGCACAGGTTCGAGAAGCACTTCTTCGAGAACGAGGTGGCCAAGACGGGCCAGTATCGCGATCACCAGATTGAAGAGGTGCTCGACCGATGCTTCGTCATGTTCGTCACGCGGTTCAATAAAGGGCGGCCGCGTACACTACCGGCGGACAAGGAGGTGTACGTGTGCGAGTCTCGGTACAACGAGGCGACTTGTAAATTCAACAAGATCAAGACGTGGACGAGCTGCGTGCCTGACGAAGTCCGGGAGAAGGACTACGAGATGAAGCTGTTTGGCCAGCCGCGGCGGCTCAAGAAGGTGCCCAGCCCGATCAAACACCTCCTGCAGGCGGATGCGAAGGAAACGGATGAGCTCCCGAAGCCGACCTGGGGTGCTGCAAACGCACCGCCCATTATTGGTGCCGTGCATCGGCGTCCTCGAGAATCAAACGTGAGTTGTGATGTGAATCATTTTGTTTTCCCTGCTGTTGTCTCTTTCGTTTGGCCTGTCATCTTGACCTGGGCCGGCTTGTCATTACGGGCGTGTCTCTTGCACGAATACGTGCTGGAACACCTGCACGAATACCACACAGCCTTACCGTGCCGCCTCCTGGATGAAGGAGGTGGATGGGATAATTGGCAACCCTCCAACAGCACTACCACACCCTCTCGTCGTCCCTTCTCGGTTATGCAGTGCAGGTAGATAAAGGGAGCGACGCGTGTGGGATAACAACACCCTGCAGCACGTATCAAACGTGCTTCGCAGCAGAATTTTGTGCCCTCACATCTCACTCTTGCTCTTACTCTCACTCTCACCCTCATCCTCATTTCCACACTCACCTTCACCTTGACCTTTCAATTGCACTTTCGATTTTTACCTTGCCTCTCACTCGTTGCTGCGCGTTAGTTTTTCTTTTTCTTCTGCTCTCACAGCCTACCTTTTGGGACTCACTTCATCTTCGTTTGTTTTTTCCATTACTGACAAAGTTCACTTTGATTGTACAGGAATCTCCTCCACCTGAGCCCACGCCTTCTCCGCCGCCCATGAGCCAAGAGCCTGCGCGACGGCCTTCAGTCCTTCAGGCGATGCGCCAGACGCCCAGCGACATGTCGATGGGCAATCCTCCCACGCCTTATGGGCACGGAATGGGAGCTGCACCGTCTCCCTCGCCAGCAATGTATGCTCAGCAGTACACGCCTCAGCATGCTTCAGCATCGCCAGTCGCGGTGAACCATCAAACGCCGGTGCCTCTACCCCAACTTCCTCACCAGGCGTCTCACTCTCCGCAGCAGCCCATCCGCCCCATGTACCAGCAGCAGGGATTTGCGCCAAGCCCGTTCCAACACCAGCAGCACCCTCACCAGCACCCGCAACACCAACAACAGCACCCACAGCACCATCAGCAACACCCGCAACAGCACCATCCCTACCACGCACCACAGCACATGCACCCCCAACAGCAGCAGCAACACCACCACCAAGGCCCTCCCCCTCCAGCGCCTCAGTTCCAGCAGCAGCACCACCTCCCGCCGCACCAGCAGCACCATCAGGCCCAAGCGCCGGTCCCACAGCACCACCAACACCAGCAGCACGGCCACCACCAAATGCATCCACAAATGATGCCAGCAAATCCCATGGGCGGCCCGACCTACAACCATCATCAAATGCAGCCTCATCCCGCTGCAGCCCGCACACCCATGGCCAACACGCCCAATGCCATGCAGCCCGCCAATGCCTATAACCCTCCCAGGCCGTCAGAGGTTTTTACCCTGGCCGACCCCCTCAACGACCAGATCCCCGAAGAGGTGCGCAGCCAGTACAACAGGGACGAGAACGGCAGAATCTTTTTCTACTCCACACCGCCCATTGCTCGCCCCGACCACGGCCTCGCCCCAGACAATGCCAACTCGGGCCACAGCCTCGCCTACCTTGCTAAGAGCAACCCTCAATGGCTGGCCGAACGCACCTCCCGCGCAAAACCCTTTGCCGTCGCCAAGCAGAAGGAGCTCAAGGTCAAGATGGCCCTTGACAAGGTCACCGAGCCTGCCAAGGGCAAGACGGGAGATGAGCTGCGCGACTGGGCCGCTGATTCCCTCGTCCGCTACGTCGAAGCGCACGCCCAGGAGACCACGCGCATGCGCGACGAGGGTGACCTGGACGAACATGACCGCCTCATGAGGGAGCAGCGCGCCGCTCGCCGCAAGAAGACCAGAAAGGAGTTGGAGGAAGAGGAGGAGCGAGCCGACGAGGCCAAGCGTGCCAATTACCTGGAAGACATTTACTTTGTCCACTCCAGTCTACGCACGCCCAAGCCTGCTCACTGATGGGGAAGTAACCGGATTGAGCAACATCAAACGTGTATTCTAATCGACATCGTCCCTGCTTCCTGATCCTTCGATTGTAAGGGCCTTGCGTAGGGAGGATTGATCGATCTCCTGGGTAGAAAGGGAGCGGAGTTTTCGGCGGGTCGGACTGCTGTGATACCTATTGGCTTTTTTTTGGAGTTTTGAAGGGGGAAACAAATGGCTCATTGTATCATAAAAAAAGATTATCATTGTCAGGGCATCATGATGCCCGTTCAAGTACCTAATTCGCACAATTGAGACGGAACAGTATTCAGAGCTCCCCGTTATTTGCAAACATGTCCACCAGCCTGACTCTGGCTGAGGTGAACGTCTGTAAAGGACACCTCTTGAATTGTTAATCAGTGTGTCATTCTATGATGACGTTGGTGTCTATCTAGGTGTGCTGATTCAAGAAGTGTGTTGAGCCACGGTTCAATTCCAAAAGTTGATACAGAATCATGAGCTCGCCAAACCATGACCCAGTCTTCATCACCATGCACCCTCCAAAACCTCGTCCTTCGAGGCCTCTGAAAGGCCGAACCAGGAGACCAAGCTTTGTGAATGGCTGGCTGGCTGGCGGCTGTCCCTGCGCCGGTCGAGGGAGCGGCCCGGCCGAGTTCCTCCGGCTATGGGCGTAAAAACTTCTATGCTTCTTTCGTGGTTTTTTGACATTTTTGCCTCAGGACCCCTACCCCATATTAAACAGATCTCTCACCAATCAAACGCAAGCTTCAGTGCAGCGCCAGTGCAGCGAACCCGACAGGCAAAAGCCAGGCCCAACCAGGGGCACTAGCGCAGATCTGATTCGCCCCCTAAAGTCATGTGCCGGCTTATGTGACTCTACCACTTGAATCTTGGCCAATGTCCCTACCATTCAGATATCCTACTTCTGACGAGATTCGACGTAGATATTTATAGAATCAACCAAATGAACGCTATTCTTCTCTATATGACTATTGTCACCCAATCGATGCCTTGAATCTCTTAACAGTCATCAAACGAAGACTCTGCTCCTCTATATACACGTCCTAAATGTTAGTGCATCGAATAGAGTATCTGCCCTCCCCGCCGTCCGACCCGAGCGGACGTTTGTGCCCGTGCCGCCCACTTTCACCAGAGATCGGACCCTTTCCTTTGGGCGAACCGATTCGCGTGGGTGAGGGGGGCAAATGCAGCGCAGCACGCCAATTGAGCCTCTCTCTCTCTCCCAAAGGCGGCTACGACTGATTCGCTGACGTTCTCGACTTCAGTTCCGACTTCACCTCTCACCTCTTCTTCTCTCATAACCGCTTCACTGCGCCTTTCGCCTTCTTACTTTCGACTTCATCTCTCATCTTACCTCTCTCTCTCTCTCTCTCTCTCTCTCTCTCTCTCTCTCTCTCTCTCATAATCCGCGAGTAAACATATTCTTCACCCTCTTGCACCCCGAGGAAACCGACTCACGCATCCGATCCGTCAACCGCTCATCCGCCCAACTTAGTTCTCATTTGCGTCTGTTCTAATTGAAGCATTTCGTTTCGTGGCGTTCTTCAACCAAGTCGGAACCCGTCCTTCTTGTCGTCGGATCAGGACTTGAAATTCAAAGTCTTTGCTTTTTTCCCCCACCTTGCTGTGCTTGTCTCTCTCGGTTTGAGCCCATCCACAGTTCTCCAGGTGTTCTCTTTCTTGCATAGTCATCCGTAGCATCTTGGGTGGCGTCGGCGTTTACGTTCGGATATCTAGAAGGACTTTACGACTGCTACGCCCCGGTACGACTTCCGATACCCCCGCAGCTCGTTCTTGTCTGGCTCTCTCCGTCACCTTGCTGGTTGAGATACCTGGTCACTTCGGATTCTCAGTTGTCAATTGAGGAAACCGAATCAGGACGGAATCGAGACTATCGACAATTGAGCTCTCGCCGCTCCCATTGTATACGATTGAAGTTTCCATATCTCCGTCTTTCTCTTGGCAGCTTTACTCGTTGAGAACCTGCCAACATTGGGCCATCATCTGCAAAACATCAACCTGGGGACACCAAGCAAGAAACTCAAGGCTGTAGACAACTACGCCTCATCACCATCCGACACACTATCCGACACAACGCTCGGAATCTCTTCTCGACCTTTTCAGCAACCCGTTCATTCAAGACTTACGGCCCACTTGCAAACCCTAGAACTGAGAGTGTACTTGGGCCATTCAGGCCAGTACCAAAGACTACATCGACAACCGGGCCTCGCCAAAGCCCTAATATCGGATCGAACCCCTCCTCTGCCCCTCTGCCCTCGACCCGGTTGGCAAAGAGACACGGCATCTTGAAAACTTTGAGAGTCACGAGAACAAGCCAGAACCAACCTTCCATCGTGAATCCTGGCTAGCGAGACCCCGGTCCGGCTCTCAATCGACATCTACGGCCAACCTCAAGGTGGACGTCCACGGCAGAGGTTGCTATCTCCGATGAGTTTCATGGTCGATACCACACTCTTGCCAAACTCAATCACCTTCCCGCTACGGCTCGAAGGCGCTAGGAAGGAGACAATTACAACATCCGACCCTTTGACCGGGATTCCAAGAGAGTCCCCGGTACTTTGACTATCACCAAAGGACATCCCGTGTCCTCAGCCAAAGCAACTTGCTCTCGTATCAAAAGGGTTCCTCTAACTTTCCACGCCAATATATTATAAAATGGACTTCTCAATCCTTTCTCTGCAGTCCTCGGGCCTAGCCGATACATCTCACTCATCTTCATCTTCGTCTCCTATCAAACAACCATCCAACACTTTAGGCGACTTCACGAAGTTGTTCAAGAATCTCCGAGTCAACCAAACTTCCTCTTCAACTACACCTACTCTCCCTCTATCAGACAGAGTTTATTCTTCTTCATTACACTGTTTTGAGCCTCTCTGCGACAGCAAGAGCACGTCAAGCAAACAGTCTCAGCCCCTTCTTCTCCTCCCCCCGTTTTTATTCACCACTGAAGAAATGGCCAGAACGGGCACCAAGCGCAACTACCAGTCCTTGGACTTGACCGAGATCAAAAGATCAAAGGTCGAGTCCAAGGACGTGGGCAAGAAGGCCGCTGCAGCCGCCGGCGGAAAGGTAGCTCGAGCCTCTTCAGACTCGGGCTACCATTCCGACTCCTCCAACGCCGCCGCAGCAGCAGCAGCAGCAGTCGCCGCCGCCCCCAGCCCAGACAACGCGGGAGAAAGGCTCTTCAACAAGCAGACGGCAAAGAGACCCCTTCCCACCTCCCAAGTGCCCCTTCCCGTCCGCCTCCAGCAGCGCTTCGGCGCTCGCGACGAGGTCCAGACAGAGACGTACCCGGAGCAATCCGCCCGCGGTCTCTACGTCTACGCCGACGGCTCCAACATCAGCGTCTCCTTCTTCAACCACCTCAAGAAGCGCATGGGCATGTCCAGGGACCAGCGCCTCTCCACCTCCGCCTTCTCCTTCTACGCATTCAGGGGAATACTCGAACGCGGCAGAGAGGTCAAGGAGGGCGTCGTCGTCGGCTCCCGCAGCAAGGCCAGCAGCAACAGCAACAACAGGCCCCTCTCCTCGTCTATCCCCCTCTACCTGCAGGAGGCCGAAGCGTGTGATTACACCGCAAAGGTCCTCCAGCGGGTTCCCGCAGACTCTCCCCACGCGGGCTCCTTCGCGATGAAGGAGCAGGGGGTAGACGAGACGGTCCAGCACCACATGCGCAAGACCGTCCTCGACAACCTCGGCGCGCCCGGCACCATGATCCTCGCCACGGGCGACGGCAACCTCGACGGCGACATGGAAGGGGGCTTCCCCGCCGCGGTGCAATCCGCCCTCGCAAACGGCTGGGTCGTCGAGGTCTACCACTTCGCCGAGTCCGCCCACTCCACCTGGCGCGACCCGCGGTTCCTCCACAACCCGGCATGGGACGGCCGCCTTACCTGCCACGCTCTGGATGACTTTGTCTTCGATATGGACGCGAAGCAACAGCAGCAGCAGCAGCAGCAGCAGCAGCAGCAGCCGCTCACACCGCTCGGCGCAGAGGCGCCTCGCTCTGCAAAGAGGACACGCCGCGAGAGTAGGCCCTACGTCCCCTCTTGGACCCTGCCAGCCTCCTCCTCCGTCGTCTCTCTCCCCCCGGCAGCAGCAGTCACCCCTCCGCCAAGTCCCCCACCAGAGACCTCGGCACCAGTGACCCCAGAGGAGCAAGCAGACGCAGAGCAGATCGGCACCCTGGTAGGAAAGCTCAACCCGGCGCTGTTACCCGTCATCGCCCAAGCTATCCTCCGGAGCGCCTCGGTCAGTCCTCCTCCCGTCATCCCTGCGCCTGCTCCTATTCGCCCCGTATTACACGGAGACGCCAATAGCTTCGCCGGCAGCGCAATGGGTCAGTTCGGCGCCCAGATCCCCACGCCACCTGCTCTCTCTGCCGCCGCCGCCGCCGCCGCCGCCGCACCCGCCTACCGCCCTCAATTCCCTCAGGCCTCCTCCTACACTGCAGCCTTGGGCCAGTACCAATACAACGGGGTCTGGGGGAACCAGGTGGGCAACTACGAGTACACCCGCTGAGTCATTCGTGACCAGCCTTTTTAAACCCTCTTCTCTTCCCCCCTCTTCAACCCCCCCTTGCTTATAGTCTTTTCTGCGTTCGCTCAGCCGAAAGGCAGCAACCAGATTTTTCTACAGCTTGGGCATTGGGGAGGACCGGTATATGGGAGGGGTACGCAGGACCTGAAAGACGGTTCTGGCCCTGTGGACTCGGGGAGGGAGAAGTGGGCGATGGGGAGTTTTTTTTTGAACGCGATTATCTCGGTATGACCGTTTTTCTCCCAGGCTGGTGAGCATAAAATGCGCCGGCGGGGCATAAAATGCCTTTTCTTTGATAATTCTTTGCAAATACATTCTGTTCACTGAACTTGTTATGCCTCCCTATGATTGACTGTATGCCCATGAATCCAGGTGGGAAATGTGAAGCATAAAGTTGAGTATCTCGTTGTTCAACCGTCGAATCGGGCTTCTTGCACTTTGACTATGCTCTCTTGATTACACGTCTCTTATAATCTCCATGTCCCTTTCATGATCCCACGCCGACGACAATATCGGGAAGTATACCATCTCCCAACAGAAAACTCCTTCTCATCTCCATCTTCCTCCTCCTTCATCGAAAGTCACTCTTCGCTTCGATATCCGCTTTATCTTCCTCTTCCTATTTCTACTCATTGATACCACCTCCCACTCCATCATGTACCAGCACTGGAGACGACTCACCAATGACACCAAAGTCAACATACCCATCGCCTCACAGGTACATCTCAAATCAATGACGGATAAACTCAGTACAAACACACGTAGCCAAGACAATACACCTCTTGAGCCCAAAAAAGAGAGAGGCCGAGGCTGACAAGGCTGCCGCTCTCAAGGCCCATGGCCCAGACCGACTTCTAAACATACGTGTCTTAAGAGGAAAGAACCCAAAATTTGCTACATCGCAGTAAAATACTCACAGCAAGTCCAAGACACCGTCGCCGCATGAATGGGTGGGCAGAACCCAGGCACAACAAGACTGGACTAGAGCAATATCGTCACCTGCCATACATGATATGGCACTCACCACAGGCATCACGTCCACAGCAGACGCATTCAAGAGATCTTCATTCAAAATCCATGGGGTATGTCTCATTCAGCTACATTCCGTTTCGTATAAATGGCCAACACCAAGGCCAAATGGCCGCGTGATTCGCATCCACTCGCCCATCTCCCATCTGCCTCAATCACCCACCATTCCCACAGCTGATCCGCCATGTACCCAAGCAGGTCTATCCCGACGAGAATCCAGTGGCAAGCGCGATAGGGTGTGGAAGAAAGTAGACGAAGAAAGAAAAACACCGCTTCCAACCAATCCGGCCTTCATAAATGCTTGATCGCTTCTTTTCTAAGCCCAATTCCGCTCCGCAAAATTTCATCCTTAGCCAGCACCTCCTACAACAGAAAGATCCGAGACCAGATTAAAAACCAACCACTGGAGTAACAGGGAAGGCTGCTTTTTGTTTTGGCTGCCCTTTCCCCCATCCCCAGAAGGTAAGTAGAAAACTCATGATGCCAATCTACCCAAAATGATGTCGGTGTGGTATCGCAAGCTGGTCAGTTTCGGCCGTAACAGCGAGTGACTGATAAATCACCCGAACAAAAAAAGATCTGCGTTCTGACACCCCGTCCCAGGACGATGAGTGTACCTTATGTAGAGAAAATGTCAAAAGTCCTAGAAATGTTCAAGAAAAATCGCCGGGGGGAAATCAACCATCTTGTTGGCGCCGCTTCTAGGCACTAGATATTACCAGGCCATCGCCACAAGACCTTAAGAAACGAAAGTATAATGGTATCTCGACAGAAAGGACGTGCGTTCGGAATGATAGTATCTGAGTTCTGAGCAAGGTGAATGGGCGAGTGTGCATCGTCGTCGCTCTCTCCTTATTCCCGTATGGATGTCATTCCGCCGCCACTACCGCCTTCGAGAAGAGGCTGGCTCGGAGGGGGCATGCCTTGGTGACTTTTAGAGACGGAAACGGAAGTGGCAGGTGTACCATTCCCTGATGAACCGTCGCTGGGTCTCGCTGGCGTACTGTTGTTTGCCTTGACTTCGTTTTGGAGCTGAGACGAGTGTATTGGTGAGTTCGACTTCTTACTGAGTGCGTCTGCGTTGGTGTTTGCGCCTCCTCGAGACGAATTGCGCGGCGAAACCCGTCCAACCTAATCCTGATTAACATCGTCGTCCTCCGCTCGGCTTACTACAGAGGGCTCGGCGCTTCTCACCTGCTTTGCCCAGCGTAAACCGCAGCTGTTGCAGAGGTCTCTTTGACCACTAGGACCTCGTCGCCACTCGGGCGTATTGCGCGTATGGCAGTTGGCGCAGTCCCGGACGACGTTGCCTACACCCTTTCTCCTCTTTCTCTTCTTCTTGTTTGATAATAGACCGCCCAGTTCCTCGGCGAGAATCCTATTGACCTTCTCCATCTGGCGTAGCTCGAATTGCCAGCTGGAGCACTTGGTCGTCCGCAGCTCGTCAAAAATGTTGTCTTCCGAAGCGAGAGCAGCATCCTGAGAGCCCGGCATCGCTTGACCGCCTGGTAACGACAACGGACCGGCCTTTGTGAGATCAGTATTCGGTGCTGTGAGTTGTAGGTTTTGGTTGATCTGGGAGGTCGATTTGACGCTTCCAGGGGGTGTAGCCGCCGGCGCGATGGTCCTCGATGATGCTTTGAGGAGCTTGGTCTGCGCTAACAAGAACGTGGGTTTCTGACCATCTGAGGCATCTCCAGGGTACAAAATCGTTTGTGCCTGAAGTACCTGTCCTCTCCTGTTATGGACCTCGTGTTTGCATGTCACTATTTTGCCTCTCCTTGCCTTTTCGATTGCTCGGCCAAATTCGGCACGACTCTCCCTGCGCATGAGCTCTTGCATGCTAGTGCCTATCAGAGTGTCTGGCTGTAAGTCGAGCAAAGACCGGATGTTGGAAGACACGAAGAGGAACATGCCGGATACCGAGATCTTGGTCCACAACTCGCTGTCGCCGATGCCTCCGTGTGCTTCTAGGTCTCGCCGGCTCAATGCGAAAACGGGTCGTTTTCTCCCTACCAGAATGATGCATTTTCTACCCTTTCCGTGTTCGAAAAATAATGAGCCGTGGCTTTCGAACCACGTGTAGCCGCTTTGCTTCCGCCTTATGCGGAAGACGATGTTGACCGAATTACCCGCCGTGGCGTCTTTGAGTTCACGGGTGACGGGCACAATATCGGAGGGGTGGCATACGGTCGAAAGAGAGTTCCCTACCAGCTCTGTCGCATCGTACTCCAGGACTCTCTTGCAGGAGGGTGAAAGGTAGAGGAACAGCCCCTTGAGTGAAAGGACATGAACAACGTCGTCGGTATTTTCGAGCAGCATCTTATCCCAGGATTGCTTGTGCCAGTCCGACACCACACCCTTGGGGTTGAACTGCTGCAGCAGGGTAGACACATCGTCGACACCCAATGTCTGTCCGTTTTCGGCTTCGACGGTATTTTGGTTCGGAGGCGTCCAAATATACTGGCCAATGTCGCTATGTTTGTAGTTGACCTTGACACCTCCTGCATCCTGGCCCTGAGAGATGGCATCCGGGCACTCAACTAGGTCGATCTGAAAACCGACGAAGAATCGCACCTCATTGGGGTCGTCCCAAGGAATTGGAATCATTGTCAAAAGGTTGAGGAAAGGCTTGCCGCCCTTGCGATAGTTGATCAGACTTTGCTGAACCTCACGGCCTTCCGCAATCTTCTTCTTGAGATTGTAGACCGACGCGTCGTCCACAAATTCACGCTTGGAACCAGCTTCAACCTTGGCGTCGGGAGCTTGTAAGAATCGACAATTTTGGCCAACAATCTCATGGCGGCTGTACCCCGTCAAGTTCTGAAAGTTATCAGAGACGTAAATAATAGGGCAGTCGTTGAGTGACACGTCGCAGACCACGAATGCGCAAGACATGTCTACGGCGCCTAGATGGATCTCGGGATCCTTTCTTGTAGCGACATACCATAACGCCCGCATCATGTCGAAGCCGCTCTTTGAGTAGAGATTCTTCTCCTTGGACTCTGCACGAGGGGTTTGAGGTCCCATAGCCGGAGTAGTCTCTGCAGTTGCGGTAGGTGCAGCAGAGGCTGCTGTCTGGCTCGTTGTCATGGACGATGATCGGTTGTTGGGGGACTGCGAAGAAGTCTTGCCAGAGTTGATTGACACTTCGCGGGATAATGTTGACGGAGTTGTCTGAGGACCGCTTGAAACGGAGCCGAACTTGGGAACTTGTGAAATGGCCCTATTCGAGGTTTCTGCCGGCGTCTGATATTGTTGCTGACCCATACTCATAGCCTCGTTGTCTACGTTGTCGATATCTAGCGGCGTAGGGAGGGCAGACTGTGGTGCTGTTCCGGGTGTTTCATCGGCCCCTAGGTCCATGGTCATGTCGTTGGCAGTGGTGTTCAATGGGCTCGGGAAAGCGTTGGCCATGGATGTTTGGCCGTACATATTCATACTCGATGTCGTCGGCATAGCCATGTTTGCGTACGCCGGGGGCATCATCGAGCTCATCATATCGGGAGAAAAGGTGCTGAATGCATTTGTCGGCGACATCTGCAGCCCGTCTTGGGTAGAGTACGCATCCATGCCTCCAGGTATGGAAATGTTTCCGGGAACACTATTGCCCATCCCTCCGTTGTTCGTCATACCGCCGTCCATGCCGCCATTCATGCCGTTGCCCATCTGGCCGGCCATATTAGAGAACTCGCCATTCATGGCGGGGTTCTGGAAAGGATAATTGAGCATCTGATTATCATCAGCGCCGAACTCCATCATGGACATCCTCCTGTCGGCGCCGGCATTTTGTGTGTTCTGGTTTGAGGGCATGTATGGTTGGTGTA
The DNA here is from genome assembly GCF_030913505.1 of Colletotrichum phormii. Lineage (NCBI taxonomy): Eukaryota > Fungi > Ascomycota > Sordariomycetes > Glomerellales > Glomerellaceae > Colletotrichum > Colletotrichum phormii. The sequence goes on from NW_026851449.1 coordinate 425,428, forward strand.
TGCTGCGGCGCCGTTGCATTTCATGGTTGTTACTGTTGATAATGTCGTCGAGCGAGTCGCCGTTGCCACCCATCATTGTCATGCCATGACCTTGATTCATTTGGTGATAGGCGTGACCGCGTCCTTGGCCTTGGCCCTGCATCTGGCGTTGCTGAGACTGTTGCGACATCTGTCGCTGCAGCTCTTGGGGAGTGAGCTGTGGGTAAAAGGCCTCCATGGCGATCGCATCGGTGTCCCAAGGACCTTGTCGTCGATAGTGGGCCAGTCGTCGTGTCGTGTCGTGTCGTCGTATCAGTCGGTGGTGGTTGGGTGCAGGAAGTCGTCGTCGAGTGGTGTCGAGTCGCAACGCAGTGGTTCAGTCGTCCAGCTTGTACTTTTCTCTCCCGAGGCGCCGGCTTAAATAGTGCCACCGGTGCATACGGTCGGGGGTGCGATATCGCGTCACAATCCTCGGCCTCTTGTCTCGGACCAGCGCATGTATTGCAAAAGTTGTGAGAAGGGGGGTGGCCGCCGTGGACTGCGGGAAAAGCAGGTAGGGTACCGGCAATTGAACGTCGGCCAGATGCGTATCGGTCGTCGGGTTTTCGGGGTTGGTGAAGAGCGGAACGGAGCAGAGGGCGGTCGTCGCTTGGGGACGGCGAGGCAGAAAAGTGATGTACTGGGCGACGGCGGCAGTTGTCGTCGTGGGTTGTTGATGTCGGATCGTGTCGAAGAATTGGGCGTCGTGTCGGTGGATTGGGCGTCGGTGGATTCGCAGCCCGGAGGTGGTGGGAGCAGACGTGAGAAACAGTCGTGGGAAAGGACCCAGATTGGCTTTGTTGCGGGGAGGGAAGATGGAGTTTGATGGATGTTCTCGGTGGTTGATTCCAGTATGCCAGTGAGGTACGTAGCTGTGTACCTTACGTAGTAGTGGTGGACACTGGACGGAGAGGCGAGGGGAGGAGAGAGAGACGTGATTGGGGGCGGCATGGCAGCAAGGCCCACGGGCCGGCGGACGTGTATCGCAATGTTCCTCTTGCAACACCTCAGGGCTGGGAGGTACCTAATTACGTCGCAAAGGTACTTGGCTCACCTGGCGTCCGCTTACCCTACCTTGGACATGGGCGGGCAGCATGAAGGGCGAAAGAGCGGACAGTCACGGCGACTGCCATCTTGAAAGGAAGAGCCCGGTACCCTGGAGTGGACCGGGGATGCTAGGTGCCATGTCCAGGTTGGGTTTACATTGGAAGACTCGGCGCGTTTGGGTAGCGACGGACGCCGGGAGGAAACGAGACGAGGTCCCTGGACTTCTGGAGTCGCCTACCTACCTACCTTGCCTTTCCTTGCCCGTGCTGATCCGGCATGTTTTGGCGACGCGAGGTTTTGCCTACCCTATTTTCCTCTGTGAGTCGTCGCCGGAGGAAGAGCACCGAGACAGGGCATGCCGGCCTTGGGATCTCCGGCATGGCACATCTCTGCTAAGGTTGTACGACACCAGTGGGTATCACTTAACAGGTCTACAGAAGCTCGGACCACCACCATGACGCCTCCTACTACGTGCACGCCTGGGACCTACTCATGGTCACGTGCGGGCGGGAAAAATCCAACTTCTCCATGTCAAAGTCATTTTACCCAACACTTATTCAGTTAAAAAGAGGTAAGTGCACGACGCCCACCCCAGTGCACTTGACCTGAGCATTGGCCACTAGACTGAATTTGCCCTAATTCTTCGATTTCTGTAGTCAGATTTCAATTATCTCTAGATTTGAGGTTGCTGCGGCGGCTTTTGTGTTTTTTCCCCATATAACGAGTGCACAATTGGCCCGTGCACCTTACACGGGTGGTGTGTAGAAGAGGTGCTCCTCCGCTTGGGGTGGCTTGAGCTTCTGTAGACTTGTTAAGTGATACCCACCAGTGGCCAAGGCCCCGTTCTCTGTCCTTCTCCTCAGTTCTTGGCCTTCACCGTATCCGTAAAGTACAGCAACTTTGGTTTCACGGGGCACGTGATGGCGATGGGGCTTGACAGTCCAGACAGGGTCCCAGTTGCCTCTCTATTATTGCAATACCTTAGTGTAGATGCAGGTAAGAAATCATCACGGCATGGCTATTCTGGAGAACTGCTCTACTGGGAAGTTCAGATCCGCCAGAAGTAAAAATAAAATAAAATAAAAAGACCCAGATAGTCCCAGATGGTTGAAATGGTGTGCCGAGCGCTGTGCCCTATGTGACTACGAAGTATGTACATACGGATCAGAGCCGGTGGGCGAAATGTGACACTGCAATACCTAGTGCGCATGGCAGGCCGCAGCACCAGGGTGACTGACTGGAGAGACTGTCTGAACATTGCGGCTAGCTGGGGCGGAACGAGAGGAAGTTTATGGAAATAGGCCGGTCAAGAGGCTGCCATCCGTCTTGGATCTGTGGTGTTCCGATTCTTCGGCCGTGGCAGAGATGGGTGGAATGTTGAAGATGCTCATGCTGCAGTGTCCAAGGTATCCGCATCGTGGTTCCGTGGCTGACGGGACTCGGGAGGTATCCGTACCTTACCTTGTGTGCATGGCATGCCGCATCTCGTGGGAGCGTGGCAGGCTCAACTCAAACCCCCCCACTACTATTGTAAGCACGTAAGGTAAGTTGACGGTCTCGTTCTTGCCTATGAGAATGCGCCGACAGCAAGCAGCAAGCCGCAAGCCGCAAGCCGCAAGACTCTCCCAAGACCTCCAGAGTGTGCATCTGAAGAATGCCAGTAGCAAATGGTATGCGCCTACCATGCCACAAGAAAACGCCAATCGTGCTCGAGAGAAACCTCTTTCGTCACCATATGGGGATGCTAGGTCAGGATACGCCATCGATACTTCTTGATATGCATAGGGCTCTCTTCATTATCAGGTTCTTTTGATGTGCCGCACAAGTGGAGAATATGACCCACCCCTGCATCCAAAACGGACGCTGAATGGAGGGAGATGCGACAGGATCAGGATACGTACCTGCTCCATCTAGCCAATAAACGGGCCGCCACACTTTCCCATGATTGCACCTGATGAGAATTTGCTTGTCCCATCCAACCTTGCCTCTATATCGACTTGTAGATATTACTCCATCATGCCCTTATCCCCAGAGTATTACCTACGGTTTGATCAGTGCCCTAACTTTACCCGGCCTTCCTTACGAAGTAGAATCATCTGTAGTCCGTACCGACACTGAAAACGGTGCTTACTGCGAACACCACGACAGGCAGGGATGGACATGCGAGCGGGACAAGCACGGACAGAAATTGACTTTTTCCCAGCAGAAATCCATTTCGTCATTTCTCCTGGGGGCCTTGGAGGCTTGGACAGCCTTAAATTTGTCCCGACTCTGAGTCCTGAGTCCCGTCCTGACACACCAGACCAACCAAAACAGCTCCGGCACCAACTCCCAAGGAAAGTCTCCCACCCCCTTGACATGACTCCCGGAGGTCTTGACGTGCTCACCACCACCGACCACATTCATACACTACCAGTACGGACACAAACAAGTCAACTGCACCCAAGCTCGAGCTGCAAAACGAACCGTTGGTCCCATCCCATCTTTGCTGCCCGCCAACTACGGCACCACTTGCTACGGACTGCAGCAGGAGAGGAGGAAACTTGAGCAAAAGTCCATTCCCCATTTCATCTCCCCTAGCGGATAGACTAGAGACCACGCGCCTAGGGTTTCTCCCAATTCTCCATTTCTAAAAATGCATTGACACGATCTCCCATCCTCCACTCCGATTCCCATCTTGTCATCGGCGATCGAGCCTCTCTGGCACTCTGCCACGCGCCCCAATGTCTCCTTTGATCCTTTCGCGGAGACTCAGCAGTTCTGGACTTCTGGCAAGCCTGGGCAGCGGCCCGAAACCGGGTAACCACCAAACATGCAGACATGCCACCACCCGTCGTCTCACACAAAAACCTTCATGATGCTTATTCCACGATCTACCCGTCGTTCCCTCCGCCGTATAGATCGCTAACAAAGGTCCTGACTCGGCGGCAGCCTACTGGCCAGCCCCTCGGGCAGCCTCGCTCTACACTTCATTACTCCAAGCTGACTTGAGGTGCTCCAAGCTCTTCCTTCCCCCCTCCAGGCTGTTTGTTCGAACTTGTGCCTGCTGTGTCCTACGTCTCGGCGCCACATGAGACCTCCAGCCGACCGCCACTACGAAGTCTACGAAGCACTCAACAGCGCACACCTGTGGTCTGCCATGTGACGCCCGCCCGCCCACCAGACACCCCTAAAGCAGTCAAGATCAGCAAAAGAACGAGCATACCTCAACAATATGTCTTGCGAGTTCTGCTAGACACCACATTTGCAAGTTGATAGTAACGCCTCTATTCACTGAGATGCGCCTTCTAAACCCTTTCCATAAGTTCAGTCTCATTACCAAGTCATGTGTAGGCGAACTCTACCCCTTACGGGTATTGGAGGATTATACAGAGACTTATTGTCTGCTAGCACAAGCGTGATAACGCAACGGTTGGAGGTCAACTATACTTCTCCCTGCAGCAAAGCTGAAGCTGCACCCACGCGTAGTTAAAGATACCATAAACGGGCATGCATCACTAGCACCTCCCCTCCGTCTTCAACCCCCAACCGTAACCTGACGTGCCTGTTCCTTCAGAGAGGCTGCTCTTCAGTGCGCTTTCCGACGGGGCAACGAAAAGCTCGGGAATCACAAATGCAAGAGAACCGTTGATGAGCAACACAACAGCATCCCTCGTACAGCCCAGATAAACCGTAGGCAGTGTATATGATCCGATTATAACATGCCTCGTCATCTCCAGAAATCGACGGACATGTCTGTGTCTCTGTACGACGGACAAGCAATCAATCTCCCGAGTAACAGTAACACACAGATCCCCATACCCAGCATGGCATTCTCACAATCGATGCAGAAAGAGAATGCGGTAACACCAAGAATTCACGCTTCTCCCTCCGCCTCCCCGCCATCTCCAACGAAATGACGGGAGTTAAGAAGCACGAAAAAAAAAAAAAAAAAAAAGAAAAAAAAAAAGGGACCTAATCCGACACCCCTTCCCGGTCCGACTCGACTTGACGTGAACGTGAACTTGACTTCCGAGATGGCAAGACCTGTCAAACACAAATGAACCAAGCCAACCGAACCGATACGGAGCTGAGGAAGAAGAAGAGGAATTTCGTCAGATGTCGGCCAGTGGCTATTGAGTACATCTCTCTTCCCCCCCCCCCCCCCCCCCCCGAAATTTCCAAAAGCCCAAAAATGTCGACCAAACCTCTTGCTTACACCAAGAGACTAAGAGAAGATGGCGCCTCATTTCGATTTCTGAGCCGGGTAGGCGCGCAGCTACGCCGTACATAGCAACATGCACAAACCTTTTGCCCCGATCCCAAAAGAAAACAAACAAAAACATACAACACCAGGTATTCGCTGATCGTCACCGACTCAACTACTAATCTGGCCCTCATCGGCTTGTCTATGGGAGAGCGGACGGGATCCCGAATTCTCCGATGGGTGTGGTCGTATGTGCTTGTCTCAGGAACATAATGCCATTATATCGGCTGAGAGAAAGAGAGAGAGAGGTTCGTCCTAGAGTGCGGAACAAGACCTTGGCCAGAATGTCGAGAAAGAGTTAGAGAGAAGTTTGAAGACTACCCCCAAAGAGCAAGAGTGACTCATCATCGTCCGTAAACTCCCCTCCCTCAGTTCAGCCTCATCCAAGACTCTCAAAAAAGACATGGTTCGATACATCCATCTCAGCTACACCAAGCTGCAGCGCCATCATTCCATAGCCCCCGCGTGTCCAGTCCATATCGAGCTTCAAGCTTCCAGCTTCCAGCTCCAGCTTCCAGCTCCAGCTTCCAGCTCCAGCTCCAGCTCCAACCTCAAAAGAACAAGGCCCGAGATGCTAGCAAGTCACCCATTATCGTACACAAAACTAGGTCTAGAAAGCTGAGACCCATACGCCACCACTCAAGGCGTTTGGGCGTACAGGCATTGCCGCTACGGGGTATCTTTCTTTCGAGATTGCCATTTCCGGTGCTCAGCTCGTTCAGTTTTGCTTCGAAGTTTTAAAAACGCCAGTATCCTGAATGCTGAAAAAGGCGTGAGTGGGCAAAGGCACGATGGCGCGGGCAATATCGTATTCTTCATCCAGTCCCTTTCGTCTCCTCGTCTCTTGTGCTGCTCCGTCGTTCCATAAAGCCGCTCCCCGGTTGGAGGCTCTACCGTTTCCTTTATGTCAGGTTTGATAGTATTCCATGACGGCGTTTGGAAATCACCAACACGTCCTTATTCAAGTCAAAACGAATATTCTTCATATTTCGATTGACATTTTGTGTCATGGGGCCATATCTCATCTGCGTGAATTTCTATTTGTAAAACAACCACTCCTCTATATCATCATATCGGCATCACTAATGGCGCCATGGAGGAGGGGACTGGTTAATGATAAAAACGAGGGGTCAGTCGAACTGAGCCCTCTTACAACAACAATGTCCATCCCTCACTGTGTCCTCTGCTTTTGCCACCGAAATCGGCCTAGGCCGGACCTTGGCTCCGAGTCTGCTTCAGCAGCTATCCAAGTCCAGCACTATTCTCGTGCCTCATAGGACCCCTCCCTAACCTTTCGGTGCTTGTGGTATCATCGACTGCTCCTCTTCTAGTACAGCGGTCCGCGGCGTTCTCGGCGCTTCCTCTTCGTTACGGGTGTGTGCAACACGTCGCCCTAGTATTTCATGCGCATATTCATCTCCTAAGAGAAGTACGAAGTGATCGCTCGTTGAGATTCGGGCGAGAACTGCTGGAGCAGCGGTGTGGGGTCAACGCCTGCCTGGGACAGAAGAGCCTTGATGGCGAGTACTACGCGGCTTGCGGTCTGTCCTGCCAGAGAGTCTGCCTCCAGAGCCTGTGCAGTGAGCACAAAGATCTTGCCAGCCTGGCCAACGACAGCCGGATGTTGCCTGAAATCACGAATTAGTATCAGTCATAATCAACTTCCCATGTCTTGGAAATGTACTCACTTGTCAATCAATTCTGCCAGGTAGGCGTAGGCGTAAGGTGCGGCCTCCTCGTCATTCGTGACGGGAAGGGTCTCGATCCACTGAGCCACGACGTTGTTGGGATCCTGAACTGAGCCGGCGTTGAAGTGAAGAATCTTGGCAATGGCAGCACAAGCATTCTCCGTTGCGTAGACGTTGTCCTCGCTCCGCGCCTCGGGAACCTGCGTCACTTGGAAGAGGAAAGGTAGGGCACCTCCCAAAAACTGAGCCCAAGGATGACCACCGCGGTGAGCAGCCACACCAATACCGTAGGCCGCAGCCTGGCGAATGGCGGGCGACGAGTCCCTGCAGCCATCAACCAGGGGCTGGGTGATGAGGTTGGCGTACTTTTGGCTTTCGGTGCCGCAGTACTCCAGCACATCGTCCATGATGCAGAGACCCCATTGGCGCTGTGTAGGGTCTTCCGACTTGAGGAAGCCCTCGTAAGTGGGGAGCAGGCGTTCCCATGATGGGAGGAAGGCAGCACCGTGGTTCTTGAAGATGGCGTGGAAGGCCTTGTTCATGTCAGACAGGAGCGTCTGATCGTCCTCGATGGCCAACAAAACGTCCTCGGCTTCGTCTTCCACATCCTCGGCGCCGAGGGCCTCCTTATCCTCGAGACGCTGAGCGACACGGTCCTTGTAGTCTTCAATGGCAGAGTGGACTGAGTCAATGAAGCGAGAGAGGTGATCGGCGGTGAGGCACTCCTTGCCAATGACTTCAACAGACTCGTAGAAGCACTGGTACATCTCGGCAAGAGTATCAATCGCAGGTTCCGCGGTCAACACCTCGAGAAGCTTGTCCACAGTCGCAGCCCAGAGCCCGGCGAGCTCATTTGATGGGCTGCCGTACGTCTTCTTGTAGGAGCTCAGAAGCTGAGGCACCAACTTGGCCGAGATGAATCTGACGGGGTCGTGGAAGAAGAAGGCCAGACCAGGGAGGGCAATCTTTTCCATAATCTCGGCCACGTAAGGGGCGAAGCTTCCCTCGAGCACCTGGGCGTACACGACAAGGAGCTCAATGGCCATGTTCTTGTCCTCCATGGTGCTCGTCCGAATTCCAATCATCTTACCCTTGAGAGGGACGAGTTCCCAACCATCCTCCTGCTGGATCTGCTCGACCTGGTCGTCGTCATCCAGGAGCTGAATGTCGGCCTTGGCGCTAGCGAGCTCGACAAGAGGTGGCATGACGTTGGGCAGGAAGGGAAGGAACTCCTGGCCGAGGACTCTGCACATACGGCCCCAGCAGTGCATCAGATATTGCGCCTGAGGGTCATCAGGATCGGTAATGTTTTGCTGAATGGAGGCAAGGAGCTGGACAAGAGTCATGGCATCTTGGCCGAGTCTTTCCTTGCCGACAGCCAGTGCGATCAGCGTAGCGCACTCCATAGCCTTGGCACGGAGAAGGCGGAACTCCTTGTCGTTTTCTCTCTGCAAGACACTGACCAACAGAGGCATAAGAGTATCGTAGTACTTGGAGAAGGCAGCCTCGGCAGCGTCGGCGATGGTCGCGATGGTCGACAAAGCCTGCTCCTGGACGTAGCGCTTCTCATTCTGGAGCAACTGGAAGAGGTGAGACAGGAGCTCATCGAGGTAGGGCTCCAGGATGGACTTCTCGGCCTCCTCGCAGAAGTTGACGAGGGCAGCGGCCGCGTGCGACTTGACCCGAGCCTCGGGAGAGTCAAGGACCGGGATGATGGCCTTGAGAACACGGTCGTAGTAGTCGGTCTGCATCTTGGGCGCGAAATCGGTGCTCATCTGGCCAAGAGCATTACATCCAGCCCAGCGCACACGGGGGTGCGGGTCCTTCAACGCAGGAACAACCAGGTCGAGAACCTGGCTGAGCTCACCGATCATCAACTCCCGGCAGCCTTCAGAGATGGCGGAAATGGCCATGAGAGCCGCGTGCCTGTCTCTCCAGGCCATGGAGGTCATCATGCGGGGAAGCCAGTTGAAGGTCGGTGCCAGGATGGTCTGGCCGCCAAGCTTGTTGGCGAGTCTGTCCATGCACTGCTCTCCGGCGACGTGGTTCTGGTCGCTTTCCTCTTGGTCAAGCTAGGGAAGTGTTAGTATTTCAATGACGCGAATTACAGACAAGACACCAAAGGTGCCACTCACATCGTCAGATGACAGCCACTCAGCTGCATCGTCGTCGTCCTCGCCAAGGTCGGTCATGAGGCTGAGGCACTGTGTGATCATGTCGTTTGTGTAGGTCTCGTCCTTGCGGCACAGAGACGGCGCGTAGTCGGCAAAAGTGGCCATCAACTCGAGAGCGTTTTGACGGCAAAGGTTGTCAAGCTCCTTGTCCTGGATGACGGAAATGCTGAACTTGACCAAGTTGCCGAAAAGAGGCTTGAACATCTTGGGCGCGGTCTCGGCCATGTCAATCAGGGCGACAAGGGCGCTGCTAAGGTCCTCGGAGTCGTGGCTTTCCTTGATAGGCGGCATGATGTTGAGAACATCAGTAATAAGAGGGTAGTACTTGGGCTGCGCCTTCTTTCCCAAGCTCCTGAAGAAGGCCGCAAACGCCTCCATAGCGGCCAGACGCACCTTGTTGAAAGTCAGCCGGGTTGATATCGGTAGCGACTGAAATCGGGGTTCTCCTACCTGAACGGAATCGTCCTTGAAGCCCTTCTGGAAGGCCTGGATAACGGTGTCCTCGTGCTGCTTCTCGATAATACCCGGGGTCGTGGCAAAGACACGGAATGCCGTCTCTCTCTTCTCGGCGTCGGGCGCTATGCTAAGCTGGAAGAGACCGCCCAGCAGCTCGGGCCAGGAATCATCTGCCATGGTGTTAGGGTCGGAACGTCCTCAAGCATGAAGGAGGCAGGATCTGGGTGTCGACGTACTGTTTTCGGTGTATTGCCTCGCGACTTCAGCGACAGCGTCACTGATCTTGTTTCTCACGGCACGCTGGAAGTCACCGCCGAGGCTCTCGAGAAGCTTCTGGCGGATGACGGCAGCCTGGTCCTGGGACAAGGACAAGAACATATCAACCAGCTCGCCGCGGTCATTCTTGCGGCTCTTGGAGGCGATTCTTCGGAAAATAACGGCGGCGAAGGAGCGTATCTGGTGAGCAAGATGGCGCGGTTAGCTGAAGGTCAGAAGAGCGTGTGTGTTTACACGCGCAGGAAAGGCGAGGGTAGGTAGAAGCGGAGGCATGAGGTGCAGGGTGGAAGAGCGTACCGAAGCATCGGAACCGACTTGGACCTGCTCAGCGAGGCCCATCAACAAAACCTCGGGTCGGGTGGCGGTCCAGTTATTTTGGAGGTGGTCTTCGGCTTGCGATCGAACCGAGTTGTCTGGGGATTGGAGAGCTTGCAGCAGCTGCGAGAGCTCTGCGTGGACGTCTGGGGGAAGAACAGACATGTTTGCGACTGAGACGGGAGAGGATGAGGGTGGGTTGTTGTCTTGTCGAGTCGTCGTCTGCTTTTTTGCAGATTAATTAAAATGACCAGCCCCAAGACAGCGCAGCCGGGGCGGTGTGAGGTTGTCGAGGGCGCAAAGCTTGTCGAAAAAAGAGGTAGGGTGTACGCGGGGGGGAGAGGCGGATAAGAGTCGGCGTTGGGTTATGTTTTGTTCTGAGGGGTACTTTTTTTACCCTTTTCGGTAGCCCAATGTCTCTGGACCTTAATTTTTTCCCCCAGTTCTTGGTGCGCCAAAGTAAGCGAACGCGTGTCGGACGAGGATAGGGAGGAAGGCGGGTATATGCAGTCGTCTACAGGAAAGAAGAGACTGCTCGCAATGAGCAATATGTGCTTCAAGAGGCACGGTTCGGGTGGTGGAGGGAGGTTTGATTTTTGGTCGAGAGGGAAGAAAAAAAAAAAAGAAAAAAGGAACATGCAGGAGTCAAAAAAGTGAGGCAGCAAGCCCGCGATGGTGAGGGACCAGGACTGGGGGGGTCTTCTTCGGGTCTTCTTGGTCGTGGAGGGGAAACCTGCAAAAAATGACAATAATTTTGGTAGGTTTTTGGCGGGGCTGTTGTTGCTAAAGGCGGGATCCACTTGTACGTCCCTCACGTCCCTCCCGTCAGGCCATCCATGGTCTTCTGGTCACTTTACTCATACTGAGATGGTGTCGCTACTTCGTACCCGTGGTGGTACGTACGGCGGCGGCATTATTAGCACCCAAGGCACGAAAACGCGCTGTCCTGGGCTGTCGGTGGTCTGTCTGCCCTGGCCCCGGCTTGAGGAGGGGTAGGGGGACGGATGGGAGGGGTTCTGCTGTGTAAGTGCCCGCCTGCGGTAGGTACGAAGTACATTGTCACTTTGTGTGTACGGATAAAATAATTTGTTAGTGACTTGGGATTTTAACTGGCTGTGGTTGCATGTGAAGATTGGTCTCCACCAACGGGTCAACGTTTGATCAAGGTTCCCTCCTCCAATGCACAGGCACGCAGACGCGCATAGCTGAGCAGAGCAGAGCAACGGTGACTTCTCTACACCTTGTTACCCAGTAAACCGTTGGCTGGTATGCTCCGAAATGCCCAACTCTGTCCAGCAGACGTAGTAACGATGCCGGAATGAAGAAGTCTTACATTGGTCACCTGACAATTACCACCACGATGATCAGACTGATAGGTAAGGTAATCAACTTCATGGTTGTTTGATTCAATCCGCCCGCCAATTACCCAGCATACTCGGTATCATTGAAGCATCTACCTCGAGCCAAACAATAAGATAAAATCTGGTCATAGGAACGGAACACAATCGAAACCCCAGAATAAAAGTGCAAGAAAATTCTGAGCAGGTAGGAAATAACACAAAGAAGAGAGAGCCCCGCTGGCAAGCTCCACCATGCAAAGATGCGTCGCATGAAGCCGAGAAGCTTACCCACAAGCAAGGAGCTCCCTATCTCGAGGCACTTATGTTTTCGTCCCAGCTTCCGGCTGCCCTGGCATTCAAGATGAGTGGAAAATGTCTATGAAGACCGTTCTAACAGACAAGACCCTTTGTTTCCACCGCTGTGCCTGCCCACCTGCATCCCTGCGGCGGGCTTTGACGCGTCTTTCTAGGCATAGATGAGGCGAATGCATCAAGGGACAGCCCGCTGGCTAAAAGAAAAGACGACGGTGTGGCGAGATATCCGGCCACATACAATGTACAAAGCCCATCTGAATGAATGTCAGGACCCGAGCACACACTAACTTACACAATCAGTGCCTGGCCATAATGGTGTTGGTGGTCACACAAGGTAGCTGCAGGTGGCTGCTGACAGTCAACAGACGAAATGGCCAATGAATCGAACATATATATAATTAACCCAACGCGGAATTCTTCACCTGCCTTGTAAACCTCATCTCAGAAGGTGCTTTAGTCGAGAGAGCCCGTATCATTCTATTTTCCTGTACTTGATTTATGCACCAGCCAGTATTATGAGAATACATTTGAGTATGTATATGAGCGAGGTATGCGTAATGTGAGGTTATTACAATTATGGGTGTGTGAAGAAGATGTAGCCAATGGAAACTCGGTCTGTCAACCTACGACCCCGGGCTTGCGTCTCCGGGGTACGCAACCCCGCCGTGTAGTGGCTAACTTCTGCCACCGTAGCGCCTGCCATGATGCTTCACTTACCTCCCTTGGGCTACGGTAACTAGCGAGGTACCTAACTACCTACCTAAGGTCCAGTACCTTAGCTGTAACCCCTCCTCTTGCTTCTTTTCTTTTTTTTTTTTTTTTTTTCTTTCCCCGCCTCATTCTGGTCGTCGTCGTTGTTGGTCGTTGCCGGAACTCTCTTCAGACCTTTTACACATAGTTCAAACAACACTGCCATCTCGCTGTTCCATCATCCCAGCATCGCGACGTTCAAAGACTTCAGCTTCTTCTACACGAGTCAAAACACGTCTCAACCAATAAAATACCATCTTCCAGAGAGTCGTGGAACACCCCCCGTTGAAGGCGCATGTCAAGTTCGCCTCCCCTGTCACCTTCGGATCCGTCAGATCACCGGAGCCCCTCAATTGCGATCCATAGCTCTACGTAAGGCGGTGCAGCTTCTCAGGCCCAGGCTGGACAACCGTCGCTCTCGGGCGCAATCAGCCGACCGTTGACTTCTTCGTCTCTCGGCGCCTCGTCAATAATCCCCTCAGCCACCACAGAAGAAGCAGCGTGCAGAAGTAAAAGTGCATTATTGAGAGAGCCTTCAGCCGACATCACGAGCTTCTTCTACACAGCAAGTCACTAAACTGCAGCAACATAGCAAGTCGCCAAGCACCGTCGAAACCCCGCCCTTCATCATTCTGCCCATCCTGCTACAACACCCCGAGTATACTGGCCCTCCCCATATTGCTCCAAGAGCTCCCCGATCGAATCAAGCCATGGACGCAACACCGACGTCCGGGGCGCACAATGACGAAGCCATCATGACCTCACCTCCTGCTGTCCCTCAGCGAACTCCCTCCCAGACGAGCCTGCACAAGACCACCCACGTCCACGCCCATCGCCAGAGCTTTGCCGAGAACCTGAGAAATGCGCCTGGCTCTCCTCGCGCCCAGCGACACCCTTCCTTTACCCAAGCTGCTGTACAGGATCTCCTGAACCACCCACCTGCCGCCAACAAGCACTCGAACCCGCGCTTTGCAGGCCGCGACTGGCGCGATATCTCGGTCAACGAGCTCGTTGCCCAAGATGACTTCCGATGGGCCACTCTAGACACCAGTGTCGAGGAGGCCTCCATGGTCTGTTTCCCTCCGCCCCTGATCTCGCCAAGTGCTCTGCGTCGTTTACTAACGCTGCGATAGACTCTAGTCAAGCACAGCCCGTCCAACGTCGTTCTGATCCGAGAAGATGCATCGGCCAAAACTGCCGTCTCTACCTTTGACTACAATGACCTAAACACATATCTCCTCGTAGTTGTAGGACTCGCCAGGCCCGACGAGGAGCAGGTGCCTCTGTACGATGAAATCGTGAACAAGGCCCAGACGGGAGCCCGGATAGCCCTTCGAGATATCCAGCCGCTTTGCCGCAAGGAGTCACTCATCACCTTGCCCTTTGACGAGACACTGGAACGGGCCATCGAAGTGTTTGGCAGCGGCATCCACCGCGTTTTAGTCACAAACCCCACGGGCGACGTGGTCGGCATCCTCAGTCAGCTCAAGGTCATTGAGTTCTTCTGGAACGAAGGCATCAATTTCCCCGCCATTGACAGATTGTACCCTGCACTCTTGCGCGATATCGGCATCGGCACTCAGCAAATTGTTTCCGTCAAGTGAGTACACCCTCTTGTCGCTATTCTGTCACATGAACTAATGCTTTGTAGCTCCGACAGCATATTGGGAGACGCCCTGGCGCTTATGAACGCAGAGGGCCTGACGAGTGTGGCTGTCATTGACAATGGTCACAACGTTGTTGGAAACATCTCAACCGTCGATGTCAAGCACCTGACGAATGCTGCCGACGCGCCTTTACTCAAGCAGTCTTGCATGCACTTCATCTCTGTCATCCTAGGTGAGCGCGGCGTCGAGCACGGCCGCGATTCCTTCCCGGTATTCTACGTAAACCCGTACTCGACGTTGGCACACACTGTAGCAAAGCTCGTGGCCACACAGTCTCATCGCATGTGGGTTGTCGAATCGGCGTCTCCATCCCCGTCCGCACCGGCTACGCCCTTGCTGGCACCCACAACGTCGTCGGTGCTGGTGCCGGGCACTGGTTCCGCGCCTCAGTCGCCTCTCCCGACCCAGGTTTCGCACGCTGTACCTGCTGCAGCCATGCCGGGCGCCCATCTCTCTGGGCGTCTGACCGGTGTTATCTCGCTGACCGATATCTTGAACATGTTTGCAAAGTCGTCGGGGCTACGGCCGTCGGACCCGGGCGAGCAGCGCGCGCGCCGTCGCAGGAGCTCCAGCAGCTCCATGCGGCCGAGTCTCGATTCGTCGAGACCGAGCCTTGACTCACGTCGATGAGAAAGACTTTGGGTGCTGGCGAAGGGGAGAGATAACAAGGAAGTCTTAGAGAGCTTTAATGACTGGCGTTTATGAGTTCGTCGCATGGGGCTTTTGCTTTTTGACTGGAGCATGATTATGCTCAGGTTTTATGCTTTTCTTCTGTTTCCATTAGACGGCCGAAGCTTCAGACGAGATGCTCTAGATCACTTTCGATAACAGGCGGATCCCGCAATATATGTGATCTACATATGGTGTTACCTATGCCGCTCGTCCGTGATACATGGGATGAACTTTTACTGCCTCACAGCATCCATGTTTGTGGATGACTACCTACCTGTATTATGTCTGCCATCCTGTAGGCAAGATCCATAGCCTAACTAACGATGTGATGGAGAAGGCAACTGACCACGGACTTACTATACGCTGTGTCGTTTCTTGGGCACTCGTGCGTATTGAACATGACTTGTATATGATTGACCAGAGTAGACTACACAACCCCTTGGCTGTGATCTGAGACTCCTTTTACATGATATGAGAGCCTCGCGGCCGCGGGACCTCTCCAAGCATCTTGTATCCCCTTGGTCAAGACGCCTTGGGAGACGAAATGTGTGCGCAAAGTGTGTTATTACCAACATGTCGGCCCTCCGGGATCCAGATCCCAAGCATGATTGTTAGACCCCCCCCCCCCCCTCCCCTTTCACCTTGGACCTAGTGAGCTAGCAAAGGTCACTACAGTAGCTCGTGGATGAACGTGGTGCCGAGCAATCTCAAGTATCCTGCTTGGTATTCATCACGGTGAATACAAGACAGAATACGCAAGGGAAAAGTACCCAAAAAAAAAACAAGCTATCCATGGCATTATGTAGGACCGTGAGCCCACATACAACCCCTTGCTAATGAAAGCTAGAATCATACCGCTCGGTCATTGACTACAACGGACGCTGCTTGTTGGAAAGGAGTCGCACTTTGCGTGTCTATGAGGCAACCCAGCCCCTTCTCTACCACCACCAAATGCACCTGCCATACAGATGCAGCTCTTCACGTTGAACATTGATTGAGTGGATCGAAATTGCTAGCAATGGTTTTTCATTTTGCGTCGTATATATAGTTGGAGCTGTTGTCCACAGACTGAATATGTACACTCCACACCAAAAACTTCTCCCTCACTCTTCTCCTTTTCCAAATTCAGACTGAAATCATGAATTGAATCCAGAGTAGAGAGTCAAGTTTGTCCCAGTTCCACGCTTTAGATGGGAACACCAGCAGCGGCGCAGGTATTCTGGGACCAGGTGAGAGCGGCAAGACTAGGAAACGTAAGAGTCAGTTCTTGTGAAATCTTGTATTCCCATTCGGGGGACCATTCGGGGAGAAGAGATAAAGAGTCACTTACGCGTCGGCAATCTCGCAGGCGCCGAGGACGCAGTTGGTCACGGCGGTGTTGTACGCGGAGGAACTAGATGGGCATCCAGCCACGTATCAGTCAATGATTCTCGGACGGCACAGTGGACGTATATTTATCCATGTTCCTGAGCAGATGGGGATAAGAAACTCACGCGCAGATGCAGGCAAAGTCGGTCTGGTCAGCGCAGCCCGAGAGGGGGAAGTTATCGACGAAGCATGGGCGCTAAACATCATATATTCTCATCAGCCACATGATTCGAATTGGGAAACATCAAGTGTCGCGTGTCTCACGGTAGACAAACGGGAGGGCTGGAGGAGGTGCTGTGTTTTCATACCGCGCAGTCGGGGAGGAGGGAAAGGTCCTGGGCAGCGACGAGGCTGGCGAAGAAGGCGACGGCGACGGTGGTGAACTGCATGTTGACTGGTTGGTCGTGTAAGACGGTGTGAAAGTGGGCTTAGTTGTTGGTTTATCTTGGTATTGATCTGAGAGTTGGTGATGTTGTGCAATTGGAAGGGTTGATCACGACATCCGGGGATGAAGATGGGTTTATATAGATTGTTTCCCGTTCTCTTCTTAGTCTGATGTCCGTCACTCTTTCTCAACATTACATCGATACTTGCCAAACGTCAGGAACCCATCACGGTCCTCTACCCCGCAAACTACTACCCACATCCTGCCTTTCCCATCTTTCGATGCTTCTTCCCTTGCTGACAGCTAGAAAGCGCTTAGGTTAGGGAGTAAGAATGAATCATTTCCCAATTTCACATGATGCCGAACGAGCACTGAACGCGGGGTTGACCGTTGAGGGCAAGCGAGGAGGAGAGGCGTGAGGAGGGTTTTGCCAAGATGGTCCATCGCGGCATTGGAAAGCAACCCTAGACGGATGTGACGTGCCCCAAAGGACCTGGCCAACATCGGCGACTTTGCCGGATGGAGAACCACGACGGGAGAGAAAGAAGCTTGGAGGTTGAATAACCTTGATTTAGATGATGTGGCTGTACGTATGCTTGTTTACCTCAGCGGGGGGTTGAGGAGGGGGAGGAGAAGGAGGAGGGCATCATGCTAACTTGAACCACGTCAAGTTACCCAGGAACGCCCCTCGAACTAGACTTCAAGACAATGGACTAGAACAGTCCCCCCAGCACCAAAGTATGAGATGAACCTCTAGGTGGTAACGGGGCAGCTTCCTCTCTCTCCTCTTCGCTAACATCTCCTTGGACCATTGACCGGCTCCGAGATACACTTGAACCCGCCTACCTAGTCGCTCGCAAACGGCGGAGACACAGTATAACACGCCGAGAGCCTGGTCAATTAACACGAGCACATATAACGCCACAGCAACTTCCTCCGTTCTGGCCCACACAATTTCGGCCGATCACAAGGCCAGCTTCGGACATGGAGGCATCTCGACCGATGTGACACTGGTTTAAAGTTGCGGGGAAGCTTGATGTAAACCCAGGAATGACTAGCAGTTCTATCCATAGCCCACGAGAGGAGCGGTTCATCTCACGTAAACCGTTTTTATGACAATGGGAACGCGCCTACATACAACCACGTCACTTCTTCCCTCCTTAACCTCCATGAGATCATGACATTGCCCCCCCTCCTCTCTCCTTCGAGAATTTTGCCAGGCACGGCACGGCGCAGCGGTTGCTGGGTGATCGGCTCTGCTGGGAACCTGGATAGGGAGGTGGTTCCTTCCCAAACCTTGCTTGTGGACTTGCTGCAAATCCGGGGATTGCGGGGGAGGGAAGGGTAGAGAATGGGATGGGGGTGGTACTCCGCAATGTGTGAGGTTGCATTCGGAGGGCCAGGGTGTGGCCAAGGACGAAGTTCCTGCATCGGGGGAAGCATCGGGGTCAGTCGAGCCAAGCCGCTCCGCCTGCGGGAAAGGCCATTGAGTGAGAAAGGCACAGTGGCTTGCCGAGGCGAGGCGTTATGAGAGAAGGTGAAAATGGCTTCTGATAATGTGACTCTAGGAAATGTCTTGGTTTTTTTTTCTTTCTTCTTCTAAGAGTGGTCGTGAGTGGATGAAGAGTGGCTTGTTTTGACGGAGACGTGGGCGTGGAGAGTTGTTCAGAGCTCGGGAGCGTTGTCAAATTCGTCACTAGTCGGACAAGGCTTCCCCGCGCCGGCACTTCAATGCCGTTTTTGAATATATAGGATTGCAAGTGCAGGGGTGATTTAAAATGAAGACTTGAGATGTTGACAAGTAACAAATGACATCTTGCTCTCTGGTCAGGTTGGTAAACCGTAAGCTGACAGTGACTGACGGTCACAGAATGCCCAAACCCTCCCAGAGGAAGGAAACGATAGATACTTTGAGGCAAAAACGATTGCCCTACTATTCAAGTTACAGAACAGACATGAATGGGTGCCATATACTTCATTCAAGCAATGGAAATCGAGACAAACTCAGGCTGCGCAACAGACAGATGCATAATAGTAGGATTAAGCCAACTTAACAGAAAAACAAACGGCAAAAGTTCCGAAACCGAGAATCGAACTCGGGGCTATGCCTAACCTCTCACAGAGATGAGAGGGCATCATGTTGGCCACTACACCATATCGGATGTGGGTACTGGTCGGGCTTTGAAATCTGACTACAGACCAAGCCCTCCAGTGGTTGGATAGTGCAGAGCCGATGTTTCAACCCGAATTGTGTTGTCATGGATTGATTGATTGTCTGTGGTCCTGCGTACCTTAAACCATGCAAACTCATTGTAACAAAAAACCAGGCACAAAACTTTCTAACTCAAAGTAAAATGCAGCTCGAATTGAGACTTTCGTCTTGCGTATAGCCTGGGTCAGTGCCATCACAGTCGAACACTGTGTTCCAACACTGTCCCTCAAAACTTTCAAACCTCCAACATCTCATATCTTGGTTCATCTCATCTACCAAAAATACCACCCCCAAAAAAACTCACTTACAGCACCCCCCAAACCAAGGCAAATCTCACAAAAACTACCGTTAAACCACGCTGAACAATACTAAACCGAGCAAAACTCCAAAATAATAAAGAGACTGCTGACCATCTCTCTCTCTCACACACACACACTCCGCAACCATGGCAACCACAACAACCCAAGACTTCACAACCTACTACCTCCAACGCACCACCCAAGAATTCGCAGAGGACCTCGACAAAGTCCGCGCGGCCGACGACTTCAAGGCCGAGTCGCTGTCCTTTCTGATTCATGCTCTGCAGCAGGGCACCGCGCTCTACTCCGCGCGGGACCAGGAGCGCGTCGTCAAGCCTACTACTGTTGCTGCTGCTGCTGCCGCTGCTGCTGCTGCTGCTTCTGTTGTCGCGGATGACGAGGACGTAGACATGGCGGATGCAGCCGCTGCAGTAGCCGACGCGGAGGAGCAGAAGGAGGGCGCCGGTAAAAAGGAAAAGAAGGAGAAAAATGACAAGAAGGAAAAGTCCAAGAAAAGGAAGTCGACTTCTGGTTGAGGACGGGCCACATGTTAGTCTCTTGATGGGAAGGGAAATTTGGGAGGAAGAACGCGAAGCGTTGGGCAAAAAAGCTTTTCTGCATCGCAATGTTCACGAAAAATTACGATTGAACAGTGATTCTCGGGCCGGGAAAGCCTCGTCCTGGTTTTTAGCCGGCACTGGCCTCCTCGAGGGACACCGCCAATATCGCCGGCGTTGAAGCCCCGATCCCGAGAGCAGAGGGGAAAGGACACAAGGCAGGGGTGCAAGCAAGAGAAGAGGTTTCGGGGCCAATGGAAAACGAGGTGGTCCGATTCCAAACAGCTGCATCGAAAGAGTAGAAAGCTACAATCGGTGGTTAGAACCTCATCGCTCCGGTCTGGTGAATGAGACCCGCTGCGCCAAGGACCTGGGCAAAGGTTCGTATGGAACATGAAGGGGTGTCACGAGAAAGTCCAGAGCTAGAGAGAGTACCCAGCATTATGCCAGCAGAAGCGTGACACTGGCGCAGAATACGAATAATGGAATTCGGCTACGAAGCCGTAACAATATCAATACAAAAGAATCTCACATCAGCAAATGCTACTCCCAGCCCTTATAAAAAGCCCCTTAGATAACCATGATGATAATTCAATTCTCCGAGGTGTCATAAGGGTATCTCTAGGATTAAGCATTACAGAAAAAGAAAAAAACGCCCTTCAGCCATGCTTCACACATACACACCATCGCTGTCTAATGCCGTTGTCGACCGCACACTCATTACTGCGTCGTTGCCGTTGTCGTTTCGTATCCGCACTCCATGCCTCTTAACGCGGGTCCTCGGCACTTACGATGAATCATTCGTCGATGACTCAAGACAGCCGATGCGACCGGCGTCCGGCCTCCTTACGCACAGCCCAGCCCTTGATAGCCAACACAATGATGACCCAGGCCATCAAGACACCCACAAGGCCCATGGTCACGGTGTACATGAACATGGCATCTAGGCCGTAGTGCTCCATGCCCTCGACGGTATCGCTAGCCTGGTCCATTGTAAGCTGTTGTTCGTTCGAAGTAAGGTAGGCAAAAGGGAACTTACGCTCGCCATGAAGATGATCCCGCCGGAAATTAGACCAAACGCAGCGAGAAGCTCAGTGGGAGGTCGAGATGGAAGGATGGACTTGGGAGGCTTCAGGTACATGATGACGTATGAAAAACCGCGAGCGAAAGAGGCGCCGGTGAGGAGGTTACCCCACTGCTTGTGAATCATGCTTGAAACCATGGAGTGCTGCGTGTGCGAGCTCATCATGATGCCCATGAGAAGAATCACGAGTGCTGGGATAGGATTGATGGAGAACTCGTACTGCTTCGGCGGCTGGAGTTCCTTCTTCTGCTCTTCCTCGTCGTGGTATTGCTCAGAAGCAGCATCGAGAATCGATGTGTTTAAGAGCTCTCGAACGCGACTCGATTCGATAAGCATGCCGACCTGGTTTCAGGTATTAGTCAACTCTGCGATTCATATTGCCGTTGGTGAGAGGCTTACCAGTCCACCACCGATGAAGAGAACAGTGATTGAAATATGCTCCAGGTCCTGCGCGCTGTATTCTCCTCCCCAGTTTCCAAGATGCTCGAGGAAGATGTTGGTCGATCCGTAGACAAAAATGAGGGCGCTCTCGACGAACTCGGCCGAAGGCCGCCACTTGCCGTCGGCGCGCTTGGGCCGAGCATTCCACGCCTGCCGGAGCAAAGTCAGTAAAACGGTTCCGGACACGGCCGGCAATGGACCGCAGACTTACCCATCCGAGTTCACCAAAGCTACCGCTCCATCGACCCAGGGTCAACAACCCAAGCCAGAAGAAAATGCCGCCCTTGACCCAATGCGCCAAACCGCTGAAGATGCCGTTGCCCTCCTGTGCTTGGTTAGCGTTACGATTCTAGTAAGCTCATTCATGTCACTTACAAAGAACCGCCCATAGGCCACAATTCCTAGACACAAGGTGACAAAACCCAGCAGCAGGATCGTCCTGTCGATCAAGTTGTAGAAAAACAAAAGTCCCTTCAACACGCGTGAAGGCATCTTTCCCGCGACTCTAGCAATGGCCGACCTAGGGTTGGCATTTTCGTTCTCCTTCCTGTTGCTCGGCATGGGCATGGGAAGGCCATCCTCAAGATCGTCCTCTTCCTCGGCGTACTCTTTGAGGTAGGCATCGGAGCTGCGCGGGGACACCTCGTTGGACGATGAAGAGCGGGAATGGCTCCGGAGCGATTCGGTACAAGGCTCAGTGCCCTGCCCACTGTCGTTGGAGAGGCGGTACTCGCTGGCATATCGAGAGCTGTTGATGCGGTGGTGCTCAGCCATGGCAGCCGTAGAAACTGGGATGAATGATTGGTATCCGGTATTGTTAGACGTTTCGCGACTGTCATGCCTCAGAGCGCCAACAACTCTTCCTACAAGGCCGACCAGGACCTGCGCCAAGAGGACCCAGGTTACCAGCCAACCCAGTTTGTGGTGCGCATTGTTGGGGTAGAGATCAGGTGTGCTGGCGTTGTAAATTGTTCCCAGGAGAACTCCAAGCGCATTGATAGCCATAAAAACGGATTGTAGCGCAAGTGTATATCTAGAGCGGGCAATGGAAAGCATCACAGCTGCGAATTGCGTGTAAGTCGGCATACACCTTTCGGCAGGAGCTCGTCAAACTGACCAACTGGCAGAACGAATATCCAGGCGAGCACCATAGCTCCAATGTGCGCGTACATTAGTCCGGCATGGTCGGCGAGTGCAAAGTATGTGGGCGGATAGCTTTTGGAGTCGGGTTTCGGCTCGTCTGCGCCGGGGGCCATGCCCATGTCCATCTCCATGGCGTCGGCGCCAGCTTCGTGAGCGCCGTGGGCAACGACCAAGGGCACAATACCCAGCGCCACTACCGTGGTGATTTGGCTAGTTAACGATCTCATCAAGGGCCTTTTTGCGACCAAGATGTTCGTTGTCGCAAGAGGAGGAGAGGGGTGATATCAGGTTCGGCGATGTCGCAAGGATAATGTCGAACTTGTCCCGGATCTATTCAGACAAGGTATGGTACGGTCGGTAAGAGGTCTGATTGGCGCTTCTTTGCAGATTCGTACGCAAGGAGAGAAGACAGAAGAGTAAGCTTCACGATAATCGACAGAATGCCATGAGCGAGAAGGAGGTCGGGACGCCTTTATTAAACAGCAAGTAGAGTGGGGTCTAGCGAGAAGAGAAGTAGAGGAGTCGCGCCGGCGCCAGCACCGCACCGGAGACCGAGAGAAGTCCTTTTGTGACAAGATTCTTGTGTAGACTTGTAAGTGAGGTACAGAGCCGCGGTGTGAGGGTAGGCCAACGATGACTTCTTGGAGCCGGCGTCGGTACACGGCGATGACATGGCCGGGCTCTGGGTACCTTGGGTCTGGGCAGCCAGAAGTCAGGTCATACCCATGCGCGTTCCCCATCTCCATCGTACTTTATGGGATGGTGCAAGAAGGTACCGGTGGTGTATTGCACATGCTATTGGGAGGGCTTCCTAGAAGTCATCCTACCCACCCCGTGTAAGGTAAGGCGGCCGCCGCGAGAAAGAAGTCACCGACCATGGAAGACGCGAGGCGAGTGGCAGCAGTACTGCGTATGTTCGGCAGCGCGTGTGTAAGTGGTGACAAGTGCAAAGGCCGACTCCGAAGGTTCCGAAGGCATCCACGAGCGAGGGTCCGGCCAAGTCCAGCATCGTCCAGTGACCACAGAGAAGAATTAGGCCAAGAGCTGCGCGGGATGGAAACGGTAGTAACTTGTCACCCACCTTGCCCTTGCTGGCGGAGGTATGTACTCGAGGGATGTACCCGCCCGCCGACCCGAAGCTACGGGAGCTGGCCGGCGCGGGCACGTTGTAACTTGCATGGAGGTGGGAGGAAGTAGCTTGGAGGAGTGACATGTGGACGATGGGCGTGGAAGACGCGAGAGCTTCATTCCCTGAGATTCTTCCTTCTCTCCTCCACGCCGTTACTGATGCAGGTGGGGCAGACACTACGCAGTAGGTACATATCCTGGGAACCTGGTGGGGGTGCGGGGAGCTTTCCTGCACCAGCTTACCAGACTAGCTGCCTTATTGCCAGCGGATTTCGCGGCAGTGACGCCATGAGACCCATGCCAGAAATTTTCATCACCACCTTATTGGAGAGAAGAAGGTTGCGACGAGTGCAGTAGCGTAGACGGGCAGGTAAGGTAAGTACTCACCTTACCTTTCTTTGAAAGAAGAGGGTATCATTCCCGGGAACAATTGCGACCAAGTAGCAGTTTGTACTCTCACTCATCCGATGGCTCACTAACACTTACACGCTTAGTCATCCAAGCTCATCCACCAAACGTCCCTGATCATGACATCAAAGTGAGAACCTCGTTCTCGGTAAGTAAGTGGTTAAAACTCACAAAGGCTCATAATGCGCCACTCATTTCATATGTTAGCCTCATGAAGAAGAGAAGAGAGGACAGTTTCCAGCATTCAGATGTACTCCCTTGAACATGGAATCCGTGACCATGCAGCTAGGTGTGACTCTCCCGGGATCAACGGGGGCTAGGGACGCCAGGTAGTCGAGTGGGTAAGGTAGCGACTGTGCGACTACGGAGTGACAGACCAACACCGAACAAAACAACCTTATCGCCAAGATCACGGCAGCCGAGTGCCGTTCTCCGTCGTTCGATCTTCGATGACCTGCCCTCTCTCTACTTACATGCGGCCTTAAGCACCCCGAGAGACGATTTCTGACCACCAAAGAGTCGAGGACACACGCGTTCGATTCGTGATGCTCGCCGCAGCCACTCGAGCGTCGTTGAAGGAAGGCTCAGTGGATTTGTAAGACACCTTCCCAACGGACCAACAATACCAGTGATGTGTGTCCCACCATGTCAGATTCTTACATGAACGTGGCTTCTGAATACCTCCGTCTGGGCATGGCGGCATGGCAGTTGAGTCACACGGAGACGCGCGAGCTAGCAATCGCCATCTCATAACTCCATACCTATCCCTGCCTTGCGTCGATCTGTAGTGTAACTTCATGAAGGTTGTGTGTGTCCATGGTGTGGTGTGCGTCGTTCCCACTCCACCGATGGGTGCGGTAAGCAGAGACTCAAGGAGGGCCGGCCGCAAGCTAAAATCTCATAGGGCAGAAAACAAAATGTATGTTAATAAGCAGAAACAAGAGGTGCAAGCCCCCCCCCCCATGCCGATGCGGGAAGCGCGAAGTACCGACAGGAACGTCTAATCCAGAACGCAAGAACGAAAGAATGGAAACAAGAAAAGTGTTGGCCGCGCTTCCGAAGTTCCGTCCATTGCAAGCCGCGTCAACTTTTCTGACGCCCCAGCCCTGCTCTTGAACTACTGCAACATTACCATTTGCGACTTGGGCCTCCACCGTACATGTCGGTATCCCGACATGGGAAGTTGAACGACGTCCCGGCGGGCGGCCGAGCCTTCTGCCAACGCGGCGCCAAGAGGGAGCAATTAAACGGACACGGAGGATACTCGAAAGCTCCGTTCAGAGAGGCCAGTTACGGAATTTGCTCACCGGCGTGTCTTACTGTCCCGTAGTCCCCGTAGACTGCCCGGC
Source organism: Colletotrichum phormii (assembly GCF_030913505.1). Lineage (NCBI taxonomy): Eukaryota > Fungi > Ascomycota > Sordariomycetes > Glomerellales > Glomerellaceae > Colletotrichum > Colletotrichum phormii. The sequence goes on from NW_026851449.1 coordinate 450,766, forward strand.
CATGGGGTTGTGAAACTTTTGAACCTCTGATTTCCTATATTGATGATGATGAACTTGTGTCCCTGTCACTTATACCTATTGTGCTGCCTGCCTGCCATCTGCAATGGAACTTTGCTCTGCTTCTCCCAATGGTCTGACTTGAAGGGAGCCAATGACTTCTCCTACTTCTCTCTGCGCCATGCCCTTGGCCTGAGTATCTATCTTATGTCCAATGTGAGCGGTTGACCGAAACCTGCGCTGAATCATCCCCGCATCAACAGATACCAGTAATGATGATACACTTTGAATCATCACGTACAAAATCGCAAGAGAACTAACACCGCGGTGCGCCTTACAGTGACCGCATTACAAATGGGGACGAGATTTGGCGCAAGCCAACAAGCTGAACATCAGTCAGCGAAAAGAAAAATTAAGGTAACCTCATGAACAACAAGTTCCCGCAACTCCACCAAGTGAAGAAAAAAAACCACATGGATGCAAACAGAAAACCCCACAACACCACATCCAGAAATCCACAGAGAAATCATGCGTGCGCATCCTTGCCTCCGATCCGCCCGTCAAATCCGCGATCCCGCCCTCCTTCTTGGCTCCACATGACAAAAGGTCGGGTAAGGTACATTCGATGTACCTTACCTGACGGGAGGTACTTCTGTCTCTCTCTCTCTCTCTCTCTCTCTCTCTCTCTCTCATATGACCAACCGGGCCTGAAAGTCCACACACCACAGTCAAGGCCCCTCTTTTCCCGCGGCCTGCGGTCGGTGGGCCCGGGAATCAAGTCGGAGTCCGACCCGCATCGACCACGGGGCATCGCAAAAAAGGCACAGACAATGGAATTTTACTTGACATGACGCTAGTTCTGAAGAACATGAAATACCGTTAGATTCTGTGCAATTACCAAATACCTTGAAAACTCACATCTGCAACCGAAGAGCACATGTCGTTGAGAAACATCCAACCTTCACACTCCGAATAGCAAGGTAACTACCTACCTTACGTGGTCAACAACTATGAGCTGAACATACAGAAACATGGCACCCCGCCAAATTTGCATGGGCGTTCTCATGATAGCGGCCAACTAGAGGGTAAGACTGTGACATATCACCCAAAAACCCTAGTTTACACCAATCGCTACACTACACCGCCTTCAACCTCTACTGTGTTAAGCTTGTGTCACAAGATATCGGAACAGCGCATCCGTTTCGATGCTACCAAGAAAAAGAAAGTCCTTGGTAAGATGCAGACCGCAGACGCCGTTTCTAGCCTTCTAGGTGGCGCCCCACTATCATCGTACGTCCCGCTCCGTCACGAGGTTCAACTTGTCCGAACCTTCCGGCGCTCTTGTTGCCCTGTGTAACCTTACCGCAGAGCCATCGCGATGCACCGGGCCCAGCTCACGCAATCTTTTTTTCAATCACCGCCCCCAAGCTCCTAATCTTTACTGAGTTGACGGGAAGCTCTTGTATTGTACTGTACGCTCAAAACACTCCGGCCTATAGCAGGATCATCTGGCTTCTATAATGTGTCCAGCCCTCAAAATCGTGCGGTGCATCTCCACTTCCTTACTGCCCTACCTTACACGGTAGCATGCTGAATCACGGCGCCAACCCACCGTCCTCGGATCCGAAGCTCCGGCCAAGGTCCGCTGGGCCCCGCCGTCTATCATCTACGACGGACTACAACGCCGAACGATCCTTCAACTTCCATCTCTCGCCGCTCTGGACAACCTTGTTTTCCTTTTCGAGCTTTTCCAAGATCTGTATAATCCCACCGCTCGCCGGGATATGCAGCTCCTCAGGAACGTCGGCATAGATGACCTTAACAATTTCCATGAGTGTCCAGGCATACGGATCGCCCTCGATATCAGAGCCTTGCCTCGCCGTCTTCAGCGTACGAATGACCTGCTCCTCTCGGGCCTTCCTGTGGTTGATGTATTCTTGAATCTTGGATGGACCGTTGTCAATCACGGGCCCGTGACCCGGATACGCCCTCCCCTTGAACAGGCGCTGCATTCTCTCGAGGCTGTTGAGGTAGACGGTCAAGTCCTCGAATACGGCGGTGCCCTGGCCCAAGACGTTATCCGCCGTGAACATGGCGTCCTCCTCCTCCAAGACGAAGGCCATGTGGTCGACTGTATGCCCCGGGGTGAAGACAGCGGTAAGGCTGGCCCCGTCGACGGAAAACTTTTGGCCGTCCGAGATATCTGACTGGCCTTCCTCGGGCTGGTTCTTGAAGACCTCGGAGCTTGGGGACAGCTCTAGCAGCTGCTGAATGCCGCCAGTGTGATCATGATGCCGGTGAGTGATCAAGAGTTTCTCAACCGTTGCCTTCTCCTCCTCCAGAGTTTTCTTGACGGCAGTGATCCACGAGAGTTTGCCCTCGCCTGTATCGATGAGTATACGGCGGCTGCCCGTGCCGACGAGATACGTGTTGGTGCCTTGCAGCGTAAACTTTCCCGGGTTACCTCCCAGAATGCGGATGCATGCTGGGCTGAGGCGCTCAACTTCGGGCAGTGACACTAGTTGTGAAGACATGATGTTGGTGTTCTTGGTGCGAGTCAGATGGGCGATATGTCTTGTCCCGGGTGTGGTTGAGGAAATTGGCCGTCTTAGTCACAAGGCAGCGTTGCGATTACATGGGGAAAGCACGCTGAAGACAAGACCCCGCATGTTCCTTAAGGTAAGGTATGCGACAGAGAAATAGCCGCGACGTGACGCTGGGCATCCAATTTGGCGAATAGAACAAGTTGGTGCTACATGTACGTGAAGACGCAATGGAGGGGCAATTGAAGATGCCGAGGTTGAACAAAATGCGCTTTCCGTTAGGTAGGTGGGTAGGTACTTTGAGGCTCGAGACGGCTCCCGTCAGCGGCTTACGTCAGCAATACGATGCAATCGAGAAGACGGAAGTCCACTGAATCCCATCAGTGACAGTGACAGTGACCTCACTGATTTCCAATAATGCGCCGGAGAGGGTCCTGCTACAGCCCCACTTAAAAGTGCTCCGAGGTCCTGTGGGAATTCAGGGGCATAGGGGACTATCGGTAGGCGGATAGGTAAGCAAAAGTTGTTATCGATAAGATACAGACCCCGATCAGGTGCCGATAAGACTGGATTTACTGCCTGTTGGCCACTGGCGCCACGGAATCTACCCGTCTGTGCACCCAGCGCCAGCTCCAACATTTGCAACTTCCAGGGATTGTTTGTAAGGCCTTTGGAACTGTGCCTTCCCGACGATCCTGAATCACTTTGCTCTTTGCGCATGAAATCTGTCGCAGTCTGGAGCCTCTGATTCTTTTTTCTACTTCTGCACAACCAACTTTGGGCTCTTCCAAGGCTGCGACTTGGAAGCGACAACCCGCGCGGACCTTCTCGATCTTCGGCTTGCGCCATCCACCAAAGCTCACCCACCCGCCCACTCTCTGGGGAGCTTCAACACCGGCGCGAAATCGCTCCTTCCGACAGTCCAAACACCCTCTACTTTGCTCAGCATCACTGGCTCGGCTTTTCTAACCGGTAAATTTCACTCTTACTCTGTATTCCCACCTCTTGTATTCTAATTGACCCATTCATTACGACGAATTCGCGGCTAATGGTGAATTTCTAGTAGTATTGTTGCGCTGGACCGACTCCGGCCGTTGCCGATCCGAGATACCTTCCTTCCCCATCGTCGATATCACGAAACTACCTTCTCGGGTTTGGATCACTTTTTGCCTCGGCTTTTTCCCCCATAAGAGGAACATAGCCAGTTTTTTGCTTCTCGGGTGCTCCAAGGCAAGAGCAAATAGGCAAAAGAGCAGGACGACCGACCGCTTAATTAAACAACACCATCCACAGCACACAACATGTCTGCACGACCAACGACGCCGATGTCTCCAAAGACCGCCAAGGTCAAATCACCTCTCCCTGGCACACCGGTCTTTGGCTGCGGTCAGTATACCCCAATTGTTACTTGCTGCGACGGCAGAAATAGCCCAGGGTCAGGCTGACAGGATACAAACAGAACACATACAGCAGCTGTTCACCCGGTCCACGGAGGGCATAACCCAGTGTGTCCACCACTACAAGATGATCCTCAAGAACATCTTTGAGCAGACACCCGTTGTTCCGCAAACGTTCAAGAACTCCGACGGTCAGGTCATGACATCTCTCACATCCAACTACCTCTGTCTACAATGCTCCGCCATTGTCAATGAGGGCGATCGTCTCAAGCACGGCACAAAGAAGCAGCATCGCTTCTGTATGTGGCCCATTACCGAAACAAACGTGAATCTCCTAACAAAGTTTAGACGTCGACTCAAGGAGTGGTGCCCTCTACTGCCAGATATGTGATGACCTAGTCTGGGACCCCACTCTCGAGGAGCTTCGAGTTCGCAAGATGGGAACCGGGACTTTCTCCAGTAAGTTGTCTTCACTCATCACCTCGAAGCTCAAACCATGACTTTCGTGGCACCTCCTTTCTTTGACTCCCAGCTGCCTGACCACATGCTGAGGAACATTCCAGACCGCAAAAGAAAGCACGATGAGATGTTCTCAGATGGTGTAAAGGATAGCACTGCAAGCAACCCAGGCTATATCTCCAACAACACCACCACTGCCTCTTGCAAGGCCAATGGTCTGCGTGGAATCTACAACGCCGGAGCAACATGCTACCAGAACGTAGTGCTGCAGAGCTTCCTCCACAACCCCCTCCTGCGCAACTTCTACCTCAGCGACGGCCATCAGAGCACTGATTGCCAGCTGACAAACTGCCTCAGCTGTGCCATGGACGACATGTTCCAGGACTTCTATGCTGTTGAGAATACTAATGGATTCACGGCGGCTAGTATTCTGTCTGGATTCTGGATCTCAGAGAAGAAGGCGTTTGAGAACCTGGTCACTACTAAGGAGCAGGACGCTCACGAGTTCTTCCAATTCCTTGCTGAGGAGCTGCACGAGCGAAACGGAGATGGTAAGCGTCCCGAGACTGGAAGCGAGCACATGTGCAACTGCATCATCCACCAAACATTCTACGGCAAGCTCCAGACTGGCACTACTTGCCAGAACTGCGGAGGCGTCACGAATGCGGTCCAGTCATTCCTGGATCTCAGTCTCGGACTGGAGAACCTCTCCCACAAGAGAAAGAAGGGTGGCCAGAAGGTGCCCAGTCTGACTCTGCAGGAATGCTTGGACGAGGAGTACGTCAAGTCAGACAAGTGCGAGTACCGGTGCCACAACTGCAGCTCAATGCAGCAGGCGAAGAGAGCAACCAGCATTAAGCGTCTGCCAAATGTTCTCGCGATACAACTCAAGGTATGTCTAATGGCCTGATTAGAGCTTGCCGCCGGCTAACAACCGTGACCAGCGATTCGAGTACAAGCAGGGCCGCCATGACCGCGCATCGAAGATCGAGACGGTGGTTAACTTTCCCCTTCAGCTCAACATGCTGCCATATACTACGAGAGGTAGAGGCGCGGACCCCAAGGACGCCTTTGAGCTCGGAAGATCTTGCACGTACGACCTCCTTAGCGTGGTTGTCCACGTCGGCGAGATTGACACGGGTGAGTTGACATATAACGAACCAATTTGAATACTCATACTAATCGAGCACCCAGGCCACTACGTATCATACTGCCGCGTAGGCGACCAATGGTTCAAGTTCAACGACCATAAGGTCGAGATGGCGACAAAATCCGACGTCATGAGCGCTCAACCCTATCTGCTCTTCTACATTATTCGTTCACTTTCGTAACCTCGTACCGAGAGAGAGAGAGAGAGAGAGAGAGAGAGAGAGAACGAAACGTCTCATGCCAAGCATTGTAAGATATTAATGCCACCAGGTCAAAGGAGATGTACGCGGTGGCGCCGCCGAAAGTATGTCAAACGGGAAGGGGCCAAGGGGCGCTTTGGAATGGCGAAGGGGATGGGCGACGGAGGATCAAGCATCTTGTCGGCGTTGGAAATAAACGTGGGTAATGCATCATCTTGGGCCCTTTGGCAAGGCAAAACACAAAATCCGCATTTTGGATGGCAATCCAAGAAAGGGGCCATCATTGTATAGAACAGCGATCAAGCGTATGTACTTTCTATTGAAATCTCGCAAAACCAAAAAAAAACACATTTGCCCAATTTGGTCCTCATCAGGGCCAGTCTATCATTGTGAAGCTAGCTAAGGTGAATGGAAGGCTGCGTCGCCAGGGTATTCTTTCTATCTGAAGTATTCCCCCCTTTTAGTTTGCATCCCCCTCCCGCCACGTCCAGCCATCGCACTCAAAGCCCGCATAACAGCAAAACTGGTTGCTGAGCCCTCGGGAGTGCGTCGGCTCGTACGTGGCCGTCCTGACGCCGAGGGGCTTGTACACCTTGAGCACGATTTCCGACATGCGTTCGCCGGTGCTGACGATGACGCGGCCCTTTTCGGCGGCGTCGGGCTTCATCATCCACCGGACCGACATGGCGGCTGGATATCATGTAAATATCAGCATGGAGCGACTCTTTGGGTAAGGGCAGGCAGGGGGTTTCTGCATGACTGTGGGCTTACTCTTGGTCTGGCAGTCCTCACTGAGGAAGGGCGGGTCGATGATGATGCGGTCTACGGCACCCTTGAGCTCGCCCGGGAGCTTAAAGGGCTGCGCAAAGTCGTACCAGACGAATTCGGGGAAGACGTTGAAGCGGTTGTCGTGCTCCAGCAGAAAGACCTTTGGCCGGGCCTCGTTCTCGTCCCGCGCAGTCTGTGTGGCCAAGCAGTCAGTCGATAAATCATCCCAGGCTACGGCGTGATCGCCCGCCATGTTAAGCCCAACTTACCAGGATATTATGCAGAGCAACAAACACACTAGGCGTGGACACAATCGCAATCGTCGTGTCCGCATCAGCGCCCTCGAGAAGCCGCCTGGCGTAGAAATCCGCCGTCTCGTCAGAGTACTAAGTGATATCCCAGTTAGACATTTGCAATTCCAGAAAACCTGCAAAAAAAGAAAAAGACAAGGCATCCGATGTCCCATATCAGATGGGAGTTGAGTTGAGTCCCGTCCGTACCCAGAATTGCGACTTGTTCCAGTCCTCCATGAACGCCGCCATGGATATCGGCGCCTTCTTGGCCGCCTTTGCCTCGGCTAGCTCCTGCAGCCTCTCAAACTCCTTTTGGCGGGCATCCTCCTCAGCCTTGAATTCAGCAAGCGCTGCCAACGCGTGCGAGGAGAGAGTACTTTGCGGCGCAAGAAAAGTGTCAGTCTTTGTGTTACTCGGTCGGTGGAGAATGGGGTGTAAATTTTTTCTGGGCTCATGAGGGGGAAGGGTTCATGGCTTACAGAGGTTCGTCTTCGCTGTCTGAGATACTCATCTTGGCTGTTCCTTTTTGAGATCAGAAAAATGCTGGATTTTTTGTTTGACAAGGAAAATAAAATTCCACGCGAAAATCAGCCGCCAACAAAGAAAGATTTTGAGATAACGACTGCAGTGACCAAGAGGTTTAAAAAATTGTAAGAGGAAGAATGAGTCGTAATGTCAGGTGAAAAGGACTGCTAGGTCTGTGTCAAGGACCCAGTTTGAACCGTCAGAAACTACACTGTTTCAACGAATCAGCTTTGGCATTGCAGACATCCCAACTAATGCCAACACAACGGAGCATAAGCCACCACTAGAGAAGCGTCGCACGTTTAAGAGATGGTATTCAAACTGTACATGGATTCCTCGACTTTTGCAACTCTGTCTAGCTGACTACTTATATACACTCTAAACGACTTGCTTGCCCAGAATCAATCCCCTCCAACAAATGAAACCCAGGCTTACTGGTCGTCAAGAACGTGCAGGTACTTGCGCTCCTCCTTCTTCTCCTTCTCTGTTGCAGGGGGCAGGTCGTAGAAGTTGGCACTGCGGAAACCTTGCTATAAGGAAGTTAGTACAAGTTGCTGTTGTAGAGATAATTGCGAGCATCCTTACCAGGTAGTGGTATGTGAACTTGCTAATGTCACCGGGCTCGATGCCGAGGTCCTTGAATGTCTTGGCCGTCTCGTCAATCTCCTGGTCAATAAATTCACGCTCAACCTCGTCGGCAGACATAGTGTGCCACCAAAGATACTTGTTCAGGAGACCGGCGATAGGCTTGAGGACAGCCTTGGGGAGGTTGATGTGGCGGCGCTTCTTGAAGATTTCACGGTCGGCAAACTCGGCAATCTCGGCCATCGAGTACTCGTTGGGACCGTAAAGCTCGTAGGTCTGACCTGCTGTGCTATCGTCGTAGAGCATGACCTCAAGAGCCTGGCCAACATCGATGGACTGCAACTGTTAGGCCTCGTGTAGGGTAGACGTCATCACAGATAGCTTACGTGGACAGGTCTGAATCTCTCCTGCATGTTGTTGGCAGTGAAGAGGTTCATGACGTTGGCGAGCTTCAAGAGGAGGTTGTCTTCGAAACCGAAGACGGGTGCCGGCCTCACGATGGTGGTCTCGGGGTAGATGCTGCGAGCGACCTGCTCACCACGGGCCTTGGTGCGGAAGAACTCGGATGTCGACTCCAGGTTGGCGTTGTAACTGGAGACGTGGATAAAGCGATCGACATCGTACTTGGCAACAGCCTCAGCTATCCGCTCGGTTCCCTCGACATGGACATCCTCGAGGGAGTAGTTCCTAGGCGATTTCTTAGCCATCGATCTTTAAGTGCCCCTCGCTTTGTGAACCTACTTGGTGGGGTAGTCGCGGCCGACCAGGTTGTAGACAACATCGGAATGTCTGACGCTCTCCTCGATCGATTGGGTGTTGTAGAGGTCGTACTCCTATAGCCATCTCATTAGTCCCTGCTGGACTACAATCCACCGCATCGGAAGGGAGACCATACAAGGAAGACAACTCGGCCAAGGTCACCAGAGACCTTCAAGTGGCGCTTGGCCATCTCCTCGCGGAAAGGAATGACAACAGTGCATCCTTGGCGAGCTATTGTACTCGGTCAGAATTGCAGCAGCGATTCGTGGAGTGTATATTCGTACCGAGCCTGTTCACGATGTACCGTCCAACCTGTCCCGTTGCGCCGAAAACCGTCGCAGTGTGTCCTATACTTCGATCTTAGACAAAAGTTCCGTCGTCGACTGTTCGATCAATGCATACCACCAAGAGAGTGTCTAAATTCAGAACCGAGTCAGATACAGCCCATAGAAACGCAATTGATTGGTATGCCTACCTTCCGCCCTGGGTTCGCAGGATGGGCTTGCCGGTACGGGTAATGGCAACATCGGAGATGGGCCTGCTTCTCAAGGCATTGTGCGCGACCTTCTGGGTCGACCGCACGGCGGTTTGAAAGGAGGCCATTTTCGGATATCGAGGCTGCAACAGATAAGTGCGGTGGCCTCTCAATTGACTCGCAACTGAACGCTTCTTGACCTGCCGAAAGCTCCAAAGTCGCGAGCTTCATCCAGAATCCCGGACGGAAGGTGAGCGGGTCACGTGGAAAGCAAGTGCACGGCCCATTCCATGGTCATAGGATCGGAAAAACAACCATTGGTTATCGTGTCCCAGAGCGGGTCTCGACCAGAAGCATCCGAATCGGTGCTGCGCTACGTACCTCTCTACCTTAGCTGACTGACCAGGCTGCTAGCTAGCCGCGTTATGTGCATCGCCCCTCAGGAGCTGCTACTACTGCTGCTGCTTGCATTCATCAACACATTCACACAACCACCAGACGAACTCCCCGGCATTTTCCACGACGAAAGTCCGCTCCCGAGCCTCAATCCTCCTGACTCTGAAGCTGCTATCTGAGGAAAGAACTGCCACTTGGTCTTTCTTTCACGATTCTGTCGTCATCCTCAACCCCTCCGAAGCTCACACCCACCGACCGAGCCCCAAACTCGACCTCCCACCAAAATGAGCGCCGACGCAATTCCCGACTTCCTGGCGGAGCAGCGCGACGAGGCCCCCGAGGAACTCCAGCACCTTGTTCTGGAGTTTGAGAACTACTGGGAGAGGAAACTCTGGCACCAGCTTACCGATGCCCTCGGCCAGTTCTTCAGTCACCCGGGCAGCAAGCCCCAGCGGCTTTCCTTCTACAAGGTCTTCATCCTCAAGTTTGCGGATAAGATCAACCAGCTTAAGCTTGTCGACCTGGCCTTGAAGGCTGCTACGGAATGCTCTGGTAAGGCATAGTTATACAAGCGTGTGGAGCGGTCTGGGAACTGACGAGGTCTTGATAGATGACGAGGAGCGCCTTACATTCCTCCAAGGAGTCGCAAAGAAGGTGGACAACGAGAACTCACAGGATGCCCTTGTATATGCTTCCGTTGCGGTGGCCAGAGTAAAGTTGGATCTGGAGGATATGGATGGTGCCCGCAAGGACCTCGACACAGCCGAGAGAATACTGGACAGCTTCGACTCCGTTGAGACGATTGTCCACGCAGCGTTCTACGATGCGAACGCCAACTACTACCAGGTAAGCTCGTTGCCCAACTTTTCGAGGGAAGTATAGGACAATTGCTGATATGGTTTCTAAATCCAGCGTAAGATGGAGTTCGCAGCCTACTACCGCAACGCCCTTCTCTACCTCGCCTGCATCGACATCAACTCCCTCACACCCCAGGAGCGACACAGGAGAGCGCTGCACCTCAGCATCGCCGCATTAGTCTCCGACACCATCTACAACTTTGGTGAGCTGCTGCTGCACCCTGTCCTCGACGCTCTCAAGGGCACACAGGATGAGTGGTTCCGCGACCTCCTCTTCGCCTTCAACCGCGGCGACCTCCAGGGCTTCGAGGCTCTCTCGGCTCGCATGCGGGCCAAGCCGTTGCTCGCCGAGAACGCCGGCCACCTCCGTCAGAAGATCTACCTCGCATCCCTCACCGAGGCCGTCTTCCGCCGGCCGCCCCACGACCGCGCCATGTCCTTCGCCGATATCGCTCAGGAGACTAAGGTTCGCCCCAACGAGATCGAGCACCTCATCATGAAGGCCCTGAGCCTGGGTCTGCTGCGCGGCAACATTGACCAGGTCGACGAGGTAGCGCACATCACTTGGGTCCAGCCCAAGGTGCTCGATATGAAGCAGATTGGCAACATGCGCCAGCGGCTGCTCGACTGGGACTCGCAAGTCAACCAGCTCGGTAACTGGATCGAGACTGCCGGCGGCGACGTGTGGGCGGCTTAGTGGACAAGCAGAGGATACCAGGTTTATGGGCGGAAAGGGAAAAGTATGCCTGTAATAAAGGTCTACGGTGGCTAGGGGGAGACCAATGTACACCACTAGACTTAGAAGAGGAATGGAAATCGGCCTCCAAAAAAGGGCCGTTATGATTTTGATGACAATGCTACTGCCCCTTTTCCGATGCGCTAATTCCAAAGCTCAAGACGTTTTTTTTACAATTGTCGTTCCCTAGACTACGCCAGGAATAATGCTGTCAGAGAGACTACGTGACCAAACTCACTTGGTATATCATAAACTTTTTGACTTGGCCGTGGGCTGTCCAAGCACAATGACGGACCCCATGAGCCACGCTGGCCACCACACACCCCAGATGATGACAGGCGTATACATGCCCCAGACATCCCAACCGAAAGCCGCTTCCTTTAGGACCTCGCCAATGCTGATGTTAAAGTACGACGAGACAAAGTACAGCGCCGCGGTCGGGGAGGCGAGCTGGAGAATGGCGGCACAGGCCCAGCGGACGGCAGCGTGGTTTGGCCACGGCCGCATGAAGGACAGCGGGCTGGCCATGACGCCGACGAGGAAGGCGAGTGAGAAGTTGAGGGTCGCCAAAGCCGAGAGGAACATGCCGAGCAAGAGGAGGGAGAAGGACTTGACCAGCTGGTATTGCTGGACCGTGGGGTTGTAGGTGGAGGTGAGGAGCGAGGAGATGAAAAAGGGGAGGGCGCAGTTGGTAAGGGCGAAGGCTGTGTATACTCCGGCAAGCATCTGTGTGGGGTGGAGAGTGAGCATTTGTATCTGTTTGAACTGAGGTGGGTGGGAAAGAGCTTACGTTTGCAGGCATGTGATTAAAGATGTACAATGGCACGACGCCGAGAAATTGGCAAACGGCTACGAGACCCAGAGGAAGAAACAAGTCGCGTTCTACGGCGGGAACAGAAGGTGACGGTGTGCTTGTGCCCTTTGCCGTTTCGAGTACCTCCTGAGACGTAGTACCGTCATTCTCCGATTTCGCCGTCGTGCTGGCCGGAGCTGACGGCTGGTCCTGATGGCCACTCTTCACCCAGAGGGAGATTGCGGTGATGGTGAAGCTGGCGGCCAGAATCATGGCACTCGGTAGATACGTGCCGATGCTCACGAACCTCTCCTTGTGCATGAGAAGGTAGAAGAAGAAGCTCTGATGGAGGTGTTCGAGGAGGTTGTTCAAACTGCGGAATGTTCCTTCAACAAGGCGACCCATCCCCATCTCATCGTGCCACCCTTCGCCAAATGGTTGCAGAGTGACGGCGTCGACGTGATAGGGGATGAAGCTGCTGTGGGGACCAGAGGCGTGGCCGAGCCCCTGATTTAACATACCGCGGAGCATCGTTAGGAGTCGGTCCCGGTACTTGTCAGAGTGTGACCACATCTCCTGAATGGCGGTGCCCATGCCCATCTGGCCACCCGCGATATTGACGACGGAGTTTATGAGGTCCAGATTGGGGAGCTGGCCGTTGATACCGTCGTAGATGATGTGAATAGACTCGAAGCGGTGTTCTTGGGGGTAGTCGATTGCGATGGCGCCCTGCAAAGCGCCGGATTTGAGTGGAAGCGAATTCACACGGGAAGAGTCGTGCGAGTCGTGGTATGCGTCGACCCAAGCCTGGGTGCCCGTCCTACTGTCCGGAGGAATGACAAGGATGATATCCTTGGACCATAATGACCACCGCTTGAAGTACCTCGCCAGTGTCAGCGCCAGCGGAAGGCCGTTCTGGTTGAACTTGTCGTCGACCGTCTTCCAGGCCGCGATGAGCACAATCGCCTCCGTGGCATCGCCGCGAGGAGCTTGAAGAATGGCGTATATGTTTTCTCCAGTGTATACGTCGCCGGCGGATTCGTATGTGTAGTTTTGGCGGCCGACCTTCAAGCCAACGCTCTTGAGGATGCCTTCGAGCTTGTCGTTAATTCTGTGATACCCCATTGATTAGCCAAAGATACAATACTGCCGCGAAGGCAACATTGTGGTGCGCCCTACTCGTAATTGGACTTGTCTCTGACGGAGTTGACCTCATGCTTATACGCCCGCAACACATGCTGATCACTTCCCCCGAAATACGTGTGCACTTGGCCCGGAAGCAGCGCATTCTCGGAAATGTAGGTTCGTCGAGAATAGTCGCTTAGAGGCAAGAGAAACAGCCATGCGATTCCGCCTAAAATGCATGCTAACGAGATGTAGGGCGGGAGCTTGAGGATGCGCGGATCGCGACGCAACGACAATGCCGAAGCTAGATAGATGCGATGCCAGGTCAGCTACAACATAGCCAAGAGCAGAGGAGGGATCAAGGGGTTCCTTGTGTATCCTCACATATTAGTCGCGACATGACGGAGACTGTTCTTCTGCAGCTCCCGGAAGCTGCGCAATCGCACAGTTAGGTCGTCTTTGCTGTGCGGTGACTTTCCGTAAGGACAACCGTCATCTTCAAAGATGGGTTGTAAGGGCGTCCCGGGGGTGGAGGCAGTGATCGAGGTACGTAGTACAAGTGACAGGAGTGCCCATATATTCAATTATCCGGGCGCGTCCCCTCGCGTTCCATTCCCGACTTTAGCTCAAGCCTCGGGCGATTCTATCCGCCAGGTACCTAGACTTTTTAGTGGACCCAGGAGCACGGAGGCACTAATCCCCGTCACCTGTGAGCGGTGAAGCAACTTTTCTGTGGCTCACCACCAGAATTCTGCCCCGCCATCGCCATCTCGAGTATCAATTTTGGGATTCTGCCACCCTCCCCAATCGATTCCCGACGCAACTACGACAACTCACATACCATAAGCGCTTTCTCTCGTCGTATTCGGCGAACCGGCAAAATGGGTGTCACCAACAAGAAAACCTTGACCAAGACACGCAGAAAGACAAGGTAAGGAATTTTGCAGGAGCAAACCACGGTCAAAAATTCGCATCCGTCTCTCGGTTCCTAACAAATCATACTACAGGGATGTCGATCAGATCAAGGCCGACTTGCGCTCGCCGCGCCACCTCCAACGTTTCACGGGATCAAAAGCGAAGGAGGATCTTCCGGGATTGGGTCAACACTATTGTGTCGAATGCGCCAAATGGTTTGAGACCGAGGTCAGCCTCGTGGGCCACCGTAAAGCAAAGCCTCACAAGCGCAGGTTCGTCTTCTCATACACCGCTACGCCTTCAACTGGCCTATCCATGCTCTTGTCCGTTGCGGCCCCGCTAACCTAGACATTTCCAGGGTCAAGCAGCTGAAGGAGGAACCGTATACCCAGAAAGAGGCAGAGGCCGTCGTTGGCATTCGTACAGACGACAAAGGTCCCAACAAGGATGGCCCCGAGAAGGCCCTCGACCAGGAGATCGAGATGGAGACCTGAGATGTGTCTGCCTCTTGCCAATAAGTCTACCGTGGCTCCAGAGTAGACGCTAGATGATACCCTTTCACGACATAATGTACTGGACTTTCCATCACCCCTTTCTCGTTACAGCACCCTGAAGGGCCGTGGTCGGGAAGTTGAGATCCAGCTTATGATGGCTCGGGGCGTGGACAAGTAAGCGGCAGCGATGTTGCTAGTAGTAAAGTTTCACAGAGGGCGTTTGTTGAAGTACTTTCATCGGACGCCACGACCGCGTGGTCTGACGATACCAGTACCCCGACCTCTCGTTGTCTCGGAGCCTCCGCGGCCTCCCGCGCGACCGCGCGTTGTGCCTCCACGTGTAGCAGGTGCCGGCACGCGGGAACCTCCAGTAGCGGTGCTGGGGGTCTTGTATTTCGGGGTTGATTTGGATGCTGCGGGTGGGTTCTCGACGAACGAAACGTCGGTGGTCCTGTGAGTGGTTAGCAGGATGCTTGTGAAGCTCCCAACGAGGAAACTTAGGGTATGGATAAGTACATAAAAGTCGTCTCGCCTTCAAAATCATTGCTAGGCTTTTCAAACGCGCGAGGAATACCTGTGAATGTGCATGTTAGAAAAACCGCCAAGGTGGCCACCAGAGATTGTTTGAGGATCATACCTGATCCTGCGGCTGTGTTCATCTCTTCTTGCAGCTTTGCCCTTTTGAAGGACTCTGGAACGGGACCCTTGGGGAGAAAACGTCAGCATGGCTACTGAGCCGGAAAATGCCTGATGGAACAAGGGTACCTCTTGGAAATCAACGCAAAAGGCGTTCATGTTCAAGCCGTACATGAAACTCGCAAACGACTCGCTGAAGCGGGCCAGACTCTCATGCATCAGCTGGAAGTGCATCATGTTGGCCTCGAGGTCGGCCATGGCGTCTGAGAGCTCAGCAAAGGCGGGCTCAAAGGTGTTGAGTGGGAACGACTCGCCGCCGCCGTGGACGCTGTCCCTGGCGGATTCGCGAAAGGAGGATCGCGAGGAAGGGCGCAGGGGCGTGGTCGGGCGCATGGGGGTTGTGGGACGGGAGTTGCGTGTGCGCGAGGCGGATCGCTTTTCGTTTGCATCGTAGTCTGCCATGATGGGCGGTCGGGAATGGGTTGTGCTGTGTGCAATACCTTGCTGGGGAACTCGGTGAAAAAGAGGTCGTCAGATGCGTCGGTGTCGGTGGCAGCTGTTTGTGCAACGCGGGGTGTCGAAGTAAGGTAGTTGTGGGGTATGATGGTGAAATGGAGCTGTGGTTGCTGGTTAATGGAAGTTCAATTGAATGTCAACATCAACAAATGATTTGGTGCCCGACGTCAGGTGTACCGTGTGCTACAAGGCACCTCACGGCTGGTGGACTGTGTTTTTTTTTTTTTTAAATCCTGGCGGGGTTCAATGGAAACTTCCAATGGTATGGCCCCCGCACTCAGCGCAAAACAAAAAACTGCAGCTCAGCACGTGTAGGTGCTGTAAGAACGGCCCGTCATCTCTACAAGACCCCGGCGGACAGCTAGTCATCAGGCGGGATGACGCAAAATTGGGTTTCCTCAGGGCCATCCCTGGTGCTGGGACTTTGGCTGGCAGAGCTGAGATCCCAATTTCTAGGTACTCCGTACTACCTAAAATCCATCGAGCGCGTCTCGCGTAGCTCGGCCCCGAAGTTCCATTACGGATTAAGGTACCTCCATTTAGAACTGGGGGAGTTTCCATGTTCACGTTCGCTCAACTAGGGAGGAGGCGCGCACAGGCAAGGTACCTACCTACCTTGCGTGAGCGTCCCTGCCTCATCGCATCCGACGGGAGGTCGCGTGGCCATTTCTGATGACTTTGGTGGACCTGCTGAAATAAGGAAGGTACGGAACCCGATCCAATACTCGCACTCACACTTCCCTCGCGACCCTAAGCCTCTTCTGAGATACCTTACGCATTCGAATACGTCGTATTTTCCATTGTGCTCGTTTTCCACAGCGTTTATTACGTTCAATACTTTGCGAACCTGAACGACCTGACCCGGCCACCACTGTCCCCATTTCACTGCAAAAGGTTGCGCCCATTCCCCGCTCCCAACGACATCCCACCTCAACCTATACAGTCCTTCCCGGTCTCCTTGCTGAGTCCGCAAAGCTGTCTCCCTCCCACCCCACATCAGCACGATACCTTAGCTCGCCAGCCCAGATTCAAGGTACATTAGGCAAATCCACAGCTGACACCCAGTTACTACAATAAAAGACACAAACTAATAAGGCACCTAAGTATACTCTTGGAAGCTGTGCCAATCCGGCACGCTCGGAAATTGAATATCGCCTGCGTCCACCAACTCCATTAGAAGTTTGGCCAGCATCCTCCAGCGCTCGTCCCGCGCAACGCTGCGCTTTTTGTCCCGGAGCTGTCGTCGTCCTCGTCCAGGCTCCTCCCTCTCGGCCGCGTCTAAGCCTCCCTCAATCCCCGTCGCCCCCGACTTTCCTCTTTACTCAAAGCTCCGTCCGCAACGCTGCCCCTCCGTCGCACATTCACTGCCCACGTAATAGGCCCAGTCTCACTGCTCTATCCGTCATCCTCTCACCTTACTCCGTAAATTACCTTCGGCTGCTTCAACACTCGTCTCGACTTTGTTCCTCTCGTCTTCTCTCTGCATTGTCATTCCTTGGCTGCCAACCGCACAGACGCCTGTTCGTAAACTCCATCAGCCGCGTAACCAAAGTAGGTACCTACCCTAGTCAATCCCCAATCCTCACAACCCCTCCATACCTTAACTCCCCTCCGGCGCATGTCAGCCACCCAGTCTGTCCCTCCCTCCCGTCACTTCAACCTCCGGCGCAAGCCATATTCCGGCCATCCGCGCATCACTCGGCTTGTCTCTTTTCACCTTGCCAAATTTCCTCTCCAGTCCGCCGCCATTTGCCAACGCACTACACTTTGGGATGACCCTGCTGACCCCGTCTCAGCACCACCAATATAGTCCAGAGCATTGACTGACGTCGTCGACTGATGCCGGTCAGTTTGAAACCACAAACCTCGGCTTTGCCTCGAATTTTCACGTTTCCACAAAGCTCCCTCCAGTACACTTCGGGGAGCCGCCTTGCACAACTGCCATTGACTTCGCGATTTGGACGGCAACTCCTAGTCAGACCCTGTGTCCGGAAATTCAACTATCCCTCCAAACCCTCAAATTACAGACGATTCCAACCACTCGGATCACCACAGTCACAGGGCCTCCCCAACCTCAAGAACCCGCGTGTCCTCCTCGAGTCTCGGGTTGACATCGTCCTCTGTTCTGTCGCCGTTGCTCTTGCCTGCGCATACGGCCTGCTTTACCAGCAAACCACCGGTTCCAACCCTGACCCTCAACCAGACACCGAGATCTCAGAACTTCACCCTTCAGACATCATGGCGACGGATATTCCCCCTGGGAGACCGGGCAACCTCACGCCGGAGCAGGAGGACAAGTTGCGCCAACTGTGGAACCTGATTTTGTCCCTGGGAGAGGAAACCAGCACCGCCGCTGCAGACAGCGCGTCTGCGAGCATAGCCCCGAGCGAGACGTCGGCCGCCGAAAAAGGTGACAAGCCCAAGAAGAAGCGCACTTCGCTATTCAGCCGCAAGGACAAGAAAGAGGGCGCCGCGACATCGACCGCTATTCCAGCTGGCATCAAAGAGGATGGTGGTGACAAGTACGGTCAAACGGCCCAGTTCAAAGAGGCTTTGGCCAACCAGAGTCCCGAAGCTTTGCGCGCCACGATATGGTCCATGGTCAAGCATGACCATCCCGATGCTCTTGCCCTGCGATTCCTGAGAGCACGCAAGTGGGACGTTGAGAAAGCTTTCGTCATGATGATCTCCACCATGCACTGGAGATTAACGGAGATGAAGGTTGACGACGAAATCATGAAGAATGGTGAGGCTGGTGCGCTGGAAGCCGCGCAAAATTCCGACCCCAAGATCAAGCAGCTGGGCGAGGACTTCATGACCCAGGCTCGGTCAGGCAAGACCTTCATCCATGGCCTCGATAAGGGAGGACGCCCGATCTGCCAGGTCAGGGTGCGCATGCACAGGCAGGGGGAGCAATGCGAGGAGAGTCTCGAGAAGTATACTGTCTTCTTGATTGAGACAGCTCGTATGGTCCTGGCTCCTCCCGTCGATACTGCGGTAAGTTGATCCGTGTTTTGGTGGTTTGGCTGGTGCTAACGAGACAAAGACAATCGTATTCGATATGACCGGCTTTTCACTGGCAAACATGGTTAGTCACCCCCGTACAACGCGGCTTGGTGAAATATCTTCTTACCATTACTCTAGGACTACGCCCCTGTGAAATTCATGATCAAGTGCTTCGAGGCAAACTACCCCGAATCTCTCGGTGCCGTTTTGGTGCACAAGGCCCCTTGGGTCTTCCAAGGTTTGTTTACCCCATGATTGATCTTCAAGTAACACAGCTAAGCAATGATCAGGTATCTGGAAGATTATCAAGGGCTGGCTGGATCCGGTCGTGGCTGCCAAAGTTCACTTCACCAACAACGTCAAGGAAATGTCAGAGTTCATCGAGCCAAGCCACATCCTCAAGGAGCTCGACGGCCAGGAGAACTGGGACTACAAGTACCTGGAGCCAGTCGCTGGAGAGAATGACAAGATGAAGGATACGACAACAAGAGACGCGCTGCTTTCTGGCAGAGAAGAACTCATCCACGAGTATGAGGAGACAACCATTCAGTGGATCAAAGAGGCCGGAACAGACAAGGAGGCAGCCATCAAGGCACAGCGCGAGGACCTTGCTCGCAAACTCAGGGATGACTACTGGAAGCTCGACCCTTACCTCCGAGCAAAGTGTGTCCTGGATCGGACTGG
Organism: Colletotrichum phormii; assembly: GCF_030913505.1. NCBI lineage: Eukaryota > Fungi > Ascomycota > Sordariomycetes > Glomerellales > Glomerellaceae > Colletotrichum > Colletotrichum phormii. The sequence goes on from NW_026851449.1 coordinate 470,074, forward strand.
CGTTATCCAGGACGGTGGCAAGATCGACATGTACTCGAAGGGGGCACCTGCTCCCGTCGCTGCCGCTGCTCCTACGCCGGCTGCCGCCCCCGCCCCTGCGCCAACCAACGGAGCACCCGCGGTCGAGACATCGGCCGATGATGTAGACTAGAGACCGGCTCGACCGGCATCCAATTAGAATCACGAAGGACGTACACGCAGGTTATGAGAATTGGTTGGGTGTAAAGGAGGTTGAAAGAGCCAGGGACGTTGAATTACGGGGAACTGATATCCCTGCTATCGGTTTAAGGGCGGGGGTGTCGAAAATACCACAATTGGCTTCTCTACATCTTGGACTTAATATCCTCAAAGAGGGCCTTGAGCTTGTCCATGTCGGTCGCCTGCTGCGGCCAGCCGACGCCGAGACCCTCGGTCTCATTTGGCTTGGGGATCTCCAATGGGTGTTAGTACGAGAGTATGAGGCGTTGGCGAGAAGTGTTACCATGTGGAAGTGAACCTATGATAATTAGCCATGATGAATAGGAAGGTGGATGAATAAAGGAGGAACACTCACGTGGTCGACGACTTGGTGGGCGATACGGCCATTGTTTTGAAGAATGTTGTAATCGGTGGCACCGGTAGCGGCGACGAGCTTCTTCACAACAGGCTGCGATAACGTAGGGTCAGAGTGAACGGAACACACACACACACGGGGGGCGCGAGAGGTCGAAGGAGAAACTTACGAGAACTTCACTGAGCTGATCGTCGGGAATATCAGACAACTTGGCACCGTGGTGCTTGGGAATGACAAGCTGCGGGGGAACAATGTAAGTCTATAATTACAGGACGTTTACAAGATGGGCAATTCTTACAGCATGGCCGCGGCTGAGGGGGTTGATGTCGAGGAACGCGAGTGTCTTTTCGCTCTCAAAGAGCTTAAAGCAGGGAATCTCGCCTGGAGGGAACAAATGTCAGTTGGTTTCTGCGGTTGCGGGGGTTCGGAGATGTCTTGGGGTTGGAATCAAGTGAGCGGGAATTGGGGGGATAACCACAGACCCTTGATGATCTTGCAAAAGATGCACGAAGCCAGGCTGGAGGTCATGATGGCGTTGGTGAGGTTATGTGTTTGTGAACTGAAAGATTAGACAAGTTGAAAATTGTCGTGTCAATTGCGAGAGGAAAAGGGAGAGGATGATGACCAAGTATGAGCAAAAGGAAGGATTGAAGAGAGATGCGGAGGGCATATGCACCTCAGTGAGGTGAGGGTGGGCGGGGATACGGAAGCTGAGGAAGCTTGTGTGGGGTCCATTCGGCGCGCTACTACTGCGACCGGGGACTGGGAGGGAGGCTCAGGGTACTTGACGAGCAAAAAACCCCCAAAATTTCGGAGTGGGACCTCCTATCGAACTCACCTCTTGCCTTTTACCAGATGTGACCGTTGGATGGCCCAACAGACTCCATTCCACCAATCTTTGGCACACCCTCATCTGGATCACCCAGGTTCGAATTTTTGTTTTTCGCGTTTTTGAACGTCTGCTCGATGGATCCTACTTGTCGCTTTTTCTTTGCGACGGATTTTGCATTGTGCAGTGCCCTTTTTGTAAAGCAGTTATTGAACTGATTGAACAGCGCATCAGCTCGCTGGGCGGCGCGCGCGGCACTGGGAAGAGAGCGACTCGACCAACAGCAGCACAGCGCAGCGCAGCCTGTGGCGCGGAGTTGCTGGAGGAGCTGCTGCAGTCTGCACGAGTGACCTACCTCGAGACCTGATCCCGGGCACCATCGTCGTCATACCCCTCCTTGTGAAGGTGCTGCGCAACGCCAGGTCCTTTTTTTTCTACCCAAGCCGACGTAACCCCACCTTGGAATGACTGAACAGAAACCCTGGTGCTCTCGGCACCTGCAAGCAAGGCAGCCAACATGAGGCAAGGCGGGCGGGCAGTCAGACCAGAAAAGAGTGTAGTTCTTCCTCAAGTGACATTCTCCTACCCATTGCCGTAAACTCTTTTGTGATACCCAGCCCGTCCCGCCCGCATCCTGATTGAATCCCCCGCCAGACCAGCTCCATCAGGTTACATACTGTAAACTTCATCGACCGCAACCTTTGCGCCAGCCCCGTATATATCTTCACAACAACATCGACGAAGAAGCCCATTCTACAAAGGAGGGCAGATTATCCTATCGAAGCAACTGCTTCATTCAGTCACGACAAACCTCCTCCCGTTCCCGAAAGCGACATCATGACCCGATACAAAAGCACCCCCCTCTACGGCGGCGCTCTGGTCAGCGACTTGCCCGACAAGTTCGCCGACGTCAGGTTAGTCTTCTCTCTCTCTCTCTCCATCCATCACCATCCCCCTTGTCCTTCTGGCGAGAGCCTCAAGCAAAGCCTCTGTTCCTTCCAACTGACACACCTACCCGATTAGCAAACTCCGCGAGGTCCCCGACAACCAAGAAGTCTGGATCGACTCGGACGGCTTCACAAGCATAATCTTTGACATCACAGAACGCGTCGGCCCCGCCGGCTCCAGCCCCGAAATCGACGGCCGCGCCCTGACGACGCACCTCGAGGAGCTCGTCGGCGAGGAGGACGTCGACACCGTCAAGGTGTGGAACACCACCGAGACCTCCTTTTCGCGCCTCAGCACCGATATCCCAGCCTACACCCTCATCGCGACGCAGACCCCGCATGTCTCCAAGTCTTCTTCCTCAAGGTCGTCGTCGGCGCCTGATTTTACGGCTATTATTCTTACGCTTGTAAGGCTTGAGAAGGAGTCGACTGATATTTTGGTGACGATTAATGTGCCGCATATCAAGGGCGAGTATGATGAGGCTGATGTTGATTTGGAGCTGGGTAAGCAGGGAAAGTTGATTGGGGATGCGGTTGAGTATGCTGCGCGGATTTGGGAGACGTTCAAGGTCAAGGACTGGACTCTGTTCCAGGAGGTTTGAGAGAGGAGGAGAAGAGGGTTCGATAAAAGGCAAGGGAAGAAGGAAGGGTCATCCCCAGAGTGGAAGACGGATGGAAGTGTTGGGGGAAGATACACACCCCACGAAAAGCAGTTGACAGGTTTGGGTATTCCCCTTTCCCCGCCACGGACGTCAACGCGAGGAAGGAGGATGGTGAAAGTTGACGATGATGCGAGATGATAGCCACGCCATCTCCTAGGTTCTTTAGGTTTTACTGGTTGAATTATTCTATGCCGAGAATTATGATAACTATCAAAAAATTAAAGTGAAGTTTATGATTGTCTATATCCAAACATTCTCCTTTAATTTCTTATTGTTTCGACCACTGTCTACGTGGATATGAAGAGCTATTAGATATTGGGACCATTCTTCATCGATAATTGACTGCTGGGCTGCAGAATATCCGATAGCTAGGCCAGCAAGCCCCAAGTATTGCACTCGTTCTCGAATGTGTCGGCGAAACTACACAGGCAGAAGAAATCCGACTCCGGTGACAATCTAACGCAAAGAGAAACCAGAGAAAATAAAAATTCTCGTCCACTCTCCCTACCAATGTCAACTTTGTCTCTCTCAATCTCCCACGGACTTTGATAAGGGCCCTCCAACCCCGTATTCATAGCTAATCTTGTTCACAAGGTGGAAAAGAATGGCGTCGTCTTCTATACCTCGATAGTCCACCAAACGTCGACCTTAACACTGTGACTGTTGACTACAACACGTAACAATCATCTTGCTTGTGATAGAATGTAAATCTTTCCACGCCCGTGGCCTGTGAAGCTTCCCCGGTCCCGACGTGTGAGGTCGATCTTATCAAAGGAATGCAGGAGTACTTAAACATCTGCCAGATTTCTTCTCAATCCTTTTTTTATTATTATCTAACTTCTGAAGAAAACACGCCCCTGGACTAGAAACTCGTCTTGCTGTCAAGACTTTGAAAAAGTTAACGAGGACAATTTCATATTGATTATTAATACCATTAACGTTGTTTAAGTATCCTTACAGCATCCTAGTGGGTATTCACAGAAGAACAGGAGAGGTGGTTTTTGAGTTGAAACCCCTTCACATTCGACTAGAAATAGAAACATTCAATAGCTATTTTATTTACCCAATAGTTATCTTACTTATGATGGAGAGGCTTGCAGTTGATAACAAGAAAGCACAGTGCTTATCAACGAGTGAGTGTCCTTCTAATACTACCTACGCGATGTTCCCTTTCCCGGCTAGATATGCCACTCACAATCTCTTTATAAACCCAGCACCCAGCCAGTGGGCGGGCGCCATTTATACTCTCCGAGATTGACGTTGGGACAGATCTCGGATTATTCCCAATATGCAGGGAGGCTTGACCTCACCGACAATGATATAACCACTAGCGACCGCAAAGTTGATGGAGTACCTGCTCGTGAAGTTTCAGCTGTGTGGGCCATTTCCTCCAAGACGAGATCTCCCTACGGCAAATAAGTAGCCTTGTCGCGCTCCACCTCCGCGGTCTCCTGGGATGCGTCTTGGTCCATGAGGTAAATGAGCTCGGCGTAGGTCAAGATTGATTTCTTGACGGCTCTTGACAAAAGCTGCAACTCCTTCCTGATGTAGGCACACGCTTCGAGTAACTTCTTCGCGCGGTGCGCTTCCTCCTCCTCGAGCATGGACACGTGCTCTGCGTGCGACTCTTAAGGCATGTTTCTTAAAGAATACACAGAGAGCGAGGGCCTTGGATGAAAGAAGAAGAAGATCGTCGGTAGCACTGGTAAAAATAGAGGCAAGGAAGGTGTTGAGCAGGAGGTTAGTGCCTGGCATGAAACCACTTGGGCATCTATACAACTTCTCACAAACCCATTGGTGGCTCGGCTCTGGGAGTAGCTATGTGCTTGCTCCTATGTCACTTGATGAGCCTAGACAAGTTCACCTTTGTTGATGATGGCATTCTCATGCTTATGATGATGATATTCCAGGCCACGGGGTATAAATTGAGCAACCCACAAGCGGTGGTGATTAACTTTGAAGCAATGCGGGAGAACTACATGGATCCTGCCTAGTTTGAACGCCTATTCCTCATGCCCTCCTCTTACAACGTCAAATCTACCAGCTGAGACCCAATCTTGTTCACATCCGCCTCCGAGTCGGGTGTCGCCCGGGCACTACCACCTCGTTTTGCCCACCGCTCTGCAATGATCTTCATCACCTCCTTCTGTGGACTCCCCAGGTGTTCCTTCTTCACCACCTTCATCTGCTCTTTGAAGAACTGCTGATACTCGGACGGCTTCCCGGCGGCTCTGGGCGTCGGTTTCGTCTGCTTCAACTGCGCCTTGCAGGAGCCACACCTATGGCGCTCCGGGTTGATGCTCTTGGAGTGGCGCTTGTACTCGAGGCCGCATTCGGTGCACTCCCACACGTACTTGAAATCGATCTCGTACGAGTGCTTCGTCGTCACCTCGATGCCCCGATCCCCGAACCGCTGGGAACACTTGGCCGCCCAGATCTTGAATTCTTTGCCGTGCGGGTTGCCAGTGATGCCGTTGACCATGAAGTTGGCCAGGTGGCAGAATTCGTGTGCGACAACATTGAGAAGACGGTTTTCGTCGTCAATGACCTTCTCCGCGAGTTCAATGGAAGCGTGATGCTTGTGTGTGACTGATTTCTCAGACCCGTCGGCGTGCTTGGTGCGGATAGTTTCGCGCCTCCAATTCGCTCTTCCTGCTGTGGTGTTGAGTTTGGCCGACCATTGGATCTTGACTCCTCCTGTGGACTCGGCCAGAGACTGCAGCTTGCCCTGGGTGATGGTTTCGTCAAGTTCCTGGAGGAAGGCCTGCGCGACGTCGTGTTTCCTTTGCTCGAAGGCCTTCTTGCTTTCCTTTCGGTTGGCCGTAGCTGTCTTCTGTTCTTTTGCCTTTTCGGGACTTTTCGTCGGACTTCTTTGGGCAGGAGGCAAGATCAGTTTCTTGGGCGAGTGCTCCTCGTTCCACTCATCCACAAACTCCTGACTCCAAAACATATCCATGCCAGGTCCATGGGGTGTCTTTGGAATACCTGGGAGCTTCTTGGGAGATACCAGCGACTTGCTGGATGGTCTAGGTGGTGTCAATGGTGGGGTTTTTGGTGGAGCGTCATCTTTTCTAGCCTTGCTCTGCTTCTTTGGTGGTTCGGCTGTGCTGCATCATGGTGTCAGTATGGTCATAATGCCACTTACGAGACGGCTCTTACATGTCTAGCCGGCGAAGAGTATCCGCCATATCGTCAGTGAGATCTACGATCGCTGACTGTGGCCGTGTCGTTTTCTTCCCAGGTACAATCTCGGTGCTTCGCTCCTTCGGTTTGGTGATTTGTCGAGACCTGCTTTGACTGGATGGCTTGGGTTTTGGGAAGTTGCCTTCTGGTGCAGGTTTCGCGACTGGCTGGTGCTCCTTCTGTCTCGGTGCGGTTGTCTCCTGACTGCGGCCCGATACTGGACCACGAGCCCTCGAGGCCGTAGAGTCATTGCCAAAGAGTGTCGGGGTACTATCGTCCTCGAACTCTGATGCGGAGTCCCCAAAGAATTCAGATATGTCGGCCTCGGTAATCTCGGTCTGCTCGTTCGTGCTACCGTCTGATTCGTCGTCTGACTTTGATGATGAATTCCCCGTTGGCGTTGCGTCCCGACTTCTAACACGCAGCTCCCTCACGCCAACGCGGGGCGCCTCTTTGGATTTGTTAGGAACATCGAAGAGGTTCTGGCCTTCGTTTCTCGACGAAAAAGTCCCGAATGGTCTCAACAAGGGGTTGTCTGCCTTTCCACCAAGCTTTCGACGTCGGACTGTCGGCGGCGCAGCCTTGACTGCTGGTTTCCCGACACCGGAGTCTTTCAACTTCGCTTCATTCCACTGAAGAGCTTCCTCTTCGAGCTGTCTCGACGGTGAAGCATCGTCGTCACTATCAATGCTGGTGGTCGTTGTCTGTGCAGGTGCTTTCGTCGGCCGGCGAAATTGTTTACTTCTCTGCAGGACGGCATCTAGGTCGGGGAATTCGTCCTCACTGGACGAGGCAAAGTCGATGTACCCGGTCATGATGGTGAAATAATCGTCGCTTATAGTTGTAAGTCAGATTCCCTCTTCAAGTCTGGTTGGCTTGGATGTGGCTTGACATTGCCAGAAAGTATTGCAGAGCCGCCTTGTAGATCGGTGCATGTCTCTTCGTTGCGAGGGGCAACCGTTCGCTGGAAGTGGAATGGCCATTCTGGAAGATTGCCCAATCAAGCTGGTGGAGGACGGTTGGCACGTGACTTGGAGGCCGTGGCATGCAGACACGTGACAACATTAGATGAAGTGGTGAGTACCGCTTAGATACCTACCGGGGGTGAGGTAAAGCAATATGAGAAACCCGATGAGCTTTTTGCTGGAAATCATGAATCACTCCGATAATTAAGCTCTGTGTTGAGCATGGTATCTTCAACTTGTTCGCTTCTACTGAAGAGCCCTAGAGGCTAGGTGTAGTCTCCCGTCAGAGCATCAACTGTCAAGGAGCTTTCAGATCACGGTTCGGACCAAGCATGGCCGTTCGAGGCTAGTCCTGGGTTGACAGGCCCCAGGTACCCCTGCAAAGCTGAAGCTTGATGCATTCGAGAAACGATACTGCACAGCCCTGGACGGAACAACAGAATACGTTACAGAGTTGTCCATCAGGACCATCACCAAAAGGGAGACCTGGAGCACACCGACCTTTTGATAGCCAGCCCAGCGTCGCGAGAGATGCCGCCGCGGAGTCTTACAGGCTAGTCGCCATGAGATCTACCAAGGACAGTGGAAGATGCGACAGGATTGTCCTGTAATGCAGCGGTCGATCAGGGACGGGGGGGGGGGGGAATGGGTGTGTCAAAACACCGGACCGCTTCTGAGCAGGCAATCGGCACGCACGGAAATTTGATCCCTCTGCCCCAAAGATAAAGTACTGTGTGGCACGGAGGGGGACCCAACCAAATGGAAGCGCGCATTGTTCAGGAAAACAAGATGAGACCCGCACCCGTCAATGGAGGTCGCCAGCGTCCCGAGACTCCTGTCTTCTTGCCGAAGTCTTCAGGAGTCTAGATGCACGCCGTAATAAGGTATCCGTAGGCAGGCAGGCAGAGAAAGGAAATGGGGGAGATGCTGCCCGTGGAGAAAAAGGCCGCGCGGTACGGAGTATGGCATAAGGAGAACGGACTCGAGTCTGAAATTCTGCCCTTGCTACCTTACGGAGTGATTGTTTAACAATCTTATTCCTAATTGCCGTGTCAAGACTCAAGACTCCCCAAGCCAGAAGGAGCGTCCGGACGGTATCTAACGCCGGCTAGGTATATGCTCAGTGCTGACAGCAGCGGCACGGTGCTAGCATTGCGAGACAAAGAACAAGAAACCGACGGATTGTGTGGATGTTGTGTGTCTTATCTGGCCCCTGTCCACAGCGGCAGAACAAAGAAAGGAACCCCTGGAACTTTGGGAAGCCCGTTGCGGAAAAGAAATTCCGGCTTTATTGGGACGGACATCAAACCCGTTGTCCGCTGCGCCACGAAAGCCACCAGCACCGGCGGGGACTTGGGAAGTTGAAGAGGGATCTAGCATGAAACCGTAGCCCATCCCAGGCGCCGATGCTGACGCTGATGCGGTTGGCCGCTCAACATGCTCGAGATTCCTTAGAGGTTGATAGCTGTAGATGTGCAGTAACTGGGGAACGGGATCTGCTCCACGACTGAATTCGAATTGCTGCGATATTGCCGGGTATTGCTACAACCAGATCGCAGTGGGCTTTTGTATGGTTTGCCCGTCTCTGCAACGGTTCAAAATGCATATAGCGAGGCCCATCTGCTTCAGGACGTACAACAAACTGACTGAATACCAATCCCTCAAAGACTAAAGGCTAGTAGCATGGTCGATTTGCCGTCAGCTAGTCAAAGTGACGTACGTATACTCCGTAGGTAGCTAAGTAGCAATTTCGGAGGCAGCTCGAAAGCACATCCTGCCGGATCGTTAAAGTCCAACAACTTGTGAGATAGTAGGATGCATGGACGGTGGACGAGACCTCTGCCCATCTGGTAGTGATGAAGGAAAAGGCGAACGGACGGACACCCCTCCGATCGAGATCGTTGCGCAAACTCGGAATCCGGCTTTGCAGTGGATTCTACTCCGTACCGGTATTAGCATGGTAGAAAATGGGGATTAGCTGACATTTTGGTGTGTTGCGCTATCGTTCGCAAAGGGCAAAAGTCGATTCGCTAGGCATGCCGGAAAATGCCATGGAGGTTCAGAGTGGGGGGTTTTTTTTTCTGTTCGAACCAAAGTGGGTTGGGGGACGTGTGTATGACAACATCATGGTGGACCGTGCGGAACATCAGAGATTGAAGATTCGTATATCCGTAAGGCTTAGATAACTTAGATTGGTATTCGTAAATCCATACGCATTTATCCGCATGAGAAAAGAAATAGTCGGGAAAGAACGAATGATGAGGAGCGGCGGGCAAGAGGTAGTTGCGAGAACCCGACGCCAAGACAAGCACTGCGCCTTGTTTGAATCTTGTTGCTTGGTGAGTTGTCCAAGTACTTTCCTTACCATGATACGGATAGTGTGCCATAAGGTTTAGATGATGGTGGTGTTTTCCAAGACTCTGATTGACTCGTTCTTAAGCCGGTACCTGCATCCGAACAACACATCCACAATCGCGCCCGCGTCCAATTCAGGTTGTATTTCCCACCCATTTCGTTATCGTTAGCGTTGGCGCATCTTTTTTTTCCTTCTCAGTGGTGCCAGTCCTCACACTGCAGGCCTCCTTTTCGACTTCGATTATTAGCCCCGCCAGCCTTCCACGCCCGCTTTCCCACCCACCTTTCGCCCCCACTCTCCCGCCTCCCCTCCAGTCTCCAGAGGCTCCAGGTTTCTGACCCAGGCAGAACCAGGCTCCAAATCCTCCGGAACGCCCCAATTTCAATGGATGCACGGATGGTAAGAGCATCATAATGGTAGAATCCCCTTCGTGGTGTTGCGGTCGCCTCTGAGTATATTTGAGTGTGTTCATACATACAGAGAGATTCCCTTGCGTCTAATCTACATCCAGCCAAAGCGAGCAGAATCATAGAGACAAATCCACAAAGTGAGGGAGGAATTCATTCAGCTTACTATTAGCACTGCACACAGTACGGATATACGAATGCATCTTGACAGAGGAGGCCGCTCAAGGAAATAAACAGTAGACCGTCAAGCGCGGATGGGTCTCCATAGCACTTTGACGTTTGTGCATCGAAATGGAAACAAATCGACAAATCGGTCATCGTCTTTCCTCTGGGGCAAATTTCGCACTCGGCACAACTGTCGTCATTCCACTGGCACCACCATGCCACCATGGGCCTGCAAGGTAGTAGTATTATACCATCTTATGTACCTCAAGCTCAGGGTACATGCTTTTGCGAGTTTACTCACGTCGCGTTCTTTCTGGGGTGACTATCAAGAAAGTTTTGAGCACTTTGTGCGACCAAGTACAGATACGGATGCCATGCGTGTGACTGGGCAATTGCCACGGCGAGAATCTAGGGATTTCGACCACTGATCATCCCGAGATCAACATGGCATTATCCCATCATCCAGTTCAGCCATTTGCTGTCGAGTGTCGACGGTTGTAGATCCTATATCCTAGCGGTGCTGATCTGCTGTCGGGCCGCCTACTAAAGTCACCAAAACGACGCGTCCCTGGCCTGGGCTGTGGGCATGAAAATCAGCAGACGCGACAACACTCTTACGGCTCTCTACCGTGTACGTACATGGACAGTGCGAAGAGTGAGTATCCGAAGATAGATCAATGGTGGGTTCAGTGGTTCACACTAAGGCAGGATGCAGGCAATGTGTTGGCCGCATGTACTCGGGATTCGTACGTCTGTCTGCGTATTGGACTGCCAAAGTGCTTCCAGTTCGGTCGTGCTGGTGCAGCGGTGGCAAACCCAATGCATCCTTTGTCGGCGTGAGGCCACTTGGCAACCAACAGACACGAAGTGCAGCCAGCATTATTGCGAGCTATCGACTCTGGAGGATTGACAAGCCTCGTGTACCAGCAGAGACACGCAACCCTTCTCGTGTTGTTCACGATGTAGCGCGGATAAGGTAGCCAGCGACAACTGAGATATACCAGTCACTCTGGGCGGGCGGCCGCAGTGACAGTCAACTCACGTCACCAAACTTTGTCTGTACTTGCTGTCGAGCGGCATATCCGATAACTCACTGACTATAACTCCAACCTGCGATCAATCCGATCTCCGCTGCAACAGGTCAGAGTGTGCTGAAGTCCGCCTCTGTCTCTGCTTGCGAGCTGCATTTGACAGCTCGCTCAGTCCGAAGGTCAAAGCGAGCAACGGCCTTATCAACTCTATCCGTATGCGAGAGAGATAGAACAGATGCTCCTAGAGCTGTCCTGCGTTGCAGTTGCAGTGCCCGAGTATGGAGTACACTGTAGAACGAGCCCACCGAGGCGCAGCTGCAATTACTGAGACGGGGGGCATCGGCTGCCCACCCACGACCATCGGCAAGAGTCTGTGTGTGTTGCTTATCCTTCAGCCTTCTAGAGCCTTGGCTGAGGCCGGATGACGGGGACAACCGTTGTGGCTCGGAAAACGCGTGAGGGTTGCAGACAATGTGGCTGCTGCAAGTCTGTGACAGCCGTCATGGCAGACGAGGTGAAGGTGAACGGAAAGTCTACAAGGTCCATGGATTGAAGTGGATATGCTGTCGGAGAAGTTGAAAAGCATGCTTCTATTGTTTTGGTCTGGTTCGAATCGTCCTTGGAAAGGATGATCTGAGGTTGGGGTCAAGGGGAGAATGACAAGGTGCGGAGCGAGACGAGTTTGACCGTTGACGGGATCTCGGGAACAGGATGCTCTCGATAATATTCTAGGATTGCCACCTTACTTCTTATTATTCTCGCTAGCTCGTAGACGATGTACGCGTCCAAACTCGTATCGAACATTTGAAGATTGATACGGCGTTAACGGCAACCGCGACGGGCCGAGAGGGAGGCAGAATCTCCAGTCCCCTAGGTAGTCCGCCAGACAGGCTTGATGGGCAGCATTTTGCTGGCTGGAAAAACCAACTCCCATTTGGGCGAGGCGGCGGTGCGAGAAATGTGTGAAGGACAGGTTTGAGAGGTCAGACGCACCCGCGACGAGACGAACCCTCACCCAGGCGTGCCAGGCTCGGTCGCCCAATCCCCATGGATCTCGGTTGTGATCTGGACAGGACCTTAAGACGCTTGAGTCGACCCCTGCCCTGGCTGTTAATTATCTAGCAGCAAGTACCGGAACGCCCGGCCTTACTCTGGAAGGAAACCCAAGGATTCAGGTACGCAGTAGCGTCCCCTGTTGCGCGGGTCGGTTGCCCCTTTCCCGTGAGAGGCTCAGCCCGTTCTAACTTCTCCCTCTCGCTGAGACATTTGTCCACAACCAATCGAAAGGGAAAGAAGAGTCTCAAGAGAGAGGGAAAGAGAGGATTGATAATCCAATGGAGCCATGGATGACGGCCGATGGAGTGCCCCCATGAACTTCGAAGTCAGCTACTCCATAGTCCTTACCAGCTGCCAAGGACCGCCGGACAGATAACGATTCTGCGTAGTACAAATACGGATAACGAGATGCGGTTCCTTCAGGCTTCTAGACTATCATATTTGCTAGGATTGAAAGTGCCAACCCATGGTGATGCGTGAAGTGACCTTCACTACGGAGTATTCGTTTTGAAAATGCCTGGGTGCCGTATGGCGTATGGATGCAATGTGACTCCAAACCAGTCACTCTGTATCCGTAGTGAAACCTGCTTACTCGCTGAATGAGTGAAGTTGTCTTTAGATCGGGGATATGGTTGAGGGGGGTTGTCGATTGAAAAGTGAGGGTTGAAGAAACATACAAAAGTCTGTATCTAGATACATAGAACCGAATGAAGAGCCACTCACACCTGGGCTATGAATAGCAGCACCTGTATCTATCTGTACGCGTAGCTCCAAGGTAGGAGTGAGTGAATAGGTAGTGCCGTGAGTGCACAGTGCTGAGTGAGGTGAGTGAGCCAGAGTTGTGAGTGGGCGAGTGAGGGCGGTGTTTGACGTTCCTCTGTGGTGGAGCCGTGCCCCCAAAAGCCAATTCGCATCCAATGACATTGGATGCCCATCGTCCCCTTCCTTGGCCCGACAATTCTACTGTGCACACAGCCCCTGTCGGGTGCAGGTGGCAGGTCGGAGGTCTGAGCCTTGAATTCGGAGTGGAGGTGACGGGAGTTTCCTCGCCTTGAAATTGGCAGTGAGTCTGGCACTGTCACTGCCAGTCAAAACTCAATGACGGTAGCAGTGCAGTTGCTGGCAGGCTGGCACACGCCGCACGGCTGGTTAGAAAAGCTGGCACCGCTGCAGGCCTGCACTTCACCCTCCTGCCGGGACCAGCCCCCTCCCCTGTCCATCGTAATTCCCCACTCTCGAGGAACGTACCTTTGGACACAGTGCGATGACATGGGAAGGTAGGTACCTCCATTGCTCCAGGTCGTTCCTACCCATCCTTAGCTTGACTGGCCAGGACATCCCACTCTTTCCGCCCACAGACACGACACGCCGTTTGCCCCGGCTCCTTGCCCAGCTGGACCTTCAACTTGTCTGTTCTTTTCATCTGACCAGTCAACGTGCAGGAATGCAGTCGCACAGCCACGCCTTCCTGCCGGAAAACTCAGAAGAACCTAATACCTCAAAAGAGAACCGCAGCTTGGGAAGTTGAGAGGGACAGACTTCTTACCTGCCATTGACCACAGAAGAGACGGGGAAGGAAGAAAAAAAGGCAAGGCAGGAACAAGTCCCGCAATCCCTATGAAGGCGTTCCAACTTTCCAGATGCTGCTGCCGCCTGCATACGCAGTATGCGCAGTAGGTACCTTATCTGTGGTATTATCTTGTGCCTGGATGAGGTACCTTACTTCCTTGGACGAGGTCGATCCTTGACGATATGTGGGCCACCTTCATCATCACCAAGCCCTGTCTATTCTCCTATTCTTCGACTGGGCGGCATGTCTGAATCTGGTCCAGTTCTGGTGGCGCTTTCAAAAGCACTGCTCCTGCCTGTGATTGAATCCGTAGTTCATCAATCCGTACTATTCGTGCCTGCCTTGCTGCTGCAGTTCTCTTGACTCTTCCTGTATACTGTGCAAGCTGGCAAGATTCCCTGTGTGGACCCATCCCTGTTCTAAATTTTCCTGCTTGCTGCAGCCGTTCAAGGACGGGCCGTCTGGGATTGTGAGGGGGGTGTCTCTCCTCCTTTTCCTTTTCCATTTATTTTTTGATTTCGTCTTGTTTTTGGTGCATATATAGCCGGCGCGACTTCCTGTGCACTGTACGAATACTGAGAGAGGGACTCAGGGAGCAGAGCAGGAAGGGAAAGGAGACCGGACAGGGTTTCCTTGGTTCTTGAATAATCCCCCCTCTCCTTTTTCCCAGTTGTGCATCCATCTGTGCCTGCCAGCCTCCTGTACCTTACCTCTCTCTCTTGTCTGTTGTGCCGTTCGTTAGAAAGGAATCCATAGGTCTGCCCTCTCCTGTAGGCTGTGGTTCCCTCCCAGCTAAGGATCCAAAGTGAGGTCGGGTGTCTCCTTGTGTCATCTCCCACTGTGCTGCACCCCCCGTCTTATCCCTTAACCGCCCATCCATCCACCTATCCATCCATCCGCCTCCCCCCTTTTTGAAGCATTGTGGCGTGGGTTGTTACTTGTGTATTCGTAAAGGTGCCGTCCTCCTTAGCCTGTCGTCTCTTACCTTAGCACCAACAGGCCCGTTGTCACTTCCATCCACTCCCTCTACCTCCTGCTCCTCCACCCAACCTCTTCTCTCCCGCTGCTTCACCTCGACCTCACCTTTTTTACCTCTTTTCACACCACAACAGGTTCGCACCTTCCACACTTCGCGTTCCGTCCACCCCTTTTCTTTCCTCCTTCACCTGCGCTTTTTCTACCCTTAATTCATCACGCTCGTTTGTGAGACGGCCTCCCTGGGCAGTCGCGGATTTGAAAACAACAAAAAAAAAAAAGTATTACACATCACCAGTCAATCGCTTCGTCGTCTTCTCCAGAGCCGGCCAAGCTTTTCGATCTACTGCAAGAGGTCGTGCTTTGCCCTCCTCTCCCGAGCAGTCCAACGCATCTTGTATCTGGCGCCAACCTTGCCCAACCCCTTTGGTTTACGGTTTTACCACCTCCAAAGGAACAATCACCAAGCCAACTACGCCAGTCGGCCTTGCCGTGCTCCCGCAGCCCCCTTCCTCTACCGCAAGGTTTAACTACCTCACGCCGCCGAGCCACTAGACGGTCTACGACTTTGCAATCCAAATCACTGTCGCTATCTACTCTTGTTGTTGTGCCGGCCACATCAGTTTGGGCTCACCATCGTCAGCCCTCCCACTGATCATACCACAATCATCTCGAGAATCCTCCCTGATGACTTTTGGACGGTTAGTGAACCAACCTCCCTCTCCTCTTCCCCAACACCCTTCTGCTCTCTCTTCACAGCCCCGCCTACCAATGGATGTGGCTTGCAATAGTATCGACCCATCCGTACTGACTCTTATGTTCTGTTAGATAATCGATTTTCAGAATGTCGGGATATCCAGCCGGTGGTGCTGGTGGCGGAGGCCACCAGGACTACGACGACGGCTACGGCCAACAACAGGGTCGCGGCCATGGAGGAAACGGAACTCAACAGACCGATTCCTACTACCAGGACGATCAGCAGTACTATGATCAGCATGGTGCTTACGACGCCCACGGTGGTCACCCCCAGCAGGGTGGTGATGGCTACTACGATGAGTCGTATGTTCTTCGTTGTCGCTGACTCCAATTGAAGGATTGGGCTAACCATACTCTCCAGGGGCTACTACAATGCCGACCCGAACAATGCCTACCACCAGGATGGTGGATACTACGACAACAACGAGCAGTACCAGGACGGCTACTATGACAATAACAACAACAACCCCAATGGCTACTACGACCAGGACTACAACCAGGGACACGCTGGTGGGCAACGCCATCAGGGCTCCGAGGAAGACTCCGAGACCTTCAGCGACTTCACCATGAGATCCGACATGGCTCGCGCTGCCGATATGGACTACTACGGCCGCGGCGACGAACGTTACAACAGCTATGATCAGGGCGGTGCTCGTGGATTCAGACCCCCCTCCTCTCAGATCTCCTATGGTGGTAACCGCTCTTCCGGGGCTTCGACTCCCAACTACGGCATGGACTACGCCAACATGATGTCGGCTGCTTCTCGCGAGCCGTACCCTGCTTGGAGCGCCGATGCTCAAATCCCCCTGTCCAAGGAGGAGATTGAGGACATTTTTCTCGATCTTTGTGCCAAGTTCGGATTCCAGCGGGACAGCATGCGCAACATGTACGACCACTTCATGATTCTTTTGGACTCTAGAGCTTCCCGCATGACCCCTAATCAGGCTCTGCTGTCTCTCCATGCCGATTACATTGGTGGAGACAACGCCAACTACCGCAAGTGGTACTTCGCCGCCCACTTGGACCTGGATGACGCAGTCGGCTTCGCCAATATGAAGGGCAAGGGGCTGCGCCGCAAGGCCAAGAACAAGAAGAAGAAGAAGGGTGAAGCCGAGAACGAGGCCGAGGCTCTGGACGATCTCGAGGGCGACAACTCTCTCGAAGCTGCCGAGTACCGCTGGAAGACGCGCATGAACCGCATGTCTCAGCATGACCGCGTTCGCCAGCTTGCTTTGTACCTGCTCTGCTGGGGTGAAGCCAACCAGGTTCGCTTCATGCCCGAGTGCTTGTGCTTCATCTTCAAGTGTGCCGACGACTACCTCAACACTCCCGCATGCCAGAACCTGGTGGAGCCTGTGGAGGAGTTCACTTTCCTCAACAACGTCATTACACCCCTCTACCAGTACTGCAGAGACCAGGGATACGAAATCTCCGATGGCGTCTACGTGCGACGTGAGCGTGATCACGACAAGGTTATCGGATACGACGACTGCAACCAGCTTTTCTGGTACCCCGAGGGAATCGAGAAGATCGTCCTTGAGGACAAGTCCAAGTTGGTCGACGTTCCTCCTGCCGAGCGCTACCTCAAGTTCAAGGACATCAACTGGAAGAAGTGCTTCTTCAAGACGTACAAGGAGACTCGATCATGGTTCCATTTGCTTGTTAACTTCAACCGCATTTGGATCATTCACTTGACCATGTTCTGGTTCTACACTGCATACAACTCTCCCAGTTTGGTCGTTGGTCCTTCGTACGAGCAACAAGCCAACCAGCAGCCGTCGACGGCCCAGAATTTCTCTATTGTTGGATTCGGTGGCACGATCGCCGCGCTCATTCAGGTTTTGGCTACCCTGGCCGAGTGGGCGTACGTGCCTCGCAAATGGGCTGGCGCGCAGCACTTGACCAAGCGTCTCTTATTCTTGATCTTCATTCTGGTCATCAATGTCGCGCCCTTCGTCTATGTCTTTGTGCTTCCGAACCCCAATGAGCAGATTGCTAAGATCCTCGCCATTGTGCAGTTCATCATTGCAATCCTCACCTTCATCTTCTTCTCGGTTATGCCGCTCGGCGGCCTCTTCGGAAGCTACCTGACCAAGAACTCGCGCAAGTACGTTGCCAGTCAGACATTCACCGCAAGCTACCCACGCTTGAAGGGCAACGACATGGCCATGTCCTACTTCCTATGGGTCGCCGTCTTCGGTGCCAAATTCGGAGAATCCTACGTCTACCTGACCTTGTCCTTCAGGGATCCTATTCGATACCTCACCATCATGCAAATCGATTGTCTTGGCGACAAGATCATTGGAGATGTTCTGTGCAAGAAGCAGCCGTACGTTCTTCTGGCTCTGATGGCCTTCACCGATTTGATCTTCTTCTTCCTTGACACGTACTTGTGGTATGTCTTGGTCAATGCGATTTTCTCCATTGCCCGATCCTTCTACATTGGTTCCTCCATCTGGACACCTTGGAGAAACATTTTCTCTCGCTTGCCCAAGCGTATCTACTCCAAGATTCTTGCTACTGGCGACATGGAAATCAAGTACAAGCCAAAGGTGCTCATCTCTCAGGTGTGGAACGCCATCGTCATCTCCATGTACAGAGAACATCTGTTGGCCATCGACCACGTGCAGAAGCTTCTCTACCACCAGGTTCCTTCTGAGCAAGAGGGTAAGAGAACGTTGAGAGCGCCTACCTTCTTCGTTTCTCAGGAAGATCACTCGTTCAAGACAGAGTTCTTCCCTACCGACAGCGAAGCCGAGAGACGTCTTTCTTTCTTCGCTCAATCGTTGTCGACTCCCATCCCGGAGCCTGTGCCAGTCGACAACATGCCGACCTTCACCGTTCTCATTCCCCATTACAGCGAAAAGATTCTGCTCTCTCTGCGCGAGATTATTCGCGAGGATGAGCCCTACTCTCGCGTCACACTGCTCGAGTACCTCAAGCAGCTTCATCCGCACGAATGGGACTGCTTCGTCAAGGACACAAAGATTCTGGCTGATGAAACCTCGCAATTCAATGGCGACGGCAACACAAACGAGAAGAACGAAAAGGACACCGCCAAGAGCAAGATCGACGACTTGCCCTTCTACTGCATTGGTTTCAAATCTTCCGCCCCCGAGTACACTCTCAGAACCCGTATCTGGGCATCTCTTCGCTTCCAGACCTTGTATCGCACGATTTCTGGCTTCATGAATTATAGTAGAGCTATCAAGCTTTTGTATCGCGTGGAAAACCCAGAGGTTGTCCAAATGTTTGGTGGAAACTCCGACAAGCTCGAGCGTGAGCTCGAGCGCATGGCCCGCCGCAAGTTCAAGCTCTGTGTTTCCATGCAGCGTTACGCCAAGTTCAAGAAAGAAGAGATGGAAAATGCCGAGTTCCTGCTTCGCGCCTACCCCGATCTTCAGATTGCCTACCTCGACGAGGAGCCTCCTCTGGCTGAGGGCGACGAGCCTCGTCTGTACTCTGCCCTCATCGACGGTCACTCGGAGATCATGGAAAACGGCATGCGCAAGCCCAAGTTCCGCATCCAACTTTCCGGTAACCCCATCTTGGGAGACGGCAAATCCGACAACCAGAACCACTCGCTTATCTTCTACCGCGGAGAATACATCCAGCTTATCGACGCCAACCAGGACAACTACCTCGAGGAGTGCCTCAAGATCCGATCTGTGCTCGCAGAATTCGAGGAGATGAAGACTGATAATGTCAGCCCCTACACTCCTGGTGTTAAGAGCAAGATGACCAACCCTGTCGCTATTCTTGGTGCTCGCGAGTACATTTTCTCCGAGAACATTGGTATTCTTGGTGACGTCGCTGCTGGAAAGGAACAGACATTCGGTACCCTTTTCGCCCGTACCCTCGCTCAAATCGGAGGCAAGCTTCATTACGGTCACCCAGATTTCCTCAATGGTATCTTCATGACGACTCGTGGTGGTGTTTCGAAGGCCCAGAAGGGTTTGCATCTCAACGAGGATATTTACGCCGGAATGAACGCCCTCTTGCGAGGTGGCAGAATCAAGCACTGCGAGTACTACCAGTGTGGTAAGGGTCGTGATTTGGGTTTCGGCTCAATTCTGAACTTCACCACCAAGATTGGAACTGGCATGGGTGAGCAGATGCTTTCTCGCGAGTACTACTACCTCGGAACTCAGTTGCCTTTGGACCGTTTCCTCTCTTTCTACTACGCCCATCCCGGTTTCCATCTCAACAACATGTTTATTATGTTGTCCGTCCAGATGTTCATGATCTGCTTGCTCAGCTTGGGCGCCCTCCGGAAAGAAACCAAGGCTTGCGACTACAACCGCGACGTTCCTATCACTGATCCTCTCTTCCCGACTGGTTGCCAGAACACCGATGCTCTCATGGATTGGGTGTACCGCTGCATTCTCTCCATTATCTTTGTGTTGCTGTTGGCCTTCGTGCCGCTGGTCGTACAAGAGTTGACTGAGAGAGGTTTCTGGCGTGCCACCAAGCGTCTTGGCAAGCAGTTCTCTTCGCTCTCGCCGTTCTTCGAGGTCTTCGTTTGCCAGATTTACGCAAATTCGGTACAGCAGGATCTCTCGTTTGGCGGTGCCCGGTACATTGGTACTGGTCGTGGCTTTGCGACTGCTCGCATCCCCTTCGGTGTCTTGTACTCCCGTTTTGCCGGTCCTTCGATCTACTTCGGGTCCCGTCTCCTGATGATGCTTCTCTTCGCCACCGTCACCATCTGGCAAGCCGCACTCGTTTACTTCTGGATCTCCCTCCTCGCCCTGGTTATCTCGCCCTTCCTGTATAACCCGCATCAGTTCGCTTGGAGCGATTTCTTCATCGACTACCGCGACTTCTTGAGATGGTTGTCCCGTGGTAACTCTCGCTCCCACGCATCTTCCTGGATCGCCTTCTGCCGTCTGTCTCGTACCCGTATTACAGGTTACAAACGCAAGGCTCTTGGCGACCCATCTGCCAAGATGTCATCCGACGTTTCCCGTGCGGCCATCACCAACATGTTCTGGGGCGAGATTCTTACCCCTCTCCTTCTCGTGGTCGTCACCGTCATTCCGTACCTGTACATCAACGCCCAGACCGGTGTCTCTGCTACCAATAACCCCAATGCCTCATCTTCGGAGATCAAGCGCACCAACTCTCTGATCAGAGTCGGAGTTATCGCACTGGCCCCTATTGCAGTCAACGCTGGCGCGTTGATGATGTTCTTCTTCATGGCCTGCTTCATGGGTCCCCTCCTGAGCATGTGCTGCAAGAAGTTCGGTAGTGTCCTTGCGGCGATTGCCCACGGCGTTGCTGTGGTCATGTTGCTTGTCTTCTTCGAGGTCATGTTCCTGCTTGAGTCTTTCGATTTCGCCCGAACTATGCTTGGCATGATCGCCGTGGTCGCAATCCAACGTTTCATCTTCAAACTGATTATCTCGCTCACCTTGACGCGTGAGATGAAGACGGACGCGGCGAACATTGCATTCTGGACCGGCAAGTGGTACTCTATGGGATGGCACACGATCTCCCAGCCCGCCCGTGAATTCCTCTGCAAGATCACGGAGTTGAGCATGTTCGCGGCCGACTTTGTTTTGGGTCACTTCCTCCTCTTCATCATGCTTCCGGTCATTCTTGTTCCCAAGATTGACATGCTGCACTCCATGATGCTCTTCTGGCTTCGTCCTGGGTATGTACTCCTTATCACTCTTCCCCCGATCCTTTCTTGCACCGTTGCTAACAAACTATCAATAGTCGCCAAATCCGCCCGCCAATCTACTCGATGAAGCAGTCCAAGTTGAGACGCAAGCGTGTGTTCCGCTATGCCATCCTCTACTTCACCATGTTCATTCTCTTCATGGCTCTCATGATCGGCCCTGCCGTCGCTGGTGACATGATCCCTATGAGCATCTTCAAGTCTCTGGACTCGACGGACCTGGCCCTGATCCAACCTACCAGCCTCAACAACGACAACACGCTAGGAGAGACTGAGACTGGTACCGGAGCGGCAGACTACTCGGGAGCCTACCTCACGATGACTTCATCGTCGGCAAAGGCATCCAAGACCAGCAACTCGGAGAGAGTGCGCCTTTTCTAATTGTACGAGTTGTATCATAAGACGCATTTGGGGGTGGTAGAGAGAGAGAGTCGTCGTTCCACAAGCGGTCTCGGGATGTTTCCGAGGAAGGATGGAACAGCCCAGACTCCGGCGGCAGGTTTTTAATGTCCATTATCAGGCGTGTATTGTGTCTTTTCCGACTGCTACCTATTCATTTCTCTTTTTGTACGGGCGGGAAAACATGGCTGGCATGGAATCACGGCTGTGACGGCCTGCAGACTACATATATCACCAAAGGCCAAGAGTGAGACTACCTTAGACGGGTGTATAATCAAGTCCCATTTTGTTCACTTACAAGGTTACCTATCAATTCGTAATGTGCAAAGGTCTGAAGTGACTTGAGTTTGGTGACGGGGCCACCGTAATCCATGAACCATGGCATGAGATGTGCGTAGCTTCGTTGATAAGGTCCAGATGTTAAGTTCAAGGGGCGGGCTCGGCTCTGTGGATATCTTAAGGCTAGTCCTCTCACTATGGCGAGAGAAGTAGTTGCGAATGAGAGTAATCCTGCCATTCATCGAGGAAGGGATGACAGCATTTGTCCTCGGAAACCTTCCATGGGTTGATGTTAAGTGAGATAAGGTGCCGTGAGTGACGGAGTGTGCTTGACAGAGGGTGTATTATATGAATATGCAATATCGAGTACCTAGCACTTAAGAGGGACGTATTCAAGTATCCGAAAGCACAGGACAGGCACTCAGGGGCAGAGAACCCTGTAGGCCAATCAGAACTTACCTGAAAGGACATGGAAGGATCGACTGCCAGGGGGCGCGCTCGGGGAAAAAACCGCGTCGGAGGTGCTGTCACTTTGGCGCATTTTCACGACCTGAGCGCACTTGTGACTTGGCCGATTTCTTGCCTCTGGTTCCCTCATCAAGGCGCCTTGATAATTCCTTGCTACCTCTCCACTGCCCGGAAAGAAAGTCTCCATCATCGTGTGTCTTGCGCTTCTTTGACTGCAGCACCTTGGTTCTGTACCTGTCAATCCAGGGCTCTCTGTACGGATACCTCAAGGTAGCGAGCGCAAAGCACCCGGGCATCCATCGCACCAGGATTGGCCGACGGTCCAACGCACCATCCCGTAATCCTCATTTCCCTCCTACCATCAGGTCCGGATTCTTCGGCCGCGACTACCCTCACAACTTTACCCACTCTGCAGATACAACACATCAAATTGTCGACTCGCCTCCCGCATCTCTTCGTCTCTCACAGTCAACCACTGCGGTCGAATTGCATTGTCCTTACTCTGCATTTCCGTCAAAGCCATCATGGACGCAGGCGAGGCCCAAACGAAGCTGATTGCCTGGCTGCACGAGGCCTCCGAGGCCTTTCAAAAAGTTCCTGGATCAGCCGTTCTAATTCGTTACATTCAGTCGAGCTACCAGAACGATCCCATCCGTTCAGGCATTGAGCTAGTTCTCTTCATCTTCTTTGTCCGCTACCTCTTGTCGCCCTCCTATTCAACCCAGAAGCAGAATTTCATCAAACTCCGCGACGATGTACGTTGACTCCGACCCCCTGCCCTATACTCTCTTGACTCTGAACTCTGAAGCCCCGGGCCTTTCACTGACACTGCTGGCTAGGAAATCGACGAGTTGGTAGAAGACTGGACCCCGGAGCCGCTTGTGGCTCCTCAAACTGCTCTCGAGGAGATCGAGGCCGAAAGGTTGCCTGTGATTGTTGGGTACGACCGATCCCCCTTTCCCGTCAACGATCCTTCGCCAGAGACCACTTGACTAATATTGTGCAGACCGACCGGCCCCAAGACCAAGCTCGCAAACGGACGCACTGTCACGAACCTCGCTTCATACAACTTCTATAACTTCAATGCCAACGAACAGATCAAGGACAAGGCCATCCAGACGCTGCGCACCTACGGCGTGGGCCCATGCGGCCCCCCCCAATTCTACGGGACTCAGGACGTGCACATGAAGACTGAAGCAGACATCGCCGCCTATCTTGGTACCGAAGCCTGCATTGTTTATGCCCAAGCCTTCTCTACTATCTCGAGTGTCATCCCCGCCTTCTGCAAGCGCGGAGACATCATTGTCGCTGACCGCGCCGTCAACTACTCCATTCGTAAGGGTATGGAGGCGTCCCGAAGCACCATCAAGTGGTACAACCACGGCGATATGGACGACCTCGAGCGAGTTATCCGGAAAGTGGTCAAGGACCAGAAGGGCAAGAAGTTGACGAGAAGATTCATCGTCTCGGAAGGCTTGTTCGAGATCACGGGAGACAGCGCAGACTTGCCCAGACTTGTGAGTAGCTCGTAATGGCGCTACTTCCGCCACCCGACAGGTGACCAATGTTGGCTGACAATGCATGCAGGTTGAATTGAAGGAAAAGTACAGATTCCGTATCATCCTCGACGAAACTTGGTCTTTTGGCGTCCTCGGCCGAACCGGTCGCGGTCTTACGGAAGCGCAGAACGTCGACCCCTCTCAGGTAGACATGATCGCTGGCTCCCTCGCCGGCCCTCTTTGCGCTGGTGGCGGTTTCTGCGCTGGTGCCAAGGATGTTGTTGAGCACCAGCGTCTCACGGCAGCTTCTTACACCTTCTCAGCTGCACTGCCAGCCATGCTTGCGGTCACGGCCAGCGAGACTCTCAGCGTTTTGCAATCTAACCCGGACATCCTCACCCAGTGCCGTGAGAACACCAAGGCCATGAGGGCACAGCTGGATCCTCGCAGTGACTGGGTCGTCTGCACCAGCTCGCCTGAGAACCCCATCATGCTGCTGGTGCTTAAGGCCGAGGTTGTCGCTGCACGCAAGCTTACACGAGAGGACCAAGAAAGGCTACTACAAGACTGTGTTGATGAGGTAAGTCATTGACATATGAGCTTTCGGAAGAAGAAAGGTGCTAACCGTGGCTTGCCCATCAAGGCCCTTGCCAACGGAGTTCTCATTACGCGCCTCAAGAGCATGCCCATTGCCAACGACCTGAACCCGAAGGACGACAGTTGGCAGATCCAGCCAGCGCTCAAGGTATGCCTGACTACAGGCTTGCCAAGGAAGGATATCGAGAAAGCAGGTGTTACCATCCGACACGCCATCACGAAGGTCATGACCCGGAAGTCGAGCTCCAAGTCATCATAGCGTACTCGACTCCCACTCTGCTTGGAATGACTTTACGGCATGCACTATAGTGGATGACTTTATGCGGTTGTCGTTTTCATATGTGTACTTGGGCTTGTGTCGAACATAAACGATGCCGAGATCGAGAGCACGGCGGCTGGGGACTCGGATACCCTAGAGAGTTCGCGGACTCACTTGTAATGACAAACATATACATACTAATTAATCATAGAGACTGAAACGGCAGTCGTTATTTTCATTTCGGACATCTCCTGTCGTACAGGAATTTGTAACAATCAGGGTGCGGAGCTATGCGAGAGAGAGTTCGCAACGCTAGACAAAGACTGGAAAAGGTTTGCCAAAGGGGATATGAGAGTGATGGTAGCAAACACAAAGACCGTACCGCCAGCCACCACCCACTTCCCGCCGTCAGCTCGGCCCCGGATTCGGCATCGGGTGGACGGTCAAACAGCCCCAGCAACTCGGCATTATGCCGCCCTCCACCTTTGTCGACGGAGCCCGTAGGTCCAGACTCTTTCGGAAAGTTTCCTCTCTTTTCCCCTCTCCATTCGGTCAAGGTTGAAAAAAAAAAAACTGAAGGTTTCGCGGCTTCGGGTTCTGCAAGTGTTCTAGACCAGCGGACTTCTCTCTTAGACGTGCTCTACCGTCCGCTTTTTGCCCTTTTCCGATTGCTAACAAGGGATTTAGAACAAGCCCCCCGCCTTGAAGTCGGTGGAGTGACGAGTCTTCTTTCGAACACGCGTCAAGGTCTTTTTACTAGGTACAAATCGGGATATCCATTGCGCTACCAGGCACTTGGATCGGGCACCCGTGTGAAGTTGGCGTTTAGAGACCGGTCACCTCTCGATGGCCGGGCGCCGCAATTGATTACCTGTACGGCGCCGATGAGGGCTCAAGGAGGACGCCTCCCCAGTACCTAGGCTATGTTGTCGTCGTTGTCTTCCTCAGAGGCTGGATGAGGAAGATAGTGGCAGGCTCTAAGCCATCTGTGTGACCTGGCTTCAGGGTACAATGTATTCTGATCATACGGTGAGCTCTATAAGATGCCTCAATGTCGTTGCTTTTCATCTTTTGGGCTTTCGAGATCTTTACACATTCATTGAACCGTCTGAGACGACTATCTTGATTGCCTCTCATCACTTTCCTTATACTTTTTGAGTAGAAACAACATTCCTTCTGTTGCAGCATCCGATCCTACCTGGCAATCGAAGAGCAACGCTTCCTACCACTTTACCTATTAGAATTGTCGAGTATTGCGCTCTTGACTGTACTTACTCGGAGCAATCGAACTCAGATCGTCCGAACTCGACGACGGCATCGAGAACTAGGCACTCAACATTCCCAACGGCTCTACGTTTGTTCATCATTATCTCTAGATATTGAGAACAAAGTGTGACCAACACGCTGCAAATCAACAACACCTCGAGCTACAGAACCCATTTTCGGAAGTGAGTTAAGAAATCTACATAAAATTCTTGTTGATTTTACATTCCTCGGGAGGGGTTCCTCGGCTCCTCGGATACAAGCTGGCTCTTTCCCCCAGTGCAATGTGTTGCTTGTTACAAGTGGGAACCAACATTCCTGCCTCCGGTGGCGCTGTCTCTCCCTTCCGTTCGTTACTCCCTTCCCGTCCCATCTCCTACTCAATTGTTCTCCGTACCTCATCTTACCCCGTTCCTGTTACTCTTGGCTCGAGACAGCAAGCCCCTGCCGAACATCTCAGTCAAATGATTGAGCCGTGAGAAGTCACAGCCAGGCACCATGGGCATCCCCCCGCGGGGTTGGAGGACTAGGCTACTTGACTACACCATGACCCCCTTTCTGCCTCTTTTCGCATTTCTCGTCTCTTCATCTTCTTGTCTTCGTTCCCTCGTCCTATACTATTGCCCGTCGCCGTTGGCTTTGTGTAGTGCAAAGCTGTATCGACAGCGATTCGTTCCTTTCCTGCTGATGTTGATGCTTTCGTTGTAGTCACTCGTTTTCTGACCCTACTATTCTTCTCTCTCGTTCAACCCTGATTCCAAACCTGTTTAACTCACGATTCTGTCGCTACAGACCCCAACTTTGAACAATCCTGTTCCAGCGAATTTCAACCTCAGCCGAAGCCTAAAACCACGGGCGCTTACATCACCACATTCTCTGGTATCATTACTTTGCCTACCTCGGGCCCAATCATCACGCGCCACCAAGCTATTAAAGTCGCAAAACGAAAATGAAGTCAGCCGGTCTTTCGTCAACACTGGCAGTCGCTGTCTTGCTGGGGCTCTCGGCTGCTCATCCCAAAGGTGAGCCAGGCTTGTCCGTTGCCATGATGTTCAAGAGCATATCTAACATTTAATTACAGGTACTAGAGACGCCAGAGGAGCAATCATTCGTCCTGAGAAGATCCTTGTCACCGATTCTACGCTCAACGAGGCTACTGAGGCCCCTCAAGTCGTTGTTTATGTCGACGAAGAGGGCACCCCTTTGGAAACGACCGTCGAAACTGTCCGCTTCGTGCCGGCGACGCAATCACCCAAGCGCCCCTCGAAGCCTGTAGAGCTCAAAACCCGGTCCGAGGAATTGGCTACCCGCGTAACCTCATCGCGAGACCTCACTAGCGACATCCTAGGCTCGTCTTCTTCGTTGATCGCCTCGACGACCACTC
The DNA here is from genome assembly GCF_030913505.1 of Colletotrichum phormii. NCBI lineage: Eukaryota > Fungi > Ascomycota > Sordariomycetes > Glomerellales > Glomerellaceae > Colletotrichum > Colletotrichum phormii. The sequence goes on from NW_026851449.1 coordinate 497,360, forward strand.
TTCTCTCCGCTTCTTCAACATCATCCTCTACGCCCACACCTTCTTCCTCCCTTACTACGAACTCGACTCTTTACGGAATCGCCTATGCACCTTACACGGCAGCGGGACTGTGTAAAACAGCTACTGAGATCGACGCCGACTTTACGGAGCTCAAGGGAAAGTACTCGGTAGTGCGCACCTACGGTACCGACTGCAATCAGATCGCGAACGCCCTTCCCGCGGCCAAGAAGGCTGGTCTCAAACTCTTCTTGGGCATTTTTGACATCAGCTCGATCTCTACCCAGGTCGCATCCATTATCACGGCAGCCAACGGCGACTGGTCTTTGATCGATACTGTCAGTGTCGGCAACGAATTGGTCAACAATGGCAAGGCCACAGCGCAGCAAATGGTCACAGCCATCACCCAGACACGCCAGCTTCTCCGCGCTAACGGCTACAACGGCCCGGTCGTCACTGTTGATACCTTTGTGGCGGTCCTTGCCAACCCTTCTCTTTGCGATGCTTCTGACTACTGCGCGATGAACATTCACCCCTTCTTCGACAGCAACACGGCGGCGAAGGACGCTGGCTCGTTCATCACTAGCACGGTTGCTCAGGTCCAGGCCAAGCTCTCTGACCGAAGCAAGCGCGTTGTCTGCACGGAGACGGGATGGCCATGGAAGGGAAATGCCAATGGTGCCGCTGTTCCAGGTCTCAGTGAGCAGAAGTTGGCTGTTGACTCAATCAAGAAGGCATACGCAAGCCATCCAGGTGATGTTATTCTCTTCTCTGCCTTCAACGACCTCTGGAAGCACGCCGAGGCAGCGACCTTCAATGCGGAGCAGTACTGGGGCATTGGAGCTCTGTACTCGGCATCTGGAAAATAAGCAGAAGAACTGCTAGAGGAGGAAGTGAGACGGTCGTTTGTTTCTGCTGGGCTGCGGGCAAGCCAAGGACGAGGCGGATACATATGGATTCTTTTTGGCTGAAATGACGATTATCAAAACATTCATGTAATATACATTACAAAACAAATTTTTTTGGAATGAGCTATTGCCTAGTTGCATCTCTAGGCCATGCGTGCATGTCGGTATCTTCGAGGTTCTTCCATGATCTACGATAGGACCAAAAACCAAGCTCAACTATTCTTACCCAGGTGAAATGGGCACTTCCTGTCGACAAATACGTGCAGCTTCTCATTAGTGCTCATGGATATTTATGTGAGCCTCGTAGCACAGAGTTCCTAAGGTAGGTAGGCAGACAACTGGCTGTGTCTGGTCCGACGGTTTTCCGTGGCCAATAATCGGACAACCGGGCCGTCCGGCCCCACACGGCCGATAGTAGTCCGTGATGAGGCTAGTTCGATCTGGTATTTCGATGAGAGCGCTCCATAGAAAAGAAGAAGAAAAAAGAGAGAGGACAAAACGTTACATATGATTGCAATGGGAGCAAGTAAAAGCAACTCAAGAGAAAGTGTGTGAAATGTGATTGCTCAATTTACCCAGCAAAGTCCAGAGTAAAGGGTGCCGAGAGTACCGTCTGTACACGTATACCTATACTACCTAGGAAGAACGAGAAATGGGGTAATTGAAGCGCAGGCACAGGCAGATAGTGAGCCGAGACAACTAGAAACACGCAATGGTGGAACTGTTCAGCGATGTTTCTCGAACGATTTGTCTTGGGAGGAATGTGGCTGTGGCTGTATATTTGCAACGACCAGCGGACTCGAGCGGCCCCCGATCACCCGATTAGTGGGCTTGGTGGGAGATGAGGTACCTGCGCAGCTACGGCAAGGTATTTCAAGGGCGCATGGATGTGCAGCGCGCCCTAGGCCTAAGATGGTGGAGGTATTACAGAGCGGGATGGGTTTTCGCCGCGGATCCCGGCGCAGAGCCCGCGCAGAGCCCCTCCAACATGTCAACTCCCTGTCCTGTGTCCCACTTACACTCAAGTACCGGTATCTGAACCGCGTAGGTAGATGAGTCTTGAAGCACTAAAAGCATCTCAAGCTTTCCTTAGCTGAATTAGAAAGGACACGACTTGTTGGCTTGGGAGTGTAAGGCCTACTACTTACCATTGATAGCTTACCTTGAGGTACGCGCCCACTGGACGTACCGTCCAATACCTTGATGTACGATGTACCTTTGACGGCCGGATCAACAAGATGCGGTGAGCTTCGGCGAACCAAAGCTGCAGCATCCCTTCACACGTTCCGATTAGCTGTTCTTCCCTTCCTCCAACCACCCCTCTAAAGCACACCACTTCTCCCATTATTTTATTTCGGGGAGCTGCCTTTCTTCTTCAAGAACTCAAATTTGTTCGTCCCATTGGGGTTCCAGGACTTGCTCTAGCCAATCCCCGTCCCAAGCTTCTTTTTACTTTTGCTGCTTTGTAACCGACAGCCAAACCCAATTCCAACGTCAAAACGTGGAACGCGGTCGTGTCGGAGACGCAAGCGCAATGGCTACCACCGCGGAGACGGCTTCCGGTGGGAAGCAGCCAAAGAGGACGAGGGAGTATCCGCTCATGTCGCGCCGCGAGATTGAAGATTTAATCGCACAAGGCAGAACTGTCACAATAGTTGACGATTTCGTCGTCAAGCTGGACGGGTGGCTGGCATACCACCCCGGCGGCGACAAGGCTATCCAGCACATGGTCGGTCGAGATGCCACCGACGAGGTCACCGTGTAAGCGCACCCCTGTTCCTCTTCCAACTCCCACTAGATCCTCTCCGTCGCGAGCTGGGAAAGGGACGAGGAAGAGAAAGAGAACGAGAACTTACATTGGCTTATTAATGTCTTGCAATACGGCAGACTGCATTCCCCGGAAGCCAAGGCACAGATGGCTCGGTATCGTATCGGAAGAATCGAGGGCCACTGGAGGAACTTTGTGCCACCCATCCAGGGAGGCAAGTTCAGGGCCATCGAGCAGGGCGGCCCGGAGTTTGACCCTGCCGAAGACGACGACGCACTGCGCTTCTTTGGCGCCTCATCGCCCAGCGATATCAGCTCACGAGAAGCCTCGCCCGTATTTGACACCGCCGAGAACCACGTCCGCCATAGACACGGCGCCGCGCCGAGCCCAAACTCGACCTCTGGCTCTTCCGCTACGTCAGTAATCGACGATGGCCACGACGACAAGGAGATGGACGGTACTGCCTTTCTCGACTCGGAGACGCGGAAGCAGATCCGTCTCGACCTCGACAAGTACCCTGCCCTAGACGACGAGACGCAGTCGGACATCGTGCGAAAGTACAGGCTCCTCGACAAGCGCATCAAGGCTGAGGGGCTTTACGACTGCGACTACCGTGCCTATGCCATCGAGGTATCACGGTATACACTTCTCTTCGTCGGCATGCTGACGTTTCTGCGATGGGGCTGGTACTTCCCGAGCGCAGCTTGTCTGGGCTGCTTCTGGCACCAGCTCGTCTTTACCGCTCACGATGCCGGGCATATGGGCATCACTCATAACTTTCACGTCGACACGTGCATAGGCATTTTCGTCGCCGACTTTATGGGCGGGCTGTCCATTGGATGGTGGAAGCGGAATCACAACGTCCACCACATTGTTACGAATTCTCCCGAGCATGACCCCGATATCGAGCATCTGCCCTTCTTCGCTGTCTCCCACCGTTTCCTCGGTAACTTGACGTCGACCTACTACGAGCGAGTAATGGAGTACGATTTCGCCGCGAAGCTGTTCCTGAAGGCACAGTCGTATCTCTACTACCCCATCATGCTCTTTGGCCGCTTCAACCTGTACAGACTTTCCTGGGACCACCTTATCATGGGCCGCGGTCCAAAGAAGGGCATCGCCTGGTGGCACCGCTGGCTCGAGATGGCCGGCCAGGTCTTCTTCTGGATCTGGTTCGGCTACGGCATCGTGTACAAGTCCATCCCCACCAACTGGGACCGCTTCGTCTTCGTCATCATCAGCCACATGTTCCAGGCCCCGCTGCACGTCCAGATCACGCTCTCCCACTTCGCCATGAGCACCGCAGACCTCGGCCCCCACGAGTCGTTCCCGCAAAAGATGTTGAGGACGACCATGGACGTCGACTGCCCGACCTGGCTCGACTTCTTCCACGGCGGCTTGCAGTTCCAGGTCGTCCACCACATGTACCCGCGCATCCCACGCCACAACCTGCGCAAGACGCAGCGGCTCGTGCAGGACTTTTGCAACGATGTGGGCATTCCGTACGCCCTTTACGGGTTTGTCGACGGTAACAAGGACGTGGTAGGTCGGCTGGCCGAGGTGTCCCGGCAGGCGGCCATCTTGGCAAAATGCCAAAAGGTCGCCGCTGATCACATCCAGAACGGCGGTCATGGTCACTGATGGAACCCGGTTGGCCGTTTCGGTCTCGCATCTTAACCTCAAAAAGCTGGTCCCCTGTTTGTCATCTAATTGCACAATATACTTTTCAATATACTTCTCTCGTGGCGGAGAGAGGAAGTGAATGTGTCTACTTGCGACTGGGGGGGGGGGGTTTACGGGGTGAGGTGAGGGGAGTAGACATGCATTCGTGCATACCAACCATGTGGCCTGTGGCGCCCAAGCCAAGATAGGCTACAACAATATCTGGAAAACGAATCGATCTGATATTATATTGAAATCTGTGTGTGAAAACAAGGGTGCATGCATACGATGTGACGAACATATGCAGCAGACCGCATGATCGGGTTGCCCGATCTGTACTTCTTCGCCCGAGTCCCCTTGAGCCGCCCCTCTCTCCCTCGGGACTTCGAGACGACTTCCGAGGTTCTGACTGTGCCTTATCCAACCATCGCCTACTTTCTTGGTTTGCTTTCTTTCTTTTTCTTCACCTTTTCTCCTCTGTAGGCGGGGAAAGGGGTAGTAGAGAAAAGGGAGAGACAGCAAATTTAGTGTTGTCGGCCAACACCTTCAACCGGCGTGGGATTCTCTCCTTGCTCCCCGGTTTCCTCATGGACCAATGAACGTTGGAAAGTTGGGACAGTGCAACCATGGGCTTGCAGACTACCCACATGTCGGGATACGGAGTAACGGGACGGTTTAGAGGCGCGATCGTAGGGTCTTGACGGGCCATATCGCGAGACAGACACATATTGTTTAATCATCTCGTCCTTGCCAGCTTTAAATGAATCACATGGCGTGGTGCAGGGCCTAGCTGTTCCTGGAGGGCACTTTTGAGCCTCTCTTCACCACCATCACTCCCCCTCCCGCATACCTCTCAACCTTACCGTGGCACACCTGACAACGCCTCTTTTCTCCGATCTGTGGTTCACGGTCCGATCGGATGTCCTGACCCTGAAATATGCACGATCTGTGAATCGATGAGGCTGCTGGCCGTGAGAGATCTTACGCCATATCGGAACACAACCCGGTTCAAGCCACTTTAACAAGGATTCTACAACTCTAGTAAGAGAGAAGGGGGGAGGGAGAGGATACGGAAAGGCACAGAGGGTCCCGGGAGACAACAAGGTAGCTGGGGTGGTCCAAGTCCAGAGTACAGAGTACGGCGCAGACACACCACGTAACATTGGAATAAGCAATAACGCCAAGCAGCGGGCACCCGTCTTCTACACCGACCCGGGCGGGAAATCCTGGTCCACCCTCCGATCTCCGTTTCCTTGGACGAGTTTACAGTCCCAGTGCCATGGAAAGTGAACATGCTAAGACCAACAGGCCCTTTAACGCGTTGGACTGTCATCTCTCCTCGATCAGCGTGCGAACCCAGGTCTCTTCCATCTCCGACCATCCTTCTTGAAACCGGCCAATGACCACGAGACGAGAAATGGTGGTACAGAACCTAAGTAGCCGTAAAGGTATCCGAACAGTCTTCATAGAAAGTCGATGAGGGGTCTAAAGAAAAAGCAAAGGGGGACTTGTACCACAAGTGATGGCAAACGAATGGTGAACAGGGACGGAGGGGGAGGAGGTGTTCGAGACGCCGGGCTTCGGGGTGACACGGGACGGTCAACTTCGGAGGCCAGTCCAGCTCCCCGTACTCCCGGAAGCACTCGCAAGAGAAGAAGAAAAACGTGGACGCAACATTAGGTATGTCTTGTAACGGCCGTTGGCCAAGTACTGCCTGGGTAGTCGTATTGTAGAGTGGCCATCCTCGGCAATCAAGACGGTCTTTGGAATCATCGGTGCCACATCACCACCTCCTTCGAGACATGAGTATGGGCGGCGTTCTAGATTGGGTGAAAGGTTGGTCTGGATCTGACAGTCTGATGGGCTCCCGCAGCCACATTTCTGGGCACGGCTGTAGGGGGGGGGGACTGAATAGCTCTTGAACAGCAAATCCTGAACAGGGACTCTTGAACAACACCTCCTGAACAAGTACTCTTGAACAGCACCTCCTGAACAGCTCTTTAACATGAACAGGGGAGCCAAAGGCGGTAGGCAGCTGCTGGTCGAAGCTCAAGCATGCGGTGGTATGCAGTTCCTCGAATGCTTTGTTAACGGGCAGTTGAGGCGCAGGTCGTGAAATGTATTTAAGGTACTGCATATGCCCTGCATCATACCCGAGACGAACTTGGATCTTCAGCAGCGCTCTTGTTAGCATCTCCAGATCTCACAGTCAACCTTACCTCTGCAACTTCTTTGGGTGTCCTACCACAGCCAGTACGTAATCCCTGACCGTCGTCCAGCTTTGAGCAATATGTGAGTCCGTCACCCAGACGAATAGTCGAGGATGAGTTGGCGAAGCTAACGAGCAATTCGAGCGAGTCTTTCCTGACTGAACAACGGGGAAATCAACAGCTGTCGGACTTTCTAAACACAGCTCTCAAAGCTTTCGACCATGCCGGACGAAAACCGAAACCAACAAAAGAAGAAGAAGAAGACACCAATGGATGAGGCAGCATATAAGCGACTCAGAGCGAGCCTAGGCCCGAATGTAAGTGTTTGGAATAGCTACTTGTTCAGCTACAGCTACCCTCACAAAGCCAGTCAGCTTACACAAAGTAGGACCCTGCTGTGAAGCGAGCGAGGGCCGCGCTCGACAAAGCTATTAAGGCTAAAAATGAAGGCTCGTCGAGTAACGCCGAACAAGGAGGCCAGTCAAGTGGTGGCGGTCAACAGGAAGGCGAGGTTGATGAGTGAGGGGCTTGGTGGTGTCTTTTTTGTGCAGACAGAATGGAGGAGTATCGTAACGCATAGGTTTTTTCTATTCCGAGTACTCATCTTCGTGCGTGATACTGCCGTGCCAACTTGTGATTTAAAAGACAGAGATGAGACTGATGGAGGAAGGAAAGAGGCGAGCAGAATGTCAAGAGCAGGGCAGGGGTAGATGGAAGTTGGCCAGGCCGACCCAAACCACTGGAATTTTTGGGGGAGAATCGTCCAACGTGACTGGTTGAGATCAACGCCTTGATCTTGGCTTGGGTACCAGGATCAGACAGTTGGTATAGGATGTCATTGGTTCACGAGAGGACAAACGGTCCTCTCGTGCCTCTCGCGGAGTCTACCCTTCTCGTAGTACCTACACTGGGGTGCCGAAAGCATGTTGAATACCCAGTTGCCTTTGTCGCGGCGTGTTACCGCCGAGGTCTGATACCCACGAATGGGTGACGAAAGCCGCTCGGTAGCATTGACTCACTGAGCCAGTAGACATGGTATTCGCCGCCAGCATAAACACCAAAGCAAACAAGGTGGGGCCAATGGAAGCCATAGAAGTGGAAGTTGCTGGGACTCTAGGAGCGAGGGGCAGAAGCGAGACGCGAGCGGCGAGGAGGGGGGTTGAAAAAGAAAGAGTCTAGATGTTTGTCTCTTGGAGAAGTAGGGAAGAGACGCGATAACAAGGATTGGTACTTCACCGTGGTCGAGATTACATTCTCTGTTGAACATTGCGGGTTGGAACAATGCTGTCTCCAAGTTTGTAGAGATTCCCAGAGATAAAGAAGTTGCCTCGGCGCTTTGATGTCAGTTTGATTCAAGGATCAAAGTCGTGGCGGTTGATGTCTCTTACCCAATACGATGAGCGGTGTCTGCCTACCTTACGTAGTACTTGCTTTGTCCTGTAAGGTAGGTAGTTACCCCGCTACCTAACTTGTTGTCTCACGTCAACCACGTTCCATTGTCGCAATGGCATCCTGAATCCTAGAAATAGGTACCTTACTCTATTGAGGTGGCAGGATAGGTACCTACTCCATACTCTGATACCTTGGTTGTCTCCACTATATTAAGCCACGCCACGCTCAGTCGCTGGAGATTGCTAGGTAATTCCCCCAAGGTACTGTACTCCGTATGCTAGGTATGGTGAACTTGCGATGCTTCGCTGAGGTTCACGCTTACCTCAAGGCAACCAGGCGTGACTTTAATCTGCTGCGGCTTCCCGCAACTCTTTTATCTGTACCTGAACTAAATTACCCTGAGGTGTGAAAGGCTATGGCTGGCAGTATCGAGAATAACTGTTCTAAGGCACGGAAAGAAGATCTGGAAGTACCTTTGGTAAGTTCCTAGGCACCTTAGGTAAGTAAGGTGCAGGCGCTTTGGGTTGGAGGAAACGGAAAAAGGTACTCCGTACATCCCATGAGTAGGTACTTAGGTACCTTACTGTGCAGGGTGGCAGAGGGTGCCAGTGGGTGCCCTGTCGTGCGGCGTGCCTGTTTTCTTACCGTCCAGTGCCTGGGCTTGAGGTCCACGGGTGGGTTCCATCCAGTTGTTCATCCTTCCACAGGTCGCCAGTGACGCCACACCACCTCCGCCTGCCGCCTGCACCCGCCTCTTTTTTTGACGTCCCACAGTCCCAAAGCCTGCTTCTTGCTTGTGTCGGCTGCTTCTGTTTGCTCTTTAACCCGGCTGCAGCCTCACTTCCGCGCGCCTATCGCGACATCACACTACAACGCGGCACCTTGGGAGATTTCGTCATCCTCTCCATCTGCAACTCCTAACTTGTTTGGTTTTCTTCAGTGACGGCTTCCGAGTCCCCAACACTTGCCACTAAACATATCGATCCTGCCACTGTGACCTGTGAGTGAACCCAGCTCACCCCAGGACCTTACTGCTTGCCTCTCGATTGGCTCCTGTCATCTTATCCGTATCCTTCTCCACCATTTCAACCCAACGCGGACTACCGACATTCGTACCTACCTTACCTTACTTGGACTGTCACCGACTCATCTCATACAAGGTCCTGCGCCAACGTTCCGGGACATGATCCCGTCGTTGCTGTCTCGACCTCGCCATCAAACATGGAAGTCAGCATCCAGAGAGCTTTGAACGATAAGCTCTATGACAAGCGCAAGGTCGGCGCACTCGAGTACGCCTTCCCACCCCCAGCTCTCATTCGCACTCACTTCATCTCATCTCATCTCATGCTCTTCACTCGCGGCTGACTCTTTTCATTTCAAACTTGCTTTAGGCTCGAACGAGTCATCCGAGAGCTGGTCGTCACTAGAGACTACCCAAGAGTCCAAGCAATCCTCGAGCAACTCTGCAATGAGTTCGCCTACGCGGTGCATCAACCCCATGCTCGAAATGGAGGCTTGATAGGCCTGGCCGCAGCTGCCATCGCCCTCGGTCACGTATGTGCCAACATGTACCTTTCATGAACTGGCTATGACCCCTGTTCTTGGCCTGGACCTTTGTGGCTGATTTGACATCATAGGAACTACCCCGCTATCTCGAGAAGATCGTTCCGCCAGTGCTAGCATGCTTCACCGATCAAGATGCGAGAGTCAGATACTATGCCTGTGAGGCCATGTACAATATTGCCAAGGTCGCCAAGGGGGAGATCTTGATATACTTTAACGACATCTTCGACGCCCTCTGCAAGGTTAGTACACTCGACGTCAAAGTCAAGAATACACCACCCCAGCGTCCTCCTTTGCTCAGAGTTCTGACCTGACCAAACACAGCTGGGAGCTGACTCTGAGTTATCCGTTAAAAACGGTGCCGAACTGCTCGACCGACTGATCAAGGACATTGTCTCTGAATCGGCTGCGTCGTACGTGTCCGTTCTTGAGGGAGAGTTGGACCAGCAGGAGCTTAGCGATAAGGACGAGCTTGAAGAACGCGCTGCTCCTCCCACCGCCTTTTCCTTACGCCGATTCATCCCACTCCTCCAGGAGCGCATATGGGTCATCAACCCCTTTACCCGCCAATTCTTAGTTGGCTGGATCACATTGCTCGACTCTATTCCTGACTTGGAACTCGTCACATTTCTTCCCGACTTCCTCGGTGGCTTGCTCAGGTTTCTGAGTGACCCCAATAGAGATGTTCACGTTGCAACTAGAGCCTGCCTCGACAAGTTTCTTAGCGAGATTAAGAGGATATCTAGGATCAAGAAGGGCATCGCTGAGAGCAAAAAGTCGCGCGAAGGCGGAAAACGAAAACGCGAAGAGTCGGTAGATTCGGGGAGTCTCCAAATCGGCCCGGAAGAGGGTGATGAGGTTGACTCACAATCCGACGACGATGATAGCAGCGGCGAGGAAGACTGGGTACCAGGACAAGATGTCCAGATCAACTACCGGAAAATTCTCGAGATACTGACCGCCACTCTGGACTCGCCCCTTGGTAAGGCTTGCATTTCACTCCGCCCCGGAGCCCAGCGTGGACCACAGCTGACTCTTTGTGTGATAGAGGAGGACTCTCTATTGGAATCGCTGCGATGGATAGTCGAGTTCTTGGACATTTGCCCCGAAGAGGTGCTACCGTTCACTCCAAAGGTCCTGGCTCACATGCTACCTGCTATGGCCAGTGGTGTTGAATCCATACGCCAAGCTGCCGCACGCGTCAATGCCGGCCTGATGGACTATGTCGTCTCCCTCTCTGACGAGCCTGAGATCGGCGGCGCCTCTCAGTCCATGTCACGCATCCCATTATCTGGTGAACGACAGGAGGGGCCATCTAGTGCACGAGCTTCCCTTTCTAGTTCGCGGGACCTCGAAATGCGGAGCCCAACCCCAGCCCAGGGGCACAATCGTTCTCTCTCGACGCCGGTTGCACCGTTAACAAATAACCATCCCCAGGTAGATTTGGACTACGCCGCAGCCGTGAACGCTTTGACACTGTTGTTCCTCAATGACCACGAGGCAACTCGTGTTGCGGCCTTGACGTGGTTGATAATGCTTCATAGGAAGGCCCCTCGGAAAGTTCTCGCCTTTAACGACGGAACCTTCCCTGCCTTACTTAAGACGCTCTCGGATCCAGCCGAAACTGTCGTCACAAAAGATCTACAGCTGCTGTCACAGATCTCCCGCAACAGCGAAGACGATTACTTTTCAAACTTCATGGTCAACTTATTGCAGCTGTTTGCTACTGACAGAAAACTGCTTGAGACACGAGGGAACCTGATCATCCGTCAGCTTTGCGTGAGCTTGAGCGCAGAGAGGATCTACCGTACACTCGCAGACTGTATCGAAAAGGAGGAAGATGTCGAGTTTGCTAGCATAATGGTGCAGAATCTGAACAACAACCTCATTACTGCTCCGGAGCTGTCAGAACTGCGCAAGAGACTTCGGAATTTGGAATCGAAGGCAAGATTCCCGGTTCTCCTATTTCGATTACTTTGCTTACGAACGATATACAGGACGGACAAACTTTCTTTGTCGCGCTGTTCCGCTCGTGGTGCCACAACGCCGTCGCAACCTTTTCCCTCTGCCTGTTGGCCCAGGCTTACGAGCAGGCTTATAACCTTCTGCAAATTTTGTGAGTCTTGAGTTCGTCGAAGATTTCTTACGATCACTGTGGGCTAATGGGACGGTAACAGCGCCGAGCTGGAGATGACGGTGAACATTCTTATCCAGATTGACAAGCTGGTGCAGTTGATAGAATCTCCTGTATTCACTTGTAAGTTTCCAACGGCCCACGTTGTCACTCCAGCTAACGGTTAAAAGACCTCCGACTGCAGCTTCTTGAGCCTGAGAAATTTCCTCACTTGTACAAATGCCTGTACGGCCTTTTGATGCTCCTCCCCCAATCCTCGGCTTTTGCCGCCCTAAAGAATCGCTTGAACGCAGTCAGTTCAATCGGGTACCTCCACATTGCCCCCAAAGTGTAAGTGCTACCAGGCCGTACCTCTCCCTGAGAACACAGACAACTTCAAGGCGTGGTTGTATGGCAACTGCTGACTCTAACCCAATAGTAATCCACCTTCTACGGCAAGCTCAAGCTACGACAGGCCGAATAGGCTCAAGAGTAGAGAGGATAGCATCATTCGATGGAACGAGTTACTGGAGAAGTTCCGCACCGTCCAGGAAAGGGCTCGCCGAGCCCAGAGACACTCCGGCGACGTTGAGGAAGGCCGAGGCGGCCTCGGTGTCGCGGATTTGCGGCTTGGAGAAGGCCTCGACTCAAAGGGAGCAAAAGAGGCACGCAACACTAGCGGGCCACCTGTTCCTGTCAAAGACCCTCCTCCACCTGCACCACCAGCGGCCAAGAGATCAGGGTTGGGTATGCGGCAGATTAGGAACCTGGGAGGTGCAGTCAGGGGAAAGCGACCTGGCTAACGGCCGGTGCAGACGGCTCGTGGCCTTTAGCGAATCCTTGTGCAAATACCCCCAACATACGCAAGCGCAAGCTTGCATGTATCTGTATTGTAGACGAAATAAGATAATCATCAACGGCCTTTGCGGGGACTTTCGCGTTCAACGAGCCCTTCGAATATGGCATCGCGGTGCTGTGCTACGGCCCGTACTTCTGCGCGAAGATGCTCTAACTCGGCCCGGGCTGTCCTAACATCATCGGGGAGAGCCGAGAACTGGCCGACTTCGGCATCCAGACCCTTCTTTTGGGCAAGGAGGTCAAGAAAGTCGGCCTCATCTTGAGCAACCTTCTCGATGGTAGGATGGGAGGCAGCCGGAGATTGGTTGAAGGAAGCCATGCGGTCCTTGAGTTCGGGGATGCGCGCGGCCATCGCCTTGATCCTCCTCTGCATGTCCAAGTTCTGCCGGGCCAGGTCAGCGATGGGCTTATAGTCGTCACTTTTCAAGGTGCGCAGCATCTCGCTGGCCATGGCAGCCTCTCGCTCAATGTGCTTTTGCAGGATGTGCACCCGAACGCGCATTTGTTCTAGCTCCGAAGCTTCGGCGTGCAGAGCAATCATGGAACGGCCAATACTCTCGGCATCCGGGTGGGCTACGGAGAGTTGACATGACAAGGTAGCCAGCGAATTCAGCGCGGTGCGTCCTTCGCGTGTGAGGTGATCCTGGACGGTGCCGAGGATCATCTCCCGGACGGTAGCCGAGGTCGGGAGATCTGACTGGGTTTCGAAGCGGTCTTGGGCGATGCTGAGCTCCTGGAGGGCGGCGGCCTCGGCTCGAGCGACTAGTTCACGCTCTTCATCCGCGGCTTCGTTGGTATTGGCCAGGGCGAGGAGGGCTTTGAGGGTCTCGGGACTTCGCTCGAAGGGCGGGACGGAACGGCCCTGGTATTTTGAGGCGAGCCAGCTATCAACATAGCTCCAGTCTTTGGCGGTGGAGGCGGCGATGCGGGCTATCGAGGGTGAGAAGATGGCGGTTGTGGGTGGAAGGTGAGCCATGGTGGGATGCGGTGAGGTTCAAAGTCTCTCTCATGTAGAGACACTCATGTAGAGGCACTCCTCTATGGTATGAGCAGTGGATTTACCGGACTTGTAATCGCAAGTATCTTTGTCGTTGTTGCTTGTTATTATTTGAGGTGCATTGGTTGCTTTGTCTCGCGACTGATTGGCGCCGGGGAGCTTCTGAGAAGCAATGCAAATGAGATGCAGGGTACGTACTCTGTAAGGCACAGAGCTCTGCCTAATCAGGCAAAGTGTAGCCGATACCCCTGTAAGAAGACGCCAAGTGGGCCCGATCTCCGTTGTGTCTACGTAGTACTTCTGGAATCTGGACACTTCAGCGCGTCTCCCAAGTGAGAGTCCCCGTCGCATTCATTGACGGAATATTGAGTTTGCGACTCGATCATCCAGGGGTGGCAACTCCATGGTAGAGCGCTTTCTAGTTTGCCTGTTTGCTGTACATTGTTTACGGAAGAACTCAAGAAAAAGTGAGATTCGTGTTCTTTTCTAGAACTTGGCATTACCTTGCCATAGTTAGCCAATTGCTCAAGACAATTCTGGCTGTAAGAATAGCCGATGGGTGTTTGTGTAACTACTTGTAAACATGTATAACATCTTCAAATTGGAAGGACACAAAGGAGGCTTGTCACTGTCAGCCCGTTAAGGAGAACTTGCCCCACAACCTTAGCTTGATGTGGTCATATGTAGCTTTCATCCCATCCGTATTACTTGGCTTCTTTTGAGGACAACTTTTCCAATTTCCTCACTCTCTTTATACCCCCCCTCCAGTCCTCCCCCCCTCTCTTCTTGAGCCTGGGTTTTTTTCTTTTCCATTTCCTTCGAAATCTGTCCACTTACTCCTACACTCACATTTGGCTCCGAGCAACAGATTTCTTTCACTTGTTCCTCGCAATCACTTGGCGCCAGCCATGTACGTCCGCCTTTGCGCCCTGGCTTTCGCAGCCAGCTTGCTCTCGACGCCTGCTCTCGCCATATCCGCCGACCAGATACCCTCCGATACCCCCGTGTCGTCCCTCCTGACCACCGCTCAAGCTCACCTGTCAAAGGGCCAGACGTCCGATGCACTTGTCTACTACGATGCCGCCGTCGCCCGCGACCCCTCCAACTACTTGACACTGTTCAAGCGTGCGACGACCTACCTCTCCCTCGGCCGTACGAACCAGGCAACCGAAGACTTCAACAAGGTCCTGTCACTCAAGCCCGGCTTCGAGGGTGCCCATGTGCAGCTGGCCAAGATCAAGTCCAAGGTTGCAGACTGGGACGGCGCAAGGGAGCAGTACAAACTGGCCAAAAAGGACCCCGCCTCTGCTGAGCTCGCTGCCCTCGATGAGGCCCAGGGCGCTGCCCACCTCGCCGCGGCAGCCGAGAAGAGCGGCGACTGGGAAGCCTGCGTGGGACATGCCGGACAGGCCATCATGACCGCCAACCGGGCCATTTCTCTGCGTGAGATGAGGTCGCGCTGCCGCTTCCAGCGGGGTGAGGTCGAGGAGGGCATGAGCGATCTGCACCACGTACTGCAGATGAGGCCGGGAGACACGGCGCCGCACATCAAGATCGCCGCCATCACCTTTTACGGACTCGGTGATCTCCAGAACGGCATGGCCCAGACGCGGAAGTGCCTGCACTCCGACCCCGATTCGAAGCCCTGTAGGAAGCTCCTGAAGCAGCAAAAGGCCATTGAGAAGACCCTGAACAGGGTCAACAAGGCTTTCGAGAAGAACCAACCCATGACCGGTGTCAAGCTGCTCATCGACTCTGCCGACGACACCGGATTGATTACAGACATCAAGAACCAAGTCGAGGAACTGCGCGCCGATAGCACCATTCCCTCCAGTGCCCAGTCATTGCTGTACATCCAGGTGGCAGAGATGGCTTGTCAGGGTTACTACGACGTAAGTACAACGTACATTGGAAGAAACTACATTTGGATGAGCTAACAACCGTCATAGATGAACGGCAAGAAAGCCAAACAATACTGCGAGGAGGCCTTCGCCCTCAACGATCAATCGTTCTACGGCTTGCTGTACCGCGCCAAGGTCATGATGGAGGGAGAAGAGTTCGAGGCGGCCATCAGGTCCTTCGAGGAGGCTAGCAAGATCCGCCCAGACAAGAACGACGTTGTCCAACCCCTCATGCAAAAGGCCCAGATCGCACTGAAGCGGAGCAAGACAAAGGACTACTACAAGGTGCTCGGTGTATCCCACGACGCCGACGACCGCCAGATCAAGCAGGCGTACCGCAAGCTCTCCAAGGTCCACCACCCCGACAAGGCCGCCAAGCAAGGACTCTCCAAAGAGGCGGCGGAGAAGAAGATGGCATCCATCAACGAGGCGTACGAGGTCCTCAGCAACCCCGAGCTCCGCGAACGCTTCGACCGCGGCGACGACCCGAACAACCAGGAGCAGCAAGGCAGCCCGTTCCAAGGTAACCCCTTCGGTGGCGGTCATCCGTTCATGTACCAGCAGGGCGGCGGCGGCGGAGGCCAGCAATTCCACTTCAAGTTTGGTGGAGGAGGCGGAGGTGGCGGCTTCCCCTTCTAAAGAGGATGGGGTCCGTGACGCATTGGGACAGACTCGAAGAGAGCGCAGCATTTGAATAAAGGAGTTTAATAGGTCAAAGCCTGGAGTTTCACGGAGCCTCACACGACGGCCAATATTACATTTTATCGTCATTCGTAGTTTGAAACGGGGCAAACGGCTCCGAGCTAGGAGGCAAGAAGCCAGTCAATCGCAGGCTTCTCTCCTGGAGTCGATACCATCGTCTGTGGTGTCAGAAATAAACACAATGTGCCAATAAATATGTTCAAGTTGGCAACGAGACTTGGTGATACTTGCTTGCTTCGCCCCAAGTGCCCTTACTATCAGTGTCCTGGCTGTTCATCTTTGAACCCAGCACGATTCCTCACCCCTCATGGGAGCAAGTTGGACGCTTTACAAATACTACAACGGCGGTTCATTGCTGTTCGATCTGCCGTTTATGGTTTTCTTGTTAGCGTCTTCACAAACAGTAATTCAGATGATCAGACTGGGGCTTACGGAGTTGCAGTATTGGTCCATTGCTGGCATTGCTCCCACAGGCACACAGACGAAGACGTGTCAATGACGAAACATAGCACATGTAGAGAAGAGTGAGGGACGGCATGTCAGATTAGTTTCTATAAATCCATCCGTGAGCATACCAACTCCAGGCAAGTCCGTCATTTTCTGACGCCAACATGTTGAGTATCCTTTCAAACGTTGCATTTTGCCAAACCACCGGATCCCCGGCACCAAATAGACCCCGCTCGGAAGACTGCGAGCATCATTCCTCACGTCACTACCTAGCAGAGGAAGAGTATTACTCGCCGGGATTGCTGGTATCGTGCCTATCGTCCCCCCCCCCCCCACAAGTATAAAAAGACCAAATCGGGGGTCCGAGTTCCCCGTAGGTCTCGACCCTGCTTTCTAAATTTACACGACCGCTCTAATCGGTGATCGAATCGTCAATGACATTCTTTTCTATATGCACAGCGGCGTACCGCCTCAAGGGTTCGGGTTGTCGTTCTTTTTGATGAAGTAGGCCCTGCGAGGTTGTTGTTAGCGCAGTGATTTTGTAATGGGGGAATCATGGGCAACCTACTTGCACGCCTCGTAGGCAGACCAGCAAATGGCCGTGCTGGGCATGGTGGTAACCACGCGGGGGCGCACACCCTTGAAGAAACCGCGGAAGCCCTCACGCTCGTACAGTAACCGGCATCCAGCCATGAATCCGTTAACATTTCTCAATGCCGGATCGGTGGCAGTTCCTCGGGTCTGAAGCATGGTCTTGATAACATCCATGGGCGTAGTCAAAGCGGCAGCGAAACCACCGGCGACACCACCAGCCAAGCAATGTGTTGTGGGATCGTATCCCTTGTCAGGGTTCATGGCCGTCGATATGGATTCGTACGCCAAGAATTGGAGGGCAGTGAAGGGCACCGTCATGGACAGCGTAGTTGGGTAAGAAACGTAGAAAGCCGCCAGTCCCTCGGTCTTGTAGACATACTTGGCGCAATCGGTCATGGAACGGTACATCTTGGCCGACCCCTGGATCTGCATGCGCTGCTTAATGACTAGAATTGACTCGATGTTAGCTACTGGGGATACCGAGTGGGCGGACGAGGCGATGTTGCGACCACGTACCATCGAAAGGGTTCATCAGCGCATCGCTGGCAATCGTAGCGCAAGCACCACTGGTCGCAGCAGCCAGAGGATGGTGAACACCGGCTTGGTTGCCACCCATGACATGCTTGACAGCCTCGTATGTGGCGAAATAAACAGCATGAGCAGGACCTAATATTGTGAGCAAAGGGAAGGCCTTCGTCGAGAGGACAGCAATAATGCTGGGGGGATATCACTCACCGGCACCGGCAACGACACTGGACATGCCTCTCCACAAGCTGAGGACGCCTTCGCGACTAGCTATGCGGTATGTACCTTGAATCACACCATTGTAGACGGCCGAGGGATTGGGGTTCAGGACCTGCATGCGGGTCTGCAAAGCTCGGGGTTAGCGGATGATGGTTTGCGATACCTGTGTCTATGGAAGGGAGCGGCATCATACCTTGATAGCGTCAATCGGATACATGACAGTATGCTCCTGCACGTGGGATCATCAGCTTTCGGAACCTTGTGGATATCAAACGTGAAAGCGGGCAGCTCGTTCGGGGCCGAGACCGCAAGTAAAGAATATATCGTACCGCTATGCCCGCAAACGCCCCGGCAGCCATGTTCTGCACGAGGGAAAAGTTGGGCGGTAGAGATTCATAGCTAGTAGAGCAAAGAGTCAGCAGGAGGATACGATATGGTGTGCGTCATCATCAAGAGGAGTCGGATGCGAAGGGTGGCGGCGGAAGATGTGGACGTGATGAATGTGTAGATGGGGGCATTGCGCACTCGTATTCCTCGGCGGGCTCTGCATTGGGCTGGGCCATTGCGGCCACAGCAGATGCTTCGCCGTAGGGCTTGGGCTGAAGAGCCGCCAGATTGACAGCTGGAGGGGGATCGAGGGGGTCGGCGATGGCGACCACGAATGTGGCGGGAGGAGCTCTCGTTGAGGGAGAGGCGGAAATGATCGCGTTGGCTGTCGGTATCGATGGCTTCTCTGTTTTTTTCTTCTTTCCTCTCTACTCGCGATTCTCTCTCGTAGGCCTAGGGAAACCTATGGCTCTGGACGTAGATTCGGAAAGAGGCCGCGGAGGATCGGTTCGGCCGGAAATGTCGACGATATTCGGGCAACGGCGTGCAATGACAAGTGCAAGTGCAATGGGAGCTATCTAGAAGAAGCGACCTTGAGCTCACGACGCCGTGCGTTGAGAGTTGCGATGCACGGTTGATATGCAGGTGGGTGGCAGTTGCGAGAGTTGAGGTTGAAGGAACGGCGGAGGTAAGGAAGACCAAACCAAGTCGTAACTAGCGGGAAAGGAAGAAAAAAAAAAAGGCCAATTGGAGCTAGCAGAGTCAGGTAAAGCACAGGCAGTGGAGGCCGGGGCTAAGAGTGAAGGTCCAGTGAAGGTACATTTACTGTGGATGAAGTCGGGGCCGAGAGAGGGGACGAGGCAGCTACCTATCCGTAGGTTCCTAGGTAATACGTCGAGAATGGAAAGAAATCACATCTATGGATGGCCCTAAACTGAGGTAGACACGTAATTTGTAAAGAAGGCACTTGCTTGATAAGACATGCTCTCTCTACCTTCCAATATTCGTACTTTAACTACCTGACCTTACCTACCTAGTAGATGGTGGTAGAGGTACCAAAGGTAGTCGCAGTTTTCCAGAGCTGCCCGGGGAAGGTACTTTGGTCATTGAAGTCTCTCCTTCCAGCGGGTTTAATGCGAGCTGAGCTGGTTTTCAGGGGTTCCCAGGCGAGCTACCTAACGGCCCGGTCTACCTTAGGTATCCTCCTACGCCAACGGACTTTAACATATGGTCTCAATATCTTGGTCACTTTTGCCCTTTGCCCTTGGCACATTGAATATCTGCCTCTAGAGACGGGTATGTCTTGGCATGTTCACGTCGCTAAGATGCAAATAGGAATGTCACCCTTCAAGTTGCTCGTAATGCAAGCTGAGTGTTTATCTAATCTTGAAATGGCAGAGCATGACAAGACAGGAAGCCAACACGTTCCTCAAGATAGAGAAGAGACCGTATTAATGTCCAAACGTGCTCGTATACATCAGCAGCATGACCGGGCAGAAATAGATCGGAGGGGAAAAGGGAGTGCAAGAAAAAGCTTCTGACCGAAAACTTTTTTTGTCCGTGTTCCATTCTGTCAACGTGTCCCAGTTCAACAGTCAACTGGACAGTCCAGATTCCAGAGTCCAACCTCGGGTCTCGTCTTGTGCGGCCTCGGAGATCAGCAGCCCGCTTTTCCCCCAAGACCCAGCTTCGGCTTGCCAGCAGCCAGTAGGCAGTTGATGTGATTTTTTTCCCAGCTTTTTTTCTATCCCGTTTTGTCCAATGTCAAGACCTCTCCCGCGTTCCCAGTCTGCCTATCGAGGCTATCATTGCATCTGGTATTCTGGTAAATCTGGTCAATGGCGGAGTGGGTCATCCCAGCAAGATCTGTGTGGATTTCTTCCCCTGACTTTTGTTATCAATCTCATCTCTGTCTGCTGACCCCTTCGCCACAGCATTTCCGTACACCGCACCAAATGTCGCCGCCGCAGTGCACTGTAAGCCGCAGTGTGGCCAGTGTTTTGTATCGTTTGGTTGTAAGCAGTGTCGTTTCTAACCTTTCCCTGACCGTGCAGATGCCAGAAACACAGTTCATGACGCTGACTCTACATCCGATGTGACCACATCCACCCTAAAAGTCCCATTCGACACCTCAGACTTTGTGTCGGCGCATCATCCAACCCTTTTGTGCATCTCAGATCTCAGGACGCCTAGATTTAGCCTGAGATGATAGACAGCCCAACTGCGGTGAGGACAAGGCCAGCAACATGAGAATTGGATTATCGTGTTCCTTTTTTTTTCGGTTTATCCGCACCTTAACACGCTTAGCTAAGTCCGCCAAGGGTTCGGCCGAAACCCCCGGATTCAACCCGTGCTTTCAATGGGCCCGCGTGGCCGTTGTCTCCAGTGTTCCGACCCTCCCTATAAGCGCTCTCCGGCTAGTGGCTAGAAAAACAGTGACCTCAAAACGAGACCTCGAAGCTACCTGAGAGACAGGTGGCAGATGGCAGGGTCCCTAAGCAGGGTCTCAAAAGACTTGAGCACCTCCACTGCAAAAGAGATCAAATCCAGTCGAACGGTAATACCCTCACAGTCTCACAAGCACGCCCCCGCCGGCACTCACTCTCTCATCGTCTTTCTAGAAGGACAGAAAGAAGCCTCTGACCCTTGGGGGAGGCTGGGTTTACTTCCAGGGGCAATGGCCCATCAATGTGCGTCCTCGCTTCGACGACGCTTCCTCAAGCCTCATGGAACCTCCGGCCTCGGTTCTGGAATAATATCGCACCCCCTTTGGCGGGTCGCATCTTCTACCCCTGCCAATGAATTGGGTAATATGGTGGACGTACGGATACGAGTACAGACAGAGAGGACGGGACACTCCCCCTCTCTTTCTGTCTATCCTTTCCCCAAGCATGGCATATGGTTTACATTATCGTCAGGTATGAGACTCAACATGTCGGGCACGCGGGGGTTTGGTATTTGCAAAGGCTGCAGTTGGTAAGGCAAAGGGAACAATGCGGAAGAGAGCGCCACAAACAACCAAAAGTCGTCTCGTCTCCCTGCAATCGCAATAGCATAATACCACCACACCAACATGGGGGACGATCAAGGCTCTCAGATTCGTTAATCTCGGTTGCCAGCATCCTTTCTCGACACGGCACTCGGGTCTCCATTGCTTGCATCTAATCTCATCTTATCAATCTCTAGCCCTAGAACGCATTGGCATCCGCCACTGAGCGGACTTCACCATCTCCGGCCACATCCACCTTGTCATGCGCCGGACAAAAAACTCTTCTCTTTTCTCCCTGTCACTTTACTCCGTATTGCCTTGTCAGTGTCACTGTCTGAGCTGCTAGCCTGCTACTCGGCGAGTACTTGCACAGCCACTCGGGTGCTCGAATCAACTCGCATTGACTTGGCTTGACTCTCTTGCAAGCCCCTTATAGTTATGGCGAAAGTTTGCTTGCGTGGCACGCCCATACTTGCGTACTTATTCTCGTCCGCGGATCGCTTCGCCCAAAGGCGCTCATACGGTGCTATGGAACCCCGGGTGCGGGCTGCTCGGAGATACGATATCTCCCTTCCCCGGTCCGGTCCGGCGTACGCCCCGTCGGCTGGACCATGAGAGTGACAGCTCTCAAGTTTCGCGCTGGTGATTCAAATCTTCAAATGGCTATTGCTGTCTATTCCAATTCTATGATGATAGTTCGTGTGTATACTACTGGGCTTCTTGAGCCGGGTATCCTCCTTCGCATTCCTTGCCAGCTATGGCGGACCTACGTCGAGGACTGAAAATGTTCAAAGCCATAAAATTCATGTTCCCATGACCCGTTTACCCAGCTTCACTCTCCGGATTCAACTTTACTGGTCCAAAAACCCATAATATTGTCTACGGATATGGGGTTACAGCATTAGAGCCGTCCTCCGCCTTGGGGGTTGCTGCGGTGGGCCTGCTGGAATTGGTAAATCAGCCCCAATACACCGGCGTCTTGCTCGCCTGTATCAGCCATGCTATTTTCTCGACTCAACCCTTTGGGCGGCGACGTCTCCCATACAGACTCGCCTAAAGGCCCCGAGCCCCCATAGACCTCGTCTTCGAATGGTCCTTGAGAATGTAGGCGGCCGTCTATACCCAGGCCATCCTCAGACTCTTCAATGATACCTTCACCTTGGTATCCCCCACGGCCCGCTCGGCTCCGATGCGTACTTCGGACGCCGAACCCTGTCGCGGCCGGCTGGTGGTGTGGGTCGAGGAGCATCGATGCCATCGGCGACGGAGCCGTCATCGAGGGCCCAAACCTCGGCGTTCGGGTTTGTTGTCCAACTCCACCACCAGGAGGAGCACGACTCCGTGATAGGTCATGCCGACCCATTCTGGAGTTTTGCATATCGGCCGCCAGTGTTGGCGAGTTCAGCCCGGGGAACGCTGGTGGAGGATGGAAAGGATGGCGACTTCCCGGCGGTAAATGGCCCGGGATGCCCGTTTTCGGGTTAATCACATAGTTGTCTAAGAAGCCGTAGTAAGATGCCGCCATCTTGTTATGCTTCGTGGAATAGTAGTCTTCTCGAACATCGCCAGGGCCGGATGGTTGCTTAGCCTTGCCCACGCCCTTCTTGAAGTCGAACTCAGCAAACGAGCAAATGTAGCCAACTCCATCCACGTGGATTGTGAATTCCCGGAAGAAGTCGATTATCTGATCGCTGCATTTCGGTGCCGAGAAGATGAGCACCAGCGAGGCTGTAAGTATACCAATGATCTCCTCGATCAGAATCACCAGCTTGAGCTTGTACAGCTCCGAGAACTCACGCTTCACATCGGCTGTATGAAGACGGTCTTTCCAGTGGTCTGGCATGTAGCGCGTGTACTCAATGACATATAGCAGGGCGTGTTCTGGATTGAACACGGTTGTCTCTTCAGATATCATGCCCCTGGCACCTGCCCATATGGCGGCAAACAAGCCAATATAGAACAGTGCTGAACGCTCGGATGTGATCTCGAACCCAAGGAAGAGCTGTGGATCGAGGAATGAGGCGACAGCAAGAACCGAAGTAAGAGCTCCTGCGACGAAGGTTACCGTTCTAGCAAATTGTTCCGTCATTTTTTTCGGGAACTGGTCAATGTATCGACTCGCAAACGGATAAGACATGTTGATACGCTCCTGGAAGAGATGCGGGACCTCGTTGAACTCGCGAAACTTCCACTCAGCAAGAGGCGTGTACCTTCTGTGGCTGAACGTTGAAGGGTCTTTCTGGTATTCCTGATGCCCAATATATTAGCTTCTCTGATGTGATCTCCGTGACATCACAATAACAAGATACTTACATTGTAGTACGTGAATGCATGCACCACAATGAGATAAGCGACCACAAAAGGCCCTATCAACAAGTTGACGACCCCGGCGAAGACAAGCCTCGACTTCAACTTGAGACTCAACAGACCTCGGCGATCGGCTTTGAGGAACTCTTGATGAACCTGATTGTTGGAGTCGAAGACATAAGTCAAGATTGCGAAATGCAAGTTCCATTCCAGACTTCGGGAAAAGAACTGGTGTTGTCGCAAGAAGGGTATCGGGAGCGTAAGGTCGAGAATGTCCTTATTCATCATGGCTATCAAGTAGTTCTCTCTCCGCATGAGACGGTTGGCAATGTCTGCAGCATCCAGCCTCTCCTTGGACTGATTGCGCATCCACTCTCGCGCAGATGGGCGTACGTTGATGGCTGTTTTGGGGTTCGCGTCCCGCAAGGCCATGACGCGGGCAACGATGTCTTGCCAGGATACAGTCTGCATATCCTCCTCCGGTATCTCTAGTAGATATATATAGAAGTTGCGCATGTGGTTCAAACGTCGAAGATCCATGGTGAACTGTACTGTCTTCCATATAAAGTAGAAGACGTACAGCCACAATCCTGTATTCCACATGAACGACATCTTTCTGGTGCACTGAGGAATGGTAACTTCTTTCAATGAGTTGCTGTTGGGGATTTTCGTGTACTCAACACATTGAGTGAGGAAGGTCAGAAATACGGCGAAGAAGGCGGACTCTCTAGAAGTATTTGGTCAGCAACTTTCACGTGTACTGTCAACATCCAGCAGACCAAAGGTCTCGACTTACACCAGGTGTAACGCCCGCGCGCACACGATACACCAGAAACCGCTCCCTCGGTAGTAGTAGTAGACATCCTGAACGAAGAAGTCGAGGTTCGAGACATTAACCCACCTCCAAAGAGCCTTTTCTTTTTCGTTGTTAGATGCAAGGCCTCTGGAATATCGCTTCGCGTGAGGCCTGCTTGGCTTGACGGGGTCTGCTGGATGAAGCCTTTGCTGAGCTTGTGTTGCCTCCCATTGGGCATGTGTTCGTCGGCTAGAAGGACCGGGTATTGCGTTTTGCCTTGACGGAGTAGCTGGCTTCCTCCGCCCAGATCCTTTAGACTGCGCTACCGCTTCGTGTGGTTCAACCAGCAGAGAAGCCGGAACGTCATTATCTCCGTCGTCATCCTGTCCCAGCCATCGTGGACTCGGCTCTTGTCGGATTCCGCCACGGTGATTTCCGCGACCGGTCTGCCCCGCTGTGGCTCCTGCAGGTGTTTTGAGCAGGTTGGCATTGCTGTCGAGAGTCGCTTGGCTGTCTTCTACGGTGAGGCCTGGCATGTGGTCCAGGTCGTAGTCTTGGAACTGCTCTTGCAGATTCTCCTCGTCCACATCCAGACCTGCGTGTTCTTCGATATCCAGGTCGCCGTCAGGATCTCCTCTGAGTTCTTTGTAAAAAGACCTTGACCCTCGAGACAGCGGGCCGAGTTGAGGGAAGATGTTGGAAGCCATGTTGAGGAAAAGGCAATCGGAATTCGGGGAAGGCTGATCGGTCGTCAAGGCCTATGATCGTCGCTCATGGCGACGCGTAGGGGCCTTGTTTGGATAAGGAAGGAACGAATGCAGCTTGCGCGACAAGAAGCAGTCGGATTTGGAGGTAAGAGTCGGTTGGGTATCGCGTTCCTAGAGTGCTAGGTCAGCTCGGGAGAACGACGAGGTTTAAACGGCAAGGCGGTTTGAAAGGTGGCTCTATGGTCGTCACTTGATATGAGGTTTGGCGGTCATGTGGCCATCTCGGGTGGTTGCAGGTGACAGAGGCTCCGGAAAGTGTTGGGGGTGGAAGACTTCAGACTCACAAGCCCATGCGGAGTGACTCTTGGTCAGCGCAGGTAGGTAAGTTGACACGGTGGGAAAAGGAAACTAGCTACTGCATAAGGAAGCTTTCAGTCTGATGTTGAAACAGTAAAAGGCGATCACAGTCACAAAGTCTGCGTACTGGTTGAGGAAGGTAAGGTAGGAAGGAGGATAAGAAGACAGCACGTTGTTTAGAGATAGATGCCTTGCACGCATACTCCGTAGGTATATCCGTTGTTGTATCGGACACTCGCACCACGCTAAGATACCTCAAGAACGGACGATTTGACCTGAGCGGCACAAGTAGCAGAAATACTCAAAAGAAACCAAAGCTGTAAGATAATGTCTAGCAAAGGTCTGGACAGGTCATGGAGGGGTCAGTAAGGTAGGTACCTTATGCTTTGGCTTCCCATTTGCGACTATCAGTCTCCCTCCAGCAGATAGGCAGCTAGCTAGCTGTATGTGGTGCGCATACAGAGCACATCCAGGTGACGGCATGGCTCAGACGACGTGATGAGTGGGGGCGGTAGACACAGGCAGCAGGCGGTCAATGTCATTTTTGCCGTTCTTATTCCCGACCGCCTTCTCTGGGGGTTGGACGTCATAAGGTGCCTTATCAACGCCCTTATCTCAAGGTAAGGTACCTACCTACCTTACCCGAAGGCCTGTGAGTGTTTTAGGTACCTTTCCGTACGGAGTAGGTAGGTATCCGTACCATCCAGAGCGTTGCATCAGGCCTCACCTTCCAGACGACCCTTGCTTACGTACTTCAGCGATATTCCGCTTCGCACCAGCCATGTGTACTGGAAGTACAGAGTATCTTACGTAACTCAAGGTAGGGATAGCTCGTAGTCCTCTATCCTCACGTCTAAGTCCATACTCACAAGTGCCAGTCAAACCCAGGAGGGCAGGTCAACTCCTTCATAGGTACCTAGCCAGTAGCTGCATCCTAAGTGTCCATCCGATTTCAATCATCACCTACTCTTTCGAACGCCTTGATGATCTCGGTTGACTCACCTATTGTTGCTCATCATGGTCTCTGCTCCGCCGCCATCCCTGAGACCACTGCCCAGCAGAGATGTGTCCAGTTCTAGTATCGGCAGCATGCCTCAGTCACCCTCAACGACTTCATCGGCAAGGGCACTGAACCCTCTTTCATCCAAGGTGACTACTGTTCTTTCAACATCATACGCCGACTCCGAATTTCGGGATGCCTTGCAATTGCTCGACAGCCGCAACCTCAAGAACACATCCGAGACACGCCGTCAACTACGGTTGGGCCTGCAGAAGGAGGTAATTGACAGCAACGGGGAGATTGTTTCCCAATTTGGCAGAGTCGCCGACGTGAGTTCTTTCGTCCAATATGCACAATCTATTTACTTACATCCCGTTTAGCAATTGCGTCGCATAGGGGCTACCCTGGACAAGTTGAATCACAACTATCAAGATGTGAGGAGCCGGATTACTGCAGCTCAACAAGAGACGGGACCTATCCTGGAAGAGGCTTCATCCTTGATGAAGCAGAGGGCAGACGTGGAATCTAAACAGCAACTCCTCAAGACCTTACGCAGTCACTTTATCCTTTCTGACGATGAAGTCGCCTCTCTGACATCAACCGCCGAGCCTGTTGACGACAAATTCTTCGCTGCGCTTTACAAGGCAAAACGAGTCAGTCAGGACTGTGAGATTCTACTCGGGTTCGAGAAGCAGACGCTGGGTCTGCAACTAATGGAGCAGACGTCCAAGAATCTCGGTCTTGCCTTCCAAAAGTTGTACAAATGGGTCCAGCGCGAATTCAGAACACTGAACCTTGAGAACCCCCAGATGAACTCATCAATCCGCCGCGCCATTAGAGTCCTTGCAGAGCGACCATCGCTCTTCCAAAATTGCCTAGATTTCTTTGCGGAAGCTAGAGAACGCATCCTGTCCGACTCTTTTCACGTTGCCTTAACAGGCACGACGACAGCAGGCCTCGAAGATCACTCGGTCAAGCCCATTGAGATGGCTGCCCACGATCCGCTCCGTTATGTGGGCGACATGCTCGCCTGGATACACTCGGCCACTGTTAGTGAAAGAGAGGCTCTGGAAATACTCTTTGTGTCCGAAGGCGACGAAATTGCCAAGGGACTCCAGACTGGCCGAGCTAATGAGCTCTGGCAGCTTCTAGGCGAAGGTGACGCTGACACAGCACCTGACTTTGATGCTCTCAAGGCGTTAAACGACCTGGTGGACCGAGATGTCTCAGGGGCAACGAGAATGCTGCGGCAAAGGGTCGAGCAGGTCATTCAGTCCAACGAAGAGACTATTCTCGCCTACAAGTTAGCGAACATTCTTGGCTTCTATCGATACACGTTTGCCAAACTTCTGGGCAGCGAGTGTGCTCTTTTGGAACTCATGACGGGACTCGAATCAGGTGCCTTGAGGCAGTTCCGATCGCTCATGAGGGATCACATCGCAACCCTACAAGGCGATTTCCAGCAGACGCCTTCGGATCTTGTCCCTCCAGACTTTTTGCTTGAAGCGCTGAAGCAGCTTACTGCGGTCATGAAAACGTACGAGATATCAATGGCATCGTCATCGGACCGCGAAGCCGACTTCCAACCAATTCTTGCAGAGGCCTTTGAGCCCTTCTTGGCAGGTTGTGAAAATATGGCGAAAGGTGTGAGACAACCGGCTGGTGCCATCTTCATAACCAACTGCTTGCTTGCGTCAAAGCATGCTCTCGAACCTTTCGACTTCACTCAGAGAAGAACACAGCGGCTGCAAGAGAGGATTATGGAGGAGAGCAAGAAGCTCACGGAAGAGCAATACCAATTCTTCCGTCGTGGTTCTGGTCTGGAGCAGATTCTCGAATCTTTGGGCAATCTTACAACAGAAGCCAGCGATGTGAAGAAGGTAGCGTCGCTTGAGGAGGTACAGCCGCCAGCTTTGAGCCGAGCCAGCCAGGCTCTCGACGACTTCTTACCATCGGCGCTGATGGACGCCATGGAGAATGTGAAGCGTCTGCAAGATTCAAGTCTAGCGAGAGAGCTCACGGAGAAGGCTGCGGAGAGATTCTGTGACGAGTTTGAGCATGTCGAACAGATGTTGCTCTTGGCAGACGAGCTGTCGGCCGGTGACAATACGTCGGCCGACGAGGGTGACGAGTCTCAGTTGCTGCGAGACTTATTTCCAAGAACAACGGGGGAGATCAGGGTCCTCTTGTCTTGAAGGGAACGCAATGGGGCAGCCGAAAGTGTCTGGCGAAGGATACGTTACTTACAAGGCCCGCACCGAGGCGATATTAATGATGCCGCAGTAATGCCAGACCATCTTTAACTTAACTTGTATTGCGTTGGACGGGCAGATGAACTCGACCAATTCCCACATTTCTTCATAGGAAGATATCTTGCCTGACCAGATCTGTCCCAAGATCAAGTTGAGACTTTGGCTGAGACTATGTGGCAGGTAGACTAATGACAAGAGATGAAGCCATAAGACCTTCTCCACCTTCGATGACCAGTTGTCCCAGAATGTTGCTGTCTCCTAATATGGTGTACGGACTACGTAAGATTTGTTCTTCGCAAGTATGCTTTGTGACTTACAGCTAGGTACCTGAGGTGTCATAGTGTCGTCAGGTGCTTGGCTGGTCTCGGTGTTGACCTACCCAGGGGTGCAACTGACATTATGCGAACATTTTCAAATAACACAACTTAAGGGAAAGTCACACGTTGGTAGAGCAGGCACCTGATAGACCTCACGTTCATTACTTCCACTGCACCTTACCTCCTGTTGGCAAGGCACGTAGGAGCCCGGGTAGTGGTGTGCCCCTGGCTGGTAACTTGGGTAACTTCCAGTACCTTACCTAAGTCAGTTCAGGTACCTAGGTAGGAGTGGTAGGGAGCTAGCTACCGACGCGTGCCACGCTACAGATGACCTCCGCTGGAAGTTGCCGCCCGTCCTTCCACTACCTACCTACCTTACCCCCACTCAGCCACCAAGAGCGACGTCACTGCGGCCCGCTAGCCTTCAATTGTCCCCCCGCCATCATTCGCCGGCAATCCCACTGCGAGAGAAACAAAGGCATCCTGGCCCTGAACTTTGCCTGACCTGAACCTCAGCTCCAGTTTGCCCAACTCCATTCCCCGTGGTGAAAACCTCCCTTCGACTGCCCCGACGCTCCGGATCGTAACAAATTGCCCGTCTCAACGTCAGAGCAATAACGCGTCTCCACTCAGACTTGAATGTACTATGGTCTGGCTTCCAGTACCATGTCACGCTCCCGGGGCCTTGCCATCCTCCAGAAGACATACGACGACAGCTACTTGAAATGCTCCACTGCTGTTTACTATGAAAGCCAGGTATTTCCCCCTTGATCCGGACTTCAATGGCGTGGCACACCAACGGATGATTTGTTTGTGCTGATTCAAGTTTTCCCGTGTCCTAGGGTGACGAGACCGAGGCGATGCGATGCTGGAGGAATGCCCTAGATCAGCTCAACGACCAACGCATCACCAAGCTGCTACCCAATTACGTTGCTGGAACCGAAACAGAAGACGCCTTGATAGATTCTCTGCGCAAACTCGAACTGCAGTGCAAGGAGCGCATTGACCTGCTCGAAGCGTTACGAATATCCCGACAAGACGCCTTGACTCCTCAACCCACCAACTCACCCGCCCCGAACCGCTCCATCTCCCCCGACCCATACACCATGTCCACTCCAGAAAGAGGCTACATTGGCCAAGGGACAATTCCAGCGATAAGATACCCCGATCTCTCACGGCCCGCCTTGCCAAAAAGACCTTCGTTGCCCTACAGAACATCATCTGAGCAGGCTGTAGTCGGTCGCGACCAAAGCCCCGTAGCTTCTCCCTTTGCCGGCCCATCGAACTCACCCCGAGTAACGCCTAGGAAAGAACCGACCATGAGGTCTCCAAGTCCTGAGAAATACACAATGCGGACGACGTTGCGAACCGGAAAGCCAGGCGATAAGTCTGCAAAGTCAAGTCGCAAATTGTCCAAGACCGAAGGACCTGGTGCCAGCAAGGCTGCAACTCTTGCATGGACTGCTCTGGGTTCTAGAGAAAGACTAGCCAGAGCGTCTCCGGCGGTACCTGAAGTCTCATCATCTGCGCCTGCAACACCTGCCGAGCAGTCCCGCAAACCGCCGTCCTCATCTGGCATGCAATGGGACGTACATACCCGACGGCTCGTGACGCCTAGAGAAGCCCATACGCCTCTCTCAGATGCGGTTGGTAGCGCAAGAACCTCTGAGGACTCATCGCAAGTGCGGCCTTCAGCCTTGTCCGTAAGTGCGGCATCTAGTGCTCTGAATGCCATGTCGTACCAAGATGCTCCAACGGCCGAATACAGCACCCCAAGACAAGAACGGACCCCGCGTTCGAGAGACCAAACGTCCTCAATTTCGCGATCCAAAGTATCGCCTCACGAACGGCCGCCATCCTCTGACGCTGACGAGTCAGAGTTACGACGCAAGACTACGCCAGACGTGGCCAGAATCCGGAGGAAGCCAGTCGGAGACGTACCTACTCGACCCAATAATAATCTTACGAGCGGATCAGAACAAGACAAAGCCGAACAAACTCGTCGCAACGCGCAACCGTCACGGGGCCGTTCGTCTTCCAGTTGCTCGGACAGCATAAAGAATACCAAGGTACCGGACAAGAAGAGAAAGGGAAAGAGGAAAGAAAACGCAATCGCAGCTGATGCTGAAGCGCCTTCCTCCGAAGCATCTGCCAACGATGAAAATGGGGACTCTTCGCTCAAAACGGCTTGGAAGGCAACAAAGAAGAAGATTATGAAAAACTTGCCAACCGGCGTAGACGAGGCAGCCGCAAAGCAGATTCTCAACGAAATTATTGTTCAGGGCGATGAGGTCCGATGGAGCGATGTTGCCGGCCTGGAAGTAGCCAAGAACGCACTCAGGGAGAACGTGGTTTACCCATTCTTACGACCGGACCTATTCATGGGACTTCGGGAGCCTGCAAGAGGAATGCTACTTTTTGGTCCGCCAGGCACGGGCAAGACCATGCTGGCGCGTGCTGTGGCAACAGAGTCGCGATCAACGTTCTTCTCAATATCAGCAAGCAGCTTGACGAGTAAATACTTGGGCGAATCAGAGAAGCTCGTCCGAGCATTGTTCTCTCTGGCAAAAACTCTGGCGCCGAGCATCATCTTTGTCGACGAAATTGACTCCTTACTTTCTCAGAGATCTGGGTCGGGAGAGCACGAGGCGACAAGGAGGATCAAGACCGAGTTTCTAATACAATGGAGCGATTTACAGCGAGCTGCGGCGGGTCGAGCCGTCGACGAAAAGGACAAGAGCAGAGGAGATGCGAACAGAGTGCTCGTTTTGGCAGCAACCAATCTGCCTTGGGCCATTGATGAAGCCGCACGCCGCAGGTTTGTGAGGCGGCAATACATTCCGCTGCCCGAGTCCGAGACTCGCTCTACCCAGTTCCGAACACTCCTGGGGCAGCAGAAGCATGTCCTGTCTGATACGGACATTGAGAAACTCGTTTTCCTTACAGATGGTAAGCAAATCGCCGTCGATCCAGAGTTGACTGGACTGCCAGAGTTGGCACTGACATAAGCACAGGATTCTCGGGCTCCGATATAACGGCATTGGCTAAAGATGCGGCCATGGGTCCGCTCCGCTCTTTGGGCGAGGCTCTCTTGCACATGACCATGGACGAAATTCGGCCAATTTCATTGGCAGATTTTGAGGCAAGTCTGACTACTATTCGACCGAGTGTAAGCAAGACTGGGTTGAAAGAATACGAGGATTGGGCCAGAGAGTTTGGCGAGCGAGGAGGATGATGTAGGGCAATAGGCATGTGAGGTGCCGGGTGTTTTGGGGTTCTTTTTGTTTATGCGTGATATGGCAATAGTTCGGTTGGCTAGGGAGCGCACGTGAAAGTGATACCCTCCAGAGGCGCATGATTATCGGCAAAGGAACAAGACAAATCGAGTTTTACAAAATATTTTGCGTAAATGGCTCAGACGAGACTACTACAATAGTGTTGGTGTTTGTACAATGATTCGGCAGTGACCTTGAGGCTTCGCCCACACGACTCCAACTACAAATCAGGCCAAGGACGTCATCGACTAAAGACAATGCCCAGTGCTCTGTGTCGACCCCCTCCCCCTCCTCATTTTTGTTATACAGCGTTGTGTTGCAATCCACATCGAACCTTTTCCTGGTTCTCTGTGTAAGATAGTTTTCCTTTCTGTTAGACCAAGTCCTTAGTCAACCTCGGGCTCAGGGGTTGGTTTTGAAGACTTCTCCTGCCTCCGCGTCTCTCTTCTGGCAACCTTTGCTTCTCTCTTCTGAACCTTGGCCGCAATTCTCTCGTCCTCGGTCGGCACCGGTGGACGCGCTGAGATGGGTGTACCGTGGGGCGCGATGATGCTCTTGACGACGTGGCGCTTGTGGGGTGACGTCCTCCATCCGGGAACGATAGAAACGACATCGCCTGTGCGGAGGGATGAGTTGGGGTCGTGGACTAGGTAGTGCGTTGGTTTCGTGAACATCTAGGAAAGCCGTGGCTGATTAGTCTCCAAGAGACAGTAACCTCATATATCTCTAGGGTCGATAACTGACCTTCTGAACCTTTTGCTTCCATTGCTGGCCACCCACGCGCACTTTGACTGTCTTCTGCATGAGCCCGGCGCTCACGACGACGCCGTTGAGTTCGCGTACGACTGCGCGCGCTTGCGCCATTGTCTGGGCTGACATGGTGGGCGACGGGTAGGATGACAATGGCAATTACTTCGGTCTGTCGAGTTCGATTCCACGCGGGCACTTAGGTCGTGAAGTTTGAGCTGCTGAGAGGGTGTCGCGCGGTAGATGGGGTGCCTTCCTATGATGGTGGCCTCGTTGCCATATGTTCCATGGCCTCCTGGAGGGAGTAGAAAATAAAAAAATGGAGTGTCTTTCCTAGCTTCTCATTGGCTAAGCGGGCCGTGTTTTCGCCGACACTCAGGCCGTTTTCTGGCCTGCCAGATTGGGGTCCGACAGAACGGAAAGATCAGACGCTAAGATAACCTTAAATTAGACGAGGTTGTTTGGCTTGGTCTGTGGCTTTCTGTGACAGCTTCCTGGGACACGGCGGTTGTTTTAAGATAAGATATCTTGGTCTGCAATGTTAAGAGCTAAGATAGCTGATCAAGCTACACAATCTCTCTCGCTTTCAACAGCCTCTAGGGGGGTTACCTCTTAGTTTCAGGATCCGAATGTAAATTCTCTTTTGGTTTTTACCTCAGAAACATCGCTGGTGTGATTGAATGCGGGCGTTTCCGAGCCCGCCCTCGAATTGGGAACAATTATGCCGATCAGCTAGCGCAAGCCATATGCAGGCCGCAGTTATACCTGCGCTCACTGCCAAAGTAGCACTACATGTCTCCCCGTTACAGCAAACGACCATCTGTCTTTAGGAGCGATTCTGGTTGTTAGATACATTGCCTCTTTCGATAGCACGACAGGCTCCCCTAGAACCGGGTGGGTGTTTTCTTTACGGTTTAGTCATCGTAAGCATACTCTATAAGAGTCTCAGACTGATGCAAACGCAAAAGAGTTCTTCACGAGACTTTGCAAGCCGTTTCTGTTTTATCACTTTGAAAACTCAAAGGGCCGACGCTTACATCGAACGAGTAGCCAAGGCGTTTACATTTACTCATGTGAGATGATGTCTGCTGGGGCAGCCGAGGTTTGTACGTCCTTCATCCCACTGCGGCAGAGGGTTTTCGACGGGTTTTCGACGTTCGGCCAACTCAGAGTTCAGAGGTGGCTGGAACACTCGCGTACTTATCTTACTTCCACTATCGGGCAACTGATGGGCCGCACCGCATGCTCACCGAGGCATTAATAGCCATAGGCATATGAAGACACCGATCTCGCATGCTGCCAGAAAGAAGAAATACACTTAGGATGAGAATGTCTATGGCAGGTAGCAGCTTTGGTACGGAGTAGACTGAGGCCTGAACTCCCCGATACAGGTGGATTTCGACGCACATTGACGGGAGCGATAGGTGTAAAAGAGACCCGTTAAATTCGCTGAGAGGAGACAGGCCTTGGGACACCTTATGGAGGAAACCTTAGGTACCTTACCTACGGAGTAATCATGGCCAATTTACCAAGTATGGTGGAGGACAAGGAACCCAAGACTTGATGTTTCTGTTGGGTTGTAACATAGTTGATGACTCGGCAAACATTCGCCGTAGCGGCTAAAAGTCGAGTGGCTAAGACCCGAGCCGAGCAGAAATCTGGGTGCCGTGAGTCGAAACTCTGAAGTCTCTGAGCGTGCGAAAAATGCAGCGGAGAATTGAGAGAACCTTGTCGAGGTGGGCCTGAGTTTGCTGAAATGGGACCGCATATTAGTCCTCCTCCACTCGAGGCGACGATACAGAAGTAACTCCCTCTGGCACACCAGCCTCGCACTGTCGTGGACGAGGCCTCTTGAAGCGGAACTTTCACGAGAAGAAGACTTTGACACTGTGTTGCTGTATCCGAGCTCCGTTTCCATCACACTCACCCCGCACCCAAAGTCCCAGGGCCCCCCAGCAGGTACAACTGTATCCGTAGTGTTGAGTGTCCCTCCATAAGGTAAGCCACCATTTAATCCGTACTTGCTGGCTTTATCTTCCTTCTTCCCTCGCAGCTCGGCCTGAATCATCCTCCCTCAGATTTGATCCCTCACTCGTCGAAAAAAATTCAAAACCAACATTCCTCCCTCTCGACTCGCACTCACCACTTCACCATTTACCGCACACTCACTCAGTCCCTCTCCTCTCCTCAGTGATCAGATTTGCCTCATATTTGCCCATTGAAATTTTCTCATCTTTTCTCTTTCTCACTACTACTGTACTTCGTTTTTCGTTGTGTGCAACAACGCGCCTGCTGTACGCGCCTTCCTCTCTGTGCAACGAGAAAATCAGGAACGACGAAGAAGAAGAAGAAGAAGAAGAAGAAGAAGAAGAAGAAGAAGAAGAAGAAGAAGGAGCTTGGAAAACCCTGCACCAGATCCTACCACCCGATCTTCGAATTCTCCCCTCCCAAAAAAAAAAAAATCGACATGTCTTCCCCAGAGGCCCGTGCTGGTGTCAAGCGACCTCGTAAGTTCCCAATGTGTGTCCCTTACGCGACTCACGTTTCCCTTGCATCAAGTGCAAAACCCGAGTCCAAGGCTCCTCCCTATTGCGATTGTCTGCCGCTGCCATTCCGGGAGCCTTCATTCTCGCGGCCAACCTCTCTGCCAGTCACCCTTCTTCCAATTGCGCGGGCCATTGCATGAGGTGGTTATAAGCCGTAGTTACCCCGCGCCGCCCTGCACACTTTTACTCGTCTCTTACCCCAAACACCACAAATCGAGTACGACGCAGATAATCGCGACAACATGGAAGACACGGCAGACAGTTCGCACAAGGGCAAGCCTGCAAAGCTAGCTATAATCTGTCAACTTGGTTTGCTAACGTAACGTGCGAATCCCCTTAGGCACCCAGTCACTTCCTCCTCCGGCTCTCCCTCAGCTGGTTGCTGAACAGCACACCGCCATCCCATTCACCGACAAGGACTCTCAGCGCCTCATCGTCGTTCTCTCCAACGCCAGTCTCGAGACGTACAAGGCCTCACATGGCGGTACTGGTCGCAACGGCGTCCAGCGTGAGGAGAAGTACTCGCTACTCAACAGCGACGAGCACATTGGAGTCATGCGCAAGATGAATCGCGACATCAGTGATGCGCGCCCGGATATTACACATCAGGTTGGATACTACCAGCGAACTGCTTTTGCGTCTGCTACTGCTTTTGCTCTCTGATGCGCCTCAACGCGCCTAGCCCTTCAAGTCTGCATCCAACATGCTGACCATACTGACTAGTGCCTCCTGACCCTGCTCGACTCTCCCATTAACAAGGCCGGCAAGCTTCAGATCTACATTCACACCGCCAAGGGTGTCTTGATTGAGGTCTCGCCGTCTGTTCGTATCCCGCGTACATTCAAGCGTTTTGCCGGTCTGATGGTTCAGCTGCTGCATCGCCTGTCTATCCGCTCGACCAACTCGCAGGAGAAGCTCCTTCGCGTTATCCAGAACCCCATCACCGATCACCTTCCGCCCAACTGCCGCAAGGTCACCCTCAGTTTCGAGGCCCCTCTGGTACACGTGAGGGACTACATCGACACCCTCGCTCCCAAGGAGAGTGTTTGCGTCTTCGTCGGTGCCATGGCCAAGGGTGCCGATACCTTTGCTGATGGTCTCGTGGACGAGAAGATTTCCATCAGCAACTACAGCTTGTCCGCCAGCGTCGCTTGCAGCAAGTTTTGCCACGCCGCCGAGGATTCCTGGGACATTCAGTAGTCGAATCCCCATATTTACTCAGTCGTTGATGTTGCAGACACAAACCCAGGCGGCAGAGATGACGAATAAGAGCGGCAATGTAAGTGGTGGCCTTTAGGCGCGTGGAGACGCAATATGCGCCCAAAGCGGCAAATCGAAAGTCAAGGGGTCTGTCTAGCTTATGGAACCGCGATACAACATCATGGTGTCCGCACGCGACCTCGGAAACTTGGGTCACCTGTGCTAGCGCTGTCGCTGTTTTTGCAACCAAAACCGGGGCGTTCAACAACGGGTCCAAGACGCTTTCTTCACCTAGGCGGTCCAATTTCAACCTGGGCCGTCCGTTCTTTTTGTTTGCCCCTTATTCAGGACCTGTAAGGATGGCGGTCTTGAATACTGTTGCTGCCGGAAGCAGAGGAGCATCTTTGGTCCTCTCGGCAAGTGTCGTGGTAAATGGACCTCATCTCGATTTTCACTTGGAAAACGGTGTGTCGAGATCAAACGCTCGGCGAAATTGCTGGGGAGCCTAGACAAAGTGGGAAAAGAGAAACGTCGCAAGGAATAATGGGTGTATGGCTGGATACTGGCGACTACGCCGTCAAAATGTACAAAGCCTCTGACTTAGGAGGCTGTTGAGAAAGACAATACATCTACCGTGTTGATGGGGTGACCAACCAAATCTCCTGTGCATTCAATGTGATCAAAATGCCTATGTGCCTAGGAACGTACTGCAATCGACGAACGTTACGATGCCATGTATGTGAACCTAGCTTCCTCAGCTACGTGCTGTTGGCATCACGGGTGAGAGAGAGGGCGAAAGGGAGCCAGTCGTGTGTTGCTGGGAGGCTGGTCGACTGATGGCATAGGTTACAGGTACGGTCGAATTAAATGTGTAGGACCCGTCTTAGGCGACGGTTACGATGATGATTTGGCATGTCATTGATGCCTGAGTGGACTGAGGCGGGGAGACAGACGAGTGACGACAGGAGAGTCAGGGGCCCGGAATGGCGGTAATAGGGGCTGGAGTCTGACTCTGGAACAGGCAACTAAGGCATGGAACCTGGAAGCAAAAAGGTATGGAAGCAGAAGGAAGTCTTGTTGGTGACCTCAGTCTACTCAAGGACGAACGAGACGAGACAATAGTGAGGCTCGTCCGCCTTACCATGCATGGTGAGGGAGTCAGACTCGGGCTGGTGTGTACACCGCATGACTTGACGAGCTGGATGTGACAGATTTGGCAGACAAAGTTGACAGAATTGACAAGAGTAGGGTAGCTGGGGGCCCTTGGAACAGGGCGGCGCGAACCGATGTGCCCGACTGGCTGGGAGGAATTATGTATGCGCATCCGCATGCGCCCTGACTGGACTCCATCCGTACTGAGCTCATCAAACAAGTCGGGGGCCCGGGGGCCTCGAGCTGGCGGGAGGTTGGGCAGCAGACAAGGTGGACGTATAGTTGCATTAGTGCCCTTGTGGTATGGAGTCGAGAACTTGAATGTGCTGAAATCCGACGATGGGCGGCATGGCCAACTCACCAGCCAAGTTGATGGAATCACGCGAGCTGGAAAGTGCGAGGCTGGGTGTTACTGTTGGCACCTGCGGTGCGCAAGCAAAGTGGAGAGACGCGGGATCGCGCAAAACCGTTGTTGGTAACTGATATCCATACTCACAGAGTATACAGAAGGGTAAGTCGGTCAAGGCAAGCCGCAAAGCCGCAAAGCCGCAAAAGAGCCTGTCAAGCTGTGACGTGATGGAAGCGGATTCGATGCGGTGAGTTACAGAGAGATGCGAAGATTGGATGTACCTCTCAAAGAACCTTCCTTGCCTTGCCTTAGCTAAGGTGGCTGGCGAACTTGATATAGATGTACATGAGATGCAAGGTAAGGAACCTTACCTACCTCAAGGCACCTTCAAGAAAGGAATTTGGAAGTCGCCGGTGCAGGTTGAAACATGGAAGTCTAGAGTACCCGTATCCGTACCTGCCTTAATTAATACTATCTTCCTGTTTCGACAGTTGAAGACGGGAAAAGTGGATTCTTTCCTTCCATTTGCACTTTGATGTGTGAAAATGTGAGGAGGTGCCCTTGACTTTGACCTTACAGATAGATACCGTGCTTGCCAAGCTTGTCCGCCAGCCTATTAGGAAATACCTTAGTACTCCGTACTCCGTACCTTACCGTTTAGAACATGGGAGCCACGCAGCAGCCAACCGCTTCCATTTGGAACGCGCGCAACGAGCGGCTTTTTACTGCTTCCACCGGACCACTTGGAAGCCACAAACGCTCCCGAGTCCCGCGCACTCCTCCCTTCACTCCGTCCAATGACAGCAGCTAGCTATGAACGCGACTTACGGTCCCAGTGATTTCTGACGACCGCCTTTCGTTAATCTGCAGTGCGGCATTTCTCGGCCGGTTTAGCTCACTTATTACCCGAAAAGCCTTGGATATTTCCAATATGTACACCTTGTCACTTGCTAATAGCACTCAAGGTGACTTTTTTCTAGGTGTACGTCCAGTCTTCCACCGCCTCCAGCCTCCGTATGGGCCGAGGATTCTACGGATACAATTTCTTTCCATATTTCTAGCGGTCCCGAGAGGGTGGCTAATCTCCTCCTGGCTTAACCCAGGGCACGACAAATGAGTATGCAGCAACGAGGGCAACGGGGGTCAAGGCGGGGCTTGAAGAGGCGAATAGCAGCCAGACACGACACGGCACGACACGACGCGATAAAACACTCCAGTGCCAGTATCCGTACGGACGCAGAGTGAGGGTCCCGAATAATACAGAGTACACATCGATGATCATGCTCTCGACGCGATCCAGATCGTGAGATGCGGCAGGCGTGGCTGCTTGCAGGACGATCTACTCCGTATCCCCCCTGAGCAACACTTCACTTCTCGGTCCTCGGTCTGCCATGTACACGTAGCCCAGCCCCAGTGCGCAGTTCGGTCGGGCACAGCTTTTCGGGGGATGTTCTTGATAGACTCACGGAGCGTGACTTGTGAAGGAAGACGTACGGATATTCGAATGATTGATCATGGCCTAGCCTCCTTCAGCTCCCGATACCAAGCGGCATTTGCCTTTGGCCGGTTGTAAATCGTTGGGCCTGGCCACGGTCTGATGCCACCAGTCACCCTTCAGAACGAGGGAATGAAAACAAATATCTAGACGCTGGGGCAAATTACACGTAGTTGGAATTCGTATGTCTGTACTCCGTACAGGCTATGCTAAACTAGCTGGCGCGGCATTGGGATAGCCTCATCTTCCATAGGCGCAGAACAAGATGAAGGTGGCCATCTGCTTTCGAGTGAGGTCTCCGGCTAGGTGCCCCGGTGCAGTGTGGACATGTCACTTCCTTCCCTGGCCATTAGCTGCAGTCTACCACCCACCATCGCAGCTGCACCGGACTCGACCGGAACGGGCTTGCTGCATATTGGATTGGCCAGAAGGCACTGGGCGAGTGTGAGACTGACTTACTGAGACAGCACTGGAGCAGGATAGCCGACTTGTGAGTGGGATTGGGCTCGGCAGCAGGAACAGGCTGTCAGTCTATGGCGGCCCCGTGCTACTGGGGTGATGGAGGTGTGCCGCCGATGATACCTTACCTAGGCACGCCGCACGCCGCACCCTGAAGACAAAGTCCCGGTATCCGTATGGCTATTTGCAGTTGCAGGTGGATAGGGTTGTCAGAGACGTTGCAAGGTAAGGTACATAAGACACATGTCTGCGGGCAGGCTGGCTTGACATTCGCACGGCTTGGTTTATGTCGGTTGCGTGTGCCCTCTTTCCTCCCCCTTGTCAGACTCAGAAGTATCTCTTTTAAGCATTGATTTCCACGCAGCAGTTGGGAAGTTGGACTTGCAGTTGATTCCTATTCCCGTTTCTTTTTGCCTTGGCATTCTGGTGTCTGTCTGTCTGTATTGGGTATACTTGGGTCTCCTGCCACCGGTGCTACGCTGCCCATTACCTACTGGACTTTGTCGATATCTTATCACCCACTAGCACTACAACCATCACCACCACACAGCAGTCCACCACTCACCACCCACTACTACTACCAACCTTCACACCATTATCAATAGGTTGCCCTCGATAGTTTCACTCGGAATTTTCTTTGCAACCACCTCGACGGACGCACAAATCAACGAGGCTGCCACCAAGCCTAGCTAGCTCAAATCGCCTGTCTGCGCCTCTTTTCCCCCTCGCGTCCGGCACTTACACGCAACCAACTATTCTCGCCCTGTCACATAGCCCTTCGCTTCACTCTCGCCCTCCTCAAACAGCCGCCTTATCTGATTCTGGATTGGTTTTTTTACCATCAACCGCCCCAAATGACTCCCTACTTTGATGTCTCCCATCTTCCCTCCTCAGCTTCCTTCTACTCGGCCGTCCTCCAACCCCTGGGCATCCACTATATATCTACGGATTCGCAGACCGCTCCCCCGGACGCCAACGCCAACGCCAACGCCAACGCCAACGAAGGCGCCGACACCGACTCCAAGACGACCATCACCACCTCAAGCCCCGGCAGACTTCCCAGCACCGTCACGTACGGTATACTGTCCCCGCTCACCCCCATTTTCCAGATCCGCGAGGCCCGCATTTCCAGCGAACCCCTGAAGCTTTCTCGCGCCGTCTTTTCTGCTTCCTCCCCCACCGCTGTCACCGACTTCCACGCCTTTGCTGTGCGGGCCAATCCGAACCTGCTGTCTAACGTCCCGGCTGATCAGTTCTCTCGTCCCGCTTTAATCACTCAAAGTGGCGATATCCACCGGGCCACTGTGACCGACTTGGACGGTAACACCATGGAGGTTGTATATCAACCCCCTCCCAACTACCCTCCTCCCTCTTACGCTGGGTCGACTGTTCGAAAAACACAATCTACCACGGAAGAGGCTGGCCGCATCCTGGATTGGAATTACGACGTTGCAGCATCTGAGCCGCCGCCGCCTTCTGTTTCTGGTTCCGCTTCTGCCGGAACCTTTTCGTCTGTCTTCGCCATGGCTGCTCGCTCTGGGACATTTCCCGGTAATGAACCCCCCTACACAATGCTCCGTCGAAGCGTCACCACCTCTGTCATCGAATCGCCATCAAAGAGAGACGAAACTCCTTCCCAGCCCTCTCTATCGAGCGGCATCACTACCAACACCCTTGTCGGAAGTCTTTTAGGTGCAGCTGTTGGTGCCGCCGCCGGCGCTGCCGTCACATACGGAATGATGCGAAAGGAACGTGCACGAGCTCCGCGCCAGGAGTTTGACGGCTCCGGAGCCGCCCCTCCGTTCCAACGCCGTGCCACTTTCCCCGATCAATATGCGGATCCGCAGGCCGGACGCTATGTCGAAGTCGAGAGGACCGTCGAGAAGATTCGGTATCCAGAGGCTTACCCGGCTCTCGCGGATAACCGAGCACCTCCCCAGTACATGGCCAAGTACAGCCAGGTCGGCGCCCGAAGCCGTGCCGCCGATGACTTGTACGACGACACCCGCAGCCGGGCTTCGTCTCGCTATCAGCTCGAAGGGGGAAGAGGCAGCAGTGTTCGATCCCGCAGCCAGGCCGCCGTTCCCCGGACCGCTCCCCTCATGCTCACCGATTACGAGCACCAGAGTAACGCAGGCTCAAGACACAGCATGGCCAGCAGGTCGGCGGTGCCCCGCACCGTCCTTGACGATGCCGGAACCTATGTCTCAGCCCGAAGCGGAAGGTCTCAATCCACCGTCCGCCCGCCCCCGCCCAGTGTCGAAACGATTCTGGGCGGGCGGAGTCAAGCACCTAGCCGTGCGCCGAGTCGCGCGCCGACCATGGCCCCCAGTCTTGTCCCGAGCCGCGCGCCCACCAAGGCGCCGAGCATGGCGCCGAGCAGGGCGCCGAGTAGGGCGCCAAGCCGGCCTCCGACTGTTGCGCGTAGCAGAGCTCCTACTGTGGCCCCCAGCCGAGCTCCGAGCATGGCACCCAGTCAGGGGGCACCGACTGTTGTCCCTAGCAAGGCACCAAGCAGAGCACCGAGCAGAGCTCCTACCAGAGCTCCAAGTAGACCCCCAACGGTGGTTCGAAACACGCAACCGGTCTTCGCCTACCCCCCTGCCACGCGAGCACCGACGTATGTGTCGGCACGCGCTCCTCCTCCGCCAAAGAGCCGCATTGACAGTGGCCGTAGTGCCTGGGAAGACGACGCTATCAGCGTAGCACCGAGTGATAGCATCAGCTGTATCGGCAGCAAGACCAGCAGGCGTCAGTACCATTGACGAGATTGAAGGGTGTAACGGAGTGTCTTCCACCAGAATGTTTCGATACAGCTGTCGAGGCTGGCAAGACCTCCATAGTCGAGTGACACAAAACCACCAACAGATTACTCGGCCGCACAGAACCAGTGCCGAGGCTATTGCAGTACATTTTTTTCCTATTTAGAGGCTGGCATTTACGGATTGGACACGGATTTGGATGCATTGCGTGGCAGTTGTTTTATTCACGAAGGATGATGATGGCAAGATGAGGCCGGGGCAATGAGGAAATGAATGTGATTAGGTAGAATTATGTTGAAATACGTTTGCTTGCTTGGACTGGTCAACATTGAGATAGATACTAGAAACGCTCTTCACAAGGCTGGTTTCTCTGTACTCTTTTGGTCATGGGCTGACACAAAGGTCCGCTTAATTTCTTGAAAGCATGTACATGGTTTCTTCTCTTGGGTCGAGTTTATCAAAATGCTAGACTGGCGTCGAGTAGTGTTCCTCGTCTCATGGTATAAAAGTCGAGTTGCACTTAGATTTCTGAGGCCTTTATCAAGGTCCCGGGTACGTAGAGACGAAATGCCCCTCGCTCGCGGGGTTTCACTCCGATCCTCGGCGCCCCGCATGCCACGGCACAGACCAACAACTACCAGTCACAGTGACACAGACTCCCAGTCCCTGGGATTTGGCAGATTTCTACCGACTTCTAGTCAAGTACCGGCAAACCGGGGACCGTGACATTGGAGGCAAACTTGATGAGATTTGCAATTGACAGTATATTCTCATCCACAGATACGGTAGCGGGTTACCGTTCTCAGTACCTTACCCGTCTGTACCATCTTTCATCTCAAAAGTGCGCAAATACTCCCCCCCCCACCCCCCAACGTTCAGAAAGAGAGAGTGAGACAGAGATAGACTGCGGAGGAGAGGAAAGATTGTATGTGTGGAGGGCTCTTGCGTGATACCTTACCTACTTTAGCCACTTCTGCACCGGCCTTGACCCACATCTTGTTCAGTCCAAACTTCAGTCTACTTGACTCATCTCATTCTCATACAGTCCAACGACGCATAAAAGCCCACACACACCATCACCTCGGTGAAATCTAGAGCAAGTCGATACCTGATCTAAACATACAAACTTCTAACTGAGGTCTAACACATCGTGCAGCTCACATAGATAGAAGCCCAAGTCAAGATTGTCAAAATGCCCGCTATAGAGCTGGGACAATCCATCCCGCCAGACACTGCTCATGTACGCCACAGCCATTTCCCACATGGTTCACTTCTCCATGCCTCAGAGCCATGTGACGTCGTTACTGACAACCCGTGCAGGCAGTGAGCGTTCAGCTTCCTACGTGGAAGGCGAATGTCGGCTATGAAGAGGGAGAGTCATGGGTCGTCGATAAGATGACAACCGGATATCCCAGGTAAGCCTCTTCTTCTGAACCCAACTCTGTGTACCCGGCTGAGACTATTACTCTGTCAAGATTCTTCATTCATAGGAGCATCGGAGCCTTGGCTGAAGATCTGATTGCCCAGCATGGCCCCTCTGGTCAGAAGGCCATGTTGTTTCCTACTCCCCGTATTGCGAGAAGGTGCCTGGCCTTTGTAAAGAAGCACGCAGATGCCTCAGTTTCTGCCGATGCCACCGTCATTGACTTCGGGCTCGACGCGACCAAGGACATCTCGCCGCTCTTGCGCTCCCTGTCACCAACTGTCTCTGCCGTGGTGTATGCCCCCGAGGTGTTCCCCATCGCCAAGCAG
Source organism: Colletotrichum phormii (assembly GCF_030913505.1). NCBI lineage: Eukaryota > Fungi > Ascomycota > Sordariomycetes > Glomerellales > Glomerellaceae > Colletotrichum > Colletotrichum phormii. The sequence continues at coordinate 542,005 of NW_026851449.1, forward strand.
TACTGGCAGCATACAGGAGACGGAATCTCAAGCAGAAGGGCCGAGTTCTGCCACGGTCTACTGAAGGAGGGCCTCTTTGTACCCGTGGCAAGGCCTAACTCGCCAGTGGGAAAGGTCCACAGAGGCCCGAAGAGATACCACCGCCCATCCTCCATCGACGACACCAAGACAGCTCACCACCCCGCGGCCAAAGTGAATGCGCAGAGTGCGTTTGAAACGCAAGAAAGCCTGCGCTTTCTCGAGGAACGCTTTGGCCGCAACCTCGACCTGTCCCTCGTCGAGCGCGCCAGGTCGGCCATCAAGCGTAGAATCGCCGGCGCCATGGCAGCCGACATGGAGGCCAGCATCAGCTCACTGCCTCCCATGGGAGAAAACACCAGAAACCAAAAGGATTTGCAAGAGAGCGACGTATACCTGTTCCCGTGCGGCATGAACGCCATCTACAACGCCCACCGGGCCATGCTGCGCGCCAGGGGCGACCTCCAGTCTGTCAACTTTGGCTTCCCCTACGTCGATACGCTCAAGATCCTGCAAAAGTTTGGCCCTGGTTGTCTCTTCTACGGACGCGCTTCAGAGGAAGATCTCGACGACCTCGAAAAACGTCTGGAGGGTGGCGAGCGCTTCCTGGCGCTCTTTTGTGAATTTCCCGGCAACCCCCTCCTAACCTGCCCAAACTTGGCGCGGATCCGTACCCTTGCAGATAAGTACGACTTCGGCGTCGTTGTAGACGAGACCATTGGCAGCTTCATCAACATTGACGTGCTACAATACGCCGACATCGTCGTGAGCAGTCTGACCAAGATCTTCTCGGGCGACTGCAACGTCATGGGTGGCAGCGCCATCCTGAACCCAAGCGGCAAGTACTACCAGGCCCTGAAGGCTGCTTGGGTCGAGGACCTGGAAGACACGTACTGGCCAGAGGATGTCGTTTTCATGGAGCGTAACAGTCGCGACTTTGCCTCGCGTATTGAGCGCATCAACGAGAGTTCCGAGACCATTTGCGACATTCTCTCGGCCCACCCGCTGGTAAAACGCGTTTATTACCCCAGAGTCAACCCGACGAGACCCAACTACGATCTCTGCAAGTTGCCCGGTGGAGGTTATGGTGGCCTTCTCTCGGTCACGTTCCACAAGAAGGCCCACGCCGTTGCATTCTTCGACGCCATTGAGACGGCCAAGGGCCCGAGTCTGGGTACAAACTTTACTCTGACATCGCCCTATGTACTATTGGCGCATTACCAAGAGCTCGACTGGGCTGCCGGTCTGGGTGTTGATCCGGACCTCATTCGCGTCAGTGTCGGTTTGGAAGAGACGGACGAGTTGCAAAAGATTTTCACCAGTGCTCTTGAAGCGGTTGAAAAGTCCCAAGATGCTTGAATTGCACAGCAAAACTCGGTATTAGAGGAGCGTTAATGGATATTTGGACGCGGAGGCATGCAGAAGCTGAAGATGACAATAATTTTGGGAGCAGCGAGAAAGCACTCGCCAGTAACGACTACAAGACTCTTTCTCACATTCTAGTCTCGTCGCGACCGGAAGCTCAAGCTGCAACCGGCAAGGGTATCTCTGAGAAATCTATGGGAAAGCGAAGAAGAAGAAGAAAATAAAAACATGGCAGCATTTACATGATGGAGCATTCAGAGTGCACGTATCCGGGACCATAGTCCTCGATGCCTCGTTCGATCTCGTTGGCCCGTTGCTTCTCCTTAGCCTCCTTGGGAAAGTACTTGCGCATGTATCTCTCTAGTTGAATATCCAGATTATCTGGAATCATCAGTGTCAGACAGCATACACTTTGTATCAACTAATTTGTTCTACTCACCTGCGGAAGCCTTCATGACGGTGTCTGCTCTACACAAAGGGCAGTGGTTCTCTTTCCGACGCTGGATCTTGACAATGCACCGGATGCAAAAGATATGTTGGCAGGCTAATCGGACAGGCCTATAAGCGATGGCGAAGCAAATCGGACACAGATAGTCGCTAATCTGCGGTACGACTGACACCAAATCGGTAGACATTTGGGCGCAGATGTCTTTTGCCACAGAGCCAGCCAGCAGCTTGTCGGAGTGGACTTGAATGGGAAAGGATTTTGAAACACCTAGACAAGTTCGTTTATCGAATTCTGTCGCGGATTAGCTTTGGAATATCAGAGTAGGTTGAAAGTGGTAACGGGAGGGGTGAGGCTCACTTTTCAGAATCTTGTAGATGGCAACCTGGTTAATTTCCTGGAACTGCAAATTTTTGAGGAGAACGGCGTTGAGACTCAAGAAGCGAACCAGGGCTTCGCGACTCTCGGCAATCTTGAATGATTTGACGAGACTCCTCTTTGTGATTTCTTCCTGGAACCACTGAAGCTGCTTCGCAGCCGTCTGGCTGGTTCGTGACCCGTGGTCTTGCTCATTGGTTGAGAAGAAGACCTGGGCGTCCAGATACAGTTCGAAAATGGCGCGCCACCTCGCAAGGTCGCTCTTGGAGAGTCGGCTGGGTTTCGTCAAATGCGAAATTTCCTGTCTGAGGGCAACGATCTCTGTCACCATTGCCTTTTCTTCCTTTGCCTGAAGTGCATCCAAGTTGTTGACATCGCTCTGCAGGATATCAAAGAATTCACTATCAAAGACAAGTGGAACTTCGATTCGCTCAAAGTGCTCGGTAGGTAGTGAGTGGCCTTGGACTTGGACACAACTCTGGGTGTCTGATAACTCAATCTCAGCATTGGCAAGAGACTCGGCAGATGAAACTGACGACTTTGCTGGTACGGCCTCCTCGTGAGCTGCGGCCGGGATCGGTTGACCTGGATCGTGGGACTGCAAGGCGGCGATGCGTTCAATGAGGGAACGGGATGCGGGCGTCAGCGATGCATCAATGGCATTGCCGTCGCGCATGTGCACCAAGACAGTCAGCTTTGGCCTCAGTAACTTTGAGTTCCCGGCAGCTGTGTGCAAGTTAGCCGTTGTGGTAGGCGTGGGGGGTGGCGGCGATCACACCGTTGGACGGGAGGGGGCAGAGAGAGGTTACCATTGAGGCGGTATTTAGCGGCCAGTGGCGAATCATTGGCCGGGTCGAGAAGTTGGCGTAGAGTCTCCGGATCAAGCCCCAAATCGTTGAGTTCCCTGGCGACACGTTTGAGAACCTTCTTCAGCTGGCCATATGGGATGGCCTGATCAATCCAGTGAGGCGGAAAGTCTGGAGTTGAGCAGCGTCAGTCAATGCATCGTCTCTTTTGAAGAAGACATTCGTTGCCGCAGGGCGTCTGAGATGAGACGAACAGGTAATGTAAGGAGGGAATGAAGATGAGACGTCCGTCTCTGTGAGCTGAAGACATGGAATTTGAGAGGAAATACGGATAAGAAAAAGGCATCTAGTAGACTTACCTTGCCGCCTAAGCGTTTCCTTAAAATCGTGTGCAAACTTCATAGCGTTTTCAATTTGGTCGGATCTGCAGTGCAACAATACTCGATACTCGGACGGGTGTCTTGGCAAGGCGTAAAGACATGGCTTTCTCTCCGAGGGGTGGATAGGACAGCCCTGGATTCACAGACGAATGGTCAAGAAAGGGTTGGGGGGCTTGTGATGGGAAGATAGGTACGGATAAATGGTCAGCAGCGTAGTTGCACTATATAAAATTTCAGTCACAGACACGCAAAAGTACGTAACTAAATTGGTTTCCTGTCACCGGCCTCGACTTGCTGGGCTAGGCTGGGCTGGACCATGTTGTCGAACAACCAGGACAGGGAGGGAAAGGCGAGGAGGGGGGAGGGCATGGCATGGGTACCTACACCGTACATACGCCATCCCATCCCATCCCCGACAGTGGCCCCTCGCTTGTCGCCTTCTCGTCAGTCCTTTGTCTTTTTCAGGTATTAGGTAAGGCAAGGTAAGGCGACGGGTGAATAGCTACTCAGAGTCTGGGGCAGACGAGAACAGATCACGACCGGGATAGAGTACCTGGGTAGGCAGTGGGTAGGTACCTTTGGTAGGTACATGGACTTGTCTCCGTAGAACCTAGGCTCGTGGATACATACATGCATGCTTTGGATAACACAAGAAAGTGCAGTAGGGAATCGGGAAGAGTTAGTGGGTTACCCAGTCTGTATCTTGGGGCGGTCTCGTAAGGTAAGGTACTGTACAGTCACACGGATGGGCCAACCTATATGTAGAGGGAAACTACAGCATGAAAACGTTGCAACGGGTCACATCCCCTTGTCTGCAGGTTTTCAACCTTTCGATCCACTGCAAGTTCCAAGTTTGCATGACGCGAGACTTGCTTAGTGTACGGAGTACGGATTCGGATACCTGCATCAGTCCCAGCTATGCAGACTGTGGTTTCCGTACACGGCGTCAGTCATCTGAAGATACCTCGCCCAAAGTACACCCACAAAGGGGTGGCATTTGGTCCGTTGCTCCTATCCCGGAGCCGAAAAGTAGCTCCTCTCGAATGCTGCGTATTGCAACTCGGTCCAGTCACAAATCTCAGACTCGGCACGTTGCCATGCCAGGTGGACCAAGCAAGAGTCATTGTTCGTCTTTGTCATCGTACGAATAGGTACGAATACAGAGTATTACTATATCCATGCGACAAGGCAAGGTAGATGTGTATGCTCCGTAGATGGATAAGTACCCAGTACCTTGTCGCGGTACCTTCGACCTCGACAACCCTTGGTTTCTTATCTTATCTGACCCGGGAGACAATGAGGGGTTGTGGGGCATAAGGTACAGTATGGAGGGGCACCTGTAAAAAAAAAAGAAAGTTGGTTCAAGAATTATTACCTAAAGTCCAAGCACCACAAGGAAGTTCTATCCGTACTTACGGAAATACCTTACCTAGATTCTTCATCTGTTGCGAGAATACCTGATGTTCTTGACCCGCTGAATATCTAGTCACTTGTTTTTTATTGTGCAGCATCTCCGAATTGTTTGACCGGTCGTTAGCTTTCAACAAACACGTGCCGGCTCCATCACACTGATTCGTGGCAGCTCCCCCATCTACAGGTACTTCGTGGACCAACTGTAGCAGACAACTTAGCCACCCACTTCTCTTTACGCTCCATAGCTTCTTCGGCGTGCCATGGGTGCTCAGCAATCCTCTGGCCGAGACCAGAGCGAGAGCTCATCCCAACCCGTCAAGACATGTTACTATGAGCTACTTGGAGTTGAGCGCGACGCTTCTGACGACGAGTACGTGCCCGTTCTTCGCTTTCCAGTGCTCTTGGACTTGTACTAATCGGTCTCGGGCCTACAGAATCAAGAAAGCTTACAGAAAACGAGCACTTGAGCTTCATCCGGACCGAAACTTTCACGATGTCCAGAACGCGACCCGTCGCTTCGCCGAAATCCAGGCAGCATACGAAGTCCTCGCCGATCCCCAGGAAAAGGCTTGGTACGACTCTCATCGCGAAGCTATCTTGCGTGGGACCGATCCGACCGATTCAGGCAGTACTCCCGAGTACAATAATGTGAAGCTCACGTCCACCGAAGATATATTCTCCCTCATTCGCCGCTTTGATTCCACCGTTCCCTTCACGGACGGTCCTATAGGGTTCTTCGGCATCGCGAGGGCGACATTCGACCATCTTGTTGACGAGGAAATCGCCGCTGGCGTTTATGACGTGAGAGACACTCCAGATTATCCCACTTTTGGCTCCTCTACAGACAGCTATGAGCACACTGTCAAGGCCTTCTACAGTGCCTGGGCGAGCTTCTCGACTCGCAAGACTTTTGCATGGAAGGATGAATACCGACTCGCAGAGGCCCCGGATCGTCGTATCAGGCGTGCTATGGAGAAGGAAAATAAGAAGATTCGTGATGAAGCCATACGAGAATTCAACGAAGCAGTCAGATTCCTCGTCACCTTTGTTCGAAAACGCGATCCTCGTTACCTGCCAAACACACAAACAGCTGCCGAACGCCAGGAGTCTCTACGATCCGCCGCTGCTGCTCAAGCCGCACGCTCACGTGCCGCCAATAAAGAGAAGCTATCCGAGACTTTCGTTCCTGACTGGGCTCAGGCGAGGGAAGATGGCGACGCGGCCGGCCACTTCTCAAGCAGCGAGGAGGAGGAATCAGAGGTAGAGGAGATCGAATGCGTTGTATGCAACAAGGCTTTCAAGAGCGAGAAATCATTCGAAGCACATGAGAGGAGCAAAAAACACATAAAGGCAGTGCAGTACTTGAGGCGCCAAATGAAGAACGAAGATATGGATCTGGGTCTACGCGACGCTCCTATCGCGCCTGCGAAAGAGATGCCGAGCCACGAATCTGGGGAGGAGGAGGTTGATTCTCAGGAACGCGGTCAAGAAGACGCCGTCAAGGGCAAGGATGACACACCGGGAGAATCAGCCTCTCAAATCGATGAGACAGAGCTCACTGATACGTCGTCAGACAATATCGGAGATGACGAGTATGCTTCGCGTGCCGAGGTTGAGCAAAGGTTATTCGCGGACGATCCTACTCTCACCAGGGCGAGCCAAGGTGATGGCACAGAAGCTGCTTCTGCTGCTGCTTCTGCTGCTGCTCAGACTGTATCAGCCAGTCTAGAAACTTTGTCACTTGACGATGACAATGATAGTGACCACGGACCACAGCCAAAGAAGTTAGGGAAGGCCAAGGCGAAGCGTGAAAAGAGAGCAGCACGCCAAGCAGTGGAGGATGCCGAAACTAACAGTGTAAGTCCCCTTCTGGATGGAACCAAAGACAATTGCGCTTTTGATCACTGACACCCGATCCATAGAATACATGCATTGTGTGTAATGCATCGTTTCCCTCCAAAAGCCAACTCTTCAGTCACATTCGCGATCTCAATCACGCCCGGCCAGCACCGAATGCAAAAGCCCCAGCGGGTGCCAAGAAGAAGAGACGCTGAGTCAATATCTGTACTTAAGACTGAGCTGCCTTAGACGATTATCCAACGGTTGAAAAGCGAAGTCGCACCCCAAATCAAATCAATGTCCATACCCAACCAATCCTGTGTTGCCCACCCTCGTGATCAAAGTAAGGATCCCTTACGCCAATAATGCGACCATCCCCGAAGTCGGGATGTATGTTGTAACCTATCCCTAGCCCAGTAGCTTTAGGCGAGGAAGCCCTGTATCGGGCGGGCCATGTACATTGATGCGTTTCCAACGCCCATGAATTTCGGTCTCGGATCCTGACTGAAGGATCATAGCATAGGCCGGAAAATCTCAAGCGTCCAAGATGGTGTCGCCATCATCGTCACTAAGCGTTTCCACTTCATCAATGGCGCTGTCCCGCTCTCCTCCTCCGCTTCTCGACACAGGGTCGTAGTCTGCAACATGAATCACTGCTTTTCCTTGGACGTGCTTCACGTTACGTCTCCACTCGGCCCAGTCGTCCTCGTCCTGAATCAAGAAACCAATGAGCATACTGGGGTCCAGCTCCCGGACATGAAGCCGGCGTAAGCGTCGAGTATGGGCTGTATCAACATCTGCTTCACTGTAGCGAGAAGGATCCGTGTGGAAGGGAAGGGCAGGTCGAGTATGGTGCGGATCGAGGTAAAACAAGTAAGAACCTTGTGTGCCAATGAAGTAGTGGGAAGAGGAAGGTCTGCCACTGTAATAGCCATGAATGAGTACACCATATCTTGACTTTGGTGGAGGTACTTACCCTGCAATGCCCACCGACTGTGGCATTTGTAGTGCGGCTATGAGAGCCTCCCAGTAGACCGGGGTAATCTTGTCAATTCCGAGCCTCGTGCCAACCAAGATGAGTGTCGGATGGAACTGAGAACCTTCGGGTTTAGCAATCTTCATGAAGTTCTCCTCATAGACATCAGGCCCGTCTCCAGTGGAGTACACTCGGAGAGGCGGGTGTTCTTGAGCATTGGCCAAGGCTCTGGGGTAGGAAATTAGCCTGTATTTCTGCATCTAGGAACAACAATGCAGGCTTACTGAATGCAGCGAGCGGTGGCCGAGGGGCCAAACCACTCCCCTGGGTATTTCCCACATGCCACTGCACCGTGTTGAACAAATTGGTGGATGGAATAAGGCGCCCTCGGATCGTCCGCGAATAGGGAAATCAGCTTTCTCTCCTCTTCGATTTTATCACCTCGTCGCCATCCTACCAGCAGAGTCAGCGAAAGGCACTTATAGCAAAAGTGATTGTTGAGGTATTCGGAGCAACTGACCGCGCCCTAGGTTGATAACCGCCATCGCGTTCGCGAGTAAGCTTTGACCTGACCGGATCATGCATCCCCAGCCACTGTCAGACGAGAAACCGTTTTGGTCCACCAGTTGACTTTTGATACGCATTGAGAAAGATAAAGCGGACGAGGCTCGTGGATCTGTAGATTTTGCTATGGCCTGGAATTCTGATCGGTACGTCATCCAAAACTTGGACTCAAAATCGTCGAGAAACGCCGATGGCCATCCGCCGTCCTGCTCCAGGTAATCCTCATCGTAAGCAAGCGAAGACGAAAAGCTACTGGACACAGAATGTGGGGGGGTTTCCGGGGCCTTGGCCGAGGCCGAGGCTGTCGCTAACACCTGTGAGGCTTTTGGCTTGTTTTCGGTTGGCTCGGTCGATGGAGGGGTTTGGCTTCGATGATCTGTATCTTTCTCTTTTGTAGCCTTGGTATTCAGCTTGTAAGAACGACCCAAGCACCAAACTGGAAGATCGCTCTGATGGTCGTTGGTGGGTTCGGGATCCCAAAACATCTGGACGATGCGACGGTATCGGCCGAGGTCTACCGCAGCCATCGCGGATACGTTTGACTGTAAAGCCTGGCTGCCAAGTCCTGCGATATCGAATGACTCGTCCTTGAGTAAGTTGATCTCGTGTGCGCAGGCGACAACAAAGGGAATCTAGCGGTCCTTCCTTCTGACAACTGTAAGTGCGACTTTGGAGAAGTCAAAAGCAAATAGAAGGGTAAATGTTGCAGATGACAGTGCAAGCTTAAGAGTTGGGCGATTACACTAGAAATAAGGCGGATGCGTGGCCGCAGGCGTGGTAGATGGTCAACGTGGTAAGTCGGTCGGTCGGTCTGTCGGGGGATGATGGAAGAGCAATGGGGATGGCAATCTCGACTCGAGGCATGCGACGGGGAGGTAGGTACCGTGAATAGAGAGGCAGACAAGCTAGCACAGCCAGACTACCTTGCGTGATAGGAAGGAACTCTACGTAACCAGAAGGAACACCTGCAGCCCAGGTCCTCAGCTATCTGAGCCGGTGACAGGCGGACAGGCCCTGTGACGCATCGGCCGAACACAGCGGGGCTCTTGATGTGGCACTCAGGTAGCACCGCTGCACGGTAAGGAGCCTGTATCCGTAGGGAGGCATGATGCACCACGTTAGGTGGTGAGGGGAGGGCGGCCCAGGTCCTCTTTTGATCGGCAACTAATGCCAGAAGTACAGAGTACCTACGGTTCGAAGCGTTTACCTCAGAAGGCGTTGGATCTTGTCCGCAAGGCATGTATCCGGATACTTTGCCTTGAGGCCAATGATCTGTGCCCGGTCCAAGCGTTTGTTATCGATAACAGCTGCAATAGGGTCCAGCAACTCTCGGAGGCTTTTTCGCAAACCTAAGGTATCAACTTCTACGGTGCTTCCCCAAGTAAGGTAGGTAAGCACCCGTGGCACCTAAGGTACCTTACCCCCGGTGCCTAGGTCCCCCCACTTTGTGTTTTAATACAGGGACGGATAGAAGGGATTTTTTAAACTGGCTTGCCACATGCTTTCCGACCTCAGCAAAAGGTGAGGCTCAGAGCTCCCACAACCGTGTTTTCCAGTCGACAATAACTGCTCATTCACTACCCAGAGACCGCATATCTGGACGAGACTTCATTGAAGCCTCTTCATCGCGTGGGCAGCGATGCCGCGCGGTGGAAGAAGAGGTGGCGCACGAGCGCCACCACGCAATACCCCTCGCTTTCGCCCTCCTGGTGGCACAGAGCGGCATGCACCCAGCTTCATTCCTGCGATGGGCTCAGCCGGTCAGTATATGCCATCCTGATAGAATTCTTTTCGGAAAGTACCTCCCATTTGCGACATATAAGTTAACCAGGTTCGCCATAGGATTCACATTGCAAGACGAAGCCCGCAGCACCGCTCATCGCTCGTCACCCTGGAACAGTGATTCAAAACTACGCCATAGGCCGGTTGCCTTTATCAACACTGGAGCCGCAGAGCCCCTCAAACAACTAGAGAGCATCTTACAGAAGGATGAATTGGGGTTTACAAACAGACCTCAGGCGGAAATCGATGGACAAAATACTACCCCCGATCGAGCCGCCGATACACCTTCCACCGAACTTGAAACTGCCTTTTCGCTTGACGAAGCCCTCACCCACGAGGCGACACCGGTTGATGCTGCCGTAGAAATTACGGATGCCTCTCTAGGCCCGCAAGAGGCAGGACAGGCTATGATCTCTCGAGCGGATGACGTCACTGGCGCTGAGGCTCCCGTCACACAGGATACAGCATCGCCTCTTCCATTCTTCTTCGACGTCGTGGGAGAGAATCAACTGCTTGACACATCTGTGGATCGAACTCCGACTCGTTCTCCGTCGCCTGCGCCTTCCAATTCGAGTGAGGAGGTCATTCTGTTCCGAGGTCGCAACAAGGTCCCCAGGGATAGACAAAGTTCAAAGTCCAAGGCCAAATCGAAGCTGGAAACCTTCAACCTGGGCGGCATTTCCACGGAGATCAACGTCCTGGAGAAGACTGTCAAGTCGAAGAAAGACAGCCGCAAAAATGTGCCTGTGAAGACCGCGGGAAGCTCTATACAGCAATCTCGTCCAAATGCCGTCAAAGATTTGAAGCGACAGGAGGAAGATGACTTGGTTGCTGACTATATTGCCAACATGAGGGAGTATGGTGAGGACGAAGCCCTGATGCCTGCGAAAGCCTATTCTCGCCGTGACATTGGCGGTTCTTTGAGTGAGTCCGAAGGCATCGATGACTCGTTCCAGACCATCGTAGCCACGAGCAAGACCAAGGAGTCATCAGACGGCAACAGCGATCCGGAGTATACGACAGCAGACGCCGGAGAGGTTCCTCGAGCGAGCGACAAGAAACCTATCCATACTGCACAGAGGCGATCCGGAAGGGGCAAAAGCACACAAGATGATCATGCACTGATGGGCATTTTTGAGACGGATGTGTCTTATCTGGCATCACTCGAGCAATCCCATGCTGAAGACGCATCGCCGCATTCGGATTCAAGCGACCAAGACGACGATATCTTCACATCAGCAGCAGACAGATTTGCGAATGAGATCGACGATTTCGATTTCATGGACTGGAGCCGCCCGGCTTTGAAGTCTAAGGGCAAGGGTGCCAGAGGCAAGGTTCCCGTGTTTGACGTTTCGGACTCCGAGCTAGAGGGCAAGATGCAGACTGCGTGGAAGAATGACCGTTTGAGAAAGGCCGAGAGGAAGAAAGAGCGCCAGGCCTTGCGTACTCAAGGACTGTTAGGTAAACATGCCAACCCGGAAGATCTCAGAGTCAAATACCCGCACGGGATGGGGCTTGAACAAATCGCCGATGAGCTGAGAACGTTCCTCTTGGGCACGCAACCTAGGTAAGTTCCGTGCCTTTCAAGTGCACCCGATGTACTGAAAGCTGACTTGTTGCCGCAGTCTCACTTTGCCGCCCATGGACAATCATGCTCGGAAGGTGATTCACGAACTGGCCAGCAAATTCAATATCAAATCCAAGTCGACAGGATCGGGTGATCAGAGGCGACCCATGCTCCACCGCACTTTCAGGACCGCCAAATTTGCTGATGAGATCTTCGATATGGCCATTGCTCGGGTCGGTCGCAAATACTTCCCCCGCAACGATTCAGCAGTGCGAGCCGCCGTCCACAGGCAATCGGCTCGTCGAGGAGGCGGCGGCGGGCACGCTGGCGTCGCTTATCGGGATGGTGAGGTCGTCGGAGGGTCCGCACCGGAGTTGAGCCAGGAAAATAAAGGTCGCGCGATGCTCGAGAAAATGGGCTGGAGTAGCGGAACCGCACTAGGCGCGCTTAACAACAAAGGCATTCTGCAGCCTGTCGTCCATGTTGTCAAGCGTAGCAAGGCCGGGCTCGGATAACAGGCATCGTGGTTGTCGCGCCGCCGGTTGTTCGAGGCGATGCGTTCAATGTTGCTTGTTCTGTTTCTGTCAGATGGCTATCCGGCCAAACCGAAACCTATGCGCGCAGTTTAGGGGGTGCGCGCACCGGGACACATAGGCAATAGGGATAAAGTTTTTGTTGATGTTCATGTGTACGATTTCATTCGTCCGAAAACCCTATTCTCAAGGTGTATTGTACAACCCGCGAACCCCGTTTGACCGTGAAGACATTGCCCCCAAAAAAGCAAACCATCCGTAACGCATTAAGAGACCCCAAGGATATTGGTAACCTTGGCAGGTCTCATCATGACACCCAAATGCCAAGTAAAATCCAATGCCCGAAAAGAAAAGCAGTACAAGCACCCTTATTTCGTGGAAGAAGAGTACTTGGTGACGGCCTTGGTGCCTTCCGAGACAGCGTGCTTGGCCAGCTCACCGGGCAGGATGAGACGAACACTGCGGAAAGGTTAGCTGGTTCGACTTTCAGGTATGGGATGATGACATACGAGGTCTGGATCTCGCGAGAGGAGATGGTGGACTTCTTGTTGTAGGCGGCAAGCTTGGAGGCCTCGGAGGCAACGCGCTCGAAGATGTCTGAATGCCGCGTTAGAAACAATACACACGAATAGGCATGGCGATGTTTTGCTTACCGTTGACGAAAGAGTTGAGGATGGACATGGCGCGGTTGGAGATACCAGTGTCGGGGTGGACCTGCTTCAGTACTGCGAAGATGTCAGAATACGTTGTATTGAAAGTGCTGGATATCGCGAAAGACGCGACGCGTCAACTAGTGACGCGAGGTATTGATGCCACTCACCCTTGTAGATGTAGGAGGAGTAGGTCTCCTTGCGGGACTTGGTGCGCTTCTTCTTGTCGCCAGAGGCGGCGGTCTTCTTGCCAGCATCCTTCTTCTCGGGGGCCTTGGAGGCAGTGGCAGGGGCCTTGGAGGCGGGCTTCTTGTCGGCGGCCTTGGGGGGCATTTTGGCGGTTTGTATTAGTGGAGGTGGAAAATGAGTAGGTGAGTAAGTTGGTTGAAATGGATTGCGACTGGCGACCGTGGATGAAGCTGGATGATGGAGTGAGGAAGAGTTGATGTGGCAGGAAGAAGTTTGGGGGGGTGGGCTGGGTTTTTGTAGCTGGACGCGACGGGCTCCTGCGGCGTTACTGATTTGATGCGAGTACAGAGTGATTTTGGGGAGGGGTGGCCCAGGTGTGTGGTCAGTTACCAGTATCAGCGGCACACTGAGGCCCTGGGCTGGGTACCGGGGGCGTGCACTGGTGTTGCCTTTGCCTGGTAAAAGGGGAATCGGCTGTCTTGGTTGGCTGGGAACCGGGAAAGCGGGTCTGGAATATGGAGGGAAGGACCACCGCCCACGAGAGCGGCTGCCGGACTGGGGTGCTCACACGCGTTCGCGCTAAAAAAACAAATACGTGACGGGACGCTCAATGTATTTTTTTTTTAATTCGCGTATCACCAAGCGGGCAGGGGAGACTTGAAAGAACGGGCTACAACCAATAGCAGCATCCCATCACGAACGAACCAACAGTCCCCCATCACGAATGCCCCCCGGTTCACTTACTCACCACTCATTGTCTAAGAAAGGTGACTGACGACTCGAGAATCTGGCTCTCGCAGTGCTGGTGCGCAGTAACAATCTGGAGTCAACCGGATCTCTCCAACACACATGATAAGTTGAGAACAGAGAATGTTCGGCTCCCCGTGCTAATGCGCCGCTGAGTCGCCATCTTCAGGCGGTTCAACATGTGCCTATGTAGTGCTCATACTGCCCGAGGTGGTTCAGCACTCTAGGTGGAGATAGAGATACGTCTTATGCACTGCACTCTAAGGTAGAGCTTCTCTTCGCGTGCATTCGGTGGAATGGTGACACTGAGAGCAGCCTTTGAGTTTGGAGGAGATTCGCACTCTTCTCGACGCGTCGATTGCAGCTTGCGTCGTTGACCACGGGTGCGGCAGCCGACTAGCCTACAACCTCGATCTCTAAGTGGCCTAGGCCTGCACGCCTCTATTGTAATTGTCGGGGGTTCTCTGCTCGTTGAGATCCATACTTCGTGCACACCTCAGATAGAACGACCCATACCTGGTGACAGAGGCAAGGCATGAGCTCGCGGTATTGAACGTGGAGTACGAATACCTAGTCTGCATGATGGTGTACTCCGTTTAGCAGGAGAAACTTCGTCCACTCTTCAGCCACTGGAAACGCGGTCAATGGTAACGCGGTGGGCTCTACGGTACAAATCGGGACCCCTCCACACTCAGTGGCATTACAAGGCTGGGCCCGTTTACTGTAGAAACACCACAAGCAGCATGCAGGGGTCGCTGTATAAGGCACTCTAGGAGGCTCTATCCGACGGGGTCAGACAGGACGCGGGGCTGTCGATTTGAAGATTTCTCCGGACCCGATATGGGATGGAGCCGAACGATGGGCCATGTGAGGCCCAGGTGCCTGGGTCTCATTAGGCTTCTTCACATGAGCACATGTATCGGACTCTGTTCGTAATGTACAGCGGGTTCCGGTAGATCTGAGATCCATCTCGATGCAAGTCATATGGGGTCGAGATGTCACTGGATAGTGAAGTTTATAATTCGCATAAAGTGGTTGAGATGCAAGGCATTCCATTTCAATAAAATGGAAAATGGGGAAAAAGATAACGCAGATCATCAGAGTTAGGACATGGTTGACTAACATGCCTCGAGATGGCCTCAGCTCTGAACTTTGACACCAAAAGTAGTATCGGTATACTTCATGAATCACTTTTCACATAAGAATCCTCTGAGAATTCAAATGCTCTGGATGGTCGGAGCTATACGTGAAAATGAGCCGCAATGTGGTGCATCAAAACATAACAGCACCAAAACGAAAAGAAAATTCACATATAATCGACAAAAGTAAAAGTGCGTCGCATGAGTCCGATAAGTCGTACTCTCTCCGGCTGATTGTGTCGTGGCAATTCGTTCAAAATATGAGTGACGGGAGGGGAGGAAAAATAGGCAAGACGGGAGAAGGTGATCAAGACGTGGCTCGGTGACGGTTTTTCCTGGCCAGTCAGATAATTCGAAAATCGGAACCCCGCGCGGGAGGGGGGGATTTAAAAGCGGAAAGTGCAAAAGAAAAAGGGTGGAAGGGGAAAAGGGACGTGAGTAGGTCGCGGCAATGCTGGTGGAAAGGGGAGCGGGACCGCCGGGGGTTTTATTTCCTTGCATTGATCGCATCTGGACGCAATCGCTTCCTTGCCTTGGTGTCATGGAAGTCGCGTCTGGCAGCCTGCCTTAAGGCTTATCTGTAGCTTGCGTCCACCAAACAGGCGGCATTGCTGCGGGCGGCGGCAGGACTGATAAGGTACGTACCTGCCTTCTAGCCCGGGGCCCAGAAAAATGATGCACCGCAGGCGGCAGCACTGCACCATTCAGTCTACCACAACACCAATTTTCTGGTTTGGGCTTAGCGCCAAATCGCGCGTTGGTGATCCGTGATTGAGCTCCTCTAACGCGAAAACTACTTAACTTCTTCACTCCCCACCATCAACGCCCTTTCTTCCATCTTCATCTCACTTTTCCATCTCCAACTCACAGCCAGCATTCAGCCAAGTCGCTTTTTACGCGTCTACTTCAATACCCAACTTTCTCCCACAACCCAACCCAAAACCCCAAATTCACAATGACTGGAGGCGGAAAGTCCGGCGGCAAGGCCAGTGGTTCCAAGAACGCGCAATCGTAAGTTGACTCTTATCCCGAAGCTTTTCGGAAGGCAACATTTTCGCTTTTATGCGGCTTTTTCCAACATCTCAAGCTTGAGCTTCATTCACTAACTTTGATTCTCTTAGTCGTTCCTCTAAGGCCGGTCTCGCATTCCCCGTAGGTCGTGTTCACCGTCTGCTCCGCAAGGGCAACTACGCCCAGCGTGTCGGTGCCGGTGCCCCCGTCTACCTCGCCGCAGTTCTCGAGTACCTCGCTGCTGAGATTCTCGAGCTTGCTGGCAACGCCGCCCGCGACAACAAGAAGACCCGCATCATTCCCCGTCATCTTCAGCTCGCCATCCGCAACGATGAGGAGTTGAACAAGCTTCTCGGCCACGTCACGATCGCCCAGGGTGGCGTTCTGCCCAACATTCACCAGAGTAAGTTGACCTCACATCGATTTCGCCTTCAATTGCTAACATGGTTTCAAGACCTGCTGCCCAAGAAGACTGGCAAGACTGGCAAGAACCAGAGCCAAGAGTTGTAAACGGGTGTCTAGTTTGGGTTTTTTTCGTGCTGGTCGGCTGCTTTGGGTTGTCATGACATCGGGGTCACGGTTCAGGGTTCACGGTTGATTTTCACGTTTGGGTTGTACAATAATACCACGGCAGGAAGCTATGGTTACGAATGAGAATACCTTTTGAAGATCATGTTTCGCATACTTGGGTGATACTGCTTTTCTTCATGGCTTGGTATGTGAGTTTGTCTGTCGGCTCTGTTGGCCAACTTCGCTATCGCTGACCGTCGAGTCAGCTGTCTGATAATATATGTCATCTGATAATTAGAAAGGCACATCGGTGACAGATGTGCCGCATGCGCATGCAGCTGCTTTTCTCTGAATTGGTCACCGTGGCATATATGTATCAGTCTTGATAGATTGTTCCCTCCTTTACGGCAATATCAAAGAGACTGACGGAAGCATCCAATGGCTGATTCTCCGTGCCACTATTTGATGCGACGTGACAATTTGATATCTAAAGTAATCGGATGACGGTGTTGTATTATACAGGCTCGTAAGGATCGGGTCAGCTATGCTTGTGGGCTGAACGACATGCGCGTTGGCGTCCGCTTGGCTTGGCTTGGTTTGGCCAGACCGCACATGTTTGTTACGATGGTGCATCAACTGTCCCGGTCCACAACCCCCGGTCAGTGTTGTCAGAATCGCGCATTGAAGCTTCCACATGGAATTTCTATGTCGTGTAAATCAATGTCGTGTGTTGTAATCCCAGTCTTTCTCCCTTCCGTGCCTCCACTCCTCGCTCAGAACTTCAATGGGGGTGGCGCTGTTTCTCGGTTAGGAGGGAGTGGTGCAATATTCGTCACGGTGAGGACTCACGATCAAGGATAGGTGCTCGGAGGTTGCGCTCGAATTTGGAACCTGTATAATCGTCATCAGCATCGTCTGCGCTATTTGTAGAGGGCTGTCGTTTCTCGGAGAAGGATGTGACGAACCGCCGGGTGCTGTCGGGTGCACGTAGGGCTCTGGGTGCTTCCACTTCGACAGCAGTTTCTCTGTCTGGGCCAAAAGCTCCTGTGAAAGTTCATATCAACATTCGTCGCTCCGAACTTATTCCCTGTCTCTGCCGGACGCATTACTCACTCTCTTTTGTCTGGAGTCCGTCACGGATCGATTGGCCTCGAACAAAGAGCGTATGTACAACGCCTGGCCTCTCCAGAGGTGGCGATGAACAGCCCAGTCGAGAGCCAGCTTCAGCGAACGCCGGTAAAGCGACCTGTCGTGACAAGTATCAGCATGACGGCTCTGCCCTGTCTCGGTCGTTGATCTTTGGCTCACAGTGCTGCTTGACGGGTCGACATGATGGGCCAAGCTCAATTCAATTGCGTCGGGGCCGAAGGATGAATCTCGTTTGAAGTAGAAAGAGCGTATGAGCGAAAAGGCGGTGACATAGAACGGGTTTGGGCTGCCAATGGCGCGTCGACGATTACGAAGTTCCCAGGAATGAGGTAGATGAGCTTGGTACAAAGATGCAGGCCGGGGCGTTGGTATCGCCGATTGTGGCCTGAGGCACGAGACCTGAGCAGAGCCGCATCGCGGAACCGTCACGTCCTATCAAGACTTCCACATCCCATTAAAACCCTCGTAGACAATTAGGACATTTACTAGCAAGGGATAGTTACGATATCTATATAGAAACAATAGCTGATCTTATTCATATCTAAATATCTAAGTTGAGGCTCTTTAAATAGCGTTTTATTTTATATCAAACTTTAAATAAGTTACTATTAGATATTATTAAATTAATAAATTAACATAGTCCAAAGTATAAATTTCATAAAAGATATCCTAAGTGTTTATATAAGATAAATAATTAAACTATCTGTAGGGACTTATTTACTTTCCATTACTTTATTTATTTACGTGCCTATAATAGTAAGAACGAATAAAATGAATTTAAAAGTAATTATAACGTGGTTCATCAGTCAGCGACGAATATCAGTCAGCGACGAATATCAGTTAGCGACGAACTTTTTCCTAAATGCGGTTTGTATTAAACCACTCCAACCTTTGACGCGTAGTAACTCCACAACCATTATGCCAATTTACACACAAGAAGACAAGATACTTCTAGCCATCGAGACTATCCGATCAGCCCGCGCCGCCGGCCGAAAACTAAGTGTGTTGCGTGCTGCGAAGACTTATGGTGTCCCCAAAAGTTCCGTACGCCATAGAATGAAGGATCGACCCCGATTCGAACGTGCCTAACCCTAACGATATAAACTTGATACGATCGAAGAGAAAGCGCTTTTCTAATACGTTATTGAGCAGGATTAAAGAGGGTTTCCCTTGCGTCTTGCCGGTGTGGAAGATATGGCTAATCTCCTGCTACGAGCGCGTAATGGCAAGCCTGTTGGTAAGCGATGGGCCAGGCGGTTTGTGGACTCGCAGCCTGCTCTGAAAACCAAGTTTAATCGTCCATACGATTATTAAAGGGCTCTTCAAGAAGATCCTGAGGTTATATCAATGTGGTTTGCGCTGTTATGCAATATGATGGCCAAGTATGGAATCCAAGAGGGGGACCTATATAATTTTGACGAAACTGGCTTTATGATGGGTATGATTACCGCGTCAATAGTAGTAATACGCGCTGATCGACGTGGTAAAGCAAAGTCTGTCCAGCCTGGCAACCGTGAATGGGCTACAGTCATTGAATGTATCAATTCGGGCGGGTGGTGCATCCCTCCGTTCGTGATTGTCAAAGGCGCATATCACCTTGCTAGTTGGACCACGGAATCAGGTTTTCCTAGCGACTGGGTTATCAAACCTACCAATAATGAATGGACGGATAATTAGACGGGTCTTGACTGGATTAAACACTTCGACAAACATATTAAGAACCAAATGAAGGGCGTCTACCGGATGCTTATTATCGACGGCCACGAGAACCATTTATCGGCCGAATTTGATAATTACTTGTTACGAGCAGGACAAGGCAACCAACTGTGGCACAAAGCAAAAGCTTCGATAATGATGACTCCGGCATCATTGTCCCTTGTTCTGCATTATATAGCTACGCGCCCACAGTGACAAGTTGCGGCGGGCGTAACATTACTGCAAGCAGAACAATATTATAACCGTTAGTATGCCTGCATATTCGTTACATTTACTACAGCCATTAGACATTGCCCTTTATTCGCCTTTAAAACGCGCATATGGGGATGAAATGAACCTATTCATTAAAGCCTCCATAACCCACATCACCAAGTCGGAGTTGTTTATTACCTTTTACCAGGCCCACAACAAAGTTTTTAATGAAGAAAACATTAGGGCTGCTTTTTAAGGCGCTGGAATTTCACCATGGAACCCAGAGCATGTTATTGAAAGGCTTGATGTACATTTACGGACGCCTACACCTCCTGTGGCTAACCCTTTAACACCACCACCTTGGTAGTCGTAAACGCCCTCTAACCCATAACAAACCGTCTTGTAGTCTAATTTTATTAAAATTCGGATTACTGTTTATTAAGGAAGCTTATTGATGCTAATTATTGCTGCAGTTGAGCAATTATTAAAGGGTGCACAGGCATGTTACGGCCAGCTAGTCGTAGTGAGGTTTGTTTGCAGAAGTTGAGGCTGCGGAACTGGTAACAGTATTCGTAGTCGGGGATAGCTTCAGGGAAGCTATGTCTGTAAGTCGTAAGGTAAGGGAAGGCTTTGGTGATCAATCGTAGTCTTATCAAAGAGGTTCTCAGGGAAGATAGCCGAAAGCGATCATAAGATCTGATACGAAGTTAATTGCTGAAGAAGCTATGGGAAGTCTGTCCTAGAGCCCGGCTCGAGTCCATCCTATATACAAGTCCTAATCCTGAACATATCCTTTGTTGCCTGATCACTAAGTGGATACTGGTGAGCGCTCACTTTGGTTGATGATGATGATAATGATGTATTTAACGTCTGGTAACAAAAGGACGTGCCGGGCGCTATGCAGCGCTCACTTTGGGTGATCACTGTGATCACCTTATCGTGTGCTCACTTTCCTTATCGTCACATGACTTGTTCCATAGTTCTTCCGTTCCATGAGGAGTCACCTGAGTTCCCGGATTCTCTGCGTATATCAGGTAGATAGCCGCCGCAGGCCTGTGGGGCGGGCCCCCTGGCCTTGTTATGCATGTTGGGTTGTAACATAAAGTTCTTATTATAGAATTCAAAAATTGTTTTAAATTTAAAATGTTATAGTTTGTATTACCGTTAGTTATTAGTTTAATTAAGTATTATATACTATGTAAGCTTTAAAAAAAAACTCAGGACCGATTATATTAAAAATTATTCAATATAAGGCCGCCGTAATCTTCTTTTTCCTAATTAATCCTATCTTGTTGAGCGCTTTTATAAGTTATAAAGTTTATAAGCTAACTAGTTACCTATAACGTACATGATAAGCGAGTGGGCCAGACAAGCGAGTGGGCCACCCAACCACGACCACATGACATGAAGAAGCAAATATCAACACCCACCTCATGGATTCAATCCAAACTATTCAGAGTCCTCTTCCTCAGACATTTCCTCATTGAATCGACATGTTAGCGCATTGTGACTAGTGTTCCCGCAGACACCACATCGTCGTTAGCCCGTCTTAGTCCTCGGTCGGCGACCACTACTCCGGCGCATTTCCTCCTCTACCTAGGCTATAGCCTCTCTCTACGACTAAAGGTCCTCTCCCTTAGCTATAGTAAGGCTTCCTCCTTATCGGAGACGGTTTTTCTTAGCTCTCCGGCGTCGACTAAGTAGGTTGTTCTCCTCTCGAAGGATCTAGTTCTCGGATCTTAATAAGGCGATCTAGTGCATAAATCCACGAGCCCCCTTAGATAGATGCTCTATAGCTTCGATAATTAAAGTTAGTAAGCTATTTTAATACCGGGAGATTCGATTCTTGATAAGTTCTAACTAAGAAGATGCTTCCGTTAGGTTATTTAGTGTCTGAGAAGTCTATACCGGTGGTGTTGTCGGGAGGGATCCTGGAGGCGTCGGAGTGCGTAACTTCATATGAAGCTTTAAGAGCACACTCTCTGCACTCAAAGGCACAATTCCTGCCCCTCTGAATCCTCCCTGGATGTTTTTCTCCGTGATTGCTTGCGTAAAAGCCCTATGAAACGCCGGGAAGAAGTCCTCCTTAGTAATATACGTATTACCCCGACGCATCTTTTTCTCGATTTCTCGACCGTACGCCGTTTTTAGAGGCCTAAAACATCTAACATCTAAGGGCTGGAGTAGATGAGACGAATAAGCCGGCATATACAGGGTAAGGATATTGTTCTTCTTATAAAAAATCTCGAAATCTGCAGAGTAGTGACTTTCGTATCCGTCGACGACGAGGAGGGGGTATTAACCCTTTATACGCGGTCTTATATGCCGTTCGAAGTGCCGAGCCTAGTCTGGACCTCTTTCATTTATTGTCCATCCATTTTTAGACGTTGCGATGACCTAGTCGTGTGGGAGACCGGATTCCATGTACTAGGTAGAGAGGTGATATTGGCCCGTAACGATGATATACGGCGGAACGCTGTAGCCCGACGGGCTGATGGCCTGAATGACCGTAACCCATTCACGATTGCCAGGCTACATCATTTTCGTGTTTGAACGCCTTTCGGCACTGGTCACGACCATGCCGGTTGAGATCTGGCCTATTATAAAGCTAGTCTCGTCAAAGTTGTAGATGTCTGAGTCTACGATGCCGTACTTCGCGATTGTGTTCGCCACAAGTAAGAACTACGCATTAATCGCACCCGGATCTTCGCATTGGGCCCTCTTATAGTCGTACTTACGAAAACGACGCGTTCGTAACTCTAGTTGTCGCTTTACGAAGTTCGAAGCCTATCGCTTCCCAACATGGGGCGCGTCACGATTAACGAGCAATCGATTCGCCATTTCTTCAACACCGCGAAGACGGGGAGGAAAACATCTGGCGTTCAGGTCGAGGATGTACTCAATCAGCTTCTTCTCTTCTAGCAGCGTCAAATTCCGTGAGTTGGGTGTGCTATTATGTCGTGATAATGTTCCCTTTAATCTGCGGCCTAAGGTAACGCGACTGATGTTATAGATCTTTACCGCGGCCCGAATACTGAGATTTCGGTCTTTCTGGGTAGCCTGAACCGCTAAGTTTAATTGGGTATCTTTGTTCTGTACTGTCATTGTTTTCGATGGAGAAATGCGTGTTGTGATGATGTAGGTGGCACGATGGCGGTTGGGTGGCCCACTCGCTATGTTGGCCCACTCGCTATGTTGGCCCACTCGCTATGTTGGCCCACTCGCTATGCAGGTACGTTAACATATTTTCAAATTTAATGTCTACTCTTGAGCATTAACGTATTTTTAATCTAGGCTTTCAATATCTTTAATCGGCTTTTTTATAATTATCATTTCTTGAACTTTTATTAATATTTTAGTTCTTATATGGTAATTAATTAAACTTGAATATTTATTTATACTGGTTTCTAAATTACGTTTTCATGCTTAGTTTCCAAAATAATAAATACGTAAACAATATATATTGTAAATCGTAGTAATATAGTTAAAAATATAATCATAAAATAAAGGTATTAAATAGCCCCTCGGCGGAGGCATCCGCCAGGGCACTAATATATATAATATATTATTGGTTGGTTCTTTTAGTTATTATAGGCACATAAATGCTTGAAAAAGCTCACCCTTTGCAAATATCTCTGTACAGGATTACCCTTTAGTGGTGTGTGCTGGCATATACGTATCTCTTATGTAATGTATTATTATACAACGGGAACCTTAACCCCATTATACTATATACCTAACTATTGATAGCTAAGGAACTCTGGTTATTATCCCCCTTTATCAATAACTTCCGCCTAACCTTTTATTACCTTCAGCCCTATGCTTAAACGGCTATTTCTACTTATTTTACTATATATAAGACCTTCTAATATGGACTTATATAGATAATCAAATCTAGTAGGATTGCGTTTTTCTTATTATAAATATTATTATTATTTAAAAAAGTTTATAAAACCCGTTTAATTATTGACTTATTATTTTATACCTTAGTATTATTAATAATAAAGTTCTTTGAGTAAATTCTGTATTATAAAAAGGCCTTATATTACATTATTAGTACATTTATGTTAATTATAATACTTATAGTATGAATCTAGCCAAAGAAGGCGCTAAGCCAGAGAGGAGTAAACATTTTAATAAGCATTTTTAATAAGAGTAGGTACACGTTAAAGTAATTATACAACTAGCCTGCCATTTAACCAGTTGTTTAATGATTTAATCAGCTAGTATATATTATAATATATTCTATAATATTTCTTTAGTAGTTGTATTTATAAATAACAGAGTATTTATATTTATATAGAATATATAATATAATAAAGATAAAAAGAATTCTTATAAATTTTAATATAAATAGTAAAATATTAGCTATATTAGCCCTTTCTTGTTACGACCTAACATGCATAACAAGGCCAGGGGGCCCGGCCCGCTAGCCTACGGCGGCTGTTTACCAGATATACATAGAGAACCCGGGAACTCAGGTAACTCTTTACGGAACGGAAGAACTATATATAAGTTACGTGATAATAAAAAGGACTAATAAATAAGAAACGGTCCCTAAATAAACTTTAATAAGATAAAAGCGGTCTACATTTAAAGGACTAATATAATAATATCGGTCCTTATTATAAGAAATATATTTAAATAAAAATAGGACTTATATATAGGATAAACTCGAGCCGGTCTCTAAAATAGACTCCCTGTAACTTCTTCAATAATTAACTCCGTATTCCTTTACAATCGCCTTTAACTATCTTCCCTAAAAACCTCCTTAATAAGACTATAATTAATTATTAAAACTTTTATATTTTATGACTCATAAATATAGCTTCCTTAAAACTATTAATACTTTTATAAATATATCTTATTATAATTAGCTAGCTAACGTACTTGATAAGCGAGCTGCCCAGACAAGCGAGCTGCCTACCCAACCGCGTTCATCCTTCCTCCTCACTTCTAATGCGTATCACGCCACAAATAATCATGTCGTCACAAAGCAAAGAGGCCCAATTGAACTTAGCAGTCGAGGCTATCCAAAAAAACCTAAACTCAGCATTCGAGCCGCAGCAAGAATCTATTCAGTCCCCCCTAGGACCCTAGGCACCCGATTAAAAGGCACACCTACACGACAAGATACTATACTTAACTCACGTAAATTAACCGAGCTTGAAGAGGAGAAGCTAGTTGAGTATATCCTCGACCTGGATTCCCGATCGTTTCCTCCCCGGATCAGTGGTGTGGAAGAAATGGCTAATCGATTGCTCGCCGACCGCGACGCGCCCCTAGTTGGGAAGCCCTGGGCTTTAAACTTCGTTAAACGATAACCACAGCTCCGGACGCGCTTTTTTCGCAAGTACGACTTTAAGAGGGCCTAATGCGAAGATCTAAATGCGATAAACGCGTGGTTTCGGCTTGTAGCGAACATAATTACGAAATACGGCATTATAGACTCCGATATTTATAACTTCGACGAGACTAGGTTTATGATGGGCTAGATTGTATCAGGGATGGTCGTCACGAGTGCCGAAAGGCGTTTAAATACAAAAATGATATAGCCTAGTAATCGTGAATGGGTTATAGTTATTTAGGCCATCAGTTCGTCAGGCTATAGCGTTCCGCCGTATATCATCGTTATAGGCCAATATTACCTCTCTACTTGGTATATAGAAATAGATCTCCCATGCGACTGGGTTATCGTAACGTCTGAAAACGGATGGATAACAAATGAAAGAGGCCTAGACTGGCTCCAGCACTTTGATCGGTATATAAAACCGCATACAACTAGCAGTTATCGCCTCCTCGTCGTCGATGGGCACGAAAGTCACCACTCTGCGGACTTTGAGATATATTGCAAGGAAAACAATATCGTCACACTCTGCATGCCGGCCCATTCGTCTCATCTACTTCAGCCCTTAGACGTTGGGTGTTTTGGGCCACTAAAGACGGCTTATGGTCGACAAATTGAGGATAAGATGCGCCGGGGTAATACCTATATTACGAAGGAGGACTTCTTCCCTGCATTTCACAACGCTTTCACGCAAGCCCTAACGGTAAAAAACATCCAGGGAGGCTTCAGAAGGGCCGGGCTTGTTCCTTTAAGTGCCGAAAGTGTGCTTTCCAAGCTTGATATCAAGTTATACACTCTAATACCCTCAGGGTCCCTACTAATAACACCCCCTGCGTGGACTTCTTAGATGCTAAATAACCCAACAGAGGCCTCTTCTCAGTCCGAACTCATCAAAAGGAGGATCTCCCGCCATCAGAATAGCTCCCCAACTTCAATTATTGAAGCTGTAGAGCATTTATCAAAGGGAGCGCGGGGATTTATGCACCAGATTGCCTTATTAAGGTCGGAGGTCCAGATCCTCCGGGAGGAAAATAACCTACTTAGCCGACGCAGGAGGGCTAAGAAAACACGTCTCAGACAAGGAGGAAGTCTTACTGTAGCTGAGGCAGAGGACATTCAGTCGCAGAGAGAGGCTACGGCCCAGATTGAGGAGGAAACGCGCCAGAGTAGTGGTCGTCGGCCGAGGACAGAAACAGGTCGGCGGCGATATAGCGTCTGCGGAAACACTGGCCACAATACGCGAACATGTCAGTTTAATGAAGAAATATCTGAGGAATAGGATTCAGAGTAGTTTCAATTGATTTTATGTTTTTAGTGTTGCTCCTTAGATAGATTCATAATGTGATCATGGTTAGGTGGGCAGCTCGCTTATCAAGTACATTATAACATTTTAATTACTTCTATTTAGTAAATTAACTTTATAAAATAATTAATAATAAGAATAAGAATATTTTTAAAGTTATCCTATCTACTTCTTTGAATTAATTAAAAGTAAGGCCCCTATATTTAGGAAAACACCCAAAAATTTTTTAAAGATGTTAAAAAGTCGTAAAAATAACTAAACTTTACTTATAAGGTTTATAAAGGCCTATAAAAGAAGCTTAAGAAAAACGACTTCAATATTATTATTAAGATATAAGAAGCGGACTACCTCTTTGAAGAACTTAAAACCTTTTATGCCGCTGTTAATATTATTAGTATTTTACATAACGTACCTGCATAGCGAGCGACGCATCATAGCGAGCGACGCACGTCCTCCCAATTCTACCCTCTTCATCTTTAGGTCACCTTTTCTCCACGTACGAACATGCAATCCTCCTCAATTGAAAGTCGAATTACCCTTGCCCTCCAAGCTATTGAAAAAGACCCGAAAATGTCTATACGAAGAGCTGCCTCTATCTATGAGGTCCCTGAATCAACCCTCCGCCACCGACGCGCTGGACGCGTCGCACGAGGTGAAACACGACCAAATTCGATGAAGATGACTATAACAGAAGAGGAGGTGATTCTTGAACGAGTTATTGACCTAATCGATCGAGGGTTCCCTCCGCGACAAGAAGACGTACGAGAAACGGCCGACCAACTCCTAAACGCACGCGATGGGACGCGTACTGGACCGCGATGGGCAGAGAACTTCGTACGACGCGTCCCTGAATTGAAAATGCGGTTTCAACGTCGAATCGACTATCAGAGGGCCTTAGCTGAGGATCCTACGATTATACAAGGCTGGTTTGCACTTGTGCGAAACACAATTGCAAAGTATGGGATACAGGATAACGATATCTATAATTTTGACGAGACTGGTTTCCTGATGGGAATGCTATCGCACGCAAAGGTTGTTACGACTTCTGACCGTAAGGGAAGGCCTCGTACGAAACAGCCTGGCAATCGAGAATGGGTTTCTGTCATTCAGGGTGTATGTGCGGATGGCTGGGCGCTGCCTCCGTACGTCATCGTAAAGGGCAAATATCACCTCCTCTCGTGGTATAGTAATGGCCAATTTCCAGCCACATGGCGTATCCATCCAAGCGAAAATGGATGGACGACAAATGATATTGGCCTAGATTGGCTAAAGCACTTTAATCAGTGTACAAGGACTCGTACGAAGGGCTCTTATCGCCTCTTGATCCTTGATGGCCATAATAGCCATAAATCGACTGACTTTGACGAATACTGCAAGGAACAAAACATTATTGCTCTTTGTATGCCTCCCCATTCATCACACGAGCTTCAGCCTCTTGATGTTGGGTGCTTTAGCCCGTTAAAGTACTCGTACGGCAAGGAAATCGAGAAGATGATGCGGATACAGATTTCCCATAGTACAAAGGATGACTTCTTTCCTGCCTTTAAAGCAGCATTCTTTACTTCCATGGGCGAAAATAACGTACGAGCTGGTTTTAGGCAGGCAGGCCTTGTACCTTTTAACCCTGAAGTGGTTATTTCTCGCTTGGATTTCAAGCCAAAGACGCCAACACCATCAAACTCACGGCCAAGCAGCCAAGGCTCCTGGGACCCAAGGACACCAATTACAGCACTAGAGGGCGTACGAAGTGCTACCTCCCTTAAAAGGAAGATCCAAGCACATCAAGGTAGCTCACCAACACCAATGTACGAAGTAATTGACTTCCAGGCCAGAGGTATTAGCAAGTTAGCCCATAGGCTTGCTATTATTGAGGCTGAGAACCGTAAGCTTCGTACGGGGATAGAGGTACTAAGTAAGCGCCGGAGGGCAAAAAAGACCCGGCTACGTCTTGGAGGGTCACTTAATAGTGCTGAAGCAGAGGCACTACAAGTAGAGAAGGGTGGTGGTAATGCTGGAGGAGAGAATAACCCTCAGAAGGAGGGTCGTACGGAAGGTGCTGAACCACGCGCGCGACGATGTGGTAATTGCGGGAAGCCTGGACATAACGCACGAACCTGTGAAGTGGTTTGGGATAGTAATGAGGAAGAGGGTGATATATAGTTTTAATTGATTTCGTACGTTGTGGCTAAGTTAACTTATACATAAGGTAGAAAGGTTTGAGAGAGTGCGTCGCTCGCTATGATGCGTCGCTCGCTATGCAGGTACGTTATAATAATATTAATCCTAATTATAAAGAATATATTTAGATAGGATTAGGACTTATATATAGGATAAACTCGAGCTGGGCTCTAAAATAAACTCCCTATATCTTCTTTGATAATTAACTTTATATTAGATCTTATAATCGCTTTCAGCTATCTTCCTTAAGAACCTTCCTGATGAGATTAGAGTTAATTACTGAAGCCTTCTTATTTTATAATTTATAAATATAGCTTCCCTAAAGCTATTTCCGCCTACAATACTGTTATTAGTTCCGTAGCCTTAACTTCTGTAAATGTATCTTACTATGACTAGCTGGCCGTAACATTTATCTAGACGCCTCTATATTAGTATTAAAATATAAAATATCTCCAATAAATTAACCTTTATAGCTAACTTTAACGGCCGACCTTTATTATTAACCTTAATAACCTACGCTATTATATGATTTATTTACCTTTATTAAATTATATATTTTATATTAAAATTGTTATGTTGAGTTAAGTACGTATATAATATATATTATATATATTATATAACGTGAATGATAAGCGAGTGAGATAGATAAGCGAGTAAGATTGAAAACTTCGTGGATGATACTTTAACGCGAATAGATACGTTTCTTCCACAACATATCATAGTATCTAGAATCAATATGTCTAGTATACAGTTGGCCCTTTAAGCTATTAAAATTAACCTAGAGCTTAGTATACGGGCTATAGCTACAATCTACTCGGTCAGCCATACGATATCAAGTTAACGATTAAAAGGCTCTATATCTCGAAGTAATAGTATGCCTAACTTGAGGAATATTACGTTGCTAGAAAAGCGAACGTTAGTTAATTATATTATCGACCTAGATGCCTGATCTTTCCCTCCCTAGATCCGTAGTATAGAAAGAATAGCTAATGAACTACTCATTAACCGTAACGTGTCTCAGGTTAGGAAGCGATGGGCCTTAAACTTTATAAAATAATAACCGCAGCTTCGGACGCGGTGCTTTAAGAAGTACGACTATAAGAGAGCCTAATATAAGGATCTAGAGGCTATTTACTACTAGTTCGCTCTTATAAAGAATGTAATCGCGAAGTATACTATCGATAAGTCTAATATCTATAACTTTAAAAAGACTAGTTTTATAATAAGCTAGATTATATCTAGAATCGTTATAACAAGTGCTGAAAGGCGTTTAAATATAAAAATAGCGTAGCCTAGTAACCGAAAATAGGTTATAGTAATTCAAGCCATTAACTCGCAAGGCTATAACGTCCCGCCGTATATCATTGTTATAGGCCAATATCACCTCTTAACCTGGTACACAGAGTTAGGTTTCCCGGACGACTAGGTTATTGCGACGTCTAAAAACAATTAGACAATAAATGAAAGAGGCCTAGATTGGATTTAGCACTTTGATCGTTATACGAAACCACGTTTGAGAGGCCAATATCGCCTCCTCGTCGTCGACGGGCACGAAAGTCACTACTTAATAGACTTTGAGCTATATTACAAGGCAAACAAGATCGTTATACTTTATATGCCGCCTTATTTGTCTTATCTACTCTAGCCCCTTAATATTAGGTACTTTAGCCCGCTAAAGACGGTATATAAGCAATAAATTAAGGATAAGATACGGCGGGGCGTAACCTATATCTTACAGGAGGACTTCTTTCCTATATATCGCAGCGTATTTAGTCAAGCGATAACTAAAAGAAATATCTAAGGGGGTTTTAGAGGAGCTAGGCTTGTTCCTCTAAGTATAGAAAGCGTCCTATTAAAGCTAGATATCCGGCTATATACTCTAATACCTCTAGTATTATTACTATAGACACCTCCGCCTTGGGTTTTAAGGACACTAAACAACCTAGTAGAGGCAAGCTCCTAATCCAACTTTATTAAGAGTCGGATCACTCGTTACCAAAGTAGCTCCTTAACCTCTATTTATAAGGCTATTAAACGACTTTTTAAAAGTATAAGAGGCATTATTATGTATTAAGTAGTCTTACTTAGGTCTGAGGTATAGATTTTTAGAGATGAGAATAACTAACTTAGTCAACGATAGAGAACTAAGAAAATACGCCTACAATACGGAAGAAGTCTTATTATACTTTTAAAAAGTAGATGTATAGTTATAGAAAGATATAACTGCGTAGGTTTAGGAGGGAATATATCGTATTAATGGTCGCAAATTAAGGGTCGAGATAGATTAATAACGGTAAAGCGTTTATAGTTACTCGGGACACAATTCACGAACGTGCCAATTCATTGAAGAGATATCTGAAGATGGGGATTATGATTAGTTTAAATTGCATTGATGCTGTCGATGTTGATATGGAAGCTAGTTTATCTCATCGGCGCAGGTTTCTATCTCACTCGCTTGTCATTCACGTTAATTAAATTATATATTATATTATATAATTGGGTTTAAAAAGTTAATCCCGTTAGAGTTAATCTTTTATACTTGTAAAGCTAAAAAAAAACACTATCTAAGTACCCTCTTAAAAACATTTTCGCTTTCAATATGAACAATACCTTTTTCTACCCGGATTACCTTAGCTTTAGTTATATTAAATAACTTTCTAAAATACAATCAAATCTTTTAAACTTTCTATTACTTATGTGATATTTTATTTATCATATAAAGCCTATAATACTTAGTTTTAATAAAAGCTAACTTATACGTTAACTTGCTAAAACCCCTAGCTTATAAATTAATAGCTTTCAATTATATAAATAGGTTGATAATCTATTTTAATAATCAATAATCATTTTCAAACCAAAATAAAGCTTTAAATAATATTCTATATTATAATAAGTATTTTTTTGGGTCCTAAGAGCCCAAGCTGTTTAGGTATAAGTTAAAGAATATTAGCATTTTTATCTTAAAATTAAAGTAAAAATATTAATTTTTAAATTTAAAGTATAAAACTAGCTTATTTGAAGCTAGCTTGTACGTTTATTTTTATTAAAATAAATAAGGCTATTTTAAAATTTAAAAATAAGTCGTCTTTTATAATATATATGATTGACATCTATATTATTTTATTAATTTCTTTATTATATAAAACCTTTTAATAGATTAAAATAGTTAAATATAAAATTTTGAAGCTTATATAACAAATAGAAAGTACATTAAGAGTAATAATATCATGGTCTTTATAATAATTATTAAACTTAAAAATATTATAAATTAATTATTAAGGACTAAAAATTATAAGGAATACTTTTTATATAAGACTTTATATATTCTTCAAAATATTATAGCTAATCTAAGCTAATCTTATTTAGAATTTATTATTTTTATTAAAGTAAATACGATATTTAATAAACAATTAGTTATTAATATATTAAGAAAGATTAACGTGCATGATAAGCGAGCGGATCGCTCGACATCAACCACTCCACGTATGTAAATCTTGATCAACATCAACAAAGTTCAATTAATTGAAACTACCCATAATCCTCTTCTCTAGACATTTCTCTCTGAAATAGAGATGTGCGCGCATTATATCCAGTGTTCCCGCAGACGCCACATCGCCGTTGACCTGTTTCCGTCCTCGGCCGACGGCCACTACTCCGGCGTATTTCCTCCTCAATCTAAGCTATAGCCTCTCTCTATAATTAAAGGTCATCTACCCCAGCTATAGTAAGGCTCCCTCCTTGCCTAAGACGATTTTTCTTAGATCTCCGTCGTCGGCTAAGTAGATTATTCTCCTCCTGAAGGGTTTTGTTCTCAGCCTCTAGAAGAGCATTACGATGTATCATAGCTAGTATCCCTTTGTGGATATGGTCAACTACGTTATTAGCTGGTATTAGCGAGCTATTTGGATGATTTAAGATTCGATCTTTAATTAAAGTTGACTGAGAATTTGCCTCTGTTGGGTTGTTTGGTTTCTGAGAAGTCTACGCTGGGGGTGTTGCTAGGAGAGACCCTAGGGGCGTTGGAGTATATAACTTCACATCCAGCTTCGAAAGCACACTTTTAACACTTAAAGGAACAAGCCTAGCCCCTCTAAAACCTCCCTAGATATTTTTTACCATTAGGGCTTACGTAAAAGCATTACGAAATATAGGGAAGAAGTCCTCTTTTGTAATATAGGTATTACCCCGGCGCATCTTATCCTCAATTTATCGACCATAAGCCGTCTTTAATGGCCTAAAATACCCAGCGTCTAAGGGCTAAAGTAGATAAGACGAATGGGCCGGCATGCAGAGTGTGATGATATTATTTTCCTTGTAATATATCTCAAAGTCCGTAGAGTGGTGACTTTCATGCCTATCAACGAGGAGGAGGCAATATCTACCAGTTATACGCGGTTTTGTATACCGATCAAAGTACTGGAGCTAGCCTAGGCCTCTTTCATTTGTTATCTATCCGTTTTCAGACGTTGTAATGACCTAGTCGTGTAAGAGACTTATTTCTATGTACTAAGTGGAGAGATGATATTGGCCTGCGACGATGATGTACGGCGGAACGCTATAGCCTGACGAACTGATGGCTTGAATAACTATAACCCATGTATAATTACTAGGCTACGTCATTTTCGTGTTTAAACGCCTTTTAGCATTCGTGATAACCATTCCGGATACAATCTAGCCCATCATAAACCTAGTCTCATCAAAGTTGTAGATATCGGAGTCTACGATGCCGTACTTCGCAATTATGTTCGCTATAAGGCGAAACCACGTATTTATCGCGTCTAGATCTTCGCATTAGGCCCTCTTATAATCATACTTACGAAAAAGCGCGTCCGGAGCTATGGTTATCGCTTAACGAAGTTCGAAGCCCAGCGCTTCCTAACTGGGGGCGCGTCGCGGTCGGCGAGTAGTCGATTAGCCATTTCTTCTACACCACTGATCCGAGGAGGGAATAATTGGGAATCTATGTCGAAAATATACTTAACTACCATATCCTCTTCGAGTAACGTCAAATTCCGTAAGTTTAGTACGGTTTTAAGTTGTAAAGTTCTTCTATTAATACGGGTGCGTAAGGTTAAAAATGGCACTAAGTATATCCGAGCTACACCTTTGATACTCAAATTTGGTATTTTTTCGATAGCTTGAAC
Source organism: Colletotrichum phormii (assembly GCF_030913505.1). Taxonomy (NCBI): domain Eukaryota; kingdom Fungi; phylum Ascomycota; class Sordariomycetes; order Glomerellales; family Glomerellaceae; genus Colletotrichum; species Colletotrichum phormii. The sequence goes on from NW_026851449.1 coordinate 575,346, forward strand.
TGCTAGAATTATGCCAGCGTCTTTGTTTGATGACTGTATTATTGTGGTGGATGGATATGTGTTGGAAAGAAAAAGATGTGGCGGTCGCTGTCGAGCGATCCGCTCGCTTGTCCGGTCCGCTCGCTTATCATGCACATTATATATATATATATAGTTAAAGATAATTATCCCCTCGGCGGAGGCATTCGCCGGGGCACCAATATGTATGATATATTATATAACGGGAGAACTGGGTATATTGCACTAAATACCTAACTATTAACTAACCGAACTCCGATTATTATCCCCCTTCACTCGACTTCTACGTAACCTTCCGCTGCATTTCTTTCATGTTCTAGCCCTATACCTAGACGGTTAATTTTACTTACTTTAACATATATAAAGCCTCTTATTACTAGCCCGTATAAATAACTAAATTTGATATAATAGCTAGACGTAGGGTAAATCGGTAATAATGCTAATATCTAGTACTTTATTAACTCCTACCTTAATAATAGGCCATAGTAAGTCATAGCTACCTTTTACGTAATAAGAGGACCAGGTAGGTAAAAGGACTATATAGAGTTTCTAAAATACCTTAACCGGATATATAAGGACCCGAATATGGATATATAGATAGTAGCTATATTACGAACCTTTTGCTAGCGAGATAATCAGTCCCTATCTTCCTTCCTTCCTCGGTTTAAGTAAATATTAGCTAAGGCTGGTAGTGCCGACTAGGTAGATAAGGCTAAGATAGCCTCCCCCGAAGAAGCACTCAGCACTCGACTTAAGAGAGGTCTGATTTATATCGAGCTTCCTAAGGACGACTACTACGAATAGCTTCTCAAAGTTCAAGACTCCGCTACGAAGCTTGAACGCCTAAATAGGTATCTAAAGACATCCCATCTCGCCCAAAAGCACCACGAGCTAACCAATGAGACATAGATAGAGACGTAGTAATATCGGGCCTCAGCCGTACCCAGGGCAAGGAGAAGGTAAAGATACGTCGCCGACGTAATAGCTCCTTCTCATTTGAAAACACCCCATAACGCATAAAAGATAACCGTAAGTACTTCAACTATAACCAGATTAATTATATCGCTATACGGTATCCTAAGCTAACTAGTTCAGGCCCTACTAAGGCTCAGAAGGTTAAGAAGAACCCGAAAACAAAGGAGAGTAGCGACAGTAGTGTAGTATTATAAAGGAGTAAGGGAGCTCTGAGATAAAAGAAAGCTCGGGAAAAGAGTAACTCTAACGTAAAGTCGGTATTAGAAGCTAAGCCTAATAATATCACAAAATAAAAGAAGTTTAAATATTATATAAGTAATAACTTAGCAGTAATTATTACCCGTATATATAAGAGTACCCAAATAGATGCCCTAATAGACACTAGGTATAGCCTATACGCCCTTATCCACTATAACCTTACTTACAAGCTCTATCTACTAATAATAGACCGCTCCGAGCGGCTACTAAGTAGCTTTATTAACGCTATAGGCGTTATAAAAGCAATAAGAGTAGTTATCTTTAACTTAGAAGTATATAACTACGATAAAAGGATCTTTATATATACCGTCCGAGGCCTTAGTAATAATTTATTCCCAAGGAAGCCATAAATAGAGCGGAACCGTATCCTATATAATACCGTAATATAACGGGTAAATTATAAAAGAGGTAGCGTAGACTTATTATACTTAAAAAGCGAGGAAGAGCTAGAATAAGTATACTAAATCAGAGCCGCCCGCCTGCTCCTAGGAGCCCCTTTTATAATATTATATAAGAGGGTATAATAGTAAAATATGGGAAGCCTAGTTTACGGAATTTGAGTTATTAGCCTAGCGGATATTTAGAAAGTATTTATGAAAACGACGGAGAAGGTAGACCTTAAGGCCCTTCTTTTACCAGCTATATTTACTAAATTCTATAAGCTATTATTCTAGCCTAACGAAGCTGCTAACTTACTACCGTATTGCCCTAAAGAGTATACTATAAAATGAACTCCTTATTCTTTATAAAAACCTACGAGACCTTCTAAATAAGGGATTTATCTACGCGAGCAGCTCTGAAGCGTCCGCCCTAATATTATTTATATATAAACCGGGCGGAGGGATATACTTCTATATAGACTATCGGGTATTTAATAAACTTATAAAGTACGACCGATATCCCCTCCCATTAATTCGAGAGACGCTACGTATTATTAATATTATTAAATAGTTTATAAAACTGGATATAGTAGTAGCGTTCTATAAAAAAATCTAAATTACTAAAGAAGAGGAGTATAAAACAGCCTTCCGGACTAAATATAGCCTTTTTAAGTGGCTAGTTATACCCTTCGGGCTTACAGGGGCCCCCGCTACGTTCCAACGGTATATTAATAGTATACTACGAGAATACTTAGATAACTTTATATTAGTATATATGGACGATGTTCTAATCTACTTAAGCGGCTCACGACGAGACTACGAAGTAAAAGTCCGGCTAGTACTATACAAGCTAGCTAGTATAAGCCTATAGCTAGACCTAAAGAAGTGCGAATTCTCGGTTAAAATAGTTAAATACCTAGGCTTTATAATATTAGCTAGGGTTAGTATCTCTCACGACCCTAAAAAGCTATAAATAATTAAAGAGTAGGCTATACTAAATATGATTAAGGGAGTCTAAAGCTTCCTAAGATTTATAAACTATTACCAGATCTTTATCCTAGTATACTTAAAGATTACTAGACCTTTCATAGCTCTTATAAAGAAGGGTGTCTTATTTTATTAAGGTAATGAATAAGAAGAAGTATTCTAGGAACTAAAGAGAATCTTCGTAGCTAAGCCTATATTATATTAACTAGACCTAGAGCGTATAACCTACGTTAAGGCCGACTGCTTAGGCTTTACCCTTAGAGGAGTACCTTTATAAGAGGACGAATATAACTAATGCTATATAGCAATATATTATTCATAATGGCTAAACGCTGCCTACGAGAATGGAGAGCCGAGCTATAGAGCGTCGACCGCTTTAAGATCCTTTTAGACTATAAGAACCTTAAGTACTTTATAACGAAGCAGAAGCTTATAGAACGATAAAGCCGATAGGTAGAAGAGTTATCTTAGTATAACTTTAAAACATAATACCGCCTAGGAAGTAAGGCAGTAGTTTAAATATACTCTCTAAATACAAATAGGATATACTTACGTCTTTAAAGGACGAGCGTAAGTAGGGCCGGATCCTCCAGCTCCTCGTAGAAGTATTCTTACCCCTAGTATATATATAACATATAAAGATAGCGCCAGCAATACTAGTATTTATTAACGACAAGGAACTTTAGCAACTTTAGAATTAGACTTAGGAGTAGGATAAGGTCTACTAAAAGGCCTATATTATTATAAAATAACGAGAAAGAAGTTTCTCTCCGAGCCTTAAGCTAAGGGTTTAGATTACTAAGTATGAGATCGATAGTAGTAACCGATTATTATTTAGAGACCGAATCTAGGTACCGGGTAATAAATATCTTAATAATAAAGCGAATATGCTACGTACCCGTATCGTTTAGAGTACTTACGATTTAGTACTTACCAGCCACTTAGAAAGAGATAATACCTTAGCGCTAGTTAATAGAAGCTTTTACTAGCCTAGTTAGTCGCGACTAGTACGACGCTTCTATTATAATTACAATGGTTGTGGACAAAGCTATATTTAGAAAGAGCGACGAAAGGGACTCTTAAAACCCTTACCGATACTATAGCGCTTACGAAGCGACCTCGCTATAGATTTTATTATAAACCTACCCCCTACGGATACGAACGAGAGGTTCTTATGAGTAATTATTAACTAACTAGGTAAAGGTATAACTCTTAAGCTAATAAGGAGTATAGAGGCCGAGGCCTATGCCGAACGTTTCCTTATTTATTACTTCCGCTTTTAAGGTATCTTTATATTAATTATAAATAATAAAGGGAGTAATTAAATAAGCTGCTTTTAGCGGCATTTTTATAAGTTACTAAGGATCGAGTAGCGGCTAAGTACCGCTTATACCTATAGACCGACGGAGGCCTAGAGAGGATAAACCAAGAGATCTAGGCCTACCTACGTAACTATACTACCTACTTATAAAAAGACTAGGCATAGAACCTTCCGGCAGCCTAATTAGCGTTTTATAACCGCGATAATAGCGCTATTAGGATACGTAGTTTTTTTAAAAAAAAATAAAGATATTATTTATAATTTATTATAATTAAAGAGGCGGCCCTGATGGACCCTGAGGGCCCCCAAGAGGATGCCGCACGTAAGCTAATTACGAGACTTTAGGATATAATAAATATAGCCTAGTTAATACTCGCCGTAACATAGTAGCGTTATAAGGAAGCTGCTAATATTAAGCGCTAACTAATGGAAAGACTAGAAGTAGGAGACAAGGTCTAGTTATATATAGGGCACTATAGGTCCCCTAGGCCGTGTAAGAAGCTGGACTAGATATATTATAAGTATACCGTTATGAAGGTTATATCGCCGTACGTGGTCGAGCTCGATATGCCGGGTACTATATACCCACGATTCTATATCGACGTGCTGAAGCGTACTGGCGATGACCCTTTACCCGGACAAGCGATAGACGACAGCCAGCCGCCCCCAGTCCTAGACGATAAAGGCAAAGAGGTTTAGGTAGTCAAGAGTATTAATACAGCTACCTAGAAGCGTCGAGGACGACAGCGCTAACGAATGGTACTAATAAAGTAAAAAGGATACATAAAGCGAACTTAGCAGCCTATCAAGGCTCTCCAGGACATAGAAGCAATAAAGGCTTATAAGCACCGCTACGGCCCAGTAATAGAGTATAATAGAGACCCGGCGTTAACACCGTAAGTGCGCCGCTAGAGGGGGATAGGAAGGTGATATTACGGGCTAGAGCCTAGTTAAGATCTCCGGCCTTACCGGAGCCGTACGCACACCCCTCTGCTAGGCAGCTATCCGACCGCAACCTATAATAACCGATTATTACATTCGGTTATACTATAGGCCAGAGCCGGTCGAGATGTCCGGCTTTACCGGAGCCACCATTCTGCCGCAGTACACCTCCGAGTCCGGGCTCATCATGCCATAGCTATACGCGAACCCCTGTAATTCCTCCTTTTCCTCCTCAGCTTAGAATAGTCAATCGACGGCACCTCTACGTTGAACAAGCCTAGGGGCCAGCCCCTTACAATAAGTAACCTATCTACCCGTATGATATCGTATTTTTTAGATTAAAATCACTATATTAAATTAAGCATATATATGAGGGTAGTTATACTATATATACTATATAGGTAAATTACATACTATATTATATAACTTCCTTTAGAAGCTGATTCTGTTAAGATTAATCTTTTACGTCTATAAAGCTGGGAAAAAACCATTATATAGAGATAATTATATAAGGTAAGCTTATATTTAAGTGAATAGCCGAAATATTAAAATAAATATTTAATAACTTTGAGTAACGTGCATGATAAGCGAGCGGATCGGACAAGCGAGCGGATCGCTCGACAGCGACCGCCGCATCTTTTTCTTTCCAACACATATCCATCCACCACAATAATACAGTCATCAAACAAAGACGCTGGCATAATTCTAGCAGTTCAAGCTATCGAAAAAATACCAAATTTGAGTATCAAAGGTGTAGCTCGGATATACTTAGTGCCATTTTTAACCTTACGCACCCGTATTAATAGAAGAACTTTACAACTTAAAACCGTACTAAACTTACGGAATTTGACGTTACTCGAAGAAGATATGGTAGTTAAGTATATTTTCGACATAGATTCCCGATTATTCCCTCCTCGGATCAGTGGTGTAGAAGAAATGGCTAATCGACTACTCGCCGACCGCGACGCGCCCCCAGTTAGGAAGCGCTGGGCTTCGAACTTCGTTAAGCGATAACCATAGCTCCGGACGCGCTTTTTCGTAAGTATGACTATAAGAGGGCCTAATACGAAGATCTAGACGCGATAAACGCGTGGTTTCGCCTTGTAACGAACACAATCGCGAAGTACGGCATCGTAGACTCTGATATCTACAACTTTAATGAGACTGGGTTTATGATAGGCCAGATTGCATCCGGAATAGTTGTCACGAGTGCTGAAAGGCGTCCAAACACGAAAATGACGCAGCCTGGCAATCGTGAATAGGTTACAGTTATTCAAGCCATCAGTTCGTTAAGCTACAGCGTTCCGCCGTACATCATCGTCGCAGGCCAATATCACCTCTCCACCTGGTACACAGAAACAGGTCTCCCACGCGACTAGGTCATTACAACGTCTGAAGACGGATGGACAACAAATGAAAGAGGCCTAGACTGGCTCCAGTACTTTGATCGGCATAGAAAACCGCGTACAACTAGTAGATGTCGCCTCCTCGTCGTTGATGGGCATGAAAGTCACCACTCTGCGGACTTTGAGATATATTGCAAGGAAAACAATATCATCACACTCTGCATGCCGGCCCATTCGTCTCATCTACTTCAGCCCTTAGACGTTGGGTGTTTTGGGCCACTAAAGACGGCTCATGGTCGACAAATTGAGGATAAGATGCGCCGGGGTAATACGCATATTACAAAGGAGGACTTCTTCCCTACATTTTGCAACGCTTTCACGCAAGCCCTAACGGTAAAAAACATCCAGGGAGGTTTCAGAGGGGCTGGGCTTGTTCTGTTAAGTGCTGAAAGTGTGCTTTCGAAGCTGGATGTGAAGTTACACACTCCAACGCCCCCAGGGTCTCTCCCAGCAATACCCCCAGCGTAGACTTCTCAGATACTAAACAACCCAACAAAGGCAAATTCTCAGTCAACTTTAATTAAAGATCGAATCTTAAATCATCCAAATAGCTCGCCAACACTAACTAATAACGTAGTTAACCATATCCTTAAAGGGACGCTAGCTATGATACATCGTAATACTCTTCTAGAGGCTAAGAATAAAAACCTTTGGGGGGAGAATAATCTACTTAGCCGACGGCAGAGATCTAAGAAAACTCGTCTCAGGCAAGGAGGGAGCCTTACTATAGCCGAGGCAGATGACCTTCAATCATAGAGAGAGGCTACAGCTCAGATTAAAGAGGAAATACGCCGGAGTAGTGGCCGTCGGCCGAGGACGGAAACAGGTCAACGGCGATGTGGCGTCTGCGGGAACACTGGATATAATAATGCGCGCACATGTCCATTTCAGAGAGAAATGTCTAGAGAAGAGGATTATGGGTAGTTTCAATTAATTGAACTTTGTTGATGTTGATCAAGATTTACATACGTGGAGTGGTTGCTGTCGAGCGATCCGCTCGCTTGTCCGATCCGCTCGCTTATCATGCACGTTAGTGCTAACTTTACAAATATTATTATTATAGCTAAGTAGACAACTTATTATTTTTCTATTTAAGCATTATAGGCCGATAAATTAAGGACTACTCGACTAGCTCTCTTACGCTCTTTAAGAGAATCGGAAGCCCTCTAACCGTTCGTTATCGATAAGACTCAATACTACGTTATAGACAGACCTAAGGTAGGTCTACCTAGTTACTTAGAATTGTAGAAGCTTGAAGCGATTAGTATTGTAGGTATTATTAAAGCTAATTACTTCGAGGAACCGCTTCTATACTTAGAGATAGTAAGGAAAGGTCTAGACAAAGCTAACAAGGCGGTCCCGCTTATAATTAGCCTACTTAATAATATAGGGGATCTCCCGCTCATTGAATAACTTAATTAACACGGCCGTTAGTAAATAACTATCTAGTTTTTCCTAATTTATACGCGCTCTAATATTATATTAATTATACTAAGTAAGTGCGGAATCCGGGAACTACTCTTATATAACAGTACGGACGTTACGTACTTAAATACTAATACGACGGCTTATATTTTTAATAGAATTCATAATAGGCTAGGTAAGCTTTCGATATAAAGGGTAAGTAAATGCCTTAAGGCTTAGTTAATAATTATATTAACTATAGCGAGTATCTAGCAGGTAGTATAAAAGCCATTTACTTTCCTCTTACGCTTCAATATTTACTTACTATTAGTAACTATACTTCCGAGACCTACACTATTAGATACCTATACCCTTTAAAGGACCAGGTTTACTAAATCGATCATATTAAAAAGAGTATCGTATAAGCCGACTCGTCCGAGAGGTATATTTATGCCGTTTTATAATACTAAACCCGTTAGTCTTTATAAATATATTAAGTCGATTAAAGAGGGCCTCTATAGTAGACTCTAGGCTACCGGGGATCGATAGGTTAGGTATTATGTCTAAAGGGGGGGAAGAGGATTTATTAAAGTAGATATAATAAGAGCCTATAGTTTAGAAAGATAATAGACTTAAGGGAAGATATTATTATAGAGGTAAATATAGGGGGGGTAGGTTTCCTTAAGAACCTTACGTCTCTTATTAATAATAGCTTTATTCGTATTATCGGAGGAGGGCGGTTATTAACCTTTCGTTAATCCTAATAACTTATTAAATAAGCTTAAGAGTATTATTAAAATACTCTATAGTAGGCTATTAAGGGTCTTGGTATCTTTTATCGGAGGATAAGAGGCTATAATCTAGCAAGATATAAAGGAGAGTAGTATATTAGGTACTTTATATTCCCTTTAAGAAACGGTGCGTAAGGTAAAGTATAGGCTTAAGGTACTCGTTATCGGGATAGGGGCCGCTGCGGGTAGGCGAGAGTCGGGGTAAAGTAGTAGGTTAGAGGTAGTGGGTTCTATTAGGGAAATGGCGGCTAAGTTAGAGTCTTGGTTTGATTTTAGGGTAATAGGGTTAATAGTAGGATAGTGGTTGTGTTTCTTGTAGTAGCTCGGGTGATAAGTTATTAATTAGGTCGCTATATGTTTAGGAATTGCTAACTCTATAGAATTGATAAATACTAGTATGGCTATCGACTAAGGAGGGGGACGATGGTATATCGATATGCTGGCGTTTGGGAGGACGTGATATGTTGCTAGGGCTGCGGTCTACTGCTCGGCGGTATGGATTACGCTGCGGTTTAGATATTAGAGGTATTATGCGTTAATGCTAAGCGTTACGACCAAGATAGTCTTAAGATAGGCTAGTATAGAGGAAATTCTGAGTAGAAAGAGTACTTTGGAGACGAGCGGCAGAATCTGGATGTACTAATAGTTAATTTTTGGGCCAATCACAGCAGCATACGTGCATGCCGCTGTAAGGTGAATGCCTCTGTATTAATTCTGCATGCCTCTATATCAATTCCCTATTTTTAATGAGAAGTATTTTCTATTTCATTTAAAACCCTATATATAATAAAAAATAAGTTAACGTACCTGCATAGCGAGTGGGCCAACATAGCGAGTGGGCCACTTTTCCTTCTTTCTACCTCTTTCACCTTTACACTAACATTCCTCCACGTACGAACATGCAATCTACCTCAATTGAACGTCGTATCATCCTTGCCATCCAGGCTATCGAAAAAGACCCAAAAATGTCTATACGAAAAGCAGCTTCTACCTTTGAGGTCCCTCGAACGTCAATCCAAAACCGACGCGCTGGACGCGTCGTACGAGGCGAGACGCGTCCAAATTCAATGAAGATGACTATATCTGAAGATGAGGTGATTCTTGAATGCGTTATTGACCTAATTCATCGAGGTTTTCCCCCGCGACAAGAAGACGTACGAGATATGGCCGACCGACTCCTTTCTAAGCGCGACGCGACGCGTGTTGGACCCCGATGGGCAGAGAACTTCGTACGACGACAACCCCAATTGAAAATGCGATTTCGACGTCGAATCGACTATCAGAGGGCCTTAGCTGAAGATCCTACGATTATACAAGGCTGGTTTGCACTCGTGCGAAACACAATTACAAAGTATACTGCAAGGAACAAAACATTATCGCTCTTTGCATGCCTCCCCATTCATCGCACGAGCTTCAGCCTCTTGACGTTGGTTGTTTTAGCCCGTTAAAGCACTCGTACGGCAAGGAAATCGAGAAGATGATGCGGATGCAGATTTCGCATAGTACAAAGGACGACTTCTTTCCTGCTTTTAAAGCAGCATTCTTTGCTTCAATGGGCGAAAACAACGTACGAGCTGGTTTTAGACAGGCAGGCCTTGTACCATTAGACCCAGAAGTAGTCATTTCTCGCCTGGATTTCAAGCCAAAGACGCCAACACCATCAAACTCACGGCCAAGCAGCCAAGGCTCCTGGGACCCAAGGACACCAATTACAGCACTAGAGGGCGTACGAAGTGCTACATCCCTTAACAAGAGGATCCAAGCACATCAGGGTAGCTCACCAACAGCAATGTACGAAGTAATTGACTTCCAGGCCAAAGGTATTAGCAAGTTAGCCCATAGGCTTGCTATTATTGAGGCTGAGAACTCTAAGCTTCGTACGGGGATAGAGGTATTAAGTAAGCGCCGGAGGGCAAAAAAGACCCGACTACGTCTTGGAGGGTCACTTAATACTGCTGAAGCAGAGGCACTACAAGGACAAAAGGGTGGTGTTGATGTTGGAGGGAAGAATAACCCTCAGAAGGAGGGTCGTACGGAAGGCGCTGAACCACGCGCGCGACGATGTGGCAATTGCGGAAAGACTGGACATAACGCACGAACCTGTGAAGTAGTTTGGGGCAGTAATGAGGAAGAGGATGATGAGTAGTTTTAATTAATTTTGTACGTTGTAGCTAAATTAACTTACATAAAAGGTAGAAAGGTAGAGGAAAGTGGCCCACTCGCTATGTTGGCCCACTCGCTATGCAGGTACGTTATAAGAATAATTATTTAAAAATCAAAATACTAACTTTAGAAATGACCCGTTTAGCTTTGAAATAAATACGGCATCAACCTATCAATAAAGTTAAAACAGTTTTATAATGAGCTATTATGTTGATGATGAACTAGGCTTTTCTCGTTGACAAACTCTTATTTAATAAAATAATTAATTGAGGAAGTTAAAATGGTTGATAAAGAGATATTAATAAATAAATAAAATTTAAATACAAATTAAGATTTAAAGGTAACGTGGTTCATCAGTCAGCCGGACATTTTTCCCCACGTCCACAACAACATCTAGTATTTCTCAACCACAACGCATTAAATCAATTATTGGTTGTCGCTACCAGTATCTCCTGATGATTCGACATCTTTGGAACAGGTTCGTGCATTATGCCCAGTCTTACCACACGCACCACAGCGTCTCCGAGTCGGCTGGGCTCTCTTTGATGGACCCCCCTCCTCATCCTCTCGAGGTGCTAGACGTTTACCTTTTTGTTTCTCTTCCAGCAAACCCTGAGATTCCTCTATACTAAGTACCCCTCCAAGCTGCACACGCGACCTTTTAGCCCTCCGACACTAAGCAAGTACTACATTCGCATCCTCAAGGGTACAAAGCCGATTAGTCAAAATAGTGATTAAATGCGCCATTACCTACGCACCCTTCAACAATTACTCAACTACAGCAATAATTAATGTCGGTAAGCTTCCTTTATAAGCAGAGATCCGGCTTTTAATAAAGTTAGACTACGAGACGGCTTGTTGTGGGTTAGAGGGCGTTTGCGACTGCCAAGGTGGTGGTGTTGAAGGGTTAGCCATAGGAGGTGTAGGCGTCCGTAAATACACATCAAGCTTTTTGATAACATAGTCTAGGTCCTATGGTGAAATTCCAGCGCCTTAGAAAGCAGACCTGATATTTTTCCTCATTAAAAACCTTGTTGTAGGCCTGGTGGAAGGCAATAAAGAACTCCGACTTGGTAATGTGATTTATGGAGGCTCTGATAAATAGGTTGATTTCATCACAGTATGCGCGTTTTAAAGGCGAATAAAGCGCAGTATCCAATGGCTGTAATAGATGCGACGAATGTGCAGGCATGCTGACCGTTATAATATTGTTCTGCTTGCAGTAATCGTCGAATTCGGCCGATAAATGGCTCTCGTGGCCGTCGATAATAAGCATCCGGTAGACGCCCTTCGTTTGGTTCTTAGTATGTTTGTCGAAGTGTTTAATCCAGTCAAGACCCGTCTGATTATCCGTCCATCCATTATTAGTAGGTTTGATAACCCAGTCGCTAGGAAAACCTGATTCCGTGGTCCAACTGGCAAGGTGATATGCGCCCTTGACGATCACGAACGGAGGGATGCACCACCCGCCCGAATTAATATATTTAATGACTATAGCCTACTTACGGTTACCCGGCTGGACAGACTTTACTTTGCCGCGTCGATCGGCGCGTGTTACCACCATTGACGCGGTGATTATGCCCATTATGAAGCCAGTCTCGTCGAAATTGTATAGGTCCTCCTCTTGGATTCCATACTTGGTCATCATATTGCGTGATAACATAAACTACTTTGAAATAACCTCTGGGTCTTCTTAAAGTGCCCTTTGATAATCGTATAGACGATTAAACTTTGTTTTCAGAGCAGGCTATAAGTCCACAAACCGCCTGGCCCATCGCTTGCCAACAGGCTCGGCATTACGCACTCGCAGCAGGAGATTAGCCATATCGTCCATACCGCCAAGGCGCAAAGGAAATACTCTGGAATCCTGTTCAATAATGTATTAGAGAAGGGTTTTCTCTTCGATCGGATCGAGTTTATGTCGTTGGGGTTGAGCTTGTTTGCGTCGCGGTCGATTGTTTATTCTATCGGCTAAGGTACTCTTTGGGATACCGTAGGTCTTTGCGACACGCGAAATGCTCAAGTTACTATCTGTAGCGCGTGTCGATCGGATCGCTTTAATCGCAAGAATGACTTTGTCTTCTTGGGTGTAGATTGGCATTATGGTTATTGAGATTTTACGCGTCGAAGGTTTAAGTGGTTTGGACATAAGTGTGTTTAGAAAAAAACGTCCGGCTGACTGATGAACCACGTTAAAGATATTTCTAAATTGATATCAACTTTTAAGTTTAAATTTAATACAAAAAGTTTTGCCACAATCTTTAACTTATAATAGGTCGGTAATAATCTCATTAAACTTATATTAAATAATATAAATACTTTTAAAGGTCTTAAAGATAATACCTTAATTAAACTATAATAGTTTATTCTAAATACTCTACATAATAAACTTTATTCTTATATTTTAATAGGCCTAGGGAGTGTTATAGAGCTTAATAAGGATTTAAATAAAAGTTAATATATATAATATTAGTAAAACATTAGTTATAAGATTTAAAGTAATATTTTTTTTAACTCTTTAGGATCCGATCTGCCTCATTATGGGTATTTTCAACTATAAGTAAGTTAGTCTATTAAGGTTAATATCTTATAATTATTTATATTATTATTATTATAATTTTAGGGCCCGGTCTGCCTTATTAGGGGCTATCTTTGCCTATTAGTAAGTTAATATGTTAAGGTTAATATCGTATAATTACGATTTATCTTTATGATTAACTATACCAAGCTATTACTAGCTATTATTTCCATTATTATATCTATAATTAATTATAATATATCCATTACTTTTTATATAACCGAAACTATTTTTTAAACTTTTTACTTTCTTTATTTTATTTTATTTTATTATTATTTGAAATATTTCAACTAAGAGGTTAGAGGTAGGCAAAAAGGGATAAGGTAAATAAGTTGAGGTACGAGTTGGGATAATCAGAGAATCGATTGTATTGATGATTATTCTATGATATGGTGGGAAAGTGTAGTCTATATATAATATAAATATCACATGTAATCATATGTAATCACATATAATCACATGTAATCACATGTGATGCTTAAGTCCGAGCGTTAAGTTTATACGGGCATATGTGCCTGTCGGCGCTTTAACATGTATATATAAAGCGTATTTACGTTCGGGCTGTACGTGCGTACAAAGCGTTGTATCTCAGTAGATACGTACTTCAGTTGAGCCTCTTATTACCATGTAATGTCTTAAGCACGTAACTCCTATGATACCTGTATTTATAAATTATAAATATATCATTAAAATCGTAGAAAATGAATGAGTCTAGACATATTTATGAAACATCCGTAGCCCTTATATTCATTGAGATATTAATATTTACTTCTTATATTATAGAGTACTAGTTTTAGGGTACTAATTAAGTAACGTACATGATAAGCGAGTGGGCCAGACAAGCGAGTGGGCCACCCAACCACGACGACAGGACATGAAGGAGCAAATATCAACACCCACCTCATGGATTCAATCCAAACTATTCAGAGTCCTCTTCTTCAGACATTTCCTCATTGAATCGATATGTTCGCGCATTGTGACTAGTGTTCCCGCAGACGCCACATCGTCGTTGGCCCGTCTCAGTCCTCGGTCGGCGACCACTACTCCGGCGCGTTTCCTCCTCTACCTGGGCTGTAGCCTCTCTCTGCGACTGAAGGTCCTCTCCCTCAGCTATAGTGAGGCTTCCTCCTTGTCGGAGATGGTTTTTTTTTAGCTCTCTGGCGTTGATTAAGTAGGTTGTTCTCCTCTCGAAGGATCTGGTTCTCGGATCTTAATAAGGCGATCTGGTGTATAAATCTACGAGCCCCCTTGGATAGATGCTCTATAGCTTCGATAATTAAAGTTGGTGAGCTGTTTTGATGACGGGAGATTCGATTCTTGATGAGTTTTGATTGAGAAGATGCTTCCGTTGGGTTGTTTGGTGTTTGAGAAGTCTATGCCGGTGGTGTTGTCGGGAGGGATCCTGGAGGCGTCGGAGTGCGTAACTTCATATTAAGCTTTGAGAGCATACTCTCTGTATTTAAAGGCACAATTCCTGCCCCTCTGAATCCTCCCTGGATGTTTTTCTCTGTGATTGCTCGCGTGAAAGCCTTGTGAAACGCCGGGAAGAAGTCCTCCTTGGTAATATGCGTATTGCCCCGACGTATCTTGTCCTCGATTTCTCGACCGTACGCCGTTTTTAGAGGCCTAAAATATCTAATATCCAAGGGCTAGAGTAGATGAGACGAATGAGCCGGCATATACAGGGTGACGATGTTGTTCTTTTTATAAAAAATCTCGAAATCCGCGGAGTGGTGACTTTTGTTTCTGTCGATGATGAGGAGGCGGTATTGACCTTTTGTACGCGGTCTTGTATGCCGTTCAAAGTACCGAGCCAAGTCTAGACCTCTTTCATTTATTGTCCATCCATTTTTAGACGTTGCGATGACCTAGTCGTGTGGGAGACCGGATTCCGTGTACTAGGTGGAGAGATGATATTGGCCCGCAACGATGATGTACGGCGGAACGCTGTAGCCCGACGGGCTGATGGCCTGAATGACCGTAACCTATTCACGATTGCCAGGCTGTATCATTTTCGTGTTTGAACGCCTTTCGGCACTGGTCACGACCATGCCGGTTGAGATCTGGCCTATTATAAAGCCAGTCTCGTCAAAGTTGTAGATGTCTGAGTCTACGATGCCGTACTTCGCGATTGTGTTCGCCATAAGTAAGAACTATGCGTTAATTGCGCCCGGATCTTCGTATTGGGCCCTCTTGTAGTCGTACTTGCGAAAACGACGCGTTCGCAACTCTGGTTGTCGCTTTACGAAGTTCGAAGCCCATCGCTTCCTAATAGGGGGCGCGTCACGATCAGCGAGCAATCGATTCGCCATCTCTTCAACACCGCGAAGACGGGGAGGAAAACATCTGGCGTCCAGGTCGAGGATGTACTCAATCAGCTTCTTCTCTTCTAGCAGCGTCAAATTCCGTGAGTTGGGTGTGCTATTACGTCGTGATAACGTTCCCTCTAATCTGCGGCCTAAGGTAACGCGACTGATGTTATAGATCTTTGCCGCGGCCCGAATACTGAGATTTCGGTCTTTCTGGGTAGCCTGAACCGCTAAGTTTAATTGGGTATCTTTGTTCTGTACTGTCATTGTTTTCGATGGAGAAATGCGTGTTGTGATGATGTAGGTGGCACGATGGCGGTTGGGTGGCCCACTCGCTTGTCTGGCCCACTCGCTTATCATGTACGTTATAAGTTTTAGAATTTTAGTAAATATTTTAAAGTTTCATTTTATATATTCTTTTACCCTCCTTTAAAACTCTTAATTACATAAAAAATCTAGGTTTATCAATATTATTTTATTATATATAAATAAGCTATCAATAAAGGTAATATTTATTTATTTTTTATAAATTAATATAGAGTATATTATTTCTTACTTTCATCTACCCTACTACTTATGAGGCGGTGCTTAATATATAACCTATAATATAAATATAGAATATAAATAAACACTCTTATTATTTTAATAAAATAAAATTTTCGGGGTTTTCGGATACCTTTTTTATTTACCCTTTATAACCACGGATTAGTATCAATAACGGTAATATTAATTATTTTAGGTATTTATTCTAAGCATATAAATACTTAAAAAAGCTTACCCTTTATAAATATCTTTGTATTTAATTACGTTTTAATAATATACATTAATATATACGTATCTTTATAGTTTAATTTAATAATATGATTTTCAACCTACATAGAGCTTTTATTAAAAAGGTACCCCTATCTTAAGTTTTACATAGTATAACGCCTGGGTAAAAAGATAGCCTATGGCTAACGTTAATCGGAGGTCGTCCGTCTACTTAACTACGACGGTAATATCGTTAAGGTTAAAGCCGCTTAAGGTTACGCCGCCGTATCTTTTAAACATTCTAGCCAGTATAATACCGAATCATAATATAATTAATATACCGAAAATATCTTTATTATAACGTAACTATTAAAGTCCTGATATATTAATATACCTTATAATACCTTAATACCTTTGAAATAAATATAAGCATCATAAGTCGACTATTTAATATTAAAGGTAGTATATATATAGTAGTTTAAATTAATTTATTCAACCTAATATAATTAACTTACTTATGATTATTAAGTTCTATACCCGAGACCTTACTTATTGTTATTTAAAAATATATATTATTAACCTAAGCCTTTATTATATATTTAAATACAAGCTTTTAATATTATATTTTCTGTTAATAAATCTTTTAAAAAGAGAAAATATCTCATTATTCATCTTTATTATATTAAGAATAAATAATATTAACGTTTTTAATCATACATTAACGTGCATGATAAGCGAGCGGATTGGACAAGCGAGCGGATCGCTCGACAGCAACCAATCCACGTATGTAAATCTTGATCAACATCAACAAAGTTTAATTAATTGAAACTACCCATAATCCTCTTCTCTAGACATTTCTCTCTGAAATGGACATGTGCGCGCATTATTATATCCAGTGTTCCCGCAGACGCCACATCGCCGTTGACCTGTTTCCGTCCTCGGCCGACGGCCACTACTCCGGCGTATTTCCTCTTTAATCTGAGCTGTAGCCTCTCTCTATGATTGAAGGTCATCTGCCTCGGCTATAGTAAGGCTCCCTCCTTGCCTGAGACGAGTTTTCTTAGATCTCTGCCGTCGGCTAAGTAGATTATTCTCCCCCCAAAGGTTTTTATTCTTAGCCTCTAGAAGAGTATTACGATGTATCATAGCTAGCGTCCCTTTAAGGATATGGTTAACTACGTTATTAGTTAGTGTTGGCGAGCTATTTGGATGATTTAAGATTCGATCTTTAATTAAAGTTGACTGAGAATTTGCCTTTGTTGGGTTGTTTAGTATCTGAGAAGTCTACGCTGGGGGTATTGCTGGGAGAGACCCTGGGGGCGTTGGAGTGTGTAACTTCACATCCAGCTTCGAAAGCACACTTTCAGCACTTAACAGAACAAGCCCAGCCCCTCTGAAACCTCCCTGGATGTTTTTTACCGTTAGGGCTTGCGTGAAAGCGTTGCAAAATGTAGGGAAGAAGTCCTCCTTTGTAATATGCGTATTACCCCGGCGCATCTTATCCTCAATTTGTCGACCATGAGCCGTCTTTAGTGGCCCAAAACACCCAACGTCTAAGGGCTGAAGTAGATGAGACGAATGGGCCGGCATGCAGAGTGTGATGATATTGTTTTCCTTGCAATATATCTCAAAGTCCGCAGAGTGGTGACTTTCATGCCCATCAACGACGAGGAGGCGACATCTACTAGTTGTACGCGGTTTTCTATGCCGATCAAAGTACTGGAGCCAGTCTAGGCCTCTTTCATTTGTTGTCCATCCGTCTTCAGACGTTGTAATGACCTAGTCGCGTGGGAGACCTGTTTCTGTGTACCAGGTGGAGAGGTGATATTGGCCTGCGACGATGATGTACGGCGGAACGCTGTAGCTTAACGAACTGATGGCTTGAATAACTGTAACCTATTCACGATTGCCAGGCTGCGTCATTTTCGTGTTTGGACGCCTTTCAGCACTCGTGACAACTATTCCGGATGCAATCTGGCCTATCATAAACCCAGTCTCATTAAAGTTGTAGATATCAGAGTCTACGATGCCGTACTTCGCGATTGTGTTCGTTACAAGGCGAAACCACGCGTTTATCGCGTCTAGATCTTCGTATTAGGCCCTCTTATAGTCATACTTACGAAAAAGCGCGTCCGGAGCTATGGTTATCGCTTAACGAAGTTCGAAGCCCAGCGCTTCCTAACTGGGGGCGCGTCGCGGTCGGCGAGTAGTCGATTAGCCATTTCTTCTACACCACTGATCCGAGGAGGGAATAATCGGGAATCTATGTCGAAAATATACTTAACTACCATATCTTCTTCGAGTAACGTCAAATTCCGTAAGTTTAGTACGGTTTTAAGTTGTAAAGTTCTTCTATTAATACGGGTGCGTAAGGTTAAAAATGGCACTAAGTATATCCGAGCTACACCTTTGATACTCAAATTTGGTATTTTTTCGATAGCTTGAACTGCTAGAATTATGCCAGCTTCTTTGTTTGATAACTATATCATTGTGGTGGATAGATATGTGTTGGAAAGAAAAAGATGCGGCGGTCGCTATTGAGCGATCCGCTCGCTTGTCCGATCCGCTCGCTTATCATGCACGTTATATATTATTATAATCGGTAAAAAAAAAAAGGTTTAAACCAGTTGCCTTAAATAATATTAACCGGATGTAGGCGTAGTATATTATATTATAAGAAAATGAATTGTAAAGGTGATTTTTGGAAACCCTTAGCGATTATATAAGCGTGCGCCCGCCCGATTATATAAGCTAGATGTTACGGCCAGCTAGTCGTAGGGGTAGTTTGCAGAAGTTGAGGCTGCGGAACTGGTAACAGTAATCGTAGTCGGGGATAGCTTCAAGGAAACTATGTCTGTCAATCGTAAGGGTAGGTAAGGCTTCGGTGATCAATCGTAGTCTTGTCAAGGTAGTAGCTGAAAGCGGATGTTAATCCTGATACGAAGTTAATTGCTGAAGAGCTATGGAAGTCTGTCCTAGAGTCCAGCTCAAGTCCATCCTTATATACAAGTCCTGATCCTGAACATGTCCCTTGTCCCTTGGGTCGTCTTGGGTCATTCTGATCCAGAATGATCGTTTAGCCCCCAAGTCGTGTTGGATCATATTGATCCCAAATGATCCTTATCTTATCATCACGTGACTTGTACCATAGTTCTTCCGTTCCGTGAGAGGGTGCCTTGTGTCCCCTTGTCCTGTGCATGTATGGCGGCGTATCGTAACCGTCGTAAGCCTGCGGGGCAGGCCCTGTTCTTGGTCGTGCATGTTGGGTCGTAACACTAGAGCAGGCAGTACGTAGAAATAAGACCACCTATTAGTTATACATAAATAAAACATTTAATAAAGTGAGCAAATGTTTAAATCCTTTAGTTAAAAAAAAACTTATATAGTTAATATATAAATTAAACTTAATTAAAATTAAGTCAAGGACTTACTAAGTATTTAATTATAGTTTAGCTAGGTTAAGTAGTTAGACACTAAAATGCCCTCCTATAAACAATATTAATAATAGTAATAATAAAATATTAAATCTAAGAAATTTACTTATCTATTAAAGCAAAGATGGCCATTAGTAAGGCAGACCAGATTCTATGAAAGAAAAAACCACTAGTTAAATATCATTAATAATTAATAAAAGAGTTTATAAGCAACAAGGCAGACAAAATAAACAGATTAATTACAGGGTTACGTTATGCCCCTGTCTAGTATAACGTTTAATCTCCATAACCCCCCCTCCCTCCCCTGGGTAGTTATTTAATATTGCACTGGGTACGTAGCCACCCTTGCTTTTATGTGGAGCAAGGAGTACCCGTGCATGCGGGAAGCTCAACCTCACCTCAAGCGACTGGTCCTTCGTCTCGGACACAACAGTTCATCAGTTGTCTAACAGATAAGTCGGAGACCCTCTATATCGCGTTATTTCATCATAGCTCCCAATGGGTGTTTTCGCGCCGCAACCAGCTCATCGAGGGCGTCGTCAGTCAAGAAAGTCTACCGGCGTTGCCAGAGACGATTCAGACGATGAGCTTGGCATAGATGATCTTCCGTGGGAATGGATCCTTAAGTCCAATGACGCGGATGCCTCACAGGACCATGGCGACGATGCGCAAATCTCTCGAAAGCGAAGGAGAGCCAACCCTGAGACGCAGATTGTGGGGGCCCGAATGGGTCAATTTGAGTGCCACGTTGGCGACTGTGTTCTTCTGAAGGCGGAAGGGTCCAACGAAGCCTGGGTCGCCATAGTCTGCGAGTTCTTAGAGGAGGAAGATGGTGAGAAGGCAGCCAACTTCATGTGGTTTTCGACAGAGAAAGAAATCCGCAACAAGGAGAGGAAACGCTCGGATTTTCTGCCTGTAAGTCGTCCGGACTAGGCTGACTGTGCGAACGCTTACCATCGAGTTACCTAGAATGAACTATACATCTCACCTTCGTGGGATGTAAATCCGTTGGCCGCTGTCAACGGCACAGCCGTTGTGATTTCTCACCAAGCCTTCCATCAAAGGTATCCGTCGGGTAAAATACCTCGATCCTCACCCGATTTTGGTAAGACCTTCATCTGCCGTCGCGCATGCAACACAAGAACAGCAACCTACACAGATGAGTTTGTTTGGGAAGAAGTATATCATGCGAGTGAGCAGGGCGTTTCTGAACTGATCGGGTTCGTCAAATCACAAACAAAGTCGACGCGACATGGCCAGGCAGCGAGGCAATCAACGCCGGAGCAGTCGTACAAGATGACATCAGATCGTATGGGGGGTGCGTCTACACCGAAACGAACCCCGAGGGCCGAACATTCAACGCCCAAAGGAGATGCCCGAATAACGACGACACCCGGGTCTCGCAAACGGTATGTGCCTGCTTCATATCTGACTCACTCGGTGCCTCGCCTAACCAGCTGTGTTCATGCAGGGTAATGGTGAAGAAAACGCTTGAATTCACGCCTTTAGGTACGAGGAAACTGTCACCAAAGCGTTTGCAGTCTTCGCCCTTCCAGCTGGCTCGTTCCCAACTTCACGTTGCCTCAGTACCGAGAAGCTTGCCTTGCCGAGAGAGCGAGTTCAACCTGGTGTATTCACACCTAGAGGCAGCCATTGCGGATGGTTCAGGAAGCTGTATCTACATCGCCGGCACTCCGGGGACGGGGAAGACAGCCACTGTCCGAGAAGTCATATCTCGCCTCGAGGATAGCGTGAAGGCTGATGAACTTGACGATTTCATCTTCGTGGAGATCAATGGCATGAAGATTACCGACCCCCACCAGTCCTACACCCTCCTATGGGAGGCACTCAAGGGTGAGAGGGTCAGTCCTACACAAGCCATCGACCTCTTAGAGAGAGAGTTCAACAATCCAAGTCCTCGCCGGACGCCGTGCGTTGTCCTGATGGATGAGCTTGACCAGCTGGTGACGAAGAACCAGAGCGTCATGTACAACTTTTTCAACTGGCCTGGACTTCGACATAGCAGGCTCATTGTCCTAGCCGTCGCAAATACCATGGACCTTCCGGAAAGAACTCTGAGCAACAAAATCAGCAGTCGCATAGGTGAGTGTTGGACTTGGATACTGCGGAAGTTCTCCAAGCTGATGTGAAAATTTAGGATTGACAAGAATTACCTTCCCAGGTTACAACCATGAGCAGCTCATGAAGATTATTCAGTCTAGGCTGGAGTGTGTACCCGGAAGCATCGTCGAGGCAGACGCTATACAGTTCGCTAGCCGGAAAGTGGCTGCAGTAAGCGGCGATGCAAGAAGAGCCCTGGACATCTGCAGACGAGCTGTAGAGCTCGCCGAAGGTGACAGCCGTGTCGAGACACATGCAGGTGACTCCGACGCACGACGATCAACCCCGAGCAAAGGCAAAGCAGCAGATGCACCAGTCAAAGTTACCATCGCCACGATTAAACGTGCCATCAACGAGGCCACGACCAATCCTGTGCAACAATACCTTCGATCTCTGCCTTTTGGACCCAAGCTACTCCTGAGCTCATTATTAGTCAGAATACAAAGAAACGGCACTGGCGAGACGACGTTTGGCGACGTAGTGGACGAACTACACCGCATTATTAAGCTGGACACGGCGACTCTTGAATCCACTGTTCTCTCGGCTCTGTCGACGGGGCCATCAGGAGGT
Source organism: Colletotrichum phormii (assembly GCF_030913505.1). Classification (NCBI taxonomy): domain Eukaryota; kingdom Fungi; phylum Ascomycota; class Sordariomycetes; order Glomerellales; family Glomerellaceae; genus Colletotrichum; species Colletotrichum phormii. The sequence goes on from NW_026851449.1 coordinate 597,753, forward strand.
GATATCGGTCAAGGCAATGATAGTATCCGGATAGTCCAGTCTCTGGCGCTTCCCCAGGCGGCGCTTGAACTAATGGGTGCTGGCATTATTGTACTAGAAGCGCACAAACCGGAACGACCAAGCAAGGTGCGTCTTGCTGTGGGTGACGAGGAGGTCAAGATGGCGTTTCGAGACGATGGAGAAGTAAAGGCCTTGGGTTTGTTTTTCTAGATCACTGTCTGTACTGTAGGTCCTAAAACGAGGCAGGCTTGGGGGTCGGGTATCTATTCGTGACAAGTAAGGCAGGGTTTCCCGAGCCAATCATCCTATGCTAGTTCTAATATTTGCGCCTGGCCAGTGTTGGCTGCCAAACAATGGGGTGTGACTCAGGTGTCGCCTTCTCATCCTGCTTCCATATCTTGATCGTCTTGTCGGCCTCTCCGCAAATCAAACGCAGCCCGGAGCGATCAAATGTAGAGCTCATAATGCCCGCCTCGGCGTCCAACGACCCCGGCTGTGCCGTAGTATCTAGAGACTGGAAGCGGTGGCCTGTCTTCCAGTCCCAGAAACTCATGGAGCCATTGTCGCCACCCGAAAACAGAACGTTTTCCTGGTTGACGCTGAGCGTGTTGATGATGGAATTGTGGCCGTCAAAGTTTTGCATGAAGGCGCCTTCGGGACATTTCCACTGCTTGATGCTTCCCGTGCTACCACTGGCAAATGTAAACTCTGAGGGATGCGTGGCCAAGGCCCTGACGCCCTTTTTGTGATGTGTTAAGACGCCCATTGTCTTTCCGGCAGCCAGATCCCATAGTCTTACTGTCGCATCTAACGAGCCAGTCATGACCTGAGGATCAGCCTCTTGACACTTGACATCCGATACAGTCCCGGTGTGGCCGGATAACACGTGAATATTGCTTCGGGTTCGCATATCCCAGACTCTTGCGACACCGTCTCGACCGCCAGTGACCAGTACATCCAAGGTAGGATGGAGAGCGAGTGTGTAGACGCCGCTTAGATGTCCGTGGTAGTGGCGGATAACCTTGTTTGTCTCAAGATCCCAGCATTTGACCATCTTGTCTTCGCCACAGGAGAACAAATAAGGGTGGCGCGGGCTGACGGCAAGGCCACGTACGGTCGATATATGTCCGGTCAGAGTCAGGCGTAAGGAGCCGGTGGCTAAATCCCAGATCTTTATAGTCCTGTCGCCAGCACCACTTGCAAACCATTTGTTTCCTGGCTCGACCGCCAAGCTCCGAACCCATCCCAAGTGACCAGAAATGACCCTCATTAGCTTCCATGGTGGATGCCACTCAGGTCTGGCGCCGTGAGGAGTTGACGCGGCGGCCCGGGTCAGACCCGTGGGCTGGGAAAGTTGGGAGTTGTTGATGTTGTCTTCAGCACCAGGAACGCCAGAGCCGGGTCCATTGGGGCCCTCAAGAAGCTTTTGCGTAGAGTTCTGCCTGACAAGAGCCTGGTCTGGCTTGGAGTGCGCCTTGATCCGCCGTGCCTTGGTGGGAGCGGGCTGCTTAGCGGCAAGAGCTGGTGGAAGCTGCTGAACACCAAGGTATTCGAGTCTGAAGCGACGATCAGCACTCGTCTCGTCGTCGCTGGCCTTCTCGGCCGATGAGTCGCTAGGCTCAGTCCTTTGTCGCTTCCTGGCGGGGAGCCCTGGATCCTGGGAGTAAATGGTTCGGGTTGTCTTTTGATTGACGTCTAGGAGGGACCCTAAAGGGGTGGTGTCGGACGAGGGCGCCGTCGGTTCAGCCATAGCGGCTCCCATGGCAGTGGCAGCCTGACCGGGTCGATGGAGCAGAATTATCGGAGGAATGTGTTCTCGTCGAAGTTGCGTTGGTTGGATGGCCTTGTCCCTGCGCCGAGTGCTGAGGAGTTATTGTGGTGCGTCGCGGTGCGACGGGCTGAGATGGGATGGATTGGAAAAAGACTGACGCGCCAGAGTCTTGAATTGGATACCTACCTATCCATGTACAGCGTTGGTCTGGGTGGGTACGTACCTGCATCACCGCGTGCCACCGTGCGTTCCTAGGTACCTTAACTTTCCATGGCTGTTCATTGACGTGGTCGGTACATTATCCGTACCTTGATGTGACTCGGCACCTTGAGCTATGCGCCTTAGTATCGCTACATTTATCGAGAGTTCCATAGGTAGCTATATTCCTGGACGAAGTCTTGCCCGTAGTCTGCAGATGAACGTCAGGCACCTGGGGACCTTGAGCTTGAGGTAGGTAAGTGGTAAGGTAAGGTACCTTGGTCATCACTGCATCTACCAACTACAAAGCTGTACTACCACAAAAGAGGGAAGATCTCACCTACCTAATACATTCCTTCCCTCGCTGGGTGAGCGTCTCCAAACATCTTTTCAAGTCACTTCCATAGCTGAATGATTTTGCTGCGTACCTTACCTTACTGACCTATGTGAGGTGAAGATGATGACCACATTGCCTACTGCGTACTGACTCCGGAAGGCGCCTACCTAAACTATACACTTCTTGGTGCCGAGCTTTGGAGCTCACTATGAAGACAAGGTGCCAGTGACCATTAGGTACCTACCTCACTTGAGGGACCACTCAGCTCATGTCTCCTCCCTCAATAACGTGCTCTCCTCACCTTTCACCAATTCATCTCGAGCAAGTGACGCGCGAAAACTTCCGATAGAGAATCCTCTCTGCAGTCGGCTCACTGATATAATACATATCCGTCGGGGTTACTATCGACTTCACTTTGTCCCAACTACGGTCTAACTCTACCTACAACTTCAAGCCCGTCTCTCACCGAGCTTGACTTTCCCCCGATCTAACCGTCAACACCATCGGCTTCACTTAACGATATTTCTCTTCGTACCCCAGCACGCCACAGATCATTTGTCATCATTGGAAGAAATTCGGAAACCACAACAAGAAGGCGACAATAACCAGGATGGCAGAGACTCAGGACAAGTTTCCCCTTCACACTGCAGCCCGCGAGGGCAAAGGTACTTATTTGGCGAGGAAAGCTGCGGCTGTCGCTTTGCTTCTCAAACCCGCTAGGTCGTAGGAATGTGGCTAACCGGTCTTGCAGTCTCCGTCGCAGAAACTATTCTCAAGGTGGCTCGCATTTTGAGGCTACATCAGATTTACACATTTACTGATATTGTGTTGTAGACGGAGCCTAAGCTCGCTGTACGAGAAGACGATGATGGCAGGCTTCCCATACACTGGGCCGCGTCCTCCAACTGCATCGACATTATCATTCTACTTACGCAGATTCGTAGCTTTGACCCTGATGTCCAAGTAAGTGAAATTCCCGGGAGGCTTTGCTCTCACGATGTTTCATGACCATATTCACCCGAGTCTAGTTCACGTACTAAGCTCAACCCTCGACACTTAGGATGGCAGCGGTTGGACGCCGCTGATGATCTCTGCAAGCCTTAAAGATGGCGAAGATCTTGTAAATTTACTTCTCCAAAAGGGCGCCGATGTCAACCTGAAGAGTAAGATACTCTCACTATGCTTATTGCGCCCCCCTAAATCCTGGACCTTCTAACAATCACTTGCATGTTCCAGACCATAACGGACAGGTGAGTAGGAGGAGGTTCACAATACTATCCTCTCTCAGATTCGGGGTCTGATTCGGTTTGACTTCAGGGTGTTCTGCACTTTGTGGCATCCAAAAACAACTTAGACGTCGCAAAGAAGCTTCTCAACCACGACCCGCCCGCGTCTACCAAGATCCGCGACAAACGCAGTCAGTATGCCATACACAGGGCTGCCGCCATAGGCTCAGTTCCGATGGTGACACTTCTGATCAAACACGGGAGTCCTCTCAATGCCACCGACGCCTCTGGCTACACTGCCCTGCACCACGCTGTTGCTGAGGGCCACGGTGCGCCTAACTCCAGGCCTCGGCTACACGATATGAAAGCAACTGACATTTCAAATCAGGTGACACAGCAGTGGCTTTGCTAAAAGCTGGTGCCGTGATCAACAAAAAGGACAATGATGGGTGTCTACCTTTAGATTTGGCTCCGGACAAGGAGGTACGTGATGATATCAGCCCGACAACCTCGTGCTTCACAAATCATCTTGGCTAATGGCTCGAGCGCCTTTGTAGGTTCGCCGCTTCATTGAACGCGCTGCCGAGGAGGAGGGCATAGAGCTATGAATAGGTTTGAGCTAGCCACAGGCATAGCACGTGGTATTTCGCCTCCCTGGCTCGGGTGGTGGTAGGAATACACTTTCATGTCGACTCGCAGCAAATTACAACCGCGTGAAGAATGCGTTGCTCTGTGTGCTCGGCACTCATTATTCCTTTATCTGATTGTGCGCTCTACTAAGTCGCGATACATGGCCTTGACATCCTGCACGTCAGCCCGCAACTCTTCTACTAGCTCGCTCTTCTCCCCGAGTAATTCTAGTGTTGTCTGGTATCTCGAGTTCAAATCCTCAACCTGTCCTTCCAACTCGGTCACCCGTTTCGAAGCCGTCTTGCTCGACTCCAGCTCTTTCATTAACGAGACGATCTCGGCTCTAGCCTCATCTCTTTGTCCCGATATGCGCGCCAATTCTTCCCGGGACGTGACCTTCTCCGCTTCCAATCGCCGGATGGCCGCACTCATTCTTTCTACCAGCTGTACCGAAGGTCCTGCACCAACCGTCGACACTGAAACCATATCCTGCATCATTTGGCGAGGCGACGATGACGTTTCCACGCCGTCAAACAAATCGTCTTTGTCGCCTGCGTACGATGTGGGCGTAGGCAGCGAGTCTGGAGGCAACTCAAACGAAGTGATGGAAGGTGCAACCGGTAGATTGGAGCCGCTGGTTAGCATGGGCGGTCTAGCTGGAGGCTGGCTTGATAGTCTTCTCCCTAGCTGTGAACCCTCCTGGAAACCGTCCGTTCCACTAGTCGGGGTCGATATCTTGCGACCCTTGCCAGATACACTGTGTAGTAGAAGTAGATCGTTGCTCATCGTACGCGTGGGTACAGAGAGCAAGGGCGAGTCTGGACGACTCTGAATCCTAGATCCAGGGCCGGACAAGTGGTCTTCTAGCCAAGGCCGACGGTCGAGTTCAATCGTTTCAGTCTTCCATGCTGCCTGCTGCTTTTCGAGGTCAAGTCGGGCCTGCGAAAGCGCTGCCTCGGCGTTCTCTGCTCTTTTTTGAAGCATCTCATTACGAGCTTGAAAACTGTCGATATCCCGTTGATAGCTGGGAAACCTGCTCGTGAGCTCTTGGAGCTCTTCGTCCTGGCGTTTGCATCGGGTTGCCTGTATCCGGTTAGAATAATGACACACACAATGACGGAAACTCCAGTATCTGATCTGGAGGAATAGCAATGTGTCTTACAGTCTCTCTAGCCTTTTTCCTCATGTCCGACTCGCGTCGCAGAGCATCATCCCTCTCGCGCTCAAGGTTGGCCACTCGTGCGATCAGACTGGCCTCGATACCCTGCCAGTTTTCCGCAGCAATGGCATGCTGCGTCTGCAGTGTTTCCACTTGACGCAAAAGTTTGACTTGAGAGTCACCCACGGCGCCAGAGGACGCCTCTTCCGCTAGCGCACGCATGGCCTCCAGCTTCCCCTCCATTGCTTGAAGCTCTACCTTCATCTCGAGTTCCTTGGCGCGGGCGCGCTCGGCGGCGCGCGCTGCTTTTTCTTCCGCCTCTGCTGCACTCTCCTTTGCCCGACCAGCGATCAGGCTCCGCTCCAGCTGCAATGCGGCGACAGTATCTTCAAGGTCTTTGACGCGGCGTTTCTCAACGGCCAGTGCCTCCTCGTTCGCCTTACCTACAGCGGAACTGGCCTGGTCGGAAGCTCTCCGGAGATCATCCCGTAGCCTTTGCATTGTAGATTTGTTGGTTGACACTTCATCGCGCAATGCGCTTAATTCATCTTGCATTCCGTTGGACTTGATATGCAGTTCTTGGTTTGACTGTTCCAGTTCCTCAACGCGGCTGGCTCGGGGGCGTAGAGTTTCCATGTCAGCAGTCAGCTTCTCTTGACGAGCACGCAGCTCTCCCAAAGTTTTCTCGTCGCTTGCAATCTGTGTCCTGAGTTTCCTGATGATGGCCCGATGTTTCTGCTCCGTGGCGGCCAAATTGCGGCCTTCGTCCATGAGAGCCGTAATCTTGACGTCTCTTTCAGCAAGTACTCGCTCATGACTTCCCGTAGGTGCCGCCGCCGCAGACATGCGTGCGGCATCTGTAGCATCCCGTGCCAGGAATTGCAGCTTTGCTTGCATGGACTCAAACTGTTCGACATAGCGATGCATCTCCTCCTGTTGCTCCTTTGCCGACTGTTCCGCCCTAGCTTCCAGGGCCTCGACCTGTGCATGAAGTGCCGTACACTGATTACATTCGATCCGGTTGCCACTTGACGTGGTGGCTGTTTCGAGTTCCAGCCGTTGATCTGGGGTGGCAGAGTTACCGTCCTGTTGAGCCTCCGAGGCTCGGCTACTCTCCATTGAATTCGAAACTCGCTGGCTACTCGAGGGATCTTCTTTGGAGGTTTCAGTGATCTCGTCCTCGTCCTGGATAGTGTTGTTGGGTATGGCAGTCTCAGTCGTGACTACCACCGGCGCTGGAGTGTTCGCCAGACTAGGGGCATCGGCACCCATTTTTGGAAGCGTACCGGCTCCTGGACGACCGCCATCGGCACTTGGTCGAGTACTCTGGGAGTCTGATGTTACGCTGCGAGCGTCGGACGGCTGGGTGTTCTTGGCCGCAATGGCCTTGGCAAGGCGCTCTTGTAGGCGGTCGTTGGTACGGCTGCTGGTTGAGGATCGAGGCTGGCCTGAGATAGATATGGTCAGTACCACTGTTGTAGTATCGCGCCATGCTAGTCCGAGTCAAAGGGGGGGATAGGGATTTACTTATTTGCTGGTCCTTGGAGGGGACCGTGGTAGAAGCCGCGGTAGACTGGGGAGCTTGCGGCGGGATAGCTCCATTCTCTCCCTCAGCAAGCATGTTATCGAGACGGGCCTCGACGCCGGCTACAGCCTGCTGGAGGAAAGAACCCCAACGTGTCGACTTTGCGGGAGCTGCCATGATGACGGTCGGCTGTTAAATCGGTCTTGGATAGAGACGGAGACGGCTGGGCTATGCCACGTAGCTGTTGTGTGTTTCGGAGGTCATGAACATCTCGAGTATGCCTCCAAAGACCGCAATACAATGGGATTGAATCGTGCTATCGTGCTACCTCGCCAGAGGGAGAGTTGACTGTCTTTCCCGTACTCAGCAGGAAGTGTGGTGGTTGCGCGTTCAGTGACTACTAAGGGCGAGAAGCTTTGGGAGTCGTGGTGCTGAAGCAGGTGGGCCGGTTGCGATGAAGAACAGCAGTGCAGTGCGCGGTAGGTAGTGATTGGGTTGGGCGTCGGTTGGCTGAGGAGAAGTGGAAGAATGGATATGTTGGTTTTCTGTGCCAGGTGTTTAGACAAAGGATGCTCGTATCTAGTGGAAGGACAACCAACGTAGCATGTAAGGGAGCTGGAGTAATACCTGTCATTTATTTAGGTTGGGCAATGTGCAGATGCGGTTCCGTGTCGGGTTGCGGCAAGGCAGGGAGTACGCGGCACTAATACTTGGGTAGAAGGAGAAAACCACAGCTCTTACGGATACTCCGTATGGCGCGAAGATCTGGCTCGAGGAGGGGTGACCGTTTCACGCAGGGCACCTCACGTACCTACCTCGGTGGGCGTGCAGCTCAGATATTCCAACGTAATCTGTCTATGACTCGAGTGAGGTAGGTACCTTAGATAGCTTAAGCTCCAAGGTGATCAGAATGGGCACACCTCTAGCCTAACGTCGTGATACTAATGCATAACGTACAATGATCTTCCCGGCCACTCGGTATTCAATTCCATGGTGTGGACACTTCAAGGCGACATTATGGGCACATAGTACTTCTTCCGCAAGGGGCCCCTGCTCAGATGGCAAATGGCGCTATAGAGACCAAGGTAATACTCCGTAGGTACAAAGAGACTGTGGTGATGTGCCCATCATGTTAGGTACCTACTTCTTGCGGCTTGCAAGGTAAGGTAAAAGGCGCTCGCTTTATGGAGAGATACCTTTTACATGAAGATTGCCGCAAATAGTGAATTGATGCGAACTTGAGACTCTTTCAATCATCTGGATCGCAATAGCAATGCTTTGCTCAAATATGGCTGATGCGTTCTAGATGCTAACAACACAATTTTCAATTATTAAATTCTCCGTACATGTTGAGGTACCTTCTCCCAGTAGACATGAAAATAAGCAGAAACATGACCTTAGAGGAGCTTTCAAACCACCCACCCGAATACGTGCATAAGCGCAACCACCGCACGCCGTCAGGAGCGAGCTGCAAAAGGTACGTCATCCTCCACTGGGGCCTCGGAACGTCCACCGGAGCTGAACCGAGTCGTGTCTGCAACGTGGAACCAACGAGGTGCTACGCATTGTCGTTGCCATCCTCCTCGTCGGTTTCTGTAAATTTGTTCTTAACCACAAGGTATTAGTCCGTAGTCACTTATGTGGATCGTAGTGTGTCTTCTTCCCTCTTCCGCAAACTTGTATGCCAGGCCAGGCCAGTTGTGCTCTCATACCGAAGACAGCCAAACATCGGACAACAGGCAGGGCCACAGACTAGTCCAAGACAACCCTTCTCAACTTGCAACCTGCAATACCTCTAATTTCTTAGAATACCAACCAATGTGCTTGTGGCTGTCTATTGCTCGCCATACAGTGCAACTGGAAGTCAACCGGCCGAATCTGACCCAGCCTGTCGCAAGATACTGATTCAACTATCCTCCGAGCGACCCGGCACTTCTTACGAGTCTAGTACGACTCCCCCCCTCCTCTTTTTCTCTCTCTCATTCTCTGTGTCTATCGGGCGTGCGCCTTGCTATTCTATTCCCATACCTTTGCGTCTCCGGCGCCGCTCGGAACACGTAGACGGAAAGTTTAAAAGACCTTTTGGGACATTCGGAGTCTTTCAGCGGCATTCTCTGCAGCCGTGGCAAAACACCGCTGTCCCCCCTTGTCTATCTCTCTCTCTCTCTCTCTCTCTCTCTCTCTCTCTCGCGACAGAGCAGCAACTTACCCTGCGTCGAGCCAGAGCCCATTGAAGCTGAGGAAACCGCAATTTCTATTGCGCTGCTTCTTGGCTTGCTGGCCCGGTTTTGCCTGGTCAAGACTGTCCGCCACCAATGGCTTCATCTCCATTGTTCCAGGCCCTGCGCGTGGCGTACAATGATGATTCCCCAGACGGCTACTGGGGAGAAAAGACTTCGACTCTGAATTTTTGCGAAGAGGTGAGAAACACATCCCCCACTGATATGAGAACTTCTCAACATCCTTGCTATTGCTGACCTCTGCTTACCATTGTTGACGCAGGACTATGTAGTCTCTTATTACTGTGCCGAAGTCTGCAATGTAAGTGATCACCAACTTCCCCTGCTCCAGTCAGCTCCTATCTATACTAATTCGGTCACCTGAAAGACATTGACGAATCTCCTATTCCTATGGCTTGGCTTTAAGGGCGTCTATAATTGTGTATCTCAGGGTCACCCACGCATATTCCTCATAGCATATCTCGGATACGTTATCGTTGGACTAGGCTCCACGGCCTTCCATACATCCTTGAAATGTTCGTCCTCGCTTCTCGCTCTGAGCTCAGTATATCTTTTGCTACCTACACTTGGAGTACTGAACTGACAAAGCCACCTGCCTAGACCCCATGCAGCTCATCGACGAGCTGTCTATGATATACACCACGTGTCTCATGGTCTTTGCAACGTTTTCATTCTCGAAGTCTAGCAAATTTTCAGTCCTTTTAGGGAGTGGTCTCGTTATCTTAGCTGGCTTTATTACGGTGCGTGGTTTCTAACCCAGTAACCATGCAAAGCATGGTAACTGTGAGAGCCCAGAGTTCTGACCATAGCACAATAGTCATACTACCACATCACTAAAGATCCGGCTTTTCACCAGGCCTGCTATGCGGCGTTAACGGCAACGGTAATATGCTGAACTCAGTCAGCGCTCAAGTACCTCATCGGAAAGCTGACTGACGCTGCGCAGGTTGTTTTACGCAGCTTGTATGTCATGGAGACGCAACTACGGCCAGTCCTGTCACGAAGAAACAAGGACAAGGCCAATCTCATTCTCAATACCATGTGGATCATGGTTGGAACAGGTCTCTTGGAATACCACCAAGCTAGATGTGTTGTTCTGCTTTGCTGACAGGAATGATCAGGACTCGGTGTCTTCCTCATGGGTTTTCTCATTTGGAATATTGACAATGCTTTCTGTAGCCAGATAAGGCAATGGCGACGACAGCTTGGCCTGCCCTGGGGCGCCTTGCTTGAGGGTCATGCTTGGTGGCACTTGATGACAGGTGTTGGTACGTATTTTCCCAAGCGGTACTGCCTTTTCTATCAAGGCCGTTGCTAACGTGATGCACAGGAGGTATGGGACAGAGAACAGGCGGTACTCTCATCTTCGACGTGCGCTAACAAGTTACAGCCTACTACTACATCACCTGGGGAATATGGCTACGTAGATGTCTCGAGGGCCGCGAAGATGAATACAGACTCGTCTGGCCAAGGTCGCTTTCGTCGATACCGTTAGTGGTCAAAGCGAAGAAGGCGGACTGAGGAATATGGATCTCAATGATGGACAGGCATTCAGTAGCCGTTCAGGGTGATGTTGCACAGGTACACCGGTCGAGGACTTGGGGACGGAAGCTGTGTATTCCCAAGGCGAAAGAGACACAAACATCTTCCAAGGCCTTCTATAGAACCACGAGCAGATAGAACTATCCGGCAGCAAGCACTGCTAGGCGCAGGTGACAGGATATTGTATGTCCGCAACCTACGTATACTACATATACCCCATCAATTGTAATCGAATTAAGCCAAGCACAATATCTAGATTGGACGGGAACTTCTGTAAAGGTAAAAGGAAGAATTCACTATCGAGTATCAGAAGACGAAGCAGCGATATATGCATAATTCGTTCAAGACATGTTTACTTTCCGCATATCCCTATAAACGCCATTGTTTGTGGATAGGTATCTCAGGTACAGATATGGAGCACATATATATGCGATAACACCGCTTATCTGAACCAGTGCCACACCACACCCACTACCTACTTACCTTACCTTAAGGCGTCCCCTCCAGCTTTGATAAGTGCGCCCCCACCTTGCTGTGAGCTTCTGTCAAACGAAAGCCCCCCTTCTCACAAGTTGCGATCTCACACCTCAGCCTGCCCACAATATCATTGTCAACGACACTGAATTTATTGCGAATCTCGGCTCCCTCCGCGGCAGCTTCACCATCTGAGCTAGCAAGAGTGACTTGGTAGAGGCACCGATCCAACGCGGCTTCCCAGAAACCGTCTCATCACCACATCAAGTCAACATGTCTATCCCGAACCAAGCGCTTGAAAAGGTGAGAGAACAACAGCGGTGGCATTCCGTTCTTTTGGCCCCTTTTTGTGCTTCAGCTATAACCTACTCACACATGTTCTCTCCTAGCTGATTCGAGAAATCGAAAGCCAAGCCATTGTGGCCCAACAGCAGATTGGCCAGGCGCGCACACAAATGACAGCAAAGCAACGTGAAATGCGCATGGTCCGTCTGACGCTGGATGAGGTTTCCACCTTGCCCTCAAACCTGAACGTCTACGAAGGTGTCGGCAAGATGTACGTAAACCCTCTGCTGACCCATGTCCTCGTTATGCGTGCTGCAGCCGGCAGTAATAGGACTAGCATCCATGGATGACATTGCTGACGCCGAGCCTCGGGGGCGGGAAAGGTTCGTCGCGTTGCCCACTCCGCAGCTTACACAGAAACTGGAGGGCCAAATCAAGGATAGGGAAGGCGAGGTTGAAAAGCTGAGCCAGAAGCTGCACTACTTGGAGACAACATACAAGAATAGCCGGCAGCACATTGACCAGATGCTCAAGGCACAGTCATGATGGCAGATGCTGTAAGAGGAAAGAGGGAGGGGAGCTAAATCATGGGACCAGGAGCTTCTTCCATCATGGATAACGGAAGGAGGATATGGAGGTGAAGTGTGTCTCCATGCAATCAGCGTCGAGCATCGGGATGGGACGCCAAGGGCACCCGAGTTGACACGTGCTTCTTCGGCTCCGAGTACGAGTAGCACAGCATCTGAAGACGTCTTTCTCCAAGGGACCGCTGGCAATGCGGCGCGAAAAAATGAACTGCTTGTACGTGGTAGTGGTCACTTGATGCCAGCCTCGTCTGGGAACTTCCTCGGGCATCGACTCGAGTCTGGTTGAAACTGGCTTGAGACGTAGGGGCGCAATTAATGGTGCTGTCATGGACGAACCAGAGCACTGTTTGCGGTCCAAAGCTGAAATTATGCGTGTCAACATAGAAAGACGTCTCACATGAGTGATGACTCTGATGGGTGACTGAAGATCGAGGCCAGGCACTCGTACCTGCTGGCAAGACGTGCAAGTTGGGGGCCGAATCTGCAGTGCCCGAAGCCTGAAGTTTATTATTGTCTACGGTTGGATGAAGAGGAGCAAGCATTCGTGCTGTCTCTACGACGTGCGCTAACGATTTAGGCGCCGCGCCTCTCTCACGTCGGCAAAGATCCATGTCAACGGTCTCGGGTGCATGTTCGTCTGGGGCGAATGGGGCTTCCTCAGGCGGGAGCATACCTAAGACTGAGATGGCCCCAGACTCTGGTGGGACATCTTGACAACCGCCGCAGTCTTAGGTACGCTCGAGCGTGGTACGACGTCCATATTCTCTGTCCGCTGGCTTTCGTTCATTGGCGATGAAATTCAATGGCTTTGGGCATGCAGAAGAGTCTACATACAATGTTGTCAAGTGTGGCAACATCATAGATGTCCAGCAGATCACGCGACGGGTGCAAGTTTGCCGCCGGGGTGACTAGAGCGTTTGTAGACAAGTGGACATGGACTCCCGTCACGACTGTCGTCGGCGCAGAAGGTACACTGCCCGCCTACAGTAGGTAGTACCATCCACTCTTTGTTTTCCAAATTACCGACGGTCAGCCCTCTTGTGGTACTGTGTATGTCTAAGACCCGGCGGCTGAGGTTCAGCTGTGGTGGCCTGGACCTGACCCGTTGGTACTTGAGGATACACGAGCTGATTCGGCCTGCTATAATTACCTGGGTACGCAGGCAGCCGTGAAAAGAGCGCTTTTGCCGTGTTGGTCCACGTTCGTTTATCCGCAGATGACCGGGGCAAGGGATCGATGGCCTGAGTGAAATGTTTCACTGCACCAGGGCCAGAAAACGGCTGCCTGATAAGGTGGGTGATGGTTTGCTGGAGACATGAGGGCTCCTGGTCGCCGCTTGTCGCTCGAGGAGTCCAGTGAGGGGGTGGCCGGGGTGGCCGGGGTGCCGGGGTCCGGGGGGTTGGAGGCTCTGGGCCCCACATCGGGTTTGCAGTGCCATCCACAATGTAGGTAGATGCATCTGATTACCCATCTCATGGTGTCTTATGGATATCTGGCAAGGCAAACGATACAATGCCTAATAGAATCACCCATCTCACTCCCATTCGTATCAAGAAACACCTTAAGATATGAGACGAAGGTGTTTACGCAGCAAGGTTTTAAAGCCCAACTGTGTATCCGTACCTATGGATACTCCGTACGTGCTCCGTACAGACTGGATGACCCCACTCTGTCAGCAATCGCGCAGCCCTACGACATCAAGCTAAGCCATGTCAGGCCTCGAATGAGAGGATATCTGCGTACCTCCCCTGCTACCCTGCCACCTGCCACACTGCATCGAACTGCGAAGGACTAAGGAGGCAGTGACACCCAGTACCTATTCAAAACTAGGTATCCGTATCCGTACACACCTGAGATGGCAGTCATTGTGCGGATGAACCGACGAATGAACGGCCTGCCCCGTGCTTTGCCGATGCTGACTGCCCCGCCATTCCCTCCCGATACACCGATAGATGGAAGAGGCAGGCGTCACAACAGTGTTCCTAAGGTATGTAGGTGCCTAGGTATGCTGATGCCATCTTACCTCCCATGTGTTCCATACACCTCCGGCAGGTAAAGCATCTTGAGGTGAGTGTTTCTGGTTCTGCGTCCTCTTCCAAGATACCATGCTCCGCGTTGCTATGCTTGCACCCCTGATACTCATTGACTAAGGTGGTAGTAATTATGGCGGCGGTATAGGAGCCGAGACAAAGCAGTCCATCGAGTCTGGGCTCATGTGGACACAGAGACTAGGCAGGTTAAAGCAGAGAGCTGGCGATATTGTCACGACCCTGTGGCGTTGGCGCCCACCTATCCAGACCGTTTTTCTCCCCGTCTTAAACTACCTACGTTAGCGATCCCCCTCGACGCCGCTCCCACATCACAGCCTTTCTATTCACATCAATTTCATGAGACAAGGTTGGTAGGTACCTACCCTACTTTACCTTACCTTAGGTTCCCTCCTCGGGCGGTGTTGGAACTTGGGACCCCAGGCCCTGCCATCCTGTACATACATGATAAACCCCTCTCTTAACCTGGTCGCTTAGGTTCCCTCATCTACAAGGTGGGCCATCCATCCCCTCCACTTCGCTCGATCCTCGCACTATGGCCAATCCAACCACTGGCTCCCCTTTCTACCATGCAAAGTAAGCCGACTGACCGACGGCCACCACCTCATGTCACGCATCTCGTCGTCGTCGCCCCCTCAGCTCTTACCTTAATACCCTAAGCCAGAAAAAGCATAAATGACCATCGAGTCTTACTCTTCCGCCACCAACTTCTCTTAAACCAGTTGGCCCCCCCCCCTTCCTATTCCTCGCCATTGTTGTGTTCTCTCTCATAGCACTCCCTATTCCTACCTCATATTGTAGACTCATAGAGGTATTAAGTGGTTGAGCCCTTGAATTTCACTCCCCGCTCCTGTCCACACCACTCTTACTTCAACGATTATCAAGGCATTCGGCACTATAGGCACGATGAGTAACAGTTACTACTCCGACTCGGACGACCTTGATATACGAGTCTCGAGGCGACGAGCACCGTCGCCTTCACAGGTTCACTATGTCGAGGCGAGACCAAGACCCGCTGCCAGGAACTACTACCCGTCAGCAGGCCAACAGCCTAGCTTCTTGGCCCCGGAGCGCACAGTCATCACCACCCGCACCCGATCAAGAGAGCGTTCCCGTGAGCGCCATTCTACTCCACCGGGTGGCCCCGCTCCGGCTCCGATCCCGGCTCCGGCCCCGGCTCCTGTGATCATCAATAACCGTATCTACAACGAACACTCGTCCGATGATGAGGACGACCGCCATATGCAGGTCTACCGCAATCGTCACCGGTCTCACTCCCGTGGCCACTCGTCTCATTCTCGGTCACCTTCGTCCTCTTACATGACCCGGGAGGATTATGAGGCAGAACGGGCTCGACAGGAGCTGGCAGAACTCCGAATCTGTCAGGCTCGCGAGAAAGAAGAACGCCGGGTCCAAAAAGAGTTCCGGGAGGAAGCCGAACTCCAGCGCGCCAAGCGCGATCTCGAAGATATCCGAACTCGTGAGGCTCGCGCTGCCGAAGAACAGCGCTTCAAAACCAAGATCGAGTTGGAAAAGTACCAAGAGGACATGCGCAAGTCAGACTTTACCAAGAAGCGAGAAAAGGAGGCTGCCGATGCTGTGGAACGTTACAAGAGAAAGGAGGCAGACCGCATTGCGCAAGAGAAGAGGGAGAAGGAGCAGCGTGAGAAGGAGTTCCAGCAGAGGCTCAAGGAAGAACGTCAAAAGGAGCTGGACAAGCTGGCCAAGGAAAAGAAGGAGAAGGAGGAGCGTGATAAGGAGTACCAGAGACGCCTTCAGGAGGACCTACGTAAATCAGGTCTCGACGACAAGGCCATCGCCGCCATCCTCAAGAAGGAGAAGATTCCAGAGCCACCGATGCAAAGGCCGGTCCAACATGATCACGCGCTCGTTCCCGGGAATCGCCCAACCTACACGCGAATGGCACGGAAGCATCTATCGATCGAAACCCTGAGAACATACCAGGTCGAATGGGAAATGGATGTTGTAAGCAGAATCAGAACGCGACTATCCCCTATTACATCTACTGACTTATCTCAGGACCCCGACTACGTGCTCATCAGACGATGGGTCCCGGAGTGGGAGCAAGACACCCTTTGGAGACACACCAGGTCGGTTCGCGAGAAGCGTTCATCCAAGCTCGTACTCGAGATCGAAGACAAAAAGCCCCACCGCCTCGAACCAGAGTTCGAGTGGGTCAGGAAGAAGAGTGACCGGAAGAGAAGCAAGTCGCCCGCACTCCTCATGTATCTTGCAGGAGCGAAACCCGCTTGATCGAAGAAGGCGAATTTCGGGTCGGCGTCGGGACCGAGGACGACAGCATTCATCTGCCATCGAACGCGACGATGGTGTTTCTATCTGGGACAAGATTTTATGTCCACACCAATCCAAGGGGTGGGGTGGTCACACAAGGTACCTCACATACCCGAGATGAACGACACCCAGACATGGCTGCTTATATGATTTGTTTTTGGGGGGGATATATACCATCAGCTACTAGTACAAGTCTTCTTTG
This sequence comes from Colletotrichum phormii, assembly GCF_030913505.1. NCBI lineage: Eukaryota > Fungi > Ascomycota > Sordariomycetes > Glomerellales > Glomerellaceae > Colletotrichum > Colletotrichum phormii. The sequence continues at coordinate 614,290 of NW_026851449.1, forward strand.
CAGAACGTTGGGCTTCTTTCAGTGATACAAGGTGCCCGGGAATATGTGTTGGAGTGCGTAATCGCTATGGCTCCGCCGTCGTTGTTGTTGTTGTTGTCAAGTTTGAGGACCAAGTACGCTCAGCTCTCCTCATCAGCTCTTCGTACACAGTCCAGGCCAAAGCTGAACTCATTGCTTTTCTGCTCATGCGGAGTGCAACCCCATCCATAAGTGACCGTGTGCCCTCTTCCGAAATCATCTTGCGGCAAGCCTGGTACATGTTCCTGTACACGGCCGGCTGCAGTTGAATCCTGGTTTTGATAGCATCGAAAGGATTCGAGACAATGGAGCACGCTCCACCAGCCATGACGGCAGAGCTGAAATTGACGAGCGTTGCATGCGATGTTGTAATGGCGAAGGGGCGATTTGAGTTGTGTCCGTCCTTTGGAGTAGACAGACTGCTGAGCTGCTTCTTGAGCAGCTCGTAGAATAATACATACATGCCTGCATACGGTGCATCACGGACGGCGGTGGCACCGAAGCCAGCAAAGAAGCCTCGTGGACCATGCGTTCTGTAAATGTCGGAAGAAGCGCCGAGCAAGGATTTGTAGGAATACAAATTGGATTCATAGCGAACCTTGATGACGGTCAAGGGCATGAGTACAAAGCCGGCAAACGTTCTGGCGACGGCGCCGGCGACCAGGTTCGCCGATGGGGTTAGCGTCGGTAGTGAGGACGAGTGTGCTGCTCTGTTGCCGGCGGCTTGGCCCAGTAAGCGCGACTGGGCCACATGCTGGCGGATGGAGTTGAGAGATGTGAAGTAGAGGGCCGAACCGAAGCCGGTTCTAAGGGCTGATGGGATTGTGCCGCGCCAGAGCGTCTGGATCTTATTTGGGGCAGCGGCAACCTCCCTGAGATACGACCTCAGTGACCGGTGGCCAGATTGTTGAACACGGGTCTTGAGTAGGTCAAGCGGTTGCAGTAGCACCGCCGATGCAATACCGGAACCCAGTCCAGCAACAAAATGCCGAGCTGTGAGAGGAGATGGATAGGTCAGCGCAGACTCGATCAAAGGTGAGTATCGAGAGGAGTGTCAAAGGGGTAGGTAGCGCGCAGAAAACACGCGTATGATTCAACAATGACGGATGGATAAGTATTTCTGTCCTTTTCTTACATGATTTTGTACGGCCTGGGGTCGCCTGTTGAGACATGGAGACTTGTGAGAGAACTGATGTCGTATCTTTTAGACGAGGAGATGATACTAGGCGGATTGCGGTGCAATATCGGGTGGTGCGGTGGTGACTTTCTTTTATGTGCGAAAATGAGTTTGAGAAGCAAATGCCATAGCGTTACCAAATAAATTTTCTCGTAAATGTACAGAGTGCTCAATGAGCTGTGATGATATTGAAGGCAGAATGAGAACGGGAAGATGATCATAAGTCGTGATGACTTTTCAAGAGTGGCTGGCAGGGTAAATAGATATCTTCATAAGCACATGAGGTAGCCAAGTTGAGGTAAAGGTATGGTCGTGGAGGCAGGTCGGTGCTTCTGACCCGCTAGCCATATTGGGCAACGCTCAGCAGAAGATCGGGGAGCCGTCATCGGTGTAATGACGGTTATATACATAACAATCCCTATGGGTCCGACCGGGTCTTTCCGATCAGACAGCCTCCGGCAGGGCCGACGTTCCCTGCCCAATTTTCGACGTTTGCTTACACAACGTTGGAGAAACGTAAACCTTCGGTTGTACCCGATGACCTCCTCGAGAACTTGACATTCTCGCCTGTCGGTTGATTGCTATTCGAGCGCAGCGAGAAAAACAATGCCCATTGCTTGCGATGGCTAACATGCCGTCGAACATCCGTCTCATGAGGTGCTGATGAGTCGCCGCTGTATGACCTTGTCTTCCATCTTGCCTCCCTCCTTGCCTCGCTTTCTTGCCTCCCATCTTGCCCCCTTTGTAGTCATCTTCCACCAAACGTGCCCAGAGAGCGATACTGCGACTCGCAGCACCCCGGAGACTCATGCCTCTTTGGCCCCTGTCGCCTTGAAGTCACCAATAACCGATTCAAGGCGCCCAGACAGTAGCCGGTGCCTTTTGACTATGTCGACCCATTCAGACTGTTTTGTTACTTCGTATTCGTTCCCTAATGTCGCCAATAGCATTCCAAAATCACCTCCGAGCCTACCCAAACTCCCTGAACAGTACAAAACCTGCGTGAGGATACTATCCCTTGCTGCTTGGTCTTTCACAACTGGGAGGTACTTTTTCAAGGTTTCGAGGAGCATCTCCACAAGATGAAGCGGGAATGTTGATAGTGTTGATGGCATGGGTTTAAAAAGATTCTCGTCGTCGCTCGTAGTCCCAGTCTGGGGTCCAGTGCCAGAGAATATGCTCTTGAACATGGAGACAACGCTGAAGCTTTGCTCACGGAAGATCTCAACATAGCGTTTGAGATACTTTTCTGTCTGCTGCCCGCCCGACCAGGCCTGGTGATTGGCGCTCTGTTGCCTCTGCCTCTCGTCATCAGCCAGCTCACGAAGAGGTTGTAAAGCCCCCAGGGTAGCGTCCAAGGTGGCTACGCGGCAGCAGAGAAACAGCAGCGAGAGGGTGTGTTCCTGAGAACCACGGCTCGTGGAACTCATAGAGGACATGTCCGGAAGTACCCTTCTGAGCCAGCTGATCGTCCGCAATGATGCAGCCAGCTTGAGTCCAGGGGACTTGAGGGCAGCGATGAGATCGGCTGTCATCTTCACGATGGCCTCATCAGCTTGTTGGGACACGAGATCGACAAGCGGTGAAGATGAGTACAAGCCGTGAAGTCTCCGAATGTGGGCATTGAGATCGAGGGCGGATGCATAATTAGCAGGAACGGTGTTGATGGCGGACGAGAGTAGGGTTGGAAGTTCTAGCACGTCGACGAGACGTTCGACATTGCGAAGTAGCAGTAAGGCGCGTTTCCTCTCCGCCAGGTCCTCATTGTCCCGAGATTTGCTGTAGGTGGTGGAAAAGCGCAGGGCCTCTGCTTCAAGCTTCGGAATGGCATTCCGTAGGTCTGCCGTATCGGCGACAAGAGTGGGCAACGCGCGGGTTAGGCTAGTGTGATTTGAGGCCGAGTCGATGATGGACTTGTGAGAGCGCTTTGAGACGCCTTGAAGCGAGAGGAGAAGTGAATGTGATGTCTGGGCCAGGGATTGAGGCTCAGTCGAGGCCAATGCTTCCGGACTCTGATCGGCGAGATGGGACAGATATGCGAGCCTGGTTGACCTCGTTGTCGGATTGAATAGGTTGTTGGCGTCGGCATCGAGGCTTGTAGACTGCCGAGCATCGAGTAGGTCGAGGAGAACGTCGGCCATATTGATGAGATGCTCACATTGGAAAGTTGCTGTTGATAACTATAACTACCTTGGGCAGTAGGTAAGGTAGGTGTCGTCGAATACCAGACCAAGGGGTTATCTGTCACTCTCAGGGCAAGTACTGAGGTGGGAGCAAGTGGTGGCACCTGCAGGCTAGCTTGGGTAGCTTAAGGTAACTAACTACCTGTCACCTGGGTAGGTAAGCCATACCGATGAATTTAAGCAGGACATGACTAAAACCGAGGGCTGCAGCTACGGGGCCGTTGGTCTCACCTGCCACTTCGTCTATGGAGCTGAGGTACCCATTACCACCTACCTTACCTACCTTACTCCGTACCTTGAGGTAGTAATTAAGACCAGACCCAAGTAAATAGCACGAACGGCCGAGGGTGCAGAAACGTTTGAGCTTTCCAGGCGACCGGGATACTGATTGCTTGGTATTGAACTATGTACGGTTACCATACCGAAGTAGTGCACCTTGCTTACCTACTTACAGTTCACAGCACCGCCTCACTCAAGTATACCGTGTTGCGGTCCTTCTGTTACAGGGCGTGTGATGCCATCATGAGGCGGACAGCTAGTTCAGGCCCTAGCATCCCACGACCCCCGACCACAGTGCAGCTGACACGCAGCCATTTCGTGCCACAATGTAGAGCTTGGGTTCGCAGGCGGAATAGCCTCGAAAATAACTGCCTGAGAAACACTTCATGTCTGTGAACTTGAGCTCACGGCCACCCCCACCTCTGTGCCCAGTGCTCGACCAAGGGTACCTCACAAGGTCACGACACAGCTGGTGGGCGGCCAGGTGCTACAAGTCTTCAAGGGTCCTCCTCCATCAAGCTTAGCTTCCCCCAACAATCCGTCAGCTCCCCGCGCGCCGACCCCTGCTTTGCCTTCGCCTACCTCATAGCCACGCGAGACCTTGGGCCACTCACTCACTGCTCACGTTCGTTTCCCCTTGTCTCGACCGCCTCTAGCCTCTGACAGACTGACGAACCGATCCGGTGACAGAGAGCCTTCCTCTCCAAGAACACTTTGAAAAGGAAGACATCCCCAACGTCCTGTGTCGCAAGCAAGCTGTGCCGCTCACCTTCGACCCTCTCCCCAGCGTACCGCCGTCCTCTGGTATTCCCGAACCGAAGCAACATCCCTCTACAGCAGAAGCGGACAGCCGAACTCGAGTCGAGAGATCAACACGGAGAATGAAAGATCCTTTCTTCCTCGAGCCGCTGCCATGGCTCGTCAAGGCCACTCAGCCCTTTGCTGACTACTTCTCACTACCGACACTACCGATCCACGTTCACGAAGTCTTCGCCTCGGCCCTCTTCTACTCGGTCATCTACTACCCTGTGTCTCCTTTGCTGTCGCGATTGATCGTCGGCCGCAAATACACCGATCTACCTCGTAATAGACGCATAAACTGGGACGCCCATGTTGTCTCTCTTGTCCAGAGCATTCTCATCAACGGCTTGGCCCTCTGGGTCATGTTCGTTGACGAAGAGCGCAGCACGATGGATTGGCAAGCTCGCATGTGGGGATACACAGGTGCTGCCGGCATGATCCAAGGCCTTGCTGCTGGCTACTTCTTCTGGGATCTGATTGTCACGAGCCTCAACTTCGACGTCTTTGGAATCGGCACCTTGGCTCATGCTGTTAGCGCCCTCTTTGTCTTCTCTCTTGGATTCGTGAGTCTGCCTTTGACGATACAACCCACAACCACGTCTTTCTTGCTGACCTCTAAATCAATCAGCGACCTTTTCTCAACTACTACGGCTGCATCTTCATCCTGTGGGAGCTATCTACGCCCTTCCTCAACATCCACTGGTTCTTTGACAAGCTGGGAATGACTGGGTCCCGCGCGCAACTCTACAACGGCCTCATGCTCTTGTTCACTTTCTTCTCCTGTCGCCTCGTATACGGAACGTACCAGTCCGTCAAGGTCTTTTCAGACATCTACGCTGCAATCAACGCCCATCCCATCCTGCCCAAAGAGATTTCCCCGGAAACAGGCGCAGTGCTCGCCCCGATCGGTGTCATGAGGTTTGCGACAGCATCATCAACGGTGCCAACGTGGCTAGCCGTGACGTACCTGATGAGCAACATCACTCTCAATAGCTTAAACGTTTACTGGTTCATCATGATGATTCGTGCGGTTCGAAAGAGATTCCAGCCGGCAAAGTCAACAGAAAAGCAAGCTGCTATCGAGCCCTCTTCTGCCAAGGCCACAGCGCCATTTGCCGGGGTTCAAGCTCGTCGGCGTAAGGCATAGAGCAATTCAACAAGGAGAAGATGGGTATTTGCATGTAGATCTGTCATTCCCACCTTTGGCAGCGTGTGGTGTGGGAAGGCTGGATGATAACGGCATTGGGCAGAGCGGGGAACTGTATAAATACATGATAGGATGTTGCCCGATCTTTGAATTTGGGTGGCAGGTGGCTTATTGCTTATTGTTTTACATAATCGATAGATCAGTATTTCGTTTGACTTGCGTTGAGAAGCTACGCCAGTTTGAGAGACGAAGCCTTTTACTGTCTCATTCTCGACACCATATACGTGCCTCCTTGCTGCTGCTTGTTAATGCAATGCCCTTCAGGGCCAAGGCTACCAGATTGATGGCTAAAAAAACCACGGGTTTCACATTGATTCGGGGAGCAAGGTCAAAGGAGTAGTATTAAGTACATCTATGCACGTACACTGGTATGACGGTGGTAAGCACACATGGCACCTATGCTATGCAGGGTGTGTCCAGAAAAGGGAAGATACGGCCAGTTGATTCGCTCGCTCCGATCCGGAAGATGAGGCCATCAAGGACGGGAATGGATGTGCATTTAGAAACCGAAGGGATTGTTGGGGGCTAGATAATCCGGTTAGCAAGATCCTGAAGAGGCCCTGTAGATAAATACGAGTGTACTGACTTGCTTGGGAGAGATTGGCCCGCCGGCCGGTAGCCTGCGGCATCAACTTCTTCGCGTCTCCTGTCACACCGAAGCGAACCGGCGGAGGAGGTCCTGTCTTCTGAGGCTGCAAAGGCTGCACCGGTGCTTGAAGCCCGGCACCGCCCATATTGTTGAATCCTCCCATGCCAGTTTGCTGCGGTTGGAAGCCCGGCATGCCGGTTCTTTGCGGCTCCATGGCAGGGGGCAAGAATGAGTTGATGCTTCCGGTGGGTTGCGCGTTGAAGCCCTGAAGCTGACCGAACTGACCAGGGAAGCCAGTAGGTTGCGCCTGCATCGGAGAGAACTGGCTTTGCCTTTGCGGATCCGCGAAAGGGCTTTGAGCAGGCGCACCTGTCATCATAGGCTGCTGCATCGATTGCATAAACTGTCCACCAGTCTGCTGCATGCCAGAGTTGAAGCCCATCACACCCGGTACTGGTTGCTGCTGAGGCACGGGATAGGCATTCATCTGTTGTTGTGGCATTTGCTGCTGCTGCTGCTGCATGGTATATTGCTGCTGCAAACGTGCTTGATTTATGTCATTCATGCTCTGCCCTGGCGGTGCCACCTGAGTCTGGAAGCCGGTCATTTGAGGCATTAAGGGCGGTGGCGCAAAGGCGCTCTGCTGAGCAGACTGAGGTGCTGACAACGGTCTCGATGGCGGTGGAAGCATCAGCGAGCCAGTGGTCGCCATGGACGGAGGCGGAGCCGGCCTTTGCCGTTGTGCAGCTTGCTGGGGCAAGCCTGTAGAGTTTGGCCTGATGGTATCAAAGAATGACGGCGTAGCTCCAGTGGGTTGAGGTGCCTGCGCCGGTGCCGGTGGCTGGATGACGACCGGGCTCGGTGCCGGCGGCTGGGCTGTCCGTTGCGGCTCCAGAGGCTTCGACAGCAATGATAAATCCTGCATTGACCCGGTGAGAGCAGGCACTTGCTGAGGCGGTGTTGGTTGCTCCGGTGGTTGAGTTGGAGCCGGAGTAGGAGCTGCGGCAGGGCGAGAGGGCTCTTGTGGTTGCTTTGCGGGCTTCACGTCCCATGCATCATCATCAAAACCACTGGCCGGTTTGGTCGTCGATGTTGAAGCAGAGGCAGGCGACTTAGACTCGGCGTCTTCGCTCGAGCCAGCCCCCTTTGCAGCGAATGCCTTGGGGTCCACAACATCACTCGTCTGAACTGCGGGTGCTGGTCTGCCTTTCCTGGTGTTGTTCCGGAGAGCTCCACCAGGACCGGAGAAGAGGCCGCCAGAAGCTCCGTCGCCTTCTCCATTTGCCTTGTCAGCGCCGTTCTTCACTCGGCCAAACTTCTGGTCCAGTGTGCGCATGACTTTCAGTATATCTCCTTCACGTAGACCCAAATTGCGAAGCACCGCGGCGTCAACGTCTGGGAGTACACTTTCGTCCATCGAGTCCTTGGCGAAGGCCTGCGCATATCGCTCGCACAAGCCTACGGCAACGTCGCAAGTGAGGAAGAACTGGAACCAATCGTACTCGGGTTTTTGCGGTTGTCCAACTGAGGCACCGATTCCGACTGGGGGCGAGTTTCTGGCCTGTGAGGCCCTGGCTTTCTTGACATTCGACAGTGGCTTGTCCTCGTCCAGTGAAATGCCAGTAACGCGTTCGACGTATTCGAGGTCCTCGACTGACATTTTTGCCACAGGGACTGCAATCTTGACGCCATTCATCTTGTGCAGATTAATCTTGCCGTCCTTGAGTCCGAGGAATTGCGCGTCGACGCTGAACGACTTCGATCGATCCGTCCACGTCCGAACTTTGGCGGGATCCGGCTCTGTGATGATGGTATTAGCAAACAGTGTACACCAGAAGCTGATACTCGGCGTCGTTGCTTACTAGACTTGCCAGACCGGCCTGAACTGCCGCCTTCGCCACGTCCGTTTTCGCGTTTACTCCTCTGCCCATAGTTATTACCATTTTCTCTTGCCATAAGACTACTGCCTCGCTTTGGTAGAGGCATTCCTGGCCCTACCTGCTGTGAGCTGTCCCTCTGAGCCGCTTTGACAGCCTCCTTTGTCAACCTGATCTCTTCCAAGCGATTCTGTTCGACGGTTGACTTCGCCGCGTTCAATCCGGTATTGCTGGTGGGCGCGGCGATGGAGCCCGTGATCTCGATGTAGCTACTCGGAACGACGCCCTCCTTGCCGTTTTTAACACGCCGCACTTGCCACCATTCTTCGCTCTTGGTGTCGTCGATTATGATGACGTCGTCGCCGATGGCAACAGTGACCTCGTCGTCGCCTTGGGCCATGAAGTCGTATAGCACTTGACCTTTCTTCTGAGCCTTTCCTGAGCCGGCCAGAATAACCTCCCGAAGCCCCTCTGCTCTAACGGCACCTGCTAGTTCGCCTAGGGCGCCCACGATCTCTTCAGCTGTATCTTTGGCTCCAGCATGGAAATCCACGCTCTTGCTCGGCCTGACAAGCTCCAAAAATACGTGCTTTCCCTCGCGAGAGTAGTGCGTCATCTTCTCGGCTGTCCATTCTTGAGAGGGACCATCCTGGGCACGCTCTGGGGCAATCAATATGTTCCCAGTTGCTAGGTTGATACCCAGAGTGGTGGGCATCTTTTTCCGCTTGCCCATCACGGATACCATCTCGTTGATATTGTACATATGGAACCCACCAGGCGCACGGTAAGGTGGTTCTTCGACTTCGGGTTCTTGGTCGTACAGGCGGGTATCTATCGACCGTTGAGATTGGATTAGTGCGGGCGCGGGTGCCGGTGCCGGTGCGGCCTGTGAGATTGGACGGGTGGGCAGAGCCGGGCTTCTGACCGGCTCCTCATCCGATGGCTCTGATGCCGGAGACTGCGGTGACATTGGGGGAGTAGCAGCGCGTGGTGGGGGGGCAGAACGACCCGCCATCACACCTGCCAGAGCCGCTGCGGGATTGTTGTCATTGGAGTTGGCAGGCATGTAGGCAGACTCCGGCCTCTCCGAATAGCTTTCCGTAACTGCGTTAGCAGAACTTGTGCGTGCCGGTAACGTTGGAGGCGGCGAAGGTTGGGCCGCCGTATCATCTGCTTCGCCAACTTCAATGTAATTGGCTGGTACGAAGCCATAATCATCATCTAGACCGACCAGAATCCAGTCAGGGTCTGACGTGTCGTAGACGTCGAGAACAGCGTCTTCGGGGAAAGAGAGTTCTTCGTCTGTTTGCCTAGTGTATTCAAACAAAGCGCGCGCCTTTGCGACAGGTTGTACCTAAGATGCATTTAGAATCAGCATTGCGACACAGAATGAAGCTTCGATGGGAGCGGTTTCGGGTGCGCCTACCTCTTCTACATAATTATTCGGAACGAGACCTTCGGGCTCTTCTTCGTCGTCGGCACTAGCCTTCTTCTTTGCTTTCCACCAATCATCCTCGGCATTCTTTTCGAGCACGTAGAGAATATCCCCGTCGTTGATGGAAAGCTCGCCTTCAGCCTGGGGCACATAGTCATAGACGGCCCTGTAGACTCCTAAAAACCCCATGTTTGCGGGGTTTCTTGGGCTTCAATGCGCCGGAATGTTCTCGACTAGGATAAATGATCGCGTGGACGTTTATGTGCGGGGAAAACCGCGTATCATGAGATGAATGGCAGCGGTTTAGGGGTGGTGGTCGAGGGTGCCGTACTTCTGGCTGGAGGACAGTATAGGGAGGAGTCGCTGCTCGTTGCCAGCGTCCCCGCGGATGGGCAATGGTTGAAAACTCGCAGGGATCGGGAGATCGGGCGTTGAGAGGTTCCTAGAGGCACAATCGGTCATGGTCAACTTCAGGGCCGCCAAATAGCTGGAAATCCAAATGCTCAAGAGGGTGACCGCCGAATCAGTGAATGTATGTCGGTCAGAGTGGGACGTATAGGCGATGCGGTACGATGCCATTTCCCATAGACTAAGGTAGCTAGGTGTCTGGAGCAGAAGAGGGTAGGCAAGTACGGACAGCAAGGACGGGGGTAAAGACAGCGCAAAATAATGGTCATACGAGATGCTCTAGTGACAACTTACAAGTCATGAGGTAGCAGTTCAGTACGCACTCGGTAAGTGTGTCCGGTATCGCGATCGCATCCGCTCGTGGGTTCGTGAGTGCGGATGATGGTTGACGTTGAGTTGAGCTGCTTGGAACTGGCGGCAACTGCGGCTGGGGCGATTTGGCAGCTTGTGCAGTACCACGGGAATTGAGAGTTGATGTAGTGTGATAGGCAGGATGGTGGCTGGAGGAATACCTAGACCGAGCAAAGGCGTGACGGTGGAAAATAGGTGGTAGAATGGAGATGGAGACGTGATTATCGTAGCGTAGCGGGTGCTCAGGTAGTTGCGGTTATCCGTTAGGCATTATTATTGCCATATGCGATGATGCGCACTGGTGACGAGCTGGGCACACTGGGCAGCACTCCATTCGGGGAGGGTGGAAGATAAGGTAAGTAGCAGGTGCCTAATGTCGGGTGGGGGCCTCCGTTATCCGTCACTGCCGCCGTCATTGTTAGAAACCTGGAAGGTAAGGTGCTTAGCTGTTAGCCCATGCCTGAAGACTTAGGAACACGGATAAATACATATATATACAACATACATACTTACACATGCGTCATGTGGCAGGTTGGTGCCAAATACCTTACCCCCTATCCCGGTCCGTCTTCTCTCGGGAAAAGTAAAGAGCTTATTCGTTTCTTATTTCCCCCGCATATGACTTTGTAAGTAGGTAAGTTGACACAATATTGAACCATTGAGTTAAAAGTGTTTGCCTCTTATAATACCCTTCCTTTCCGCAATTGATATTGCAAGTGACGTGAAAGACAGGCACCCTCAGCTCAAATGCCTTACGTCTGCAGCCCAAGTGGCCCTCCCCCATGATTCGCTGCTCAACAGGGGAGCATCGTCATGTCACAGAGAGCGGTTCATGAGTTGGACATTTGTCCAATGGCCTTGTCAGACGGGCCGTCCTGATTCATGCGCAGCTAGGCCCTTTTCTTACGATTTCTACGTAATGCAATATCATGGACAGGTACAAATAATTGCGGGCCAAAGATCGCGAAACACTCTTCAGCATGAAGCCTTCCGGCTCACCGTGTTCGAACAAGTGTCGAACTGCCCAGTAACGCACATGAATGGATTCATGAATAGGAATGTCTTTTATCCAGGTATCTTAATGCATTAGCCAATGCTATCCCTTAACCTTGTCTCCGATCTGCAATCCGCCATGATGGATTCAGATTCTTTTCCCCATCCTTTTCACCATGCCAGCCCAACCAGCTGCCTCACTGGCTGTTCCCTGTTCTGCCCCGGCTGAAAACCCCGGGAAACAATTTGGGGTCCTGTCCCGAGGTGTGGCCGTCAGTTGACCACGATGCCTCTCCTGAAGGTGCGAGACTGGCAGGAGAAGCAATTACCTCCTTTTCAAAGACAGCAGCACTGTTGGATCCTCCCACAGCAGCTGTCTGCTTACCGCCTCCGCTACCCGCGCTGGCCGGCTCGCGTTGCACCGCAGGTTGGTGTCCGCCGATGATACTTTGAGCCACACTCTGCTGGTCAGCTGTGACGGCTGAGTCGGAGGTTTCATTGGAACCGTAGGTGATGTACTTGTGAAGCCTATAACTCGTTAGCATGCTCCTGGGTCTAAGTCAGAGTTGTGCCGCCGTGATGCTTACATGTCGTGTTCCTCTCTGAGGGTCTGGTATCTGAATTCTTCCCTGCGATCAGGCACATTGGTTTTCACCATGGCATTCCCTGCCTTGCCCGGAAGTTTGAACTTTGGTCCAAGCCACTGCTCCTTGATCGCACTTTCAAAGCCACTCTGCGTAACTGAGTTCTTTGCGAGTTCACACATGTCGACGGGGCTCAGCTTGTAGATCTGGGCGGCCACAGCGTACTCCTCCATCAGCGGCTCCTTTGTGAAAGCGAATTGAAGCGGATCGTCTGTCGATAGTGACACGTTGAGGCCTCGGCGGAAGTACTGGTAAAACGGGTTCCTCTCGTAGGCGAGGAACAGGGCGTTGTTACTCAGCGGCGACATGGCGATGCCAATCTGTTCAAGGTAGAAGATGTACTGCAAGAGCGGAACCTTGCGTAGCAGCAGACCGTGGCTAATGCTGTGGCAACAAAGCAGAGCCACAGCCAGATGCTCGCTATCACCAGCTTCACCACAGTGTGGTCGCAGCACAAACGTGTTGAATCCCCGACGCTGACGCAGTGCGTTAAGCGATGACATGTTGGAGAACAGGTAGTAGAGCCAGTAACTGTAAGGAGGGTTTTGCTTCGAGTCCCAAACCTTGGGCACTGGGAACTTCTTGAAAAGGCGCCGCTCGATTTTGCTCTCGTCGTCGACACTATCAAACCCAATCACTCTCTGCAGGAAGACATGCAGCTTCGGATGGCTTGAGGGATCCCTTGAGACCTCGAATAGGGGTTCGAAGACATTCTTGACCACCTGCTCGAAATTGTCCATGAGCCCGCTGGCCTTGTACACATCGTATAAACGAGGGATCTGAATGAGCCATCGAACGTTGTGGGAGAAAAGCTTGTTGTCGACAACCCAGGCGGCCAGCTTGTCCCATTCGTCCAGGGACTTGCCGTAAATGGAAATGCGCCATTCGACCATTTGGTACTTGCTCGATTCCAGATCAGCAATGACCTCCTTGGTAATTTCTGCCAGGTAGCGGCCATTGATGAAGTTGTCCGTCTTGAGGAAGATTGTGCGGAGCCGGGATTCGCCAATTGGGTTGTACTTGAGATTGAACTTGTCAAATCTGTGGAACGAATCTGTGTGCGCCTTTTGATAGGATTAGTTACGACGTCCAAGGGCATGGAAAGAAATACACGCTTCAGAACAAAAAACTTACATGCATATCCAGGGTGTCAATGGAAAGGTCATATGCGGTGAGGTTGATGCTCTGGAACACCTCTGCTAGTGTTAGGTGCCTATCGTCGCGGAAAAGCACAACCTCATCAGGGCACTTCTTCATCTTGCTCTTGATGAAACGCAGGAGATGTTTCTGGTTCATACAAGCAGAGTGGTGAACATGGGTGTCGACCTTGCGCACGTTGTAAAAGTCTCTGTGGGGGACTTTCTTGCTGTCCGCAGTCTCCTGATACTCGTTGAGGAGGGCGTAAAGATTGAATTTGCCTTCGAGATACTGGAGCCGACGGAATGCAAAACTCTTGCTTGGACCGTCCGAGGAAATGCTCAGAATTTGATCCAGATCCATGTAGAACTCTCGAAGGGTAGGCACCCGAATGACTGGGGTTCCTCTAGCCTCAGCCTCTGCGTCGTCGAATACTTGGTAGACACCACTGTCGTCAAGCTTGAAAGTCATCTTGTCGGCGGAGGGGACTGGGAGCACATCCTGCATATCAAAGTCTTCTCCAATGTCTTGACCAGGCTTCCGCTTCTTCGATGTGGGCTTAGCCTCGGAACCCTGTACCCGACGGCTTGTGTGATCATCTGCTGTTGTGGCAGATGATGGCAAAACCATGCTGCCATTCAGGCTATTGGCATTGCTGGTGGTTTGCTCGGCGGAAGCCACAGCCCTTGCGTGCTCGGCTCCCCAAGCTGGCTGGGGAGGGGGTGGATAGATCGACCAAGTAGGATCATCCCTGGGATTGTCATCAGGTCCTTGGAGAGAAAGCCCGATGTACCTCTCTCGTAGGTCCATGATGCTCTGAATGTTCTTCGAGATAGCACTGAGCTCGGCCGTGATGTGCGGATCGGTGTCTGAAAAGGCAGCCACGCCGAGGGCAGCATGCTGGTTTGTGACGCCAACACTCGGGCCAGGTTCATGGCCCAGGCCCAGATTGTTGAATTCGCTATTCAAAAGCCTAGGGTCGGCTTCTTGTGAAGGGTGGTTCCGAGGAGGTGAGAAGTGTTCTGCGCTGGCAGCTTGCTGCTGCGTCGGTTCCGGCAGCATCATGTCTTCGTGTGCCGAAGCTTTCCCTCTGACTTGACCATGTCCTTTACCCAGGGGAGAAGAGTCCATCGGATGATCGAGATTACGAGTGCCGGCAGGAACATCACGATGCTCGGAGCCGACAATGACGGGGCTGCCATGGGGTGTGGCATGGCCTTGAGACCACACACCACTCCCCGTCTTCAGCTGGCCAACCTGGCTACGCTGGTAGAAAAGTTTGGCGTCGGTCTGGCTCATCTGGCGGTCCGCAACAGGATCGTAAAAGGCGGTCCTTGTGGGAAGATCGCGGGGAAGCATGCCGTCTTGCAGGCTTGCTCCCTCGTGGTCCTGGCCATGGGATGACAAAGGGTCTGCACCTGACGCGGGTGCATCGCCGGGAGTTTGCCCTTCTGACCCCTCAGAGCTACTGTCGCCTCGCGAGTTCAGCGCGCCCAATTCGCCATCAGAGTCGGTGTCACCATCGTGAAGCGAGAACGTGGGGCCTCTTTTGGGGGAGGTCGAGGCGGAGGTCGGGTCTTTTTTGGTTCAACAAGGCTTGTGTCTGAAAAGGGCGAACTGTCAGCACAACACAAAGCACGAAGCTCGAAGCTATACGCTGCAGGATAGGAGAAGAACTCGGCCGTCCACGAGGAATGAGGGGTAGCTTACCAGCGTGAATCAAAATTACCACATCCATTTGGGGGAAGAGGCTTCGAAGAGTACATACCAGCCATATCGAGAAGCGTTTTGAACCCTACCGAGGAGTGTTGTAGAGCCCTTCCCCCAAGAAAAGAAAAAAGAAGACAGAGATCCAGTAATTATCCAGAGGCGATGGCAGAATTATGATGGAGGAGCTATCGCAGTATCGGGTAATCGCATGCACTAGCACTCCATGTGGGATAAGGACCAGAGAACAATGGATAAGCTGAGAGAAGACGAGGGCGGGGGGTAGCGGTTGGCTCCGACCTCCGACCCACGATCACGGCGGGGTCCTAAGCTGCCACTGCCTCCGCGACTACAATGATAGCCTATCACACTGCCTGTGTGACTATGTCTTGGATCCCCTGGGTATCGTAATGGAACTAGCTTTTGGCCTACCTACCTACCCTGACTGTTCGATAGATTAATACCATTCAATAGTGCATAGGCAATTCAAGAAGGTCGCCGGATGAGTCAACGATCACAGTCATAATGTAGGTCACTATCGAGAGGTCCAAGCAGTAACCATGCTGGATCGCCAAACCGACACCAGCTGTGTAACTCAAGTTCTCAACTAGAAATGTGTCTGAAAGTTTCTAAGAAGGGTTTCCTGCCGCTGGATCAGATACGTGAGTTCGTCCAGTCTGTCTAAAATTCCTGGCTCTATTTCGCACCCACATTCTTCTGCGCCCTTGAAGTCTTGGCTCTAGAATCCAACGAGTATAGCCCTCCAGCTCCAAATACAATGATTGCCCCGATCAGGGTCCCCGCGGCCAAGCGATTCCCAAAAAGCCATATGCTCAACAGCAAACTGACTAGCTTGCGAATGTTCAGGACAATGGTGACGGTTAATGCCGAGGACACGGCAGCGAGCAAGTTTACACCCCGGATACATGCGTACTGGGTAACGACGTTTGTCACAAGATAAGCAAGTTGGCTCGGAATTTGGAGTTGAAAGAGCCCATCTCCAACATCCCCACTGAGGCCAAGGCCGGGAAGTTGCGCCATCGGCAGTGACAGAGGCGGACTGTTTGCAAGTTTTCGGAATTGGCGGATCAGTGATGGCGCAAACGGTAAGAAGAGTGGCAGTGACAGAAGGTGTGAATAGAAGAGATTCTCTCGCCAATGGGGGCCGTATTGTTTGTACGTCTCTTCAGTGTAGAGACCCATGATGGCGGAGAGGACCTGCGCCACGAACAGTACAACGAGGCCGGTCCCAAAAGCGGGCTTGCCACTCCCCTCGGTCGCTTTTGAAGCGGTCTAACTTGGGATTAGAACGAGGAAATTCGCCAGGTTTGGGATAGGACATCGTTTACGTACCTTGGACTGCGAATCCGACCAAGCTGCGGTGATGACACCGAATGTCAGGAGAATGACGGCCACGATCTGTATGCGCGAATACTTTTTCCCATAAAGAGACCCGGCAACCATGGTTGTAATACTTCCACCGGACCGAAGAATGATGTGCACAGGGACGGAGATATCGTAGCTGAACGCATGGTTGTTCAACACATTGATGCTGAAGAACAGGACAATATTGATGATCCAGCGGCGTAGAGGGACCTTATTCTGCTGTAAGAAGAAGGGTGGTCTCGATCGATCGAATTGGGAAAAGTATCCGGTGACAGCCACGAAGAGGAATTGGACAAACGTCAAGAGTGTTCCTGTACACGAGCTTGTCAGAAGGAAGTACAGATTGCGGGGGCCACGATGACATACCACTTGCAGGTTCGACCCTGGAGGAAGTGGGCGGGATTAGCAACGGCAAATATGCAGAGGGTTGGCTTCAAAGGGCGGCAACGCCGGAGTATAGAAGCAGTGCTTACTTGATGATGGCTTCCAAGGCATAGACCTATACACAGCGAGGTTAGCATGTATGTAGCTTTGATACGGTCGGTTAAGTATAGTATCACCAACATTGGAGCAGCAGCCGCCAAAGATCAGGCCAAGCATAACACCAACGGTGATCCATTGAGAAAAGAGACCGGCGACTATACGACTAGCAGTCTGCATAGACTTCTCGCTAGATGCGTGCCCATTCATGGCCAAACCGTTGGCGGCTTGATCGACCGTCTTCTCGTTCTCGTCATCGTAACCCCGGGCAGGAGAATCCATCTTCTCCAAGGGGGGCGATGAGATGCCTTTCGGCTGTCCGCGTCGTCGAGTGGTCGCCGGAGAGGACATTGAGGCTGTTCGGAGCCTGCGTGCGGATAGTTGGAAGGATTGAGCTAGACTTTTTGGGGTTCAAAGTATAATTGCAGAGGTGCGGCGCGCAGCGTGCAGCGTGTCCGAGACACTGGGACGCTGTTACGGCTGGGAAGTAGGCACGCAGGTACGAGGTACAGAGGCCAGATCAGGGCGATTGCGGGCCAATGACAATGGCGCAATTGGGTTCTGAGCTGCCCAGGCTGTGTCGGGACTCCGCTCGCGCCCCCAAAGACCACGTCTGTCCTCAAGTCTCTCGGTCTCGAATTGTTCCTGGTCTGAGACTGTCACCACGGGAGTTCGAGCGCTTTCAATACCGGGAAGTCATTTTTACTCAAGGTAAGGCAGGTCATTGTCAGAGTTGTACGGATAGTCATTCCTACGATGGAATCAAGCCCATAGTTGCAGACCAGGGTGGCAACCTCCACCTGCTCTTGCCTGCTTCTACTTCGCTAATACGTTACTTACTTCTGTCACGGCTGTGTATACGTACCTTCCATTGCCTGTCTTGCCTACCTTACCGGGGCCCGCCGAGGCCAAGTTACCTATAGATATGGACCAATTAGTAATTATACGGATATAATAAAATAATAAGCAACTATTAGCCTATATACTATCTTTTTCTAATAGTAATGATAACTTAAGGGTCTGGGGGAATATAGCTAATAAGAGCCTAGTATAATTCAGACCCGTCCAGGTACTTTGGCCTATCCCGTTCTGCTCATTTTTAGTTCTATATAATACTATAATTTTAATATATATATTACGTAGCTATAGTACTATGCTATTATATATTATTACTATTATCTCTGTTATTAATATCTACCCCCCTATTTTAATACGGTATAAAAATATAATTTTAACTCTAACTTATTTAATCTTTACTTATATAATACTATATCCCCACCTTAACTTAATATAAATATTTTAATAATATACTCCGTAAGTATATAACGCTTATTAGAGAATCCTATAGTTAAGAGCTATTAATATATGTCACGGGCTGGAGCCCGGTTGAGATCTCCGGCCTTGCCGGAGCCGCACGCACACCCCTTTGCTGGGAAGCTGTCCGACCGCGACCTATAATAACCGATTATTATATTGGATTATTATATTCAGTTATGCTATAGGCCGGAGCCGGTCGAGATGTTCAGCTTTACCGGAGCCACCATTCTGCATTTACGTACGGGCTGTACGTGCGTACAAAGCGTTGTATCTCAGTAGATACATACTTCAGTTGAGACTCTTATTACTATGTAACTTCTTAAGCACGTAACTCCTATGATACCTGTATTTATAAATTATAAATATATCATTAAAATTGTAGAAAATTACTGAGTCTAGATGTATTTATAAAACATCTATAGCCCTTATATTCATCAAGATATTAATATTTGTTTCTTATATTATAGAGTACTAGTTTTAGGGTACTAATTAGGCATAAGTTTTAGAATATTAGTAAATATTCTAAGTTATAGTAGTAGTTATAACGGTGTGGGCCCCACAAGGGCAAATATGGCAGCAAATACAACAAACCATTGCGCTAAATGCGCACCCGGTGTCACGGTAGCAGGCAGGTTGTTTGGCAGGTGGATGCTGGGCAGGCGGATCAGACAATCTATTGCTACGGGCAGGCTCTATCCTAAGCAGGTACAGGCTCTGTTGACAAGACGTAGCTCAAGGAGCTACGTTTCTGGACATGCGCGACAGAATACAGGATGCAGAGTTTTATCCAGCCTCAGGCTTACGTAACCCGGCCACCGGGTTACTCAACACCAACCTCAAGGTTGGGGTCTAGGACAGCGGGTCTGTGACACCCGGGCTTATTCAGCCAAAAGATATGTAATAAATAGATCCCTCTCTGTTCATTCTGCTGCACTTAAGACTTAGAATATTTACTAAAATTTTAAAACTCATACTTAATTAGTACTATAAGAGTTACGTACTTAAGAAGTTACATGGTAATAAGAGGCTCGATGTTACGCCCGCCGCAACTTGTCACTGTGAGCGCGTAGCTACATAACGCAGAACAAGGGAAAATGATGCGGAGTCATCATTATCAAAGCTTTTGCTTTGTGCCACAGTTGGTTGCCTTGACCTGCTCGTAACACTCAACCGAAGTACGTATCTACTGAGATACAACGCTTTGTACGCACGTACAGCCCGTACGTAAATACGCTTTACATATACATGTTAAAGCGCCGACAGGCACATATGCCCGTATAAACTTAACAAATGCTCGGACTTAAGCATCACATGTGATTACATGTGACTACATGTAATATTCCTATATTATATATAGACTATACTTTCCCATCATATCATAGACTAATAATCAATACAATCAATTTTCTGATTATCCCAACTCGTATCTCAACTTATTTACCTTTTCCCTTTTTGCCTACCTCTAACCTCTTAGTTTAAGTACGTATGCACGGCTCGTAAGGCTTACGGCGTAGCCTAAGCCCACACAAGGCTCCAGCCCGTGACAGTAGTAGTAATAAGAAGAGGAGTTTAATAAAGAGTAGTTATAAAAAGAACAATTATAAAATTTAATACCCCTAGCGGCCTAATTATAATTCAGTAAAAAGTCTATAAGCCATATTATTATGTTTCAATAATATATTTTAGTATCATTATTAAGTAATTATATAATTACGCCTAGCTTATAAACTGATATTATTATTATGAGAGCCTTAATTAGTATAAGCGGTACTATTATAGCGTAGGTACTACTATAATCTATTAAATCTACCCTTAGAATAATGTAGATTAAGCACTTAAATTTTTTTTTTTTAAAAATACTCAGGCCTTTTATAAATACAGTTTATAAAAATTGTTTATTAATGTAGGCCAATTATATAGTCCTTATACCTCTCAACCATGCTAAATTTGAGACTAATAGAATTACATATACTTACAAAAGCCTAAATTCTCATTGGTCTATATGAAAAGATTATTACAAACGCAAGAATAATCCTATTTCTAAAAGTAGCTATAACGTAATTATCTAATAACATCTACCGCCTACAAAGGCAACTTAAAAGGTAGTATTCCCACCAAGGTAAGTAAGGTAAGGTAGGTAGTAGGTAGGTACCTAATGTAACTTTTAACGGCCTTAGCGTGACAGGCGGTTCCCTCGGGAGGTTCCGTACCTTGCGCTTTTCCCCCATTCTAGGCTTGGGACCTGACGGGATCTTCGAGGTCCCTTGAGAACCAATCTAGGCCACCCGATCCAGACCTTCACCTACCTAGATGGATAGGTAGACGCCTTTGTATTAGTACGAAGGTAGTTGTGCTAGGTTTATCTCGGGTAAGCAAGCTGAGAAGGCCAAGATCTCGTACCACGGACTCTGTCGAATGGCATACTGCATGCATCGTCCTATCATCATCAGAATGTAGAAGTAACCTTGATTAGCTCTTGACTACACTGGGCAGGTCAAATAGCCGTGACCTTGGATAGCTAGATGCTAAGGATATGGCGACGACCTGAGCAGTGCACACATTCGACCCTTGGATACTCTATCTCGTGTACTTGGGCTTGCCATCACACATCATCCTATGATCAAAACAGGCGAGAATCTCGTTACCTCCAGTTCTACTATAGAAATCAGGGAGGCATTGGCAACCGTGGCGACGAGACACGATGGTCGGGTCCATCTATTCCTAGTGCTTCTTTCATATCTTCCACGTGTTCCTCCACCTCTGTCTTCTCCCCAAGCACTTTTCGATGGTCCCGAGTACCCAGCAACCTCTTTCCTGCTGGTCGAGTTGGCCTCCCAATTCTAAAGTCTGGGAAAGACGGCGATTGTATCACGAGGCCACAGCCGTAACGCAGACCCCAGACATCTCCCCCTGTCAACCAAATTCCCCAGGTTGTAGGAGACGATAGCCTCGATCCACATCGACCGGCTGTGCTGCTGTGGTTGATCCGAATATGAGTGTCCTCACTCGGCATAGCCCTCGAGGGCTCCGGTTATTCGTCATTCTTATAGTGCAGAGAAGACAAATAGCTGTTACGGAGTTAGCCGACTCAACCTCCGCATTCTAGGGATGGAAAGAGTTATCGTGCTGCCAAGAACTTACGTTGTTCGTTGCCGCAATCGCAATGCTATCCTCAAAGGGATGCCAGCTCATATGAAGGATCTTCTTGTTGAAGTCAATCTGGTCGGCATCAGTTTCCTTGCGCATCCTTTGGCCCTGGCCACCGGCTCCAGCAGCAGGACTACCGGCACGGGAACCTCCCTTCTTGCCACCGTTGGTTGCGGTTGGGCTGGTAGACGAATTGATGGGTGTCGGTACGCCAACCTTCTTAGCCTTGAAGGCAGACTTGTCGGCCTGCAGCACCACCTCGACTTCTTTATCAGGGTCTGAAGGATAGATCATGAAATTGTTGTTGTAGCTGCCAGTCATGACATTCTTGGCATCCCCTGAGAAGACAACCTCGAACTTGTCAAAGATGCTGTCATTCTCATATGTATCGCATAACCGAGGACGCAGGTGCTCGTGGATGGGAATCGTCTTAACGGGCTGTCGCTCCATGTTGATATCCCAAATCTTCACCGTCAGGTAGTCGCGAGAGAGAATGTAACGACCGTCGTAGGAGAACCGAACGTCTGAGATCGAGGAGATGATTTCCGAGAAAAACGACCTTGAGGACGGATCTTCCTCTTGCTCGAAGACTGAGTCGATGACAAAAGGTTAGCATCAAAGCAGGCCACACAGGGTTTAGACGGAGAAGCACGGTACGTACGCTTAGCATGGCTATCACAGAGAGCACTCTGGCGCATGTCGGCAAGCTTAATGGTGCCCTTGGAGCTTGCGTACATGAACCAATTGCAGCTCAGAGGGTGGAACTCGGCAGCGGTGATGACCTCGGTCAGCTCCTCCATGTTTGCAGGTTTGATGTCAACAATGTTGAAGCTCTGATCCTGGATATTCAGGTTCCAGAGGTTGATGCGAAGGTCGTCTGAGCTGATGAATGTCTCGCCATCGCTGTTGACGGATATGCTGTTGATGTGATAGGCGTGGGCATTTGCGTACGTTCGGCGAGGTACGGCGGCAACAACGGTGTCATGATGGGTCAGGCGGGGCATGATGAGGTCTTCAGAGTTCTTGAAGCGATGCGCAGGTGACTGCTTGGGGGCACCACCGCCGCCGCCAGCGATGTTTGCGGGAGTCAAGTCATCGGATAGATTGTTCTCCGCGACGACCTTAAGCGACTTTTCGAACACCTTCCAAAGCTTGATCGTCTTGTCGTTTGTTGAGAGCAGATAGTGTGATGCATTCTGTCGACGACACCACTTAATCTTATTGATCTTTTCCTCAATTTCCAGCGACTTCAGATAGTCGAACTCGGGCTCGTGGGACTGGAATTCGGTATGGAACTTGTACTCGCATGTCTTTTTCTGTTCAAGGGCATCAGCATAAGGTCAAGAACAGAGAGTCCGCCCTCCATTTCGGTGCCAGCTAGGCTCACCGTTTCGTTCCGTTCGAACAATACGACCCGGCCGCCTTTGTCTCCCGTCGCAAGGTAGTTACCCGTGTGATCGAACTCGACCGTCGAGATGATATCAGCTGAGAGAAAAGGTTAGATCTACAGACGATAGAGTGGACGGAAGCTGCCATGGTGGCGGATTGCGGGCTGCATCTTACCTTCGGTGATGTCCTCCACATCGCCCTTGTCTCCAAAGCACCTATTGCGTAGCGTAAGCAATTATGCCAGTAAGGGCAGGGCAGTCGAGATGAGGATGAAAAGGAAGACACGGAGCAAAGTAGCAAGAGCACGTACTGGGTGAACTTCCACGTGGGGGAGTTCGTGTCACTGTCCACCATGTTTGCAGACCAGTTCTGTACGGGCTAAGAAATGGACTTGTAGATGTTGATATGGGCGAACAGAAGAGGCGAGGTGGCGGGGTATGTCGAAGACGGACGGAGGGGCGAGCTCTAGTCGTGCGGTAGGAGAGAGAGAGGTTGTCTCTCGGCGCTGGGAATACGTCCAGGGCTGAGATGAGCCACACGAGAGTCGCAGCTGGATAGCGCGAAGAGTGTGGGGTGGTGTTGAGGGTAACTGCGATGATGTGCGCAGGAGAGGAACCTAAAAACACGCAGGCAAAGTGGAGGAGAGCGAGAGGCAATTGCGGACGAAGAGCGACCGAGTGGTTTCTATCTGGTTGGGATGAGGCAGAGATAGATCGGGCGGGTCGTAGTTGACGAGGGGTTGAAAAGGGAGGCCCGTAGCTCGAAGGCTCTGCGGTAAGGAAGGGTAGGTGCGTGAGGTGGTGTTTGGCGTATGCGGGCGTGGGCGTGGGAGTGGGAATGCTCCTGGGATTTGCAAAAAGGCGTATTTCGTCGGATGCAGGGACGGTTGAGTGTTCTGATGACGGCGAAGACCAGAAAGTCAGGTCGGTTGGTCGAGGGCTTGCACGTTGATCGTTTGGAGGGGGGTATCGCGGCGCAGGTTGCGGGCAGGCGAGAGCAGGGTGCAGGCAGAGTGCGCAAGGTCGAGGTTGGGGTGAGAAGGTAAGGTAGGTAGGTAGATAGATAGGTGGGAGTGGTGGAGTGGTGATGGATGGGATAGAAAGAGGTGACGCTAAGGTAGAGAGAGGGTCGATGGATGTTGCGTGGGCTTGATTTGCTTCCAGGTCTTTCAGATTTGCTAAGGTATCCATCCGTACTGTATTCGTACCCCGGCTGACTGACCACTGGCACTGGTAGCAGGATTGGATGGGAGGCGTAAGGTACGAATGCTGCCCTGCCCGGTATGCTGCCCGCCCTGCGCTGGGTTACCTTAGGTAAGGTACACCTACCTACCCTAGGTCACTAGGTACCTTAGAGTATTGCACCCAACCAACCTAACGGGCTCCGACTTGGGGCTGCCCTGGAAGCGGGCAAGAGGGTCAGCACGGGAATTCATGGGAATTGTACGACAATGGGGGACACCTGTGACCTAGGTAAGGTCAACCTGGAATTCAGTGGACAAGTGTTGATGGGACCGGGGAGGGGCAGAGCAGACCTGGAGCAGATTGGCACGATTGGGTTGAAGGCACGGACTCGCCCAGCGAGTTAAGGTACCTTTTACCTTCGCGTCTGATATGCTAGCTTACATAAGGTTGACAAAAGTGTTAACACAACCTTCACTTACTGGCAACTTCAATGTGCTGCTGCCTTAGATAGAGGCACTTGGCGAAGAAAGGCACAGAAGTAAAGGGTTGGGATCCAAAAATTCGACAACAGCAGGGTTCGAACCTGCGCATCCGAAGATAATAGATATCAGAATAACAAATAATTCAAGTCTATCGCCTTGGACCACTCGGCCATGTTGCCTCAATAGTGTATAAGATCATCGTGCCCAAATCGCCCCTCTTGACGGCGGCTCTGAATCTCCGCCCTGAACCTCCCCCACTTGAGTCCCACCGAGTGGAATGGCGAACAATGGGCGGGAGCTTGAAGCTATCAGCTGCGTACGGATACCTACCTTACTACCTACGGAGTACTGCACAACTTTTGAACGGGGCTGACATGTGCAGCCAAGTAGTCCGACCAAATGGAGATTACCGAAGAGACATGAACTGCTTCCGGTCTATTGGCATGCTCAATGCACGTCTCTGTCTACCCTGTGCCTTACGCTGAGTAGGTACCGTTTATCGCCTAGAAGGCAAGGAATGTATCCGCTCTTCAAGCTCAAGGTACGGGGTACCTAACCTTAAGCTTAGATAGGTACCTAGGTAGGTAGCCCATTCCCGGCACACCAACGATACAAGAAGCCGACAGAAAAGGCAGGCATGAACCTCGGTCTATGTCACTCTGCTTCCTGCCATTTCGTCCCCCTTGCACTTGCTCGATCATGTCACCGGCCTTTTGTCTTGCTGATTCCAAGTTGCCTTTCTAAACCCTCAAGCGCCTATCTCACACTTCTTCTTCACTACTCTCAGCATGGTCGAGCAGAATAACCGCGATATCACCCCCGGTCCCAAAGGCAAGGGCAAAGAAGCTTCCGCAGCCCCTCCCTCCGATGCCCATACGGCTCCCGAGGATGAAAGAGCTCTACATCAGCAAAGTGACCGAGATGCACCCCCCAGTTCCTCATTTGCTTCACGCCTCACGGCATCTGCAGCCAGCCTTTCTCGCACCGCTCTAACACCTTCGTCTGCGACCGAAAACATTCGCAATGGAGCTACGAGAGGGAAACATTCACTCGGAACCACCTCCACCTCTGCCCAGGGCTCCGGAAGCTACAGTGATACTGCAATGTATCGTAGCTCAAACAGCTTGAACCCCGGCATCGCCATGGGCTTCAATTCGGCAACGGGTACATCCACCGCCGGTGAACAGCAGTACGACGAATTCATGGACACTCAAGCTCAAGCGGTCTTCGATGACCCCTCCCGACCTCAGAGCTCAGCTGAGGTTCAGGAGAGCAACTCCGGGCCGGTCCTCGTCAGCGAATACAATCAACACATGCCTTTGTCATCAGGCATCAAGTCCGACTTCCAACAACAAGAGGCTAGAGACGGCCAAGGTGTTGTTGAACTACTTAATTCTCTCGATCTGGACGATTTTGACGGAATCGACGATGACCTGCAGACGTATATATCCCCACAAGAAGAATTATCGTTAAAAAGGGCCCTTTTCGACGATAACCATGGAAGACCTACCTCCAATTGGACCCGTCTTCTCGACTTCGAGCCTCAATTCCTCGGCGGAGGCGATCTCACTGAGTTATTGCAGCATTTTGGCGTGGCCGATGTGCAGCAAGCCAGAGCCATGTGGATGGAAAGTTGGAACGATGTGCTTACCAGCTACACGGACGAAGTTTGGGGTGACCTCGGGTCCCTCGCCCGAGAAGCGCACCGAGAAATTGAAGAGGCGCGCGAACATGGGACAGGAGCCACGACAGGCCCCGGCGAGATGCAGGCGCTTCAACGACTCAGACAGATTCTAGCCCATGTTCGAGGCCATTAATCGAAGCGACGAGGGTGCTGTGCAAAAGCTCGCTCTGTGCGTCAAGACCGGGGGCTCGATGGTTTGAGGGCCGGGGTTGCTCTGCCAACTGTCTTTCGCCCAATGACATCATGCGATTGCAACGCTCTTTGGCGTCTTCCCTACCCCCCTCACCCTGCGAAGCCTAGATAGATGCCCAGCCACCTCACCCACCCTGGCGGTCCTTTTGGCCTGGGTAATCCGAGGAAATTCGCATGCATGCAACCCACTCACCAACAGAATGACGGCGGGGCCGGACAGCTCACCTTATTTTCTCACAGTAGTTCGAGTGCAGGGACGAGGAACTGGGCAAAAGCCTTGGCTGTGGCTGACAACCAGCAGATTGACAGCGGGCTGGCTTTGACACTCGTGTAATCCTCCTGTTGGAGCAGCTTTAGAGCGACATACAAGTACCACCGTTTTAGCTCTCTAGCCCATCCTCCCCTCTTCCCACATCCATACCGAATTTGTGGCTAGCCTGTGAGACAACCGCTTGATGCCATCCGCAACGGATACCTGACTATTCAATTCTGGATCGAGGAGGCACCGGCTTCTCTAATACAAAGTTAGCAATAGGCATTCTTCCACCTACGTGCGGCTTGGGCTAGGGAACAGGGACGCTACGTCAACCACAAACCGGGCCTGGCCCGATATATCCGCGAAATCATGAGGTTATCACGATGGACAACACGACTGGCAATACTGGCGGCAACAGAGACGGCTTTCGCCCTGAGCCCAACTCCGACCTCAACCAGCACCAAGGCCATGGTCCCCGCCGCCGCTTACGTGCTCGGCGGTGCGCAGTTACAGCTATTCAGGCGTCAGGATTGCCCGGCTGGCACTTCCAAATGTTCGGATTCGCTAGGGACGTCATTTGATGGAATTTGTTGCGCCACGGGACAGGTGTGCGAACTAGACGCCAACAACCGGCCAGCTTGCTGTCCATCTGGGTATGAATGAACCTCAAGCGTGAATTTTATAATGAGTTAAGGCTTGGCTAACGTGGAGTTGCGCATTGCAGAGCTGTTTGTACCGGCTCAGCTCCGACGACGGCACCGACTGCCACGGCAGTTTCATATGTCCCTAATGCTTACTTTCCATTCCCATACATAGCGACATCACTCGACCGCGGCGAGTGCTCATCAGCCCTCAGCCAATGTTCCCGAAACTACCAGAGTTGCGTCACTCAATTGGACGGCAACGCGGGCTTTGGTGTTACTGTGATAGTTCCCGGCGGGGGTGGAACCACCGTCGCCGCAACCCGGCCGGACGTCGGAACATCGGCGACCCCCATTTGTTCCAGTCTTAGCTCCCAAGCATGCTACGGCTTGTCTAATGACCAGTGTGCTCAATCGACAACGGTGAACGGCGTCGTCATTAACGCCGCAGCACATCCAACAGCGGCCTGCGTGGCTAAACTCGCTGCGGGCTTGGGAATCGCTGTCTTCGGTGCCATGCGATGAACGGCAAGTCAGACGACTATCATTGCAAACAGTTGAATCAACGTCGGGATATGGTCGTTTGCGCAGGCAAAGCGGACTTTTGGAATTTCGTTACCATCACGTTCTTTGTGGTTTTGGTTACTATATGCCTGGATGAGATGGACAGGGTGTACCCCGATACGCTGCCGAAGGTCACCTGGCTATTGAATGCGGCGTTCCGACATCTTTATTAATGTTCTTCTCTATCGTCTTGTACATTGAGTCCAACAAAGCGCCGGATGTTTTGTATCGCGGTGTGGGCCCAAGCCTCGAGGACGTCGCTGAGGACTTCAATCATGCGACTGAAGAAGAAGAGGCTAATGAAGGAGATTCCGGCAATCACGGCAAAACAGACCCAGTACATCTTCGGTGTGTAGTGTTCCACCAGATCGGGTATCTCTACTGAGAAATAGCTGGTCATGAAGGTTATGGGGAGGAAAAAGACGCTCAGCTTGGCTAGTACGGTAGCGCTCCTGCTCAGGCGGGCAGTTGCTTGCGAGTCCCTTTGGGCCGTTAGGTTGAAATACTTTTCAGCAACATCGTAAGCAAAACTATCAATACAATCGGCTCAGGAATGCTCCCCGGAAACCTACCGTGTTTGAAAGTGCGTTCTGCTCGTCCAGGTACTCCTGGATTGTGTTGAGCATCAACAGTTGCAGTCTGTCTCCAAGGCGCTCGAAGCGACTTCTTGCTGACAATGAGATGTTCACCTCACCGGAAATACTGCTAGATAACTCTAGGTGTCCGTATTGACCCTCGCGATAGGCATCCAGCGACCGAGGCCAGCAGATTCGCTTGATGAGGCTTTTGTAGCCCTCAAACAGGTGTTGGAGCTGGCTGAGCTCCTTTCTTAACTTATGCAATGATTCAATAATCTCTCCCGTCTTCACCTTGGTTTTTTTGTTCTTGCTCGTAAGTTAGCCTTCTGCTCATGGTACAGCGTCAGTGATCAGTGACCTACCGGCTTCAAGATCGAATCACTCTACAGCATTAAATGGTATCAGCAGGTATTCTATCCTCGATTGAAAGCCCATGGTTGCTGAGGAGTCCGTCCTCGTTACTTACCAATCGACCCAGCTCATTCTTGGAAGTTTTTAAAACGGGCAGAGCCGACGAATAGTCCTCGAAGAGATAATAGAAGAGATTGCTCGAGCCCTCGCGGGCAGTGTTGCCGTCAAGTTCCGAGCGAGGCATGGCTTGCCGGACCGGTTTCAGCGAGAGAAGCCTTTGCTCGAAATCTTCTACGCCGTGCTTGGAGAGTTGACACAATACGCTGGTCGTGTTGGATCTCATGTTGACGAGTTCCTCCTCGTCTTCGGACGATGGCGTCTCGTGGAAAGACACCACGACGGCTATTGTCGGTTGGTGAGCATGCGTAACAACAATTTCGCAAGAAAGAAACGTACAGTCGGAGCAGAGAGCAAGCCATGACCAGTGTCTAGGCGGCAGTAGACTTGGTTTCTGGTCGGTGATTTGGGACCGTGGACGGGTATGCAGCCAGTTGGCACCGATGCAAAGGACTAGTTCTGTGATCAGCCTGCCTTCTGGCAGTCCTATGGAGTTGCAGCTTGCTGAAAACTCACAGTGATTCCCTTGGTCAATGGAAGTGTAGTTAACCGTCTCCTTCACAAGTTGATAGATCTCAAGCTCCTCCAACACTTGTGCCTGTGTCTGTCCCGGCGGTGGAGGTCCAAGGCCGTCGGACGACGACCCCTTCTCGACATCTCCTCCTTCTCCTCCTCCTTGCGGTGACATCACCGGGGTCGGGTTGGCCTGCTTGAGAGACGACAAGGCCGGAGCCGTCATGATGGCGAGCAGTCTCTTAGAGAACTCGTACTGGGCGCCGATGCACTCCACGGCTGGTTTCTGCATGTTCGGCGACCAGATGTTAATCCAGCGCACCATCCCCTCTTTGCGCTTCCGGATGACGAGGTGACTGAAATCATCAGAGGTTAGATTGAAAGCGATCAAGGCCTCATGGTGGCTAAACTCGACGACAAAGTTGAGAGCCTTGTCGTTGGCAGCCTCGGCTTTGACGCGAGCGTACACGGCCTCATCGTCCAGATTCTGGAACTTGTCGTCCAAGGCGGTGGTGGTGGCAGCGGCGGCGGCGGTGGTGGTTGGTATCGCCATGCCTTCTAGCCCAGTTTGATGGTTTTGCAGATTCGGATTCGTTAGACATGTGAGACTGTGAGAAACATGTGGGATGATGAGGCTCGCGGTGATGCCTTTGAGCTGCCACCATCGGCGATCAAAGTGCTGTACGGATACCTCAGCCCCCTTCGCAGTATGTCGTTGCTGACCCATGTAATAGAGAGAGTGGCAGGGGCAGAACGCTCTCAATTGTCTCACTTGATTCGCTGCAAAGGATCCGCCTATGTTGGTTCGCGGCGGCTATCTGCATATGCGTCGGCGCCTATTTGAGGTTTCAATAACATCCAGCCTGGAATTATGCAACAGGGGTATCAGGGGCTGCGCAACGGCTGCTGAGGCGACTGATTGTTTTCATAAAGAGACATGGTTCGGAAGAGAGTATGCGTGAAATATTTCTGAAAACATGTCGGCTGCCTCTGCCTGCAATTGTGTTCCTCAATGTGGGAGTAGGAGTTGTAAATAGCATCGCCAAGTTGGACGATCAATGCGCTGGCATCCACTCGTCAAGCTGCAGCATCACGTTAATGCCCTAGGTTTCTTTGCAAAGTCACAGATGATATATCGAGACAATGAAAGATGCGTGCATCTACCCTTTTTGTTACTTCGGTTCGTTGATCTATGTTTAGGGGTATCACCGAAGGACTCCTACAGTGCCAGTTGCTCGAATCAACCACACAACAACATATTGGTACATTTTCTGCACATCTCTTCAACGTCAAAGTAACTCTCTCCATCTGCGCGTTTTCTGAGGTAGCTTTCACCAGACACCGCGCCAGATATCTCACTGCTTTCCACAACGCCCGGGTTCTCGCAAATACTTCACTCAACGACTGCCGATGTCAGGAGATCCCGCAACATGTCCAGTGTAGACGCACTGCCTCGCCATCTAGAATCGGACTCTCCAGGCCCCTTCAAGCAGACTTGAAGAAAGTTTCGGGCGATTTTCTCAGCCTCCTCAAGTCGAGCTTCGTCTTCGGCATCTAACCTAGCACACGCTGCCCCAAGGTCTTCATTTCGTGCTAGGAGCAGAACAATCGCCTCGGCTCGCTCAACGACCGCGGTGTCAATGCCATTCAGCGCCGCACACCTGCTCCCAAAGCTTGATGTGCTCCTTCCAGGAACTAGGCGGTAAAGAAAAACAACTTGGTCCTCCATCTGACCCGCGTCGATGTCAAGACGGACCTCCATATGCGCAAGCGATAGCCCTGGTCGCTCCTGAAGATAACCGCCTTCGAATATCTCATGGTAGTGCGTTGTGACCAGAACTTTGGGAGACTGTGAACCGAGATTGCTGAAATGGTCAATGAGGGCAGTCATCAACCCGGCTCCATCGTCAGCTGCCGTTCCTTTGCCAAATTCGTCGATTGCCACGAGTGTTCGACGAGTGGCACAATTCAGCAGAAATGCTACTTGCCTCAAGTCGGTACCGAAGGCACTCTCCGCTTGCGATACACTTTCCCGCGTCGAGATTCGGGTTAAAATTTGGTCCGTGAGACCAACCGTAGCGCCAGTAGCAGGCACGAAGCTGCCTATATGGGCAAGGTAGACAATGAGCGCAACTTGCTTGACATATACGCTTTTTCCCGAATGATTTGGTCCTGTTATAATGAGTGTGCTGGCGTTCATGTCGTTCTCTGGAGGTGATGCCCGTCTTCCGCTTGAGTCATCGCCAGAGCCACCGATGAGATTGCAGTCGTTGAAGATGAAAGCAGGTACTGCCAGCTCTTGAAGGGGGTGGCGTCCTTCGTAGATCGAGACAATGTTGTCTTCTGTCATAGTTGGACATGCCCAGCCATATTTGAGTGCTCCGCTTGCAAGGGCCACAAGGCAGTCAAGCTCACCACAAACCTCAGATATACGACTGAGGATTGCCTCATGTTCGAGGATCTTGCAGGCTAAGCCATGTAAGATATCAACCTCGAGGTCTAGAGAAAGATCAGTAAGGTGGGGGTATATTACCAGTGATACTAGGCCACAAACCAACAATTCTGCTGTAAGTGTCACCGAAGTGACCATCCAACTCCAGCATGAGGTTGTTCTTGAAGTAGACATTGTCATTCGCGGTAAATCTTTGCTCCCAATGATCGCTGGACAGTCCTTGGCCTTCGTAGCCTGCCTTGTTGCCCTCGAGCAAAGGGACGACAGTGAGGAAGCCCAGTTGCGGCCAAAAGACACAGCCGGTGACACATTTGCGAGCCCACGTCGGGAGCTCCAGGGACAACGCTGTGCTAACCTCATTCAACAGGGATTCCAACCCTTGATATGTCTGCTTCAAGTCATCGAGCTCAGCGTTGACGTGCAATCTCACAGCAATGCGTGAGTTTGCTTTGGTTTCCTCGAAATCGACAACATTTCCTATCAAATCAATGATTGCTGTTAGGGCGTCTACAGCGACGGCCTGCACAGTCTTTTAGATAGAATTAGCTTGAGCTTCGGCAGATGAGTTGTTACCATGGCTGACCTTTCGTATGATGTCAAGGCCGTTGGCATTTCGTAGTTGAAGTATGGCGTCTCTGAGCCGCAGCACATGGAGTGAAAAACGAGTCAATGTCCACCAAACACCACGCTCAATTGAAGCACAGCCAGCCGGAGATTCCGCTGCGCCTCTTTGCAACTGAGCCAGAGTTTTCTTGATGTCTGTGACCTTTCGCAATCCTTGGGATATGCTCGCAAATGCCTCTTGATTTCCCGGCTGCAAGAATACTGCTATGGTTTCTTGCCTCTCCCGGATCATGTCGATGTTGACCAGTGGTCGCAAGAAGAGTTGTCTAAGCCTCGCCTTGCCCTGAGGGGTACCGGCGAGCGGATGGAAGAGTCCGAACAGAGATAGGCTCTCTTTCGAACCGGAGGCTGCCTTTCCCGTGCCGGATATCAGGTTGCTCGGGTGTAATTCGGACTGGAATACCTGAAGGGAGGAGAGTGTGTCAGCGTTGACGAACATGAAGTCCGCCAAAGCAAACATCTGTAGCGACAACCCGATGTTTCTCTCTGTATCTTCTGGCGCTCGTCCAACATTCTGGAGTCGCAAAGTCTCGCACAGTACGGCACCGGCACAGCCAATCTAGCGCGTGTTAGAATCACATATCATAATTATGGCATTCTTCATCATAGCTTACTGATATAACGCTCTCTAGATCTACAAAAGACCCGAGACGCATCGTCTTGAATTCTTGACATTCCTCCCGTGCACCTTGTAAGCCATGATTGGAGAAACCGAAGCCGGCATTCGTCACCAGAGCATGTTCTGATGTGGCGATCGGTAAATTCGTTAACCTATCCATGGCAGCAGCGTGACTGAATTCAGTTGAACCGAGAAGCCGTAGAATGTAGTTGTACCTTTCAGATCCTTTGAGAACAATTCATCAACGCTCAAAAACACTGCCCCTATTTCAAGAGATGACTTACCTCGGTCCACAATACTTTGATGCTTCTCGAAGAACTGAAGCACTACATCTGGTACTTTCAGTGGCAACAAGACGGTCGTTGGTTGAATGTGCAGCATGAGCAGTTCGACAAACTGCAACGGTTCGGTACAGGTCATATCTTGCAGGAGAAACAGGCTGTTCTCCTCTGTGCTGTAATAGGCACATCCAAGGACACCTTTCACTTGAACGGAAATGGCCATAAGAACCTCGTTTCTCCGCTCGGCTTGATCTGGTGCTCCTCTACCAAGGAGTGACGGATCCGAGTACTCGCTGGCTGACGGTGGGAAAGGGTTGTGACCATTGCCGGATCCGACTCCAGGGGCAATCGAGGGCAAGAAGTGATTGTCGACCGGTAGTGTCAGTAGACTTCCGGGATCCATGGAGTGGTTTCTGGATTCTGCATCTTCAATGTATCGTATTGCAGATGGCGAATTTTCCTCGAGTGATGGCACACGGGTACCACGAGGGCTCGAGAAGATGGGCGAGGTGTGATGCGGACCAACCACACTAGAAGTACCTCGAGATCCTCGAGATGCACGGGCAGAAGATCCTCTCGAACGACGAGGTGTATATGAGCTCCCTCTTGAGCTGACGTCCGAGCCAGTCCTTGGGTCATCTCGTGGGCCTCCCCGCAAACCACCTCTTAACCCGCCTCTAAAGCTTCCACGGGCGGATCCTCTGCGAGATCGACCACGCCAGGGACTGGACTTGACGCTGCCTCGTCCCGGCATCGTTGGGCAGAGGAGTAAGTGGATGACAACAATAAGACTCCTTGAATCCAGCACGGCGAGGGAGAACAGGGAGCAGTTTGTGTCTTTGAAGGGAAGAACTGATTGACAATCTAAGCGTGATGTATTGTATGGGAAAATCGAAGAACGAGATGAAGAGAAGTCCCGGAAATTCAAGTTTAGGGGAAGGAGGCAGTTTCGAACATACGCAAGTCCAGATATGCATGGCACGAGTTTGCTCGCGGCAGGTTCGGATCATACGCAGCTCCAAGTGCCAGAAACCTGGGCTCACCTCAAATCAAGTCGTGCTTGCCTCGGAGACGCCTGGTAACGCACCTACCTGCCTTACCCATCTCGTGTTTAAGGCGCACCTGACGTACATTAGGTAATTGGCTTGACCAAGCTTTTCGACTGTACTGTAGAAGGCACGACTGAACCGCGGAAGGAGCACCTGCCTTTGCTGACATCTTCCAACGGATTCCCCGTATGCGTAACGGTCCACGCATAGAATATCTTAGGGTACTCCAAGGTAGGTAATTAATCTCGCTGAGGCTAGGTTGCCGTCTACGGAAGTCTTAAAGGGGCACTTCTCTGGTGTGTTGGGGAGCCAGAGGTGCGAAACAGCCTTCTTTTTTCTCGGTTCCTTCTTGGTTCATTTGTCTTTTGATTTTCATTTAGGGTCGACAGACCCACGAGATCTAGATACCTGACCTAGTTCACGAGGAAGGGTATTGACCCATGGTGAACCTAGGTAGGGAGCTGCCCGCGGAGGCCCTTGCGATGGGCACTTTGACCTGGAGATGCATAGCCACGACGGAAACGCGTTGCAGGAATGTTGTTGGATTGACTAAATTCGTTGGTATCGTTGGCCATCCCACAACTCAACCCGACTTGGCCGCAACTCCAGCCTTGTCCCCAGCCTTGACCCAGTTTGTAAAGTCTCGCTTCTGTTTCCGAATGTCGGCAAAGCCAGGCCGGCTCTCGAGGATGCGGAACGGGTTGCCGACGTAGTCCTTCTCCACCTCCCCGCTGCCCGTCAGGAATCCCATCTCGCCCTCTCGCTCAATCTTGCCCGCCCACACGCGCCACTCGATCGGCCGGAGGTTGGGTGCGCCCAAAACCATGCCGAGGACGACGATGAGAGTCGCCACGGCCGCTTCGATCGTTATGTCCGCCGGTAGCGAAGTGGTAGCTGCTGAGGCGGATGTTGCTAGGGGCGAAGCTGCTCGAAAAGATTGCAGAGCGGAGTGCTCTTGGGCAGAGTAGCAGCTGTTGAAAAAAGCAGGTGTTAGATGATTCTGTGGCTAGTTTGAGAGAGCGGGAGCGGGAGCGGGAGAGGAGAGACTCACGCATGGCCGAGGAGGAGGAGGCCAATGGCCGTGATCGAGCGCGAGATCCAGGTCATGATGTGGAAGGATATTCGACGCGAGCCCGTTGATGCAATGATGCAATGACTTGTCAGCTGCCACAGGGTTAACAGCTTGCTCTCATTGAAGGATGTGGAAGAAAATTGCTCTCTTCGAGACAGTCCCGGACTTACCTTATGAAGCTCAAGAGCTCAGTAGGTGGGGTGGGCGAAGGGTGACGTGCGGGATGAGGCAGCTAAGATGGACTCGACGTTGAACTCAATGGCGCCGGGAGCTCTGGCTGTCTGCGTACGTTACTGTGGCCTCGTTAAAGGGATTGGATGTTACTGTGTGGGTCAGATATTGCAAGTACAAGGCTCTCGATAACATACTAAGGCATCGCGATCGCAATATATGGTTTAGTTACATAAAGTCCGGACCTGACGCCTGCAGGGTCTCCCCAACCCCCCTGGCTTGTCGCTTGTGCATCCCGACCTCAAACATATCAACGCCAGGATATGATTGTCATGGCATGAAACCTTTTGCTCACAAAAGATTTTGAATCTCTCTTCGCTCGCAAGTTGCCAGCCATCCCCAGGGTCGGGCCCGAGAAACGGGGCATACGATCGTCACCTCTCCTGGCCAACACCGCTTCGGCTCTGGAGAACGCCGAATTATCGGGAAAGCACTGAAAGCTGGGAACATTAAGTAGGTACTTGTATTTGGAGAGCCTCTAGCTTCGGTGTGGACGCCCTCGATGGGGCAAGTCCTGGGCCTCTCTCTCCTCGCCTTTTCTCCTATTCTCTCTGCATGTTCGTTTCCATAAGGATAACACATTCATCTCCAGTCTCAACAAAACCAAACAGAAATGAGATTTCCGCCTACGTTC
Source organism: Colletotrichum phormii (assembly GCF_030913505.1). NCBI lineage: Eukaryota > Fungi > Ascomycota > Sordariomycetes > Glomerellales > Glomerellaceae > Colletotrichum > Colletotrichum phormii. Next base: position 650,339 of record NW_026851449.1, read on the forward strand.
TAAGATACCCAATACTCCTGACGCCCTTCCTTTTCTCGGACAATGTACAAACAACAGGAGCGGTTATCGAGCCGCCCTCTTCAAGTCTCCTTCCGCTCACTCTGGTTCTATCCAGCTGTTGGTGAAGTGACTGCTGTCAAGCTCCTCCACTCTCCAGCTACTTTCTGGTCCTCTTAGGATCTGAAGTTGGGGGTCTTGCAGAAGACTTTCTTCGTATCCCATACCGTCAATTAGTTCCTGCCTTCCGTCGCCGAAGTTAAGCGGGTTCGTCCATCGCGGTACAGGTAGCATGTGATTGCCGTACACGTCGCCATACGGATGACCTCCATGGCCCATTAGACCCGGATCAATTATCGGATCGATGCCATCAGGATGCGACATTGGACCGTACTGATCCATGCCGTCGTAGTGGTGGTCCATTGATGGTGCTGCGTAGCCCATCGCTGGTGACGGTGTCTTCCTGATGAGCACGTCTTCAACGAAGCCGGTGGCGTCCTGACGCTGATGGACGCTCTGCTGGTAATATTGGCCGCCGCCAAGCCCATTCTGACTGTATGGTGCTGGGAGAGGCTTTCCCGGGTTGCTGTAATGGTACATGGACTGTGTCTGCACGCCGAGACCCATGGGACTCGTCTGCAGTGGTGGGTAGTTATGGAAGATGGACGGCGGTGCTTCATTCCTGCCGTATCCTTGTTTCCTTACTTGCCTGCTCCTGGAGCTTGCGCGGCTCCCCCTCCATTCCATGTCGTCCATGTCGCCTTGATCCGACTCCTCTTCTTTCGCCTTGGGTCTCGGTTTCGACGGTGTAAACTTGTAGCCCGGGTGAGCAAGCTGGTGGTTCGCACGTTCTTCTTTCGCCCATTCATTAAACTGGTCCCGGATGGGTTCCGGCTCCAAAGGCCAGCCGGCACCGCAGACCTGAGATACAAGCTGATGGTTATTTTGTGTACAGAGGCTTTTGGCGAGATTCTGATACGCCTTGCGGTACAACATGAAGGCGTTCATCGGTCGCTTGACCCGGCCTGGCGTCTTGCTCTCTTCGACCTCCTTCATCCGCACTTCTGAAGAACGTTGGACATAGGCACCAATGTCCGCTACTGGAACATGCGGTTGCTCCTTCGCCAATTCGCTCAGTGGGTTCTTGACGACATCAAACTTTTTGGCCGACTTTGCCCGCTCCTTCTTCTTCTTGGGCGTTGACTTTTCGACACGTGAAGCTCTCGCTGCGAGCGGCTTGATGGTTGTCGACCCCTTGTGGATGTTGAGACCGCTGCGGGTGGTCAACACCTCTTGTGGCCTCGACGGCGTGGGTGGTGATGTGTCAGGGGTGCTGTATGGCTGCAAGAAAGCATGTGAGTGTCTGTTTTTTTCATCAAGAGCAGTAAAAAGTTGCTTACCTGGTGGCTCAGCTCCCCGGACATTGGGGCATATATGGAGCTGACTCTCGTGTCATATCCATGGCTATATGACTGTCGAGACTTGTTAGCAAATGCTGTATTGGCACATGTGAATCTGAGCTCGGGACGAGCTTGCTTACCATCTGACCATCATGTGGGCGATGGGAGTATGGAGAGTGGTGATCGTATTGCATATCTTGTTGTGGACCAGGTGTACCGTATCGAGAAGGAGTTTGCATGCCACCCATATCACTCGGGTACAAGTGCTCTCGGGGGTAGGATGTGGCTCCTTCCGGGCGTATCAAGTGATGCAGTCCGTTTGGGTAGATATCATCGCTTGAGGGAGCAGGGGACGGGGGACCGTTTTGCTCCATTCCTCAAGGCTGGAAGCAGTGAGGAGGGCTGTTGGGATTGTCTGTCGTCGGCTGCTAAACAGTGTTGGCTTACTGGGTAACAAGAAGAGGGCGAAGACGGTGGATTGGGCCGAAAGACGAAGAAGCAGACCAAATGGATTTTGTCAAAGTTGTCTGAATCTCCAGTGTTGCAGATCCGCGGGGGGTCTCTGCTTCTTTTCCCAAATCTAGTAGTTTTGTTTTTGTCTTCACTGGCGGCTGTCTCGGCACTTGTGTATGGATAATGTAGTCGATGGATGATGGGCAAGTGTTGGTCTCCAATGGTAACACAAGGTGAGGCCTGGGTCAGGTGACGGATGTGTATGGCAGCAGACGCAGGCTTCCAGGTGAGTAAAGGCGAGAGGGAAGAAGACAAGTAACGGCAGCAGTGGAGCAGATTGCTTGAAAGAGGCAGCTGCACCCACAGATTATCTACATTCAGTAGATGTCGAGGAGCCGATGGTAGTGTTGGTCAGGGGGTGGTGTGTGCATGAGAAAGAAGAAGAGGGTGAGCCAGGCAGGATGGGTCGGACGGGGGGAGTAAGTAGTAGTCCCCGGTGACAAGAGAGTGGAAGTAGGGCTACAGAGAGATTCAAAGATACAGCTCGTTCCTGAGGGGGTCGGTCTTGTGCTGGTGGTTGTTCAGGAAGTACCTGGAGTCTCTGACTGTGTATTTGTCTCTGATCCGTATGCCTATTGCAGACGCAGCTGCAGCTGCAAGTATGCAGTGAGGTGCGGTGCGGTGTTGCAGGGACCAGGGATGGCCAAGATGGAGGGCGGGTGAACGAGGTTGCAAGCAGCCGAGAAGCAGGGATCAGTGGTGATCTGGAACCGTTCCCCTGGGATATGGGATGCAACCACAATGTCCAACTGACGAAGGCCTGGTGGGCTGGTCAGGGCTGGTCAGGGTCAGGCTTATGAGGGTTGAGAGTATGACGAGAGGCCAAGCGTAGGAAGCTCCATGAATAGCCTGTCTTCTTTCTCTTTGATGATAGCGGGGGAGAGAGAGGCGGTAGAGTGCCGATGCTCTCGGGTGGTATCGTCGGGCTTTCTCTTATCTGCTTTGAGAGTTCTCGTCGTTGTTCAGGCGGTTGTTCGTCTCGTTGTTCCTCGGGGCTTCTCTTGTCTTTCTCTTTCGGTCTCCGGCGCACATTGGCTATTCTTCTGATCCCCGCTCTTCTGGTCCCAAGATAGCAATGTTGGGTGACGATGGTGATGGGTTGCCGCCCCGCGTCTCCTTGCCAGTACGGTTTCTTTCTCTTTCTTTCTTGATCCTTCTGTGGGTGATGGCCCTGGTCATGCACAAGCTGGACGGGAGTACGGCGGTGCTGCAGAGGGGTAGGTGGATAGTCGAAATGGGAATAAGAGGCAAGGATGAGCCGAGTTGAGCTGAGCTGAGATGGTGTATGTGTGTAAGAGAGAGAGCGTGCCAGATGGATATCTGAGGGTCTCAATCCGAATCTGAATCTGAATCTCAAGCGAATAAGAGATCCTGGTCGTGTTCAAAGAAACCCAGAGGCATAAGGAAAAAGCCAAGGGAAGTCGGTCTTTGTCAGGAGGGAGAACCGACGAGAGGATTCATTCATTCAATCCTTTGCAAGAGGGGAGGGGCGAGATGGGGAGTGAAAGAAAAGCGTTCGGCTGGGCTGGGTGGTTTTATGTCTACATGTTACGCATGTGCATCTACGCAAGTTGGGCCTCTGCTTCTTTTGCTCTAGCCTCCCTTCTATGCCGTCGCTGGCTTCTCTGTGTCCGAAAGAGCATCTAGCTGATTGCCGCATTCGGACATGGTAAGGCTGGTACGGCCGCCCGGCGCCGCTTTCAACCCCAAGCCCTCACCACCAAATGGCAACCCATCCGTTGGTGCTGCTGTTCTGTTTGGCCGTCTTCGGTTAAAGCGAGCGAGATAGGACCCCCGCCCCTGCTGATGCCGGGGGACGCTGGTGTCCGGTATCCTGGTGTTCGGTTGAGTATCCATATCGCGAGCTCGGTCATATCGTCTACTGCCATCATAATTCCTCGTGTCGGGTTGTCCCAAGTGGCCAACGCGGCACGGCACCAGTGCCATGCCATGCTCCTGCCATGCTCCTGCAATGTCTGGCTATTGGACATGTATACAAAACTGGTCGACGTTGACGGGGGCGGTAAAGGACGCAAAGACACCAACATGGCGGCAGAGACGATGTGAGAAGCGCGGCGCGGCACAACATTGCTCACCAACAAGCAGCAGGGGATATAAAGACAGGGCGGGCATCGCTGAGGTGGGGAGACTCCTCCCTCCATATGAAGTCTGAGGATGCTTTACTGCCACAATTGCCTGGGCGGTGCTGCATCTAGTGCATTTGCTTCATCTGATGTTGGTAGCAGCGCGGACGTTCAAAAGAAGACGAGACGCACCGCTTCTTCTTGAACTGACGGCATGGCTCCCATCTGAACAGGGATTCATGTCTCGCTCTCTCTCCCCTCAGTCTCCGTCATCTCATCCCATCTTCCCCCACCGGTTCACGCTGATAGCCGGTCAGTTCAAGACCATCATCCATCTCCTAGCAAAGTCAAATGCGAGGGAACTCACTCAAGTTCCAACCTGACTGATGGCCTGTACCCTTGTCTCTCCCCCTTCCTTCTATTTTGTCGTGCCTATTCATACATCATTGAGGTTCCGACAATGTTTACTTGACAGTGCTCCCTCTTCAACCCACCCCTCCCCTTGGCCAAGCCACGCCTGCCCGGATGTCTGTGCACGTGTTCGTCTCTCCCTTCACGGCTGAACATGCCTAATTTTAATCTTTTTGGGGGGTTTTTTTTGCAGGAACAATCCATGATGGAGGGCAGGGCAGGATACATGGCGCAGGAGGTCAGAACAGCATCGCAAGAGAGGCCGAAGCAAGGGAGTCCATGCCACAGCTGGTATCGTGTGAGGCAGAAATTAAGAACAGGATGAGGTGTTGATACAGAACCGCAAGTGACCAGGGTTGGAAGATGCAATGCAAATATCTAAGGTTGGACCGCAAAAAATCAGCAGAATAAACAGGTTGAAGAGCGGCTAGATCTTGTTCCTAGCATCAAGAGTAAAATGATCGGCAACGTGGTGCCCTGGCCCGGAGGAAGAAAAAGCAATGAGAGGATAAAGTTGGGAGTGGGAGACTGGGAGTGTGGGACGCACTGCCCTCCCCTTCCCTCCGGGACTCCACCCAGTTGGCACTTGGCAAGTACCAACGCAGCACGCAACCACGCAACACGGTTTTGGTAGACGAGGCAGGCAGGACCCATGCCGGCATGGAATTGGAATGTTTGTTTGCTCCTTCTGCTGCCGGAAGTGTTGGTGGCGTCACTTCTGATTGGTCTTGTCCAGAAACAGAACGTGGCGCGCATTCCACATCGCTCCTTCTTTGACACTTGCTCGTCGGTCCTTCCTAGGTTCCTGGCACGGTGCGTAGGGATCGGTGCATGTCCGTCTCTCTCTTTCCCATCTCGTTGCGGGCAAGTACTTACCATAAGGTAGGTAAGGTAGGTGCCTGCCTTACCTTACCTTACCTTACCCTAAGGTACCTACCTACCTACCTTACGATATCTGTTGGTGTTCGTCCCATCCTTCCGGCTCATTTCGTCTCTTACCTTTTACCTTGCCTTGAGTAGTCTGTCGTTCATCAGAAGCAGAACTGATGGAACTCTCTGCCTCTTTCTCCTCACCCTACCCTCAAAAGTACCATATCTCGCAACCCGAGCCAGAGCCAACGTTCATACCGCTATCTTCCAGGGACTAACATTCTCACTCTGTTCCTTCGCTTCATCACAAACACGCAGCCTCGGTATCTGCATCGTCAACCGTGCCCTTGCATCAGAACCAGGCCTCACCATTTCGGGCCAGACCAGCAGACAACCACAACCGTCCAGCTGGTAAATGAAAATTACGGAGTACTTTCCAACAGACAACACACGCCCTCTACCCCACCGACGTCGGAAGCCTGGCCTGGGTCAATTAGGCACCGTGGGCACTTGTCATTGCGCAGCAATTTGTTTCTCGTTGTTTCCCATTCAAACCCACATCAATAGGAAACCGTCGCAAATCATCCCCACAGTGTCCAGGGTCCGCCAGACACCCATGGCACCCAACGCGCGCAGCAGAAACCGGCATCTGAATCTCATCTTTGACTATTATGCATGGACCTGTTCAATACCTTACCTTACATAGCGCATCGTTCCAAGTCATCCCTATGGACACACCTCCACTCAGCAGATATTGTTTGGATTCTCCCGAATTCTGCTACGATATCCAACGGCCTTACTCGGCCTAGGCCAACATTAAAAAACATCAGGACATTCTGGTCTTGGGTCCAAGACTGAGGTCAGCCCAAGGTACCTACGGTGTTAGATTCAACCGGACAGAGAAGAAGTTCCGGTCCATAAGCTTCGTATATTTCGGCTAGCCCGTTGTCTTCCGAAGGATGCCGCCTTCTGCAGTGTGCGGGAGAGCTACCGCGCTCTCTCTCAGTCAGCCTCTGACCCGAGGTGCTACCTGCTAAGGTCGCCGACCTTTTCTGGCCTGTGGACTCTAGTTCAGCTTCTCCATCGTCGTCGATCTTAGCCATGCCGCCATGCTTCCGGACGCCGCAAGAGACTCTGCCCGGTCGTCTGTCATCCGAGCTACTCGCCCGTCATCCTGCGCTTGCGGCTTACGCCTGCAAGCTACTTTGCGCCATGTCTTCGTCCGTGCCTCTTGGCTCCAGATCTGGCCCTAGAGCTGGCTCAGAAAATCCCCTAGTCTGCGTCTTAGTGTCACGTTCTGACTCTTGACGGCGGCCCATCTCACCTCTTTTTCGCTCTCTTCTCCACATACGCAGGCACTGGCCGGCCGCACTGCAGGCACACAGGAACGGCACCGACGGTGGGATGGTGGGATGGCATGGCAAGGCAGACTGCTGCATCCTCAGGCTCCATGTCGATCCGAACGGAACGCATCCAATGACATCCAACAATTCCAGCCTCTAGCCTCCTCCTGGTCAAATCTACAAAGTTACAAACTTCACCAACACACTCCAACTCCCAGACTCCCGTTGGCCCCTGCTCTATGGACCTCTCCTCCAGACTCCCACAGGCTACCGGATGCCGCCGCATGCATCTGCGCATTCACTCGTTTTCCATTCATGCAAGGCACCTGTTCTTGCAGGAGCCATGCATCACTAGGCTGCTGTAACGGCCCCCCCGGCCGGTCCTTAACTCCTCGTCAGTATCCATAGGATTAGGAGTTGAGAATCAGACACTTTGGCACGTTTGGGAAGAGATGTCTGGACCCTGGACACATGTCGCCGCCGCCGCCGCCGCTGTCGCCGTCACCTCCGCCATGCCCGCTAGTTGATATCCGTATCGGCGTTTACCTCAGGTCCAACGCGACTCGCGTTCATCTTGGCATCAAGTTGGCTTGCCGCTCATGTCTCCCGGCCCCAATGTAGCCCGCGGCCGTCTCCATTCGCCTCCCCACCTTTCCGCATGTGCATGCATGGCAGCATGGGCACGCATATGGCAGACGTGCAGCCCTCCTCTCGTCCTTTTCTCTAAATCTGATTGCTTATATGATCATGCTCAGGTCGTGCAGCCGAAAGCCATGCGGTGAGGTTGCGCCGAGATGCAAACCCGCTTTCGACTGCCTCCCTTGAACACAACGTCAAGGACGCCGTTGCTCTGCGACCCGAGAATGGCACCGCGCCATCTCCGGTGACAACATTGGTGACGGCCGGATATGGCCCGTCGTGGTTCCGTAGGCACGGAGGAAAACACGCCGGTGCTGGTGGTATCGACCACCACAGGTCAACAGTCGTCTGCAATCTCAACAGCCCGAGACATCCCTCGAGACCAACGGGAAAAAGACGTCAAGGATTTGTGCCAGTTCAGGCCAGGCAAATACAACCGAGATCCACCCTGGCTCTGTGTATCCTCGTGTGCCCGTCTTCCCCGTCTTCCCCGTGCAAGACATAAGCGAATCGCTATATAGGTTGCCGCTCAAACCATCGCCCGAGCCTGTCTCGAAGCTTAGGCCATCGATTCGTTGATTGTGCGGCTGGAGGTGGTTTCTTACTTTGACTTTTCACCTCTTGTATTTCGGGCACAGGGCTGGCTGGTGGGACATGCAGTGCGGGCATTCTAGATGCGGCCCTATGAGAAAATTATCGCGGCCGGCCTCTGATACAGTGGACCTGTTCTCTCTGCAGAGACGGTCATTTCTGAGACATGCGGTGGCATATCCAGGCCGTATGGGCCCAAGGTACATACAAACAGATCTCACGAATAGTTATCATATACCGTGCTCGCAAAGCCTCTCTGACCTGGAACACGATCAGTTTCCTGCACCAAGCACTTATTGCCATACGCACATCCTTAAAGGAGCCCGGATAATATACCTAAACCTGAAATTTGATCTCATGCACAGCAAGAGCAAAGTTTCCCATCATTTTGTCGCCAGCGTAAACGACCTAGATCATCTTCATATGAGCCCGTGTTTAGAAATCTTCTACTCGTTACTACCTGAGGTATTCTATGAAGTCGTTCGTCATACAAGTGTTATCCATACACATCCAAACAGCCAACTCATGTCCATTCTGTGGAAGGGCCGTAACAGTTCAACCACCAGGCAGAGTCCGTGACACAGCTCCTGTAATTCTTACAAAGGAGTAGTTCCGCGTGTCCATTGAAACGGCCGTGTCGTATGACTGCCTCGGACTCCTCGTCTCGTTTCAAAGCGCACTTGGGCTTGCACCTGGAGGCTGTGGCCGTCGCACAGGCTCCACAGGCTTGATAGGGGGCGTCAAAATCTGCTGACGTGGAGATGGCGACAACGTCGCCACAGGCGGCAAGACGGAAGGGAGGGCAGGCGTTTTGATGCTTGGGGGTTGCGGACGGGGCATGGGGGGAGAATGCTTGGTCGGAGAGAGTCCGCCTTCAGGGGCGGGCAGTGTGAATGATGAATGTGCTGAGCCCGGGATGCCATGCTCGCGACTGATAATGGGCGTGGCTTGCAGACTGGAGTTTCCATGTCTGGGCGATGAGAGGTCCCGCGGAGCTGGCGTTGTTCTAGCTCGCGGTGGGCTTGCAGACAAACGGTCGTTACCGTTCGCCAAGGATTTGCCAGCACCCTCGCGGTGAGCTCGGCTATCATCAGCTTCATCATTCTCGGCCTTGGGTGTTTTTGGTTCCGGGCTGTTCTCCTTGGCTCCATCTGTCCGACGAGGTTGGGTCGGTGATACAGAGCGGCGGCTAATGAACGCAGACTTTGATGGTGCCCCAGTCTCTTGTCCGAGCACCGGTTCCTTCTCCATTAGAACCGACTCATGCCCTGTCGATGAGATATCATTCGTCTTCGATATATCGGAAGTATTTCCCACTGCTTGCCCTGTCGAGCTTGGCTCGTGGTTGCTCTCCTTGGACGGCTGCTTGGCGGGAGAGGAAGATGCATCAGCTGGGCGGTTGACCTTGAGCTTGATAGTCGTCTTTGGTTTTGCCGCGGCTTCTTCCTCCCGCCGCTTGCACGACTGGCAGACGAAATGAAACTCAGGCTTCTCGGCTTCGGTCTCACTGATGCCGAGGCATTTGCTGTGCTGCCAGACGTTGCACTTTTCGCACGCCACACTATGTGTACCATCGTCAACCTGACCATAGACGCCGCAGATGCAATCGAAGATCCAGTCTTCCTCCTCGTCTTCAAGCTCCTCCAGTGCTCGCTTGTTCTTCTCTATCTCGGCTTGCAGCCGTCGCTCTGAGATACGACCCGAGCCACTGCGATTGTCCTCTGAGAGTTGGGAGAGTTCCCGTTCATGTTGTAAGCGGCGAGCCTCCCGTTCCTTCAGTCGGTTTTCTCGGGATACCAGTCTCAGGTCCCGCTCTTTCTCGATCTTGAGTTGTTGTTGCTCTTGTTTCCTTGCTGCAGCTCGTTGGACTTGCATCACCTTGGCTTCTTCCTGGGCCTTCTCATCTTGCTTCTGCTGCTCTGCCTTATTTGCGATACGGCTGGAGCGCTTCGCATTTGCCATTTTAGCAAGATTCAACAACTCTCTCTCTCGCTGCTGCTCTTTGCGTTTCCTCGACTCCTCTTGCTTCTCCAGGATAGGAAGTAAATGCTCTTGCAATTGGTCTCGCAAGATCTTCTCGTTGTCGTCCTTGGTTTTGTGGAAAGACGCAATGATGTCTTGTACATCTTCCAGGCTGACGGCAAGGCATTCCCATTTCATGTTGCCGAGGCCGGTGTCCTCGGTTGTATCAGCAGACGTATCGGCTGGTTCATTTACAGACTGGTCCGCATCGTCTGCGCCGTTTGGTGCAGAGAGGCGTCGTCTCTTGTTTGAGCGGGATCCGTATTTCGCAGCTTTGGGCTTCTTCTTGGGGGTAGGTGGGCTTGGCGGTTCAGTCATTCGATAGACTCTGTTGTCGTCGAGAACAAAATACGTCCGGTCGTCTTTATCCCAGCCAATAGGCTCTATCCGCTGTCCGAACCTGTTAGAATGCCACAGCATGATAGAAGGATACCCGAGTACTCACCCAACTAGCTTGATCAATGTCCTTTTGTTCTTCCATCTTCTCCCTGACGCGCTCGGGGCGAGCCATGACCCATTGTGTCATTTGTTGAAGAACTTGTACCTGCGTTTGGGTTAGACAAACTACACTGACCTATAGATCAAGCATGCATTTACCTTAGTCAAGACATCGAAGTCTGTGAACTTGGCTGCGATTTCTTCTGTGCCAAAGGGGTTCTTCTCGGGCGACCTTGCCAAGTATTGCCTTCGCGTGTACTCGTCAAAGAGCTCGTGACTATGACACATTAACATCGGAAAGCCCCCCATGCGACAAATAACAATAAGGCTGGATAACATACGTGAGGCCACGATGCGACGAAACGAACTTGAGTAGGGCGAGCCCGATATCCTGGAGGACAGGAGCATTCGGCTTCAGGCATTCGGTCTCGATATCCTAGAAGCGAGCAGTCAGTGAACGGTAGCTCCCGTGGAATATCGTGAATTAGGGCATAGAGTCGCATACCTCTGTATCTAGGCTGTCATCAATCTTGACGACCTTGCCAAAGAGATAGATCCACTGGCACAGGTTTGCGAAGTGCCATTGATTCCGCAAGCGAAGGAGCAGAGAGTCTTCTTCTTTCGAGCCATTCTCGGCCTCTTGCAGTGTCCTTTTACGAGACGACACCATGGTTGTGCTTGCGTCCTGCGTTGATGCGCCAAGGTAGTCAAAAGAGGAATCGATGCAGCAAAATTGTGGTGAAACAGCCCGGCCTGGTGTTGCTCAGAAAGCTTGCTGGAAACGTCGTGGGTATAGCTCAAGACTGTCGCGTCATTGATACGATGTCGACGCGCGGTGAAGCGCCGATGAGTGAAGGTCTCGCAGGTATGTTCGGATTAGAGGGAGTAGGTCCGCCGTCGATCAATCGAGATAGGTCTGCGGGTCAACTGTATGGAAGGGATCGTGAGACGATGACGAGGGGTTGATATTATAGGTCAACAGTAGAACTAATCGGGGGAGAAAAAAATCGACGTGGAAATTTGACTGAAACGAAACGGAAGTTGAATGCTGGGGGCGTCGTTCAGCACCTAAGGGAAAAATAACGGTAAGGCGAGGCAAAAGACACGGGATGAAGTCGAGTGGATGCAATCAAATTACCTTACTTTCTGGCGTGGATGGTCTGTGGCTCCGAACGTCAGTGCTACTCGATCTTGTCTGGTCTGGACGCGTTTGGGCCGCGGCGTATCTATGGTACAGGCGCGTGTAGGCGCCTGCCCGACGGGTGGCATGGAAAATGGGTCCAAGCTTATGCGTGCTGACGGGCAGGGGCCAGCGCTGAATGGAACCTTGCCCACGCTTGCTCAGCCTTACCTAAGGCACAGTTACATAATACACCCACGGAGGGCGGAACGGGGTAGGACGGAGGGGCAGGACGGAGGTAGAAGACGAGCCGGCCGGTGGTGTTCGGGAGGGAGTGGATCCTCCGGGAGCACGACACTTTTGGTCTTCCCTCTTCTCTAGACTTTCCTTCCAGGCTCCCCGGACAATCCTCAAGGTTCCCTCGGGTCTTGGCAATTATCCCTGCTGTACTCGAATGCCTATGGTGGGCGCGAAAAAGAAAAAATCCCACCGCTCCACGGTCATTTGTGTACTTGCGTCCTGTGACTGTATCACAGTATTTACAAACGGTGTCTTCCGGTGTTGATATTCATTGCTTGCACTCAGATCAAGGCTGATGGCGATGGGGATATTTGGGACCTTACCACGAGATTACGTAGGCATACTCCACAGCGTCGGCTGGACGGAGCCGACAGGAGCTGGGCACTGGGCACCTTGCCTGGCTCTGAGAATGGAAGTAGAACTTGAGTATCCGTACTCCGTACAAGTTTCCCCCAACACCATAGTACTAGGTCATTGACTGGCTCTTTCAAAAAGGGCTAGAGTGTGCAGTTTGATGGCCTACGTGCCTACCGCAGTAAGGCACTTATTTACATTACAGTACGACTAAGGTAGAGAGGGCATATTCGTACGAGCTTGCGGAATGCCGTTAATGCGCGTGCCGTTCTTCCACAGGCTGCCGTCTCATCCCCGTCCCATCGTCTCAGTCGGAAGTCTACGTAGGAAGAGCCGGGTGCCGCATTAGACCCTAGGTAGGAATAGGAAGTAGGAAGCCCAGTAGGACTTCGTATCCTCTGCATGAGCCCTGCAGCAAGTAAGGTTCCAGGGGCTCACCTCACAAACCTGGCAGTTTCGAGACGGGCTGAATGGGACGGTGAAACACGCCCACATCTGAATACACACTGTGTCGGTACTTTCTCGGCCCCTGACGGCGCCCCGTGTTCTCGGAACCCGAATCAACCTGGAAGACTCTGCCACTGCCCACCTCCTTACCCTGCCAAGTGCTTGGGTACTGCTAGTGCCTACGAATCTCAACGGTTAGATAAGTACCTACCATTCCAGTGGCCTAGTGGGAGTAGGTCCCTGCCGCGCCAGCCGTCTTGGGGAACACGACGAGCTGAGAATAGAAATCCCATTCCCGTCTCCAGCAGCCCGCCTTGTGGGGGCATCAGTGACAAGTATCCTTACAGTGCTTTCGACTCTAGCCACTGAATCTGCCATGGACAAGGTGCCTTAGTCAGCCTATGCCTCTGTCTCCTTCACTCCATCACCTCGTCGGGGACTTCAATACGAAGAAACAATTGACAGCATTGGTATTATTCCGTCGCTCTTTTCCTCCCTCGTACAACGGCCGCGGACCACAGGACGAAATCGCAAACGCATTGCCCCGCCCGCGACGGAAACACAGAGTCCACACTACCAGATTGGTGGCGTTCGAAAACACGACACCAAACCCTCTTTACAGGCACCCAAACTTCGACTCTACGACCGACGCTCTGCTTGCTTACCGGGGGCTATTCATATTCCCACGCAACGGGGCTACGAGACTTCCGAGAATTACGATTCAATCCGTTTCGATCCGATACACGACCGAAAGAACTGTCGTGCGCGACGCTTTTCCGTACTACGACATGTTCGTGATCTTGCACTGGCAATAGTTCTGGACATGCGACCCATGGGCTTGGCTACCCTTCGACCGGCACACAGAGACAGCCACGCATGCTTCTCGCGCACAACGGCATTAGCTGTTTGTCAACCAGCGGGCCCACTTCATTGATAGGACCAAGAGCAGCGATCCAGGCGCAAACCGAAGCCATCTGCTTTCGATGCAAAGCAACAACCCATACTCCTACGAGATGAGCTCGCGACAAGACGAGTCCTCGGGCTCCGGCAGGGAGGGTCTGCAGGCAGACTCCCAAGCCGAATCCCAGCGCGGCCGTCAGGGCCAACCGCAAATGTCTGCAAATGGCCTCGGTCTTTCAACATACTGGGAACAGCCCTATGCTCAGTCCAATAGCTCCGGAGGCCCTGACTCCCCCATCGATGCTTCAGCACTACAATTCGCCCTACCGCCTGATATCAATCAGCCTCCCCCATTTCCCCGACTAAACTCGCCATCTCTCGACTCCCTCGACCGACCGTCGCCGTACTTCGATGAGGCTACAAACCCCGATTACTATGAGGATAGGGTTCCTCTTACATCCAGGGCCCAGCCCATTTCCGGCTCATTAAGCGCAAATATGGGTGATGCTCAGCCGAGAGATAGTTTTCAGACAGTATCTGACATCGACAATGCGCCACCAAGGACACGGGATGCAAGATCGCTGGGATGCGACTTGGAACCTGGTGGCAGACGACCAAGTTATGGAGCGACGCTCAGTCCGGGAGGGGAGCAACGGCGCTCTCGTTCGCCCTCTACTACCGGTGCCCTCCTCAGAGCGGGCTCCATCATGAGGGCCATGTCTCAGCGCGTTGTCAATATCAGTGGTGAAGGTGAACTCGTGGACCATAGGACATCTCGAAGTCGATCTCCGTCACCGGCTCCGGACCGCCGCCAGCAGCTACACAACTCTGCTCAGATGTTCACAGATACCTCCTACCATTCCCAGGTACCTGAGAAGGGCCCTGAAGCGGAAAATGTCTTCGCTGACCCTCCTCCGCCCATGCAACAACGAATTCCAATGCAGAATCCTTTAAAAGGAAAGTCATTGGGCATCTTCCCTCCCACCCACCCAATCAGGACGAAGCTATGCGATCTGCTGGTGCACCCATTTACTGAGCCCTTCATTCTCATACTCATCGTCCTTCAAGCTACTCTCCTGACCGTGGAATCGGCTCCAGATGTCTTCAAAAACCCGCGGCCTGCCGCATGGGGAGTCACTTGGATTGATTGGGCGATACTGGTGCTGTTCATCATCTTCACACTCGAGTTGATCGCGCGTATCTTGGTATCCGGCTTCCTCCTAAATGCTTCTGAATACAGCACCATCGATCGCCAAAAAGGAGTCCGGGCCGCAGTTGTCGATCAGTACAGAAATTTGTTCCAGCCTCAGCGTCAAAAATCTGTCAAGGGTCCGCGACAACAAATCCACCTCGGCCCCTCAGCCTTCCAGCGATCCTTCACAATTATGCAGGGTCAGACGCTACCACAAACTGTCGAGGAACAGCAGAGGTATCAACTTGCCCGACGAGCATTCTTGCGGCACTCATTTCACCGGCTTGACTTCCTCGCTGTTGTTGCCTACTGGATCTCTTTTGCGCTTAGAATCACTGGCGTCGAAAGTGAGAAGCATCTCTACGTGTTCAGGATGATTTCATGTTTACGTATCTTGAGACTGCTCGCTTTGACGAACGGCACAGCGGTTAGTAATCCCGTCATACCCCTTAATAAGTCTGCCACTAATTGCATATCTAGATTATCCTCCGAAGTCTGAAAAAAGCTGCGCCGCTGCTTGTCCGAGTCGCCTTCCTCATCTCATTCTTCTGGGTATTGTTTGCCATCATTGGAGTGCAAAGCTTCAAGGCTAGCCTGAGTCGGCAATGTGTCTGGCTTGACCCAACAGACCCGACCAACAAGGAGAAATCTTTCACAAACGATATGCAGTTCTGTGGAGGATTCCTCAATAGCACTACTGGGGAAAGCATGCCGTGGGTCATGATGGGAACTGATGGTGTCCTGGACAACTTCAGAAACGGCAGCAAGGCCGGGAAAGGCTTCCTTTGCCCTCGTGGCTCGATCTGTCTTCAACAAGACAACCCATACAACGGCACAGTGAGCTTCGACAACATTGCTCAATCACTAGAAATGGTGTTTGTTATCATCAGTTCCAACACCTTCTCCGACGTCATGTACTACACAACCAACTCCGATTACCTTCCCGCGGCCCTCTTCTTCGGCGCCGGCATTATGATCCTTATGCTGTGGCTCGTCAATTTGCTTATTGCGGTCATCACCTCTTCTTTCCAGGTCATCCGAGAGGAAAGCAGGGCGAGTGCATTCACAGCACCCGAAGAGCTACCGGCTCCGGAGCCTATGGACGAGCCGACTCAGAAGGTGCCTGCTCTGCAGCGAATCTACGACAAGACCTTCCTGCTTTGGATTGCAGTTATTGCTTTTGGCCTCATGGCTCAGTGCTTCAGGAGTTCCAAGATGTCTCCTGAACGTGGGCGGTTTATTAATTCGGTTGAAGTTGCTGTCACCATCCTGCTGGACATTGAAATCATCATTCGTTGTGCCGCAGGCTGGCGCTCTTTCTACAAGAGCAAGCGTAACCTCATTGATGCGGGCCTCGCTATTATCACAACCATCATTCTGATACCGCCAATTCGGAATTCTGGAGAGACTTACGCCTGGCTGACGGTCTTCCAAATTGTACGAGTCTACCGACTTGTCTTGGCTGTGCCAATGACCCGAAAACTCATTGTTATGGTTCTCGGAAACTCGAACGGTATCGCCAATCTGATGTTGTTCGTCTTCTTAATCACCTTTCTTATGGCGATTTTGGCAGCTCAGCTGTTCAGAGGCGAGATACCAAGACACAGCCATAGTGGCGACCTCAACGAGGTCTCTTTCTTCACTGTCTACAACTCCTTCCTGGGCATGTACCAGATCTTGTCGAGTGAAAATTGGACCTCCATGCTGTACAACGTCACGTCTTACATGAATGAGCACGACACGGGCTGGATCGGCGCAGTTTTCCTGATCGGCTGGTTTATCTTATCCTTCTTGATTCTCGTCAATATGTTCATTGCTGTCATTCAAGAGAATTTTGACGTTTCTGAGGATGAGAAACGCCTCGAGCAGGTCAAGGCCTTTCTCCAAAGAAAAGAATTGGGCAAATCAGCTGGCAACCTCACTCTGTCGAACATTTTTACTTTCGGCAAGGCCAGACGGAGAAAGGATCCTCTGGACTATGGCCCAGCCATGATGGAAATGCTTCTCAAAGACGCCGTAGTGCACGAATTCCTCGACGATGCTGCAGAAGTGCCGCAGGACACACCCAATGAAGAACGTTCGCCTACAAGGGCTCAAACGCACCACGTTGGTGAGATCCGGCCTGGTTTTCTATCTTCAATGTGGGGGAAGTTCAAGTCTTCATTCAGCAGCAAAGATCCGAATCCGTTCTACTCGAACCTACGGTTTGATGGTCCCAATGACACTCTTGATCCACGACAAATGGCACGGCAGGCAGTTTCTGCCACTTCAGCACGCAAGAAAGCCCAGCGCGACTATCTTGCGAGACACCCCAATTACAATAACTCCCTATTCGTATTTACGCCCAACAACCCTATCCGGCGGTTCTGTCAAAGGATCGTTGGCCCTGGCCGAGGAAATGAAAGATTCGAAGGTGTCGAGCCCAATAAGATTGCTTGGTATACTTCTTCAGCTTTCATATACGCATGTATCGTTGCAATGGTCGTAATTGCTTGCGTCACGACACCGCTATACCAGAAGCAGTATCAAGCAGAGCACCCCGAGTTCAGCATCACTTTTTGGTATGTCTGGACGGACTTGGCATTTGCCACAGTCTTTTCGGTTGAGGCTGTAATCAAAGTCGTTGCTGATGGCTTTTTCTTCACGCCGAACGCCTACTACCGGAGCTCTTGGGGATTCATCGATGGCATAGTGCTCATCACCCTGCTCATCAATGTTGGTACACTGCTAGCCAACGATGGCGCCGTTTCCAGAGCCATTGGTGCCTTTAAGGCTCTTCGTGCTCTGCGTCTACTCAATGTCAGCGACAGTGCCAGGGATACTTTCCACTCACTCATTGTAGTTGGCGGCTGGAAGATTCTTAGTGTAAGCTTGACCTCCATACCCATAAGCAATCTTTTTCTCACTAATTCAACAGGCTGCATTCGTGTCCATCTCCCTGCTAATCCCCTTTGCCATTTACGGACTCAATATCTTCAACGGCCAGATGGTCAAATGCAATGACGGACATAACTCGATCACGCTAATTTCCGATTGTTTTGGCGAATTCAACAACACACCATTCAATGACGATTGGCCCATGTTGGCGCCACGTGTTCCCTCTAATGACTATTTCAGCTTTGATGATTTTGCAGCGTCATTGTTTGTCCTCTTCCAAATCGTCAGTCAGGAGGGTTGGACCGATGTCATGTTCGCAGCACAGGCAGTCACTGGGCTCGGTAACCAGCCCAAAGACCTCAACCGTCAGGGCAATGCCATGTTCTTTGTTGTCTTCAACCTGCTGGCCACAGTCTTCGTTCTCACGCTGTTCATTTCAGTTTTCATGCGCAACTACACGGAACAGACCGGAGTTGCGTTTTTGACAGCTGAGCAGCGGTCTTGGCTTGAACTGCGAAAGCTGTTACGTCAGATTTCTCCATCCAAGAGCTCATACAACGAATCAGAGAAAACTTGGAAGAAGTGGTGTCACAAACGCGCCATAGAGAAAAGGGGCAAATGGTATACAGCCGTCACCTACGTCCTAATCTGCCATCTCCTGCTGCTTCTGCTCGAGTATCACGGCGAACCACAATGGTGGACAGACTCTCGCGATGGGTTGTTTTTGGCATTCACGCTAGTTTACATGGCCAACATCGCCATACGGATCATTGGTCTTGGCTGGGCCCGGTTCCGGAGGAGCTCGTGGGACTTATACTCGCTAGTGGTCGTCACCGGCGCGTTTGTCTCTACATCTGTGCTCATCATCAGCAGAAACAGCGACACTTACGTGCAGCTCCACAAGTTCTTCCTTGTGGCCATCCTCCTACTCCTTATTCCGCGGAACGATGCTCTCGACCAGCTCTTCAAGACAGCTGCTGCAAGTTTAACGACAATCGGAAACTTGCTCGCTACCTGGCTTGTGTTCTTCCTCGTTTTCGCCATTGCTCTGACACAGGCATTCAGTCTGACGCGCTTTGGCGAGAACGAAGAAGCCAACATCAACTTCCGCAGTGTCCCCAACGCCCTAATTCTTCTTTTCCGAATGAGTTGTGGTGAAGGCTGGAATCAGGTCATGGAAGACTATGCAACTATCGAGCCACCGCTTTGCGTTGACAACGCCGACTTCTTTGACAGTGATTGCGGCAGCAAACCCTGGGCTCGTTTCCTCTTCGTTGCATGGAACATCTTGAGCATGTACATCTTTGTCAACCTTTTTGTTTCTCTCATTTATGAGAGCTTCAGTTACGTATACCAACGGTCTAGCGGATTGGCTGCGGTAGACCGTGATGAGATCCGGCGCTTCAAGGAGGCGTGGCGGAGCATCGATCCCGCCGGTACCGGCTTCATCAGCAAGGATGTCTTCCCCCGACTTCTCGGAGAGCTCTCTGGAGTGTTCGAAATGCGCATTTACGATGCCGACGACTCGGTTAGACAGATCCTGGAGGATGTTCGCAACGATGCTGCAACATCTGGAGCACGCCACATGTCTATTGCTTCTGCAAGCAACTACAGTGCGGGCATCGACATCCACCGACTCAATGAGAGACTGGCGCAGATTGACGTTGTCAAGGTTCGCGAGCGTCGTCGTCGGTTCAACATCTTTTTCGAGGAAGTCATGGTCTCTGCGGACCCTGACAAAGGCATTTCGTTTACTTCTGTGCTCATGATCCTGGCCCACTACAACATCATCAACGACAGCAAGAGTTTGAAGTAGGTTTTCCCGCACTAAGCCTGGCCACCGATCATACTAACACATTCTGCAGACTGGAAGAATTCTTGCGAAGGCGTGCTCGATTACAGAGAGTGGAGGAGGAGGTGCGCCGCAGGGTCGTACTTGGCTTCTTTGACACCTTGTGAGTCTCTCTGGTAATCGCTGACTATGGAGTCCCATAACTAACGACATCATATTCAGGTACTGGACTCGCAAGTTTAAGAAGCACATTGACATGAGAAAGTCGGCGAGGATGACTGCTATTCCTCAGCTCGACATTCCCCATATCCTTGTTGACGATGATGACACACGACACAAGTCCTCGCCGGTGGCAGGAACCGGACAAACGAGGTCAGCCTTGCTGACAGTGGAAGACGCCCATAAATCGGCACACAATAGCTGGTCCGGACCGGGGCCGACAGACACGTCTGACGGCGACTATCAACACCCGCTCAGCTTCCCGAGGTCTGGGCCTACAACGCCGAGTCACCAGTCGACGCATTCTGCATTCAGCTTTGAATTACAAGAAGGTGGTCAGACTTCAGCTCAGAGCAGTCGAAGGGGAAGTGCTGTCACCCCACAGAGCCCCGTCAGCCCCGCACAAGTTAGCAACATGCTGGACGATTCTATTTGGCTCGAGAGTATTCGGAGAACTGCAACAGTCCGGAAATCGGTTCGAAAATCCGATTGGAGTAGATAGGTGCACCAGAAGGTGGTGCGTAGTGGATTTTGTTCCTTGAGCGACGGCGTTTAGGTTTGAGATGAAGACGTGTCATCGATTCTGGGCATAGCTCCTAGACCATTTTTGAGCCACGAGAGGCATGAGCACCATGAACCTTTTGTTTTTCATGTCAGATAGAAAGATAGACGAAGCAACTTGCTCACGGCTTTGGTTGATACTTGCGGCATGATGATGGCTATCATCAAGGCAGGGGCTTCGTAGACTGCACGTAGGGTAGTGTAGCTAATGCGGAAGATTTCATGAACATAACGATCCGTGTGAAGGAAGTAAGCACCCCGAGCTGTGAATCTCCCTGCCTCGATGTCATGCACAAATCCCACGACCAGTACCAATGACTAGAACGGTTGTCACCCTGTACGTGTCTCTGATTCGCAAGTCACAGTTGATTGCACTCAGATCAAAATGTCTCATGCCCCGCTTGGACGTTGCGATCGGACATTGAGGCTTAGAAAGAAGAGACCAGTTTCTCGTTCATCTGAAAACGAAGATTGCAGAGCTCATTGCTATGTCGAGTTGTTCCCAGAGACAACCACGGTGGAGCCGGCATGCCGTGGCTGGAAAGACCAAGCATACATACTCATGCCATCTCCTACCATTGCAATATCAAAATCCTCTTAACAAGTCCGAAGCTCCACGTGCATTGAAAGCTCTGTTGCCGTTTGTACGCTCTCTCATATTTCTTTTCGTCTCGGGTTCAGACATCAAAACAGTAACGTTTGCTTGGCAGGCGTCAAAGAGAGGCTAAACTTCTTTGCGCATGAACCCGAGGATCAGAACAAAGTGGATTTCCTTCTATGGAAATCTGAAACCTTGCTTGATTTGTTTTCACGAACGAAGACTCCGAGGGTTGAAGCTATGTGTTGTTTGCTGGAGCATCTTAAGGAAGGATTCTAGAAGATTTCCATCATCGATATCCATGCACCCTGACCCAAGACTTACTGAGCAAACGAGTGCACTCACTATAGTGAAAAAACTTGTACACAGAGACTTGGTGAGTGGGACGAAATATCAAGTATATATCAGTTCTCCGTCATGAGCCGTCGGCGAATAAAGTTGGGCTCTTGGCGGAATGACGAAGAGACCAAGTTGCAACAGCGCCAAGAGCACCGCTTCTGAGATTGGGAATTGCCTCTGGGCTTCATTACCTACGTGGTACCCTAACTCCCGTATCTAAAGTCCAAGACCTTGTCCTAGATGTCTGCAGTAGAAAGATCAGACGGGATGAAGTAGAAAAGAAGCTTCATCGACAGTCACCCATCGGGGTCGAACATGGTTCCGGGGATAGGCCTCGGGGAATTGATAAAGTCCTAGTCTAACGACGGGTCTGAGTCTCGTATTTCGTGACTTTCATGTCTCGTCTCGTCCGGTATAGGACCCTGGTCTGGTCTGGTCTGGTCTGGTCTGGTCTCGTCTTGTCCGTGTCTCGTCGTCGCTTGGCACTTGCTCGTTTCATTTTCGTGAATGTTTCAATGTGCCCCTCCTCTCCTACTTTGGCCGTCCTAGGCGCACAACTACGGTCTACCTACCTAAGTGACGGGAGGATCGGAGGCCATCGATGAGATAGGAGCTAATCTTCAAGTTCTGCACTCCTTTTGCCTCCGTGTAGGAATACCCAGACACGCCAGACTCTCACTCGATGCTCGTCTACCCGGACCTGAGCACGATTGCAACGGAGAGGACAGGGGTGCGGTAAGGGGATACCCAGGGGTGGCCTTGTTTCCAGTCTCAGTGAGCCCATGTCCATCACGTTATTCTTCCCCTTTCCTGGCTCTCAACCATGAGACCGATGGATGCCCACTGAAGGAGAAGACACTTGGACCTCTGTCTTGCTGGAGGATCAGTTGGGGGATGCGACAGTAAAGCGACTAGGAGAACGAAGACCCTGGATTTGGAGAGTTGGATGCGTGTGATGGTGTTTGTGATTCGGGTAATACTTCAAAGGAACGGACGAGCTTCCTGTTTAGTATGCAGAACAACAACACGAGGTTTGGGATGAAGAGGTGAAAGAACATCGCATGGTTGATGTTACGTGTCCGACGTACACTGCCCTGACGGGACTTTATTTCTGTGTTCGGCTTCGAGTCGACACCCACTACGGGAATCGGCAGTCCATTTTTGACTTCGCCTTTGTCATTTACAGCGCAATGGGGAGAGGATATAGATAGACTGCCACAGTCTCTGCTAGATTGATATGCCCTTTTTAGCATACTATATCGTGGGCTCGTATTTATACTGTGTGTCAAATATCGAGCACCGCCTTATGAGCATTAGAGCAGAGAAACCAAAATAAATATCGTGGGCTCATATGAGTATTAAGTCTTTGGGCAGGCCCAGGAATATTCCTGGCAGAGCATTGCCACAGTGGCTCAGAGAGGTCTTCCAGAAGGCTTCGACACCCACATCACGGGCTTTCCGCCGCGTTGGCAGTGGCCATCCTCGTCAAGGGAAAACTCTGGTGCGAACGAGTGGCACGAACGCCGCGCTATGGCGATGAGCACGTTATGCGGTTGCGGTCAACCGTCCAGCGGCAGCCCATCCACCACATAGCGCACATGCCTGTCCATAGCTTGCCCTTCGCCCTCCAAGGCCTGAGGCTTGGGCAATGCTCGGTTCTTTTTTTTGGTAGAGATATAGTTGAGAGCTGAAGCATTCGAGGTAAAGTAGCAGCGGATTATGGAGACACAAGCTGAGGCTGAGGAGAGTGAGGTGTTTGTACGTAATCGTGGACACTCACCAACTTGTAAGTCCCAGGCCCGTCGTCAGGGTCGGCGTCAGCGTCAGCGTCAGCCATGAAGCACGCATGACATCGGCAATTTCGTTGGCGGGCGCCCTTGAAACAGCCGTGCGTTCTTTGTCTGCATCGCTAGGCTGTCTGGCTGTCACTCTGCTTGTCGCCCGTAGCGGTGACTGACCCCTGACGCCTTACCCAACTGCCCGTATCATCAGTTATCTTATCGGGCTCTGCTCTCCGAAGTTATTGATCCGATGTATTCTCTTGGCCCCCGTGTCAGTAGAATCGTAGCCATGATGCGTGGGGAGGTACATTGAGGGATGGACGCTCGCCGCCTGTGCGTTAACAGACTTTTGTTTTTTGTTTTTTGGCAGTACGGGTACCGATGAAGTCGGTGGGAAGCCAAGACAAGCCAAGCCGAGAAGGCCGTTCCGTACCCGCCCGTACCCTTTCCATACTTTTCCCGCAGGAACGGTACCTCCGTAGGTACGAAGAACCCAAGGTACCCCAGGGGAAACTCATCCCTTGCTCCTGGCCCCCCTGACGACGATCACACAATGCAGCCAGTTGGGACTAACGGAGCAGGAGGCTGCTACGTACCTCAGACTGCCTTGCACCAGCTCCTGGGGCATCTCTTGCACGTTACAGAGCACTAGTTGCCTCTTGCCCTCGCGTGCTGCTTCCATAAACTGATGGTTCTTGCTCTGGATCCGTATGTGAGCCCCGATAAGCCAACATCTACAGATACTGAACGCATCTCTTTTTGGTAAGGTGGTGCGCAGGTATGGCATGTGCGGCACGCCATCTCATAGGTATCTCATGTGGTCTCTCTTGGTCTCCCACCGGCCCCTCTGTCTTCCATCGATAGACAGACGTCCGTAAACAAGTTTATTCATGTCAGAGAAAGATGTTGCCTCATCATCACAGTAGGACGCAGTGGGAAGACAAGTCAACTACCGAATGCCTCGACGTAAGTTCATCCGCCAAGGAATGGACGGGCTCAACGCCAGGTTCGGTGTCCTCGTCCAAGTTGGACCGGTCCATCGCTCCCGTCTCTTAGACTCAGTCTCAGAGCCGGTCAAGTTACCTAAGACTACTCCCAAAGCATGCCGTTGCCTACGTACTCACATGCTGCCGTGCAGACAGAAAGAGGCACATCTGCGTCCGTCGTCTGAACAACATGTCTTCCACCATCCAGCACCGGTGGCATCCATGCATGTCGTCTTCCCAAGTTCCCACCGCATTGCTCGTTGCCAAAAGAGGCAGCGTCCTGATGCCACACCTCGCATTGATGCCGTCTGCGTCACACCCCTGAACCTCAAGCCCGCTTCTCCATACTATGTATGCATCCTTGGTATTTGAACCCTTGTCACACTTCTTAATCCTCCGCATATCCTCACTCCCCTGTCACCCTCCTAGTTCCTTTCCCTGCCTATCCTTTCCACCTCCCGCGGCCCCTTGTTCCCTCTCTGCCACTTCGCTTCGTCTGCGATTGATTCCCTGCCAGGGGCAATTCGCTCGTCTCAGCCGGACTACTACTGCTGCCGAACCTAGCATACCTGTTCTACTACTAGCCTACTATTAGCCTCACGTTATTCTCCCTCCCGAGTGTTCACATCTTCTGACACTTGATATAATCCATCCCGTTCCCA
Source organism: Colletotrichum phormii (assembly GCF_030913505.1). Taxonomy (NCBI): domain Eukaryota; kingdom Fungi; phylum Ascomycota; class Sordariomycetes; order Glomerellales; family Glomerellaceae; genus Colletotrichum; species Colletotrichum phormii. The sequence continues at coordinate 674,775 of NW_026851449.1, forward strand.
CTGTCTACGTTCCTCTTTTTGAACTCAGTTTATTCACAATTTCCACCCCTTCAATTCTCGCCATTCACTCGTTCATATACAATTCAGGCTGAGCCTCCAATATCCCACATCTTCACCCACATTCCTAGACGTGTTGTCATCGAGCTTGACCACCGTCACCTCCCACTATCTCGCCATCATCCATATCCACCAGAGCTTTAGAAGTAGCAAAGTGTCGGAAACGCCTTATTCTCGTTCAAAATGCAGTCCTCCTCCCGCTTCCAGTCCATCACCTCCCGCTTCTCTCCGAGCACACTCCGCACAACCTTCCGCCGCTCATCTTCAGCGTCCTCTCGTGCGAGCAGCGACCGAGGCTCCTTTGCTACCGCGGCGTCATCACCAGTCAGTACCATCAACAGCATCGTCTTCCGCCAGCCCTCGATGCTCGACCTCGAGGAAGAGCGCAAGAGCTTCGGCAGCGAGCTCAGCATCCTCGAGCCACGCCCTGTCATCTACTTTGGCAGCGTCGAGGAGCGTATCGGATCACTATAAGCGCCGACAATATACTTTGGTCACATGTTTCTACGAACGGCGGAGATGATGGAAATTCGACACGCCATTATGTTTATGAGCCTCGGAGCTCTTGGGTCTGAATCGGATTAGACTGGGATCTGATTTCAATGAGAAAGCTTGAAAACACAACAAGCGGCGTTCAAGGAGTTCGATCTCGGGGAACGAGCCTAGAAAAGGCATTCCGGGAGACACTCATGGTTTCTTTTAGTAGCTGAAGGCGAGGCTACCACTGTTGAGACATCGCCATGGTGCGATTAGGATAGACCAGCGGCTTGAAAAGCAACGCAATATGTTATCCGTCTTTTTTGCACCCCTTCATACCAGGATACATCACAGGCACAGTGGTCTGGCAAATATTTCAGTGAATGAGTGATGTCGACCACAGTCTCCAACTTGAAAGCCCATTGCCGTTGACACCATCTGATTCACCGATGGAGATGACTGAAGCCACACATCTCCGCCATTGTAGACAAAACTCCAATGTCACCCCTTTACCAGCTCACCAACAAAGAAGTGTACTTACTGGCAGTTCTTACAGCCACCCAAGGTAGAGGACCGATTGATTAGTTTAGCCCATGAAGCAAAGAAAAAGGCCAAGGAGACAGTTCCATCGCCTCAACGTCAGCAAACTAGCGCAAGTCGGCAAACGCCTGCGGGTACTCAATCAAAACGGGCCGCCGCCCGTCCTAGCATCAATTCGAAACAGGCTATTTCGATACACTCTCACGCTTGTAAGAAGATCTTGAGCTATTCAAAGCTAAAGGCACTCAGGCAAGCAAAGTCAAGCACGCAAGAAATATCCTTGCCAGAAAAAGAAGAAGGAGAAGAAGAAAAATCAATGTCCCAGCAATCACCCTCGGGAGAAGACCCCGTTCCAAAGATGTGGTGGATCATGGTCGGTGGTAACAGCCTCGCATCGTCCCCGACGTGGAACCGCCTCCTGTCTATGGCGGACGAACGCAACAAGGTAAGGCGGGACGCAGAGAAGGAGAAGATGGATTTTCAAGAGGCTCAGAAGGCTGCGAAAGAGGAGCTTGAGAGGGCGAAGAAGACGTACAAGGAGACGTTTGGCGGCGGGGTGGCGGCTTGGAGGGAACGAAACCGCGGAGCGGAAGCCAATGGGGACGGAGCCGGGACCGGGACTGGCCCAGATCACGAGCACCGCACGGAAGAGACGACCACCCCCGATGACGGTCCTGAGGCAGATAGGTGAGCATCCTGCGGCTTTCTCCGAGCTTGGGCTTGATAGCATGGCTAGATGAACACAGAGCGCCGCTGCCATTGCACGGGATATGTTTAGGAATAGGAGATCCGCGTGCGGAACATGATGCAACAGTACAGCTGCGGTATCTTGGGAGAATGCGCCGGAGGTCGGCAGCTCAACATCAATAGCTCTATGATACAAATACTATGGCATACATTTACAACAGGGGCATCAAGCTTCGTTTCAAGCTCGGTAAATGTCTGATCGTGTCCGTCTACGATAGGATCTCGTCGATGGACTAGCATGACTTATGAGGCCTTGCTTCTTCTCTTGCCCATGTTGCGTACTCTGGGCTCGACAACCCACTTGTTGAAGTTGTGCTTGCGACGGGTCTTGAAACCGCCCTTGGCCTATAGGAAATATGTCTCAGTAACTGTGAGGGTAGGAGGGACAGCAGGAAGAAACTTACAGGAGTGCCCCAAGGACTGGTAGGGTGGCGGTTACCCTTGGACTTACCACGACCACCACCGTGAGGGTGGTCGACTGTCAGATGATTGTTAGCATTTTTAACCCGTACAGTCAAGCCTGGATACACGTACCGGAGTTCATGGCAAGACCACGAACCGTGGGGCGAATGTTGAGCCATCTGCTTCGTCCGGCCTTGCCCAATTGTCTGTACTGGTGGTGCGGGTTGCTGGCGACTCCAATCGTTGCGCAAGCGTCTTTGCTGACTCTGCGGATCTCGCCGCTCTGAAGACGGACGTTGATGTACTTGCCCGTGACAACCTTGGTACCATCGTCTCTGGTCTCTTCCTCCTTGGAGACCACGATTGCGTAGGTGCCAGCACTGCGACAGAACACAGCGCCGCCCTTGGCTCTCGAGCCGACGTTGAAGACGACAGTGCCGACAGGAATCATGTGCATGGGAAGGCAGTTGCCTCTCCAGGCGGTCTTGGCTGCCAAAATACCGGGATCGACGACGCCACCCATGCTGTCGAGAAGGTCCTTGGGAATACCGGAACGGTAGCTGTGGACGACGTCACCGGCACGCATACCCTCGGCGGCGACGATGTAGCTTTTGCGCCCAGTGGACTTGTTGGAGAGCAGCGCAATGTGAGCACTTCGACCCGGATCGTACTCGATGCGATCGACCAAATGCGGACCAGCCTGCCAGCGATCAAAGTCAACGGTGCGTATCCTTCTCTTCGCGCCACCTCCGTGATGTCTGACGGTGATTCTTCCAGAGTTGTTACGACCTCCCTTGCCGTGGCCCTTCTTGGGATAGGTCAGTGGCAGGAAGGGTCGGCCCTTCCACAGGTGATCATTGATCGGACGCCTCAGATGACGGACACCGGGTGTTCGCGGCTTGTAGGTGCGCATGATAGCGGAATCATTGCTTGCTTTCGCGATGGTCGGAACAGGAGGGGCGGGCTCGCTGGTGGACTTTGCGGCGGGCTTCTCGACAGACTTCTTCCTCGTGGCGGTGGCATATTGGCGAAGCGCAAGCCCACGAAAGGCGGTCGAACCGAGGAGACTTGCGCAGCTCCTCTGAGTCGACAAGAGCATCATAGGGCGCGACATGTTGGCATCGATATGGGTTTGCGATTCGAAGTGGACGTTCCCTCTTCTCGAGTCGGTTGATTGTGTTCAGGAGAAGCTGGTCAGCGCAGCATATCGCGTAAAAGGACGGGTTCGGTCGGGGTGCAGCGGCAGCGGGAAGGCGAAGACAACCCTAAGATAAGTCTCAATTGCTCAATTGAGCTCAGAACTATCCAGATCCGACCCCAATTGCCGTTGGGATACTCGTTGGGTGGGAATACGGTCCCTGTTGTCGTGATTGCTGGAGCGGCTCTCCAAGGTACGCTTGAGGCCAGTGCAGATTTCGAGCTTTAGGAAATAATTATTCTGCCGGCGCCGATGAACTGACGTCCAGGAATGGAAGCCCGGCCATTGGCGGTACGTGCTGCTGCAAGAAAGCTTCAGCCACACTTTAGTGGACCTGTGTGGCTCAATTCTCGAGTTGAGCCTCAGACGCCTCGACACGACCCGGCCAGGCCGCCTCTGGAAGCGTGACGGGACGTGGTTGGGAAGGCAGCCAATGATGTTCTGGTTGCCCCGCGGTTGCTGCTGTTGATTGCTATTGTGACCGGGGTAACTACCCATTTTCCACGTCTTTTTTTGCAGTCTTCTCCATCAGCCAGCAGACCTTCTTTCGCGTGCAGCCGGGGCAATCGCGTATCCACCCTCACACTGCTCCCACTCTCGCTTGGCTACAACCACGACCCTCGAACTTCCTCATAAGCCTACGATTATCTCCGGGTTTAAGGCACTTTGATATTCCTGCTGCTCCTTTCGAGGTATCTTCAATCTCGCCCCAGGCAACCGACAACAGAAACACATTCTCACCACTGTCGCCTCTCGAGCTTCTCTTTCATCTATAAGAGAGCTTCTTATTCTCATACTCACTTTACAAACCCCAAAACCATCACCACGGCATCATCCTTCTTGTCGCATACCGCACACATCCACCTTCTCACCCTGCCAGCATTCCATCCGACCTGTTCGTCACTGTCTGCACCGCCAGGTCCTCTACGGTACCTGAATCACGCACAACTGGTGAATTTCTTCGATTCACTACCTCCAAACGCCCAGAGCTAGATATATATCTTGCTCTTGTCCAGCCTTCACCTCACCTTCCTCACCTGTTGCACTCTGCACACAAAGAAAGCTCGAATTCTCTTATGAGATTTCATTGAGTCGCGACTACATCCTCAGCCATTGTTCACGACAAAGACACCCCCGACGCGACTTTCCCTTTTAGCGAGAGTCAAGAAGCCACTCCCTGTCCGCCGTTCGCGTGTGCACCAACTGCACGCCTGTCTGCTTCAGATACGCTACTGTGGTGACCAAACCAGGGCCACCGCGAGCCGCGACTTGAAAAAATCGGTACGTACCTCCCAAAGCTGGCGGCTCTGGTCCCATTCACAATAACGTACCCACTGCATACCACATCACGTCCATCCGTTCCCACTACCTCAGCAAAACACATCACACATTGATTGTCCATCCACCTCCTCCCACATAAACAACCTCAGTTTTGCCCAAAGCCCAATACCCTAATTACTCTACCTCTACCTTTGTATTGCCCTCTTCTCCTCCGTCCCAGCATCATTGCATCTTTGTCAATTGGCACCCGGGACGCGACTGATCCCGCCCATCAAGTGTTTGGCGTCGAACCAGAGCAAGCGTTTTGCCCGCGTTCGAGTCGCCCGTCATCATCATTCCCCAAGGTATGCATGTCTCGACCTTGCTCACATCGTTCCATTACCGCGCTCTTCCTCTTCCTCTCTTCTCAAGCACAAGCTGCCACAACCTACACTGTCTCTGCTGGGGACCTGACCAGCATCTCGACGCGTCCCAATGCTGACCTTGTCTTCATAGAATCCTACACCTCAGATACTCAACTTGACATAATCAGTTGACAAGATGCCCGTAAGTCTACTCGTAGATGCGTGTTCCTGCAATACACGCAGTATGCTCTGGTCATGTCGACATCATGCTCACCTTTTCTTTCAGGTTACCCGTCCGGCGCGTACAACACGCCTCGTTTCAAACGAGAACGATGAGAACAGCGGAACCACGCGCATGACGCGTGCCAAAGCAGCCGCGCTAAGCGTTGATGAGCTCGCTGTCCCAGGAAAGGCCCTTGCCACGAAGAAGTCTGCAACCAACGCGATCCCGGCAGCCCAACGAACCAAACGCGCCGCCCTCGGCGATGTCAGCAACGTCAACAAGCCAGAGGCTGGCGCAGGCAAGAAGCCTGTTGGCAAGGTCGGCCTCGTCTCCAAGGCTGAGAAGCCTACCGGAATCACCAAGAAGTCTACCAGCACCACCAGATCCGTAGCACCCAGAGAGAAGAAGGACAAGGCACCCGGCTCAGGATCCGGCGCGATCTCGAAGAGAAAGGTCACGACAAAAGTCATCAAGGAGGAGAAGGAGATCTCTCTGGAGGACAGCGAACCCATGCGCAAGAAGCCCACTACCGAGACTCGTCGAACCAAGCCCGACCAAGAGAACGTCAAGAGCCAGACTCCAGTTGAATCTGAGCCTGTCAATGCCCAAAAGCCTGTCGTCTACCCCCCCGGCGTTAGCAACCTGGATGAGGAGGATCTGGACGACCCGTTGATGGTGGCCGAGTATGCCAATGAGATCTTTGAATATCTCAAGGACCTGGAGTGCAACTCCATTCCCAACCCCAACTACATGGAGCACCAGGACGATTTGGAGTGGAAGACGCGTGGAATTCTGGTCGACTGGTTGATTGAGGTGCACACGCGCTTCCACCTTCTCCCCGAGACTCTCTTCCTGGCCATCAACGTCATTGACCGCTTCCTCTCTGAGAAGGTCGTGCAGCTCGACCGCCTGCAGCTTGTCGGCATTACCGCCATGTTCATCGCCTCCAAGTACGAGGAAGTTTTGTCGCCTCATGTCGCCAACTTCCGCCATGTCGCCGATGATGGATTCAGCGAGGCTGAGATCCTCAGCGCGGAGCGATTCGTTCTGGGAACCCTGAACTATGATCTGAGCTACCCCAACCCTATGAACTTCCTCCGTCGCATCAGCAAGGCCGACAACTACGACATCCAGTGCCGTACCATCGGCAAGTACCTCATGGAGATCAGCCTCCTCGACCATCGATTCATGGCCTACCGCTCCAGCCATGTTGCAGCCGGCGCTATGTACCTGGCCCGCCTCATCCTGGACCGTGGTGACTGGGTATGTAACATTGATTACAGCAAAGTAAGCTAGTTGATTAACAATCCAACAGGACGAGACCATTGCATTCTATGCTGGCTACAACGAAGAGGAGATTGAGCCTGTCGTTCGTCTCATGGTGGATTATCTTGCTCGCCCCGTCGTCCACGAAGCCTTCTTCAAGAAGTATGCAAGCAAGAAGTTCCTCAAGGGTAAGCGCCTTCTCGACCTCGTGCCTCATTTGCCTCGCTGACATTTGTGTAGCTTCCATTCTCACCCGCCAGTGGGCGAAGAAGAGTGCTCCTCACTTCGGCATTGTCGATGTTCATCTCTCCCTGGACCAGATCTCAAACAAGGAAGACGAGCAATACCCCGAGGAAGAGGAGGAGGAAGCCAACTATTAGCGAACCTGCGCCGAGTAGTTGGATGATCTTCAGCGTTTACGGCCACTTTTACGAATGCATACATCGGCGACGCGCACCTCTTTGAGTGCAGCAGTTACCTTGTCGCGTAACCCCAGGTTCTCAACTGTAGCCCTCGCGGGCTTGTAGGGGGAAGGCGATTGGGCTTATTACTTTTCTCTGGGTTAGATTGTTTCCAGACTCATCTGTCAGATATGGGCAGCTGTTTTGTGTTGCTTTATTTTTTGTGGGTTTACATTTTCCATCGCATTGGGACTTCGTTGCTCTTGTCTCATGAACGGCGCATGGAGTCAGAGGACAAGGATATCACGAAAGCGGACGGTTTGGCTGGAGTTCGTTGACTCTGTCTTCCACTGGGCTGGCAAGACATGGAATTCACTATTTTTGTGTGTTAAGGCATGGCTGGCCTACAAGTGAGGGGTGTCTTGTCGTCGTCTAATCGTTGCTCCCGTTTGGAGTGTTTTGATGATGCGCAATGAGGGAAGGCAAACATACCATACATCGGGGGGCGGGGGTAGGTAGGGGTTAGCTTATAGCCAACGGCATCGTGAAAAACCTGTACATACATCTGTTCGGAGAATTGGGTTCAGGGAGGGCTGAATACATTGCATTGCGTTTTTCTGTTCGAAACAACGGCAGTTAGCATGAGTGCACGAGCCTGTCTCTCAATCACCACAAGTAACCTCTCGCAGAAGGATCATGCCTTCGGCGGAAGACTCAACACACTCATCCTACCACCCGTGAGATGAAGTCGCCTTTGTATTCAAAGCAGGATGACTGGGTCGGGTGACCCATAATTCTGGGGGAACTGTAATCTTAGCATCATATGGAATGAGAGCTGAAACCTCTTTGGTGTGTATAACAAGATTATTTGACAAGAACTATGTGACACTATATAATAAACACTATATTACGATTTGGTAGAATTCCAGACATGGCAATTATTCGGTGGGCATAAACATCATCGAGCAGCTTAGTCTGAAGAGGGCAACAGACTTGACTCTCCTCCAAATCTATCGACACTTTGGGGGAGGCTAGGCCCAGGGTAAGCTTAACCGAGGGTGGTGCGCGCATCCGTTCGGTACCAATTGGCCTTGGGGTCGCCGAGGCACTCGCCAATGGTGACCATGTTCTTGCCCTTGAACTTTTGGAGAGTGAACTCGGTGAGGTTGTAGACGGTCTGGTAGTGGATGTCGTGGCCGATGAAGAGGAAGTTGTCGCTGGCGGCGGGCTGGGCGGCGATGGCCTGGGTGACGATGTCCTTGGACTGCTGGATCTCTGTGGCGCTGTCGTGGAGGTAGTCGGCGCTGTCGAGGTCGAAGTAGATGATGGAGTAGCCGAGCGCCTTCATGTCCTTTTCGCAGCCGCAGGCGGCGGTGCAGGAGGAATAAGGGGGTCTTTTTGAGTGTTAGAATAGGATCTTTGGGAGTCCACGCAGGGTTGATTGGAGGGGTTTGCTGGAATTACCTCATGTAAGTAGGGAAGACACCGATGATGTTGCGGAGAGCCATCTCCAGCTTGTACATCTCATCCTTGCGCTGCGCCGAGGTGATGTTGCACTAGTTTCTCAAGTTAGTAAACCCGTTGGTGAGAAGACGGGCCATTATGGCAAGGAGACGTACCAGATCAGCGTGGGACCAGGTGTGGCTGGCAATCTGGTGACCTTCGGCGTACATCCGCCTATCGCTCAACGTTAGCCAAAGAAACCCTACAGGTCTTGCTGGAGGGGGGGGGGGGGGGGGGGGGGGCTGAAGTGGTTCATACTTGATGGTGTTAACCCAGGGGAAGGTGGCATTGTCGATTTCACCCTTGCCGTTGTTGTTGCCGGTGATCATGAAGCTGGCCGAGGCATTGTACTTCTTCAAGAGATCCAAGAGGTCGTTCGTGTACGCGGCCGGGCCGTCGTCGAACGTCAGGGCAACGTCGCCGGGCTTGACGCAGCTGTAGACACCGGGGCCACCGTACTCGACCGAGCCGAGCTTGGGGCGGGCGATGCTCGAGGTGTTCTGTCCAGGAGGAATCTTGTTGGCATCGCAGGCCGGGCCGTACTGGAACAAGCAGTCCGGAGCCTTGCAGTGCTCTACATTCATGTTAGGGTTTACAACTTCCAAACCGACATGGCGCGGGTTTCAATTACCTGTAGTGGTTCCGCAGAATCTGTTATGATATTAGCGAGACTGAACACGGCTCGAGATTGGAGAAATCACTTACCCTGCCGCAGAGCAGCATTCGTTCGCGGCGCACTTGGCGTTCCCGTTATCGGGGCCGCAGACCCCCGAGCCGGAGTCGCCGCCATCGCCACCAGTTGCCGGCGGGCTACCGTTGTTGTTACACGTACCGAACGCGGTCTGGCAGCCGTTGGTCGCCAGACAGTAGTCGTCGGTCGAACCGCACCAGCCATTGACAGAGCAGCAGGCCAGATTCGTAGGGCAAGTGTATCCCGCCGCGCTGCCACCGTTACCAGTCTTTCCGCAAGAGCTGTCGGGAGAGACGTTGACAGCCACTGCGGTGCTGCTTGGGCTGCTGACAGGTGCCTTGCTGCTGCTCGCCGGTGCCTTGCTAGCGCTCGCTGATGCTTTGCTGCTGCTGCTCGCTGCTGCTGGTGCCTTGCTGCTGGTGCTGCTCGTTGTTCCCTTGCACGTACCAAAGCCGGTCTGGCAACCGTTGGCGGGCAAGCAGTAGGCGTCAGTAGAACCGCACCAGCCATTGACGGAACAGCATGGCAAGTTGGTAGGGCAGGTGTACGCCTTGGAGCTACCTCCGTTTCCAGTCTTTCCGCATGAGTTGTCTGGGGAGACGGCCCGGATGCCGAGAGGAGGCGAGGCCACAGCCGTTCCGGCGAGGGCGAGCACGAGAAGCTCGAGAATAGACATGGTGAACTGTGAGTCGACAAGTAACAGGGCACAGTCCCAAGGAGCCAAGAAAGAACGAGCGTGGTGTGGAGAAGAGCGAGTGAATGTCAAGCAGATCAAGCCAACAAATGCGGCGATAGGAGACGACTTAAGAACATCGAGCCTATGCCCCTAAAAGCCCCTAAAAGAAAGTTGTGAAAAACGCGAATCACCAAAACGGTGAGCCGCAAGATCCTTCTAGGAATCTAGAGGCTCGAGATGGGACTATCTTTGTCATGGCGCGGTAGTAAAGGGGCCCCGTTGCTGTGTTTGAGAATCAGTTCAATGTCAGGGTCGACTACTTTGGGGTCGTCAAACTACCATCGGTTGCTACATCGTATGAGATGGTGGCGTTTTCAGAGTTGTGGATGGCTCTAGTTCCACAGAGACTCCTGGTGCCGTTGCAGAGAGATGGAAAACCAAAATGGGCATAGCGATGGGCGGGCGAGAATAGGGGGGCGTTGACCGAAACAAGCTGCTTTTACGATGTAGGATGCGGCTAGCGGATGCTCCCTCGAGGACCGTGTGTCGACGAGGTCAGAGTTCCTCGGAAACAACCTAATGCTACCCTAGCTGCGTGTGGTAGAATGGAGCTGAGAAGCGACACTGAGGCATTGCTGAGACAAAGTCGAGATGCATCATGGTAGATGTTGTGCGCTAGCTGAATGTCAACATCGCGGACCGAAGACTTGGCGATGAGAATCGGTAAACGTGACCACGGCCGGTTGACGATATCTGATGGTGAAAAGCCATCGACCCTATTTGGAACACAATGCTTGATCGCAAACCCAAAGCCAACTGAGCGGATTACCACTTGGATCCGAACCTCGGTGGCGGTGACCGTTCAGAAGCTAGCTTGCATTGCGGCAGGTGAATAATAGAGCCCGTGTACGGCAGCTGAGATTTGTTTTGGTGTTTTGATTCCTCGACGCTGAAGGCGAATCCGGGTTGAGGGTCTCCGTGAAGACAACGGAGCCGATATATATCGAAACAATGACCGGGCCGATTCACGGCGGGAGCGGGGCCGCAAGTATTACACATACCCCGAAAACTTTTTTTGCTGCTCTGACTTGACGGATAGATATGGTTAATCGCTAATCGCGAATCTTGTTCCAAGTGCAACTTAGTCGGCAGTGAGGGTGAGGCTGCTGCTGTTTACATAGGGTAGCTAACTGCTGGCGAATCACGACTCACCAACGCCATCTCAGAGAATCGGAGAATTAATTGCCCTCGACCGCAGCTTGACCCTGTCTCCGACGGGATGTTGGCTGAACCCGTTTCCATCTTCAGGGGTTGCAGCCATTTGGAAACGTGAGCGAACTCCAGGTCATTCATTAGGCATGGTTCGGGATCTGCAGAGCCAATGAGGCACCCCAAACGGTGTGGGACAGGGGGTTGATTTGGCATTCCCAGTCCAGAGATGACAATGGGTTTGCAGGAGCTGAAAACACACTGGATTGTATTGACTTCGCGAGGAGTGCCGTGGCTGACTCTGTGGTTCTGATAAAGTTCTGTTTTAATTTGAACAAATGAACAAAGTAACCATCACCTGGATATCTGTTCCCGCCGTGCATTGCGTTGCTGTAGCGACGATCTGCAAGCAAGTGATCAATTGGGATTGATTGAACACATCCTTTGCATCGGCGCCCGAGAAGACCGCGGAGCATTTATTGGCTGTCACAACGCAGTGAAGGAAGAAGTTGATAGCAGCGTCGTCGGTTCCATACGAGTTTGTCGTGGTTGACCAGAGGCTCCCAGTAGCAAATTAGGCTAGAGGTCCAGAAGGTATCTTCGTATTTCGATTCCTGTCAGCGATATTTTCTGAAATGTCTCTTCGGCCCAGACGGGCTGAGTTGTGGCATTGGGCAAAGGCCACGCGTTTGCAAAATTGACGAAGGTGTCGACGTGCCGGTCTTCCGATGATCCCGGGCCAAGGTAATGGAGACCAAGACGGCACAGGCGAACAAACAAGTCCGGTGTGCGACGAGAAGCGACTGTCGTGATGGCTGGCTGATCAAGACGATGTTAGGAAGTAAGTTGGAATGGAGACGAACTAGCCTGGAATCTCTCAGACATGGCTAGGTGTAGGCAAAGATGAGGGCTGTAAGGGTTTCTCTGTCAGTTAAACGCTCAACTTGATGGAACTGCCGACTCGTCACGGATACAAATGTCTGCCGTGGTTGTGTGTGTGTGTGCCAGTCAGCGAAGATCGAGTGACGGCGCGTGCTTGGCATATTTGTGGCATAGAGCAACGAATTTGGTGCGCAATCTTCTGTCCTTGGTTTGTAAAGTGGTTCAGGGAATCCTAGACCCAAGGCAGTCAATGATCAGAGCAAAAGAGCGCGATGCGACAGGCAAGTAATAGTGACAGGTTGATGAAAGTGAAGCTGACAAGACTCTTGGCAGAGTCAGAAGTGACAGGATTGAGTCGATTGACTGCTGTGATCCACAGTGCCGAGACCCAAGCCATCGTGCGTCCTGTGGTACGTACTGTCTTAGGTAAGGTAAGGTAGGTAAGCGAAAGGGGCTCCTTTCGCGACGGGAGCACGGCACCACGGGAGGCAGGCGCGCAGGTCTGGTTTGAGGTCTCAGATGGGGCCTTCTCACCTCCGCAACGGGAATGGAAATCAGAGGTACCTTGCAAGTATCCGCCAGGCATAGCCTTACCAAGTACCTTCCTTTTTTTTCTCTTTTTTTTTCTCTCCTCTGGCGATGGAAGTCGCACAGGACACAAGACGGGTCAAATGGGCTCCCTCAGGCGCCTTCTCAAACACTTGGGAGACTCGGGATTGGTCCTTTGACTCAAGTGATCAAGTGAGAAAAATGTCTGGGGCTGCCATCCAGTGACCCCTTCACCTTTTCAAATAAATAAATAAATATTTCTTCTTTCAGCTCTTCGCGCGACGCGCAGTGTATGGATACGTGATCCCTTGCCTATTCTGTTCTGCCAGCTAAAGTGTATCGCCCCTCGGGTTCCGTTCAATGTTGGCGATGAAATGGCAGGGCTGTGGCAACGTACCCGCGGGATCCTAAGCGATTAGCCAAGTGAGGAAAGGAGTCAGATGCTAATTGCAAAGCTACGTCAAATGGGCTCGGCCATGCTGTTTTAGTCTGTACTCTGTTGGCTTCGTCCAAGCCCAAAAATACATTAGATGCGATGGTAGATGATCGGCTGCGCCTGCATCAGGGGACTTCCTTCATCTGTTGCCTGTTGGCGTTCCTCAAGCTCGTGCTCACCTTCAGCATTCATGCCTTGCGCTGTCACTCATCTGCAGACCCCATAATGCCCATCAAAGTTTAGACGTGTACGGATGAACGAGCCCTTCCGTGGCTAACAATGCCAGTTATCTTTTTTGCCATGCTTCAATTCTAGACAGCTCATGAGCTAGAAGATTATTGATACCCTTCGCTGGACTGGCTGCTTGATGTGTGTTCTTCCTTGCTAAGGTTGCGCTGGTCGATGTACCTCAAGGTATCACCTTAGCCAACAGTTCCTCTTGAATCGCCCCAAACTACCGCCGCCGTCTCGAGCACTGCCACGCGACTGCTTACTCCGTTTGTTTCGGCACCCTCCCTGCCATCGACCTCAAAGTGCATCCGTCGCTTCCACCTTCATCTCAGGGGAGCTCCCATGTCCCCTGAGCCTTGATCATACTGTACAGAACATCCAACAGTTCGACTTTCTTTCACAATTTCTCAAAACGTCTCTCCGTATTCAATTGTCATCGGGTTTTCTACAGTCCGTAACCTGACCGCCGCTATCTCGCCAGAAACAAGATCAACCAGCAGACCAAGACCCTCTCGCCGCATGTACCGTGCTACTACGCTTGGCGCGTTCCCAAGTTCCTTACACGTACCTTACACTACACATTATTCAAACATCAAACAAGTCGCCGGCCCCTCGTGTCTTGTTGCCGTTTCTGCACTTCTCTTCTTACTCGCGCCAGCCAACCTTTACCTTTTCCACTCTCCCATCGCAACTCAGACCCGACTCACCTTCACCTTGGCCTGATAATTCTAGCAGCCCCGATTTCGCCCCTGCCTCTCTCTCGCCTCTCACCCTAGATACCTTTACGTGAGGTACCGCAAACCCCGGCCAGCCACCACCCAGGTGCCGTATCCGCGCGCACCAATTCACTACGCCATCCTCGTCGCCGTGCGGATCCTTTCCCCATTCCTAACCCCATAACACTAAAACTCTCTTTCCCTCTGCCCATACAGATACGCCTGCTGCCTTTCATTCACCTGAAAGTAGCTTGGAGCCACCTCCCTTCGGATTCGGATGACCTCTTCTCCTCCCCCAACTACTTATTAAATTTTTCTTCTTTCCCCTCACCCTTCACCTCATGTCCTCGTCCATTCCTCTCGCAAACTTGTCGCCCTCGTCGAGGCCTTCGTACTACAAGATGCCCGAATCACCAGCGCCCTACTCCAGGCGCCGTCCGCACCGCGGCCACTGGACTCCCTCGTTAATTGGATCATACGTCTTCGACTGGCTCGTCCTCGCCGTTGCCGGCGGCATTGCCACCGTACTGGGCATTATCGAGCCGAACAAGCGTCCTTTCTCTGTCCTCGACCCTAATATCTCGTAAGACACCAGAACCGCTGCTTAGCGTCCCTTGCTCTACCGCATCTTGCTGACCCAAATCTCAACAGGTTTCCTTTCACCCACCACGAAACCGTGCCTATGTGGCTAGCCGCCATCATTGCTGTCGCTGGTCCCATTATCATCATCGCTGCCGTGTGCCTCATCCTCGTTCCCGGAAATACAGTTCCCAAGGGAACTCCCAAGGGGCTCATCTGGAAGCGGAAGCTGTGGGAACTACACGTTGGGTATCTCGGTCTCGCTCTCGCCCACGTAGGCGCCTTCTTCATCACGAACGGCATGAAGAACATGTTCGGTAAACCACGACCCGACCTTCTCTCCCGATGCCAGCCCGATCTGGCCAACATCGACAGATATATCGTTGGTGGCACTTCCCCCAACATCACCGGCCTGACGGGTGCGACGGGCTTTGGTCAGCTCGTATCTGCGGCCATTTGCCAAAACACCGATTCCCACACTCTCGACGACGGATTCCGCAGCTATCCGTCCGGTCACTCGAGCTCCGCCGCCGCCGGACTGATTTACCTCTCTCTGTTCCTCGCCAGCAAGTTCGCCGTCACCCTACCATTCGTGGCTTCGGACAATGGTGCTGAATCGCACTCGGCTTTTCCTTCTCGCATCAAGAAGACTGGGTCTGGCTACGAGGAAGTTGGACTCGGCGAAAGCGGCTCGCTCAACCCCGATTCCACCACCGCGGCAAGGAACTTGGCTGAGCACAACAAGGTTGTGACGGCTGTCCGTCGACAAGCTGCTGCCCCTCCGATCTATCTCCTGACCATCGTCGTCCTACCTTGGTTCGCATCCATCTTCATTGCCGGCTCTCGCTGGTTCGATTTCCGCCATCACGGTTTCGATATTCTCTTCGGCTACATGATTGGAATTTTCACTTCCATCTTTGCCTTCCGCTACTATCACCTTCCGATTACCCAGGGTGCCGGTTGGGCTTGGGGTCCTCGAAGCCACGACAAAGCTTGGTGGTCTGGCGTTGGCTCGTACAGTTACGCGACTGACAAGGGAGATTTCATTCGGCCCGGCGATGAGGAAGAGGCATATGTGTCGAGACCAGTCATTGGTCAAGCAACGTCGACGCAGTACATGGGCAAGCAAGGCTCTCATGAAGAGCCAGAGGCTGAAACCCGATTTTGATGATTGACTGAGTGCGGCATGTCAAAATAGCATCCATCGCATTTCCATACTGGGCATATTGGGGCATGAACGGAGTTAACGGTATACCACCCGCCTGGAAAAGGAACTGGCGGAGGCATTGGGCAATTGTTTCTTATGGGGCCAGGCATGGCATACAGATATGACCGTTACGGAATAGATTTGTAACTGACGAATTCTGTTGAGACGTTTCTACTTTTGCAAAATGTTATCATGTGAAGAGCATTGATAGTATACCTACCGCAACAACTCTTCGTATGTGAGATCTATAGTACGTAAGTCGTAGGAACCGAACTTCGAACTTTCGCAGTGACTCGTATTTCGACTTTTCCTACTGACCCGAAATACGGCGGGCGCTTGCAATCGGGTAGAAAGGCTTGGAAGGGTCATGCGTGCATACTCGTTCATGA
Organism: Colletotrichum phormii; assembly: GCF_030913505.1. NCBI lineage: Eukaryota > Fungi > Ascomycota > Sordariomycetes > Glomerellales > Glomerellaceae > Colletotrichum > Colletotrichum phormii. Next base: position 690,779 of record NW_026851449.1, read on the forward strand.
TCACCAAGCTCCCTGCCGACAAGACCAGACTAGCCTTTTTTTAACAGTATTTGCGCTTGGCCTAATTACTCACGAACCGCAGGCCAAGATGAGGATATCCAGCTGGATCTTCCAGACTGCATGCCTTTTCAACTGGGCTGTCATGTGGGGAATAATCACAGCTCCTTACCTTGCCAACGATAGCCCTAGTCTAGTGCTGTGCCCTGCCTAGACATCAAGAGAATCCATAAACTTACTGAACGTAGAGGTTTAGATATACTCATCAAGTAATAATCTCTCGAAGGTGTGATTGAGCACGAATTATCCACGTGTACCGTCTCAGGACCACATCCCGAGATGGTAGCTAGTTGATCATGAAAGCCATCATATCATTATTCCCGAGGCCCCAGTCTACCGAATAGGAGAGATGAAACTAGAGAAAAAAAAGGTAACAGCAAAGCGGAGGAAGCCATGCCTGGCCCAAAAAAAGCCTTTTATCAGGTCGCCCCCGTGTGCAATGTCGATGTGTACCTGGCTAGGTAGGTAGTCAAAGATTAGCGAAACCGTCTTCGCCTGGTCTTCCTTCTACTTCACGCCATGGCAACGCCCTCGTCTTCTCCGGGCCGTACGCGCGCTTCCGTGCCCTCGAATTCGACATCGTCCTCGTCCTCGTCCTCCTCCGCCAGCAGATCTTCGTCCCGGAATCCGCTGTCCACCTCCATTTTCCGCAGGCGGCGGCGCATGGCCTCTTTCTTCTGATGCTGCCATCGGATGAGAGCGGCGGGAGCGTGGACCTTGAAGCCGTAAACGCGCGGAATGTAGCGCTCGGCGCTCTTGGTGGGAATGAGTGCCGGGTAGGCCTGGAAGATGATGTTGTGGAACGAGGTTCCAAAGTAGGCGCCGTCGATGGCGGCGTGGCGCGAGGACTTTGGGTTGTAGATGTCCTCGCAGCGTGCGCAGTAGAGCTTGACGGGCTTCAGGTTGGGGATGTCGGCAAGGCCCATGGGAAGGAGAGGGTGCGAATGGCACATGACGCGGGGACACTTTCCAAAGTCGGCCTTTTTGTACTTCTCGAGCTGCGAGCTACGTTAGCCTGCAATCGTAGCAATAATTCAAATACAAAACAATCCTCATTCTTGTTCTCCGGGTTTGGAAAAGAAGCTGGAGAATGATTCGAAAGAAAATATGGCTTACCATCTTGGCAAGACCCCTTGTCGTGACAATGAACCGGGCGTGTACGAGACCATACAGATGCCTCGCGGACTTCTCGATCGTCTCCCTCATCTCATCGTCGCAGTCGAGGTCGAAGACATCGGTGATGAGATCCAGCGCATATTGGTAGTATTGAACCTCCGTGTTCAACCCAGTCAAGTTGAACCGATCCGTCAGGTAATCCTCGTCGATTTCGCAGAAGTATTCGTTGCCACGAGAGGAAATGAACTACAAAGGACCACGGTCAGCAGGTAATTCGTCTTTGGTCAAGTGGCAGTCGTCTGAGGCTGTTGCGAGGGCGTTCAATTCCGCGCCAGCGACCGCGTCGCAGCCCGAGGCCAGCAACCGGCGCTTCCACCCTCATCGAAATTTCCCTTGGAACGCAGATACCCATCGGCTGTCTTTCCGCACTTACCCAGTCTCGCCAGTAGCTCGTATAGTCACTGTCCGACTCGCTAACGAAGTCATCCATCATGGCGGGAAGAATGTGCGACTCGTGCCTCGACGAGCCCTCAGATCATGGCCCAGAGTACGGTCGCGTCGGAACGTTTAGATCGTTCGTGGATATCGAGTAATCGCGGTCGCTCGGCCGTTTCGATTATGGGCGCTGATGTGAAGGAACAGGAGCGAATGTGTTTCTCATTGGGTGGTGATTGACGGTGTTTCTCTGCGCTCATCTACAGGGCAGAAAGCAGTTGGCGGGGCTGTGGTGCGTCTGGCCAGCCGTGCCTGCCAGGGACACTGGAGGGGGTGGGGGAGGTACGTACCCGTTGCACCGGTCATTGCACAACCCAAACTTTATGCAGGCGCGTCTGCACAAATGGCAATGGAACAGCAGTGCCTCGTCCATCAAGTCCTTCTAGAAGACGACTTCATCACGTGTGGACTGTCACGGCAGGCAATGGAGGAAAATGGCACTCATGAACTTCATTTTCCATGTGTCAGCGCCTTTTAGCGACCGTCTGAACTAAAACTGGCGGCGGAGCTGACCGATTGGCCTTCCGACTCCATCTCGTCGCTCTGCTCTATATACTTCAACCCCAAGCCATTCACGGCTTTGCTGTGAGGCACATCAAGACGACTCATCAGCCCAGATCGATCCTTGTTACCCTTCATAGAGATATTCACGCCTTCCATTGCGTCGCGGAGCGTGTCACCAGTTTCGTCCATTGCTGCCAAGAACCGTGCAAGTTCTTTGCACAGCTCCCAATCACCCTCCTTCATTGCTCTTGATAGCAACCGTACTGTTTGTTCTGACGCAGATCCCAGCTCATCTAGAGTATGCAAGATGATGAGATAGCCGCCGGCCGTCTTCAAAGATCCTCGCTGGAGCGACTCTTCGAAAAGCTCTTGCACCGGCGGGAGATATGCGAAAAGAGTGCGCCATTGCCGCACTTCCGTTTTCCTTGTGCACTGCACCACAATGTCTAGATATTGCTTAAAAGACGATAGAAGCGAAAGCACCCTTGGTAAGATTGCTTCCTCGGGGCTCGGTCCGGAATCAACTTCCTTGTCCAATACCTTGTGAAGTAATATCTCCAACGCGTGTGCGAAATATTCCAGATTTTGATACCGGTCCGACAATTTGACTGCATCTGCTTTCCGGCCCTCGGTCAGGAAGAATCGCAGAATGTCAGGCAGGAACAAATGTGTCTGTTGACAATGGTCAGCTAGATATCTCTCAAAGGTAGCGATGGCAAACCAACCCGAATGGCGAAGCGGAAGAAGGAGAAGCTGATATCTCGTCGCTGTATTAGATCAGCTTCAATTCCAAGGATGATGCCCTTTCCGAGAAGTGTCGAAAGGGGGTAGAAGTCTAGAGGGACCGATATTGTCTTCGGCAGTTCTCGCTGTGTCTCATTTGAAGCCGCTTGCAACACCTCTTGTATGTCTGCCCAGACCTTGAAATCCTGGCCATCAAACACCCAGAGTGAATTTCGTAGAGTCACGTCTGCCCCCGCAGGCGATAACTCCTCAGCATGTGTGGCAAGCCCATCGAAATGGGGCTGATCTCTCATGCTTACATGAAATTCAACGTTTTGAGCGATGACTTTCATGTCGTACTTCAAATTGCCCTCGTTATTGAATGAGGGTTGTAGCAATACCAGCTTGGCATCTACCAAGAACAAGACAGACGCCACGGCGACATCTTGCGACGGATCACCGTCAACGAGTTGGCTGTCTGGTAAGATCCAGCTCAGACCGCGAACTCTTGCAGGCGATCGCACGATGCCATGAAATGCGATTTGTCCTAGCTGAACCAATCTGATCGAACCATTGGTGGGCGCGAATATGAAGTGGTAAAGTAAGTTGTCGTAGGTGTACACAAGCAGCGAGTCCTCTCCTGACGTGGTCACTAAAACTGCTGGAGCTGGCAATCGCTCTGTGTGAAGCACTTGGGCGGTGTCGAGCGCCGTTTCTCTCGAGTAGAGGCGCAATTCGTGCGACTTATTAGCCTCAACAGCAGCGACGAGGATATGCTGATACCAGCACATACTGCCCCTGACCTGAAACTCATTTTCCATGGCTTCGTTGGCAAACGTTTTCCATCGACCACTGTTGACACTATAGTGAGCCAAACCTCGGCGCCCGGCCACAGCAACATATCGACCGTCTGGTGAAATGACAGTGTGGCGGATAGGCCACTGCTGAAGCAAATAGGCCGAGGGCACTTTCGTTGTGTGCCATAGATGCGGCTCCGCAGAGATGCTGGCTAGATCTGGCAGGTCATATCCGCGATATATCATGACGTTGGTACTCGTCTGTAAAACGGTACGCATGAGGTTTGCAGCGTTGTAGTTGCCAACGACTGCGCTTCTCGCCATCTCCAGCACCCAAATCGCCTCGTGCATGCGATGTGTTATAAGAATTTCCGACCCGCTGCCGAGCCACACGGCGTCCCCAATGCCAGATATCCAGTTTTCACCATTGGCCTCAATGATAGCGTCATGCGCGCCGAAACTGTTGCTGCCCGGCTTCCCGTAGACGCTCCATGTAGCCCATCCGCTTTCATATCCGGCAAACAAACAGTAGCCGTCAGGTGAGTAGCTTAGAGTCGTAAGTGAACCAGAAACCGTTGTCGATACTGGGATGGTGTGTGTATGTGAAGGAGGAATATTGCCAGCGTAATCTCGAGCCGAGTAAACACGGATGCACCCATCAGCACAGCCTACAGCAATCAATGAGAATCTTGCGTTGATGACCGCTTTTACGGCGGACTCCTCCGACTTAGCGGGCGTATGGAAGCAATACCCCTTGAAAAGCTTCTTGGGGTCAGCTTCTTGCGAATTCCCGTTCGACTGGTCGCGAGGATGAAGCCGCTGGACTGCATAGACCTTGCCGTCACTTGTGGTCCAGGTTGACAGGTTCATAGGCCGGTCATGGGTCATCTCGACGACGGTTATCTTCTTTTCTAGCCATCCCATTCGACTGATGATTTCTGTCTTAGTCTGGCTTCCGCTCTGGTCCGGGGTCCAGCGGATGCACTGTATGGCGCCCGGTTTGCGCGTGGCAACAACCAGCTCGTCATCCAGTGCCAGAGCGCTCTCTATGCCAGCATCAACTTTGATGACCATCCTGAAGCGAACGCTTACATCACGCACTCCTTGACCCTCACCAGGGCCCCAAAGATACTGATCTGGAGCTGTACTTCCAGGCTGGCCATGATGGCTCTGACGACGTCGTTGGATGTTTGCGTAGCTCGGGAAATACGGTTTGTAGACTTGGGCTTCGGAGTCCATCGCAAGCGAGTATGTTATTAGGTAGCCTAAGGTAGTCCGGACCACAAGTATAGCCGAATCAGGTCTCATCAGAAGGTCGACGTTTTCGCCATAAGTCGATAAAGAAGATTCCGAGCGGACTACTACTGCCAAAATCACAGTAGGCTTGAGAAGAACGTCAGCATGGTTTATTGAACTTTACTAGACAGAGCTATCCGGATCAAGAACCAACCTTGGCTTGCCATATTGTCATTGAAGTGGAGGTTATTGATGCGAAAAGGTGGCCAGGACGGGAGATGCGCAGCGCGAGGACGGGAT